>NW_027362903.1:0-1200000 GCF_046119375.1 Phyllobates terribilis | reverse complement strand
TGAAGCCTGATTGACCCAGGAACCGCAATCCTCTATGTCTGGAGGATGTGTTGCATCCCAGTGTCCAACTGTGTCCTGGCTTCCACAATATTAACCCAGTGTGAAGGCGTCAGTGAGATGGACCATCCCTGGCCATATTCACTTGTCCATGTGTTTGTGGTTAGGCTGTCTTTCAAATAGGGGCGGCTCGGGACCGTTTATGGACACCCGGCCGCCCCCTGGCGGCTGGGGACCAAGCGTGGACATCCGGTCCCCTGGCGGCTGGGGACCGAGTGTGGACACCCGGCCGCGGGACGGTTGGGGACCGAGTATGGACACCCGGCCGCCCCCTGGCGGCTGGGGACCAAGCGTGAACACCCGGCCGCCGGACGGCTGGGGACTGAGTATGGATACCAGGCCGTCGACGCAGCCATGATGTGGTGGCCAGATTCTGCCTCCACATGCCTAAAAGGCCAAATTTCAAGCGCACGGTATTGCTGCCTGGGGGTGGGTGGGTGGCAGGCTGCACACTTACTCTTGCATTCCAAGAAAACAAAGCAGATGCTAACTTCTATCATCATCATCATGCTCCTCACCTTGGCTCTCTCAACTCCCCTGATGGAGAAGCCAGGGTCCACCGGAGGAGTCTGGTTTTCTGGTGGGCTCGCCCAATGCTGCCCTAAAGCAGGCCAGGCTAAGAAAAGAGTGGGGAAGATTACCGGGACAAATAAGGGCGGCTGGGGACCATTTATGGACACCCGGCCGCCCCCTGGCGGCAGGGGACCAAGCGTGGACACCCGGCCGCCTGGTGGCTGGGGACTGAGTATGGATGCCAGGCCGTCGACGCAGCCAGGACGTGGTGGCCAGATTCCGCCTCCACATGTCTAAAAGGCCCAATTTCAAGTGCAAGCAGTATGGTATTGCAGCCTGGGGGTGGGTGGGTGGCAGGCTGCATACTTGCGCTTGCATTGCAAGGAATGGGGGAGGTACAATTGAACACTGCCCTGGGACAAGGACTTGCACGGGGATAGTTGCAAGTCTGCATCTTCTGATGCGGCAAGGATCACTTCTGATGGGCACACTTTTAGGCAGTGACCTGGGTGTCAGAGATGCTTCCAAGGGTCTTCCCCATGCTGTTCCCATGTCTTTTCAGCACTGTATGCATGTGTCACACAGCACATGGCCAGATAAGGTTGTAAAATGTTAAAATGACATTTTCCAGTGAATGCATTTGTCAGGGTTGAAAGCAATACATAAGTGCAAAAACGCATAAAAAATCCTACTTGTGAACATAGCCCAAGGTGTGGAGGAGCATTTTTGGTTTTGGTTATTTATTTTACCTTATACACAAGTCTTTACCCTGGAAAGGAAGTTCCTTAACATATTTCACAGGAAAGCACTTTCAGTTTCGTTTCTGAACGTTTTATTGTGAGCTCGTAAAAGTGGCTTAATACCTCTGACCATGTTGTTGACAGCAGTGACCTGGGGGTCAGAAATAGAGATGAGCGTTGTTCTACTCGAACTGTTCGCCAATCTCAAATTCGAGCTGTTTTGGGCGGTGTTCGAGCCGTTCGGCGAACACGAACAATTTGAGAAAAATTCGGCTGTTCGAGGTTATGTTCGATAACTGTTCGTGCACCAAAATCATAACTGGCTTTTTTCTCAGTAATGATGAAAATTAATGTTAATACGCAGTTTGAGTGTACAGCGGGGTGGGGGGACGGGCAGGGGATGGATCTCTGCAGGAACAATGAAGATCTCCATTTTTTTTTCTCTTTCCCGCATTTACAGTGGGGAGGTGCAATCTGTCAGCCTATCAGCAGCGCACACACGGAGCGAAGTGCTTTTTTTCACACAAGCAAGGGCATGTGTCATTGGCAGTGTATGTCACATGTCCTTGCCCTATAAGACCAAGCCATTTTCCCCGTCGCCACCATTTTCTCACTGCTGCAGCTGCGTGTTAGACGGCACCGCTGTTGCAGTGTGCGCTATACATTGTTAATTTCAAGCCAATTTTCGCACAAATCTACAGATAGCTTGGGAGTAGGGAATAGTTGTGATTGCAGTCCTTTTAAGGACTAGGTTACAGCATTTCCTACGACTTTTATCAGGGAGGTCTGTGCTCTTAAATAGATAGATTGTGGGAGTAAAGACTAATTGTAATTGGAGTCCTTTTCAGGACTAGGTTACATCAGTTCCTATCAGTTTTTGCCAGGCAGGTCTGTGCCAGTACTGTGCAAGTTTTTTTCACAGCATTTGGCTGAATCTAGCAAAGCTAATCCTTTTTGGCCTATTGCAGAGTGTGTTAGTCAGTGGAGTAGCCTATCTGTGCTGCAAGATATACCACCTGTGTATAGAATACCAATTTTTTTACTGCACCTAGTGAAGTAAAATCTTTTGGGCATAGTGACGCGCCCCCTGGGCCAGTGCTGTTTGGGGATACCCGGAACCGGATCAGATGGGGGTTGTAGTCTCCGAGTGGCGGCGACCCGGTCCGTGCCCAGGGTGTCAAACTCAGTGTGTGGCAGTCTTTACAGATGTTGTTAAAGGTCCTTAGTGTCGACTACGCCACCCGTTGATTTGCGGTCAAAAGGCCGCCGCTGCAGAAGGGTCCGCTGAGGCTGTTGGTATGTGTGCAGCTCTGGTAGTATAACCCCCAACGGGAGGGGTATAGCCTCAGGGGGTCAGATGTAGAGGATGGTGGTTGTGAAGGTGCAGGATGAATCAGCAAGGAGACTCAGAGTCGGGCTGTGCAGTTCAGGGGTTTTTACTTACGGGTGTTCTTATGGTCACTCTGGCCTGAAGCGACCACCCGAGCCGTGCTGCGTCCACCAGGTCCTGGACTCGGCCAACCCCCAAGCAATTCTGGAGCGTGGTCCTGAGCTCCTGTCTGACTTTCCCTCTCTTCTGGCCGTTCTCACCAGGGATCCACCTATGTCCGGCTCCCTCGGGTCTCTTGGTGGGTACACCTCTTCTGGGTTCCCTGACCCTATACCTGGTATGCCTTCCTAGTGGATTTAGTGAGGGTCGTGGCAGATCCTGCCCACGACCTCCGGTCTCTGGCTGAGGATTAGTGGCCTCCACCAGCTTGGGATCCGGTACCCTGGGTGCCAACCCTTCACCCTGCTGTTTGTATTCTGGGTCTTTGGGTTCCTTCTTCTTCTCTCTGGGTCCTTCTGACTCCTCTCTCTCTCTCAGACTTGGCCTTGGAGCTGGGCCCAGCCGGAACCACAACTCCTGTCAGCCCTTCTGGCTGAGCTTCTCTGCTCTGCTCCTCTAACTGAACTCTGACAGACTGACCCTGATCTAAGATGGTGCCCACCTTATATACTCCCTCTATGTGTGAGCTCAGGTGACCAGCACCCAATGAGCTCCTAGCCTTACCCAGACTGCTCCCCCTATCTGCCCCTACACTACTGGGATGTTCCACCCCCCTCCCACTCCAGCCAGGGACAGACACTGTTGTACCTGCACATAAACTGGTGGGAGTACCGTCGGTCTGTCCCCCGGAAATGGGATGTATGTAGTGTATGCAGCTATCTGAGCTCAGTTCCACACTCCATCCTTACCCGAGAGTGGAATACCACACCTCTGGCTTGAGGTGTAATACCCCTGTAGCAGCCGAATCCTCAGGGTGCTACATTCCCCCCTGGTAAATCACAGCACGCCCTCGGGCTGTAAGAGAATAAAAACATCCAAAACATACAAATTTTTTTCATAAAACATATACATATAAAACAATATATATACTATCAGCATAAAACTTTTTCATATAAACATTTTTGTAAACTTTCTTGTTCCTCCGGCCACGGTGCAACTTGTGACCGGGTAAAGTGCAACAGTCTCTTGTAGAAAAACAACAGTTTCCTATAAAACCGGTAGGGGGCGCCTTAGAAAGCGCAACTATATACAAGGGAAGGTGGCCGCTCTCAGTCCTCGACCAGTGGGGAAAAGGGATGGCTGCTCATAGTCCTCAGCCTGTGGGGAGATGGGACACACTGGAACAGTTCACACTTGTCCCAACGGGGACCTTATTTTAAGTTAGCAGCATGGCATATACCCTGACGGGTAACTATGTACAGTCTCTTTACCGTACTTTAATGACGGCGTACTCCTGCTCCTCCTTCAGACCCGTCCGGGTCCTCTTGCTCCTCTTCACACCGTAGCTCCTCCTCCGTCAGCCGGTGTACATGGAGGGCGTAGGGTCCTTTGGCACACTTGTGCCGGGTGAACGTGACCTCGTCCCCTACATATAGGTCACGACCTCTGTGTCCCTCCGGCAGATGGGACTCCATGTCTCTGCGGGTGACAAAGACGTCGCCGGGGGTGTGATGATCCCTGATGAAACCCCAACCGTGCTGCAGTTGGAATTTAATTACAGTCCCGGTGGCACGGGGACCGTGGGCTGCACGGGGGTTCCTCCTGGTCCGGCTCTTCTGCTCTGCACTCTGTTCCTGCAGCCGCTGCTCTCGGACCCGCCTCTCTCTTCGCTCCCGGTCAAAGACCTCTAACTGCTGCCGGCAGCACTCCGCATGCTCAGCTGCGGCTGCCCGAGTCTCTTGGGTGAATCCCATGAGGTCTCCTCCGGTGGGGTCCCACGCAAACTGCGCTTCCTCCAATGAGAGTGGGGTGATCTTAACGGGCTTCGGAACCGGAATCAGGGGCTCATCTAGGGGTCTTTCTTTCCGGAGTCGGGGATGGTGGAACTCCGGTGGCCACACAAAGGGCTGCCCATCCGGGCACGTGTGCTGGGCAAACAAGTCTTCACCCAGGTGCGGCACGGTGGACGTTGAGGGCGCGGTGGTGGTAGCGGCGCCCGGGTTCACTAGGCCTTGCGACCAGGCTTGGGGCACCCTGAAGGTAAAGGGCACCGTGAAGACGGCGGCGCCCGGGGTAACTTGGCCCAGCGACCAGGCCGGTGGCTCAGTGGAGGTAGAAGGCGCTGTTGGAACTGCGGCGCCCAGGGGTACTAGACCTTGCGACCAGGCCGGTGGTGTTTCCTGCTTTGCCGCGCTCAGGGTTGAGGCGCGTGACGTCACAGGGGTCGCGGCCGCGGCTTCTGCTTGAGGCCTTGTCTGGAGCGGTGACGATGCAGCGACGGGCACGGCAGGGGGAATTTCGGGCTCTGCGACGGGGAGCTGGGGCAGGCACGCGGTTTCTCGGCTCGGGGTAGGGACGTCCCCTTTACCTGCCTCCATCTGTTCAGCTCCCTCTTCGGCGCCGTCTCCGGCCTTCACTCCTCCTGCACCATCCTCAGAGGCGGTCTGTCTCCTCGTCTCGGGTGGCGTGCTTCGCTGGCGGGTTCTTGCCTGCAGGGCCATCTCTCGGCTCCACTCCGTCAGCGTCTCTCGCTGCACCTGAGCCATCCTCCATGCGAGGCGCTCCAGCGCGGTCTGCGCACACTCCCGGTCTCGGGGGAGCTGTGCCAGGATCTCCACTAAGCCTAGTGGGGTTGTTGCTTGCAGCAGGCTCCTGACCACAGGGTCGGTGCTGCCTGACTCTCCTTCCATCTCCGGGTGCGACTTCTCCGGAGTCCTCTCCAGACTTCTTGTCTCCGGGTGCGCTCTCTCCAGACTCCTCCAGGCTGCACCCATCTTCTCTCTTTTGTTCTGTCTCCGCCCACATTGAAGGTGGTCCCGGGGCAACTTTGTGATTGTCAGTTCCAGGGGCAGTTCTCTCACGCTGATGGACATTTCTAGCACCACAGTCTCTGTTGGTGGGGGCGGTTTCCGCTTTTGGCGCCATTCCTTGACCTGGCCCACGATGGGAGGTGACCTCTTGCCACCCTCTGGCACGCCCATAATGGCGTCCGCTCTTCCAAGGCGGGAAATCTTCTGGAAATGGCGGGAATCGTCTCCCAGTGGCGGGAAACTCCGTGGATGGCGGGAAAAAGCTGCAGATGGCGGGCAACCGGCGGGAATCGATCCGTGATGGCGTCCCATGGCGGGGACCCTCTGGAACCGGCGGGAGACTTCTTCTTAAGGTAAATTTGAACTTCTCTTCAGGCACGCAGTACCCGGTGGTTGTGGGCACGAAATCCTGCCGAATACACCAAAGTTGACGCGCCCCCTGGGCCAGTGCTGTTTGGGGATACCCGGAACCGGATCAGATGGGGGTTGTAGTCTCCGAGTGGCGGCGACCCGGTCCGTGCCCAGGGTGTCAAACTCAGTGTGTGGCAGTCTTTACAGATGTTGTTAAAGGTCCTTAGTGTCGACTACGCCACCCGTTGATTTGCGGTCAAAAGGCCGCCGCTGCAGAAGGGTCCGCTGAGGCTGTTGGTATGTGTGCAGCTCTGGTAGTATAACCCCCAACGGGAGGGGTATAGCCTCAGGGGGTCAGATGTAGAGGATGGTGGTTGTGAAGGTGCAGGATGAATCAGCAAGGAGACTCAGAGTCGGGCTGTGCAGTTCAGGGGTTTTTACTTACGGGTGTTCTTATGGTCACTCTGGCCTGAAGCGACCACCCGAGCCGTGCTGCGTCCACCAGGTCCTGGACTCGGCCAACCCCCAAGCAATTCTGGAGCGTGGTCCTGAGCTCCTGTCTGACTTTCCCTCTCTTCTGGCCGTTCTCACCAGGGATCCACCTATGTCCGGCTCCCTCGGGTCTCTTGGTGGGTACACCTCTTCTGGGTTCCCTGACCCTATACCTGGTATGCCTTCCTAGTGGATTTAGTGAGGGTCGTGGCAGATCCTGCCCACGACCTCCGGTCTCTGGCTGAGGATTAGTGGCCTCCACCAGCTTGGGATCCGGTACCCTGGGTGCCAACCCTTCACCCTGCTGTTTGTATTCTGGGGTCTTTGGGTTCCTTCTTCTTCTCTCTGGGTCCTTCTGACTCCTCTCTCTCTCTCAGACTTGGCCTTGGAGCTGGGCCCAGCCGGAACCACAACTCCTGTCAGCCCTTCTGGCTGAGCTTCTCTGCTCTGCTCCTCTAACTGAACTCTGACAGACTGACCCTGATCTAAGATGGTGCCCACCTTATATACTCCCTCTATGTGTGAGCTCAGGTGACCAGCACCCAATGAGCTCCTAGCCTTACCCAGACTGCTCCCCCTATCTGCCCCTACACTACTGGGATGTTCCACCCCCCTCCCACTCCAGCCAGGGACAGACACTGTTGTACCTGCACATAAACTGGTGGGAGTACCGTCGGTCTGTCCCCCGGAAATGGGATGTATGTAGTGTATGCAGCTATCTGAGCTCAGTTCCACACTCCATCCTTACCCGAGAGTGGAATACCACACCTCTGGCTTGAGGTGTAATACCCCTGTAGCAGCCGAATCCTCAGGGTGCTACATTCCCCCCTGGTAAATCACAGCACGCCCTCGGGCTGTAAGAGAATAAAAACATCCAAAACATACAAATTTTTTTCATAAAACATATACATATAAAACAATATATATACTATCAGCATAAAACTTTTTCATATAAACATTTTTGTAAACTTTCTTGTTCCTCCGGCCACGGTGCAACTTGTGACCGGGTAAAGTGCAACAGTCTCTTGTAGAAAAACAACAGTTTCCTATAAAACCGGTAGGGGGCGCCTTAGAAAGCGCAACTATATACAAGGGAAGGTGGCCGCTCTCAGTCCTCGACCAGTGGGGAAAAGGGATGGCTGCTCATAGTCCTCAGCCTGTGGGGAGATGGGACACACTGGAACAGTTCACACTTGTCCCAACGGGGACCTTATTTTAAGTTAGCAGCATGGCATATACCCTGACGGGTAACTATGTACAGTCTCTTTACCGTACTTTAATGACGGCGTACTCCTGCTCCTCCTTCAGACCCGTCCGGGTCCTCTTGCTCCTCTTCACACCGTAGCTCCTCCTCCGTCAGCCGGTGTACATGGAGGGCGTAGGGTCCTTTGGCACACTTGTGCCGGGTGAACGTGACCTCGTCCCCTACATATAGGTCACGACCTCTGTGTCCCTCCGGCAGATGGGACTCCATGTCTCTGCGGGTGACAAAGACGTCGCCGGGGGTGTGATGATCCCTGATGAAACCCCAACCGTGCTGCAGTTGGAATTTAATTACAGTCCCGGTGGCACGGGGACCGTGGGCTGCACGGGGGTTCCTCCTGGTCCGGCTCTTCTGCTCTGCACTCTGTTCCTGCAGCCGCTGCTCTCGGACCCGCCTCTCTCTTCGCTCCCGGTCAAAGACCTCTAACTGCTGCCGGCAGCACTCCGCATGCTCAGCTGCGGCTGCCCGAGTCTCTTGGGTGAATCCCATGAGGTCTCCTCCGGTGGGGTCCCACGCAAACTGCGCTTCCTCCAACGAGAGTGGGGTGATCTTAACGGGCTTCGGAACCGGAATCAGGGGCTCATCTAGGGGTCTTTCTTTCCGGAGTCGGGGATGGTGGAACTCCGGTGGCCACACAAAGGGCTGCCCATCCGGGCACGTGTGCTGGGCAAACAAGTCTTCACCCAGGTGCGGCACGGTGGACGTTGAGGGCGCGGTGGTGGTAGCGGCGCCCGGGTTCACTAGGCCTTGCGACCAGGCTTGGGGCACCCTGAAGGTAAAGGGCACCGTGAAGACGGCGGCGCCCGGGGTAACTTGGCCCAGCGACCAGGCCGGTGGCTCAGTGGAGGTAGAAGGCGCTGTTGGAACTGCGGCGCCCGGGGGTACTAGACCTTGCGACCAGGCCGGTGGTGTTTCCTGCTTTGCCGCACTCAGGGTTGAGGCGCGTGACGTCACAGGGGTCGCGGCCGCGGCTTCTGCTTGAGGCCTTGTCTGGAGCGGTGACGATGCAGCGACGGGCACGGCAGGGGGAATTTCGGGCTCTGCGACGGGGAGCTGGGGCAGGCACGCGGTTTCTCGGCTCGGGGTAGGGAAGTCCCCTTTACCTGCCTCCATCTGTTCAGCTCCCTCTTCGGCGCCGTCTCCGGCCTTCACTCCTCCTGCACCATCCTCAGAGGCGGTCTGTCTCCTCGTCTCGGGTGGCGTGCTTCGCTGGCGGGTTCTTGCCTGCAGGGCCATCTCTCGGCTCCACTCCGTCAGCGTCTCTCGCTGCACCTGAGCCATCCTCCATGCGAGGCGCTCCAGCGCGGTCTGTGCACACTCCCGGTCTCGGGGGAGCTGTGCCAGGATCTCCACTAAGCCTAGTGGGGTTGTTGCTTGCAGCAGGCTCCTGACCACAGGGTCGGTGCTGCCTGACTCTCCTTCCATCTCCGGGTGCGACTTCTCCGGAGTCCTCTCCAGACTTCTTGTCTCCGGGTGCGCTCTCTCCAGACTCCTCCAGGCTGCACCCATCTTCTCTCTTTTGTTCTGTCTCCGCCCACATTGAAGGTGGTCCCGGGGCAACTTTGTGATTGTCAGTTCCAGGGGCAGTTCTCTCACGCTGATGGACATTTCTAGCACCACAGTCTCTGTTGGTGGGGGCGGTTTCCGCTTTTGGCGCCATTCCTTGACCTGGCCCACGATGGGAGGTGACCTCTTGCCACCCTCTGGCACGCCCATAATGGCGTCCGCTCTTCCAAGGCGGGAAATCTTCTGGAAATGGCGGGAATCGTCTCCCAGTGGCGGGAAACTCCGTGGATGGCGGGAAAAAGCTGCAGATGGCGGGCAACCGGCGGGAATCGATCCGTGATGGCGTCCCATGGCGGGGACCCTCTGGAACCGGCGGGAGACTTCTTCTTAAGGTAAATTTGAACTTCTCTTCAGGCACGCAGTACCCGGTGGTTGTGGGCACGAAATCCTGCCGACTACACCAAAGTTGACGCGCCCCCTGGGCCAGTGCTGTTTGGGGATACCCGGAACCGGATCAGATGGGGGTTGTAGTCTCCGAGTGGCGGCGACCCGGTCCGTGCCCAGGGTGTCAAACTCAGTGTGTGGCAGTCTTTACAGATGTTGTTAAAGGTCCTTAGTGTCGACTACGCCACCCGTTGATTTGCGGTCAAAAGGCCGCCGCTGCAGAAGGGTCCGCTGAGGCTGTTGGTATGTGTGCAGCTCTGGTAGTATAACCCCCAACGGGAGGGGTATAGCCTCAGGGGGTCAGATGTAGAGGATGGTGGTTGTGAAGGTGCAGGATGAATCAGCAAGGAGACTCAGAGTCGGGCTGTGCAGTTCAGGGGTTTTTACTTACGGGTGTTCTTATGGTCACTCTGGCCTGAAGCGACCACCCGAGCCGTGCTGCGTCCACCAGGTCCTGGACTCGGCCAACCCCCAAGCAATTCTGGAGCGTGGTCCTGAGCTCCTGTCTGACTTTCCCTCTCTTCTGGCCGTTCTCACCAGGGATCCACCTATGTCCGGCTCCCTCGGGTCTCTTGGTGGGTACACCTCTTCTGGGTTCCCTGACCCTATACCTGGTATGCCTTCCTAGTGGATTTAGTGAGGGTCGTGGCAGATCCTGCCCACGACCTCCGGTCTCTGGCTGAGGATTAGTGGCCTCCATCAGCTTGGGATCCGGTACCCTGGGTGCCAACCCTTCACCCTGCTGTTTGTATTCTGGGGTCTTGGGGTTCCTTCTTCTTCTCTCTGGGTCCTTCTGACTCCTCTCTTTCTCTCAGACTTGGCCTTGGAGCTGGGCCCAGCCGGAACCACAACTCCTGTCAGCCCTTCTGGCTGAGCTTCTCTGCTCTGCTCCTCTAACTGAACTCTGACAGACTGACCCTGATCTAAGATGGTGCCCACCTTATATACTCCCTCTATGTGTGAGCTCAGGTGACCAGCACCCAATGAGCTCCTAGCCTTACCCAGACTGCTCCCCCTATCTGCCCCTACACTACTGGGATGTTCCACCCCCCTCCCACTCCAGCCAGGGACAGACACTGTCGTACCTGCACATAAACTGGTGGGAGTACCGTCGGTCTGTCCCCCGGAAATGGGATGTATGTAGTGTATGCAGCTATCTGAGCTCAGTTCCACACTCCATCCTTACCCGAGAGTGGAATACCACACCTCTGGCTTGAGGTGTAATACCCCTGTAGCAGCCGAATCCTCAGGGTGCTACAATAGCATCATTCTATTAGTTCATCTATACTGACCTCCATCAGGTTGCAAACTGAATATAATTTTTTTCTGCATCTAGCTCTGAAAAAATATTTGGCCTTCTAGCAGTGTGTCGGACTTTCTCTATTAGTCCATCTATACTGACCTCCATCAGGTTGCAAATTAAAAATAATTTTTATCTGCATCTACAGTACCTCTGAAAAAATATTTGGGCTTCTAGCTGTGTGTGGGACTTGTTGTATTAGTCCATCTATACTGACCTCCATCAGGTTGCAAACTGAATATATTTTTTTCTGCATCTACCTCTGAAAAAATATTGGGCTTCTAGCTGTGTGTGGGACTTGTTGTATTAGTCCATCTATACTGACCTCCATCAGGTTGCAAACTGAATATATTTTTTTCTGCATCTACCTCTGAAAAAATATTGGGCTTCTAGCTGTGTGTGGGTCTTGTTCTATTAATCCATCTATACAGACCTCCATCAGGTTGCAAACTGAATATAATTTTTTTCTGCATCTAGCTCTGAAAAAATATTTGGCCTTCTAGCAGTGTGTGGGACTTGTTCTATTAGTCCACCTATACTGTCCTCCATCAGGTTGCAAATTCAAAATAATTTTTTGTATGCATCTAGCTCTGAAAAAATATTTGGCCTTCTAGCAGTGTGTGGGACTTTCTCTGTTAGTCCATCTATACTGACCTCCATCAGGTTGCAAACTGAATATAATTTTTTTCTGCATCTAGCTCTGAAAAAATATTTGGCCTTCTAGCAGTGTGTCAGACTTTCTCTATTAGTCCATCTATACTGACCTCCATCAGGTTGCAAATTAAAAATAATTTTTATCTGCATCTACAGTACCTCTGAAAAAATATTTGGGCTTCTAGCTGTGTGTGGGACTTGTTGTATTAGTCCATCTATACTGACCTCCATCAGGTTGCAAACTGAATATATTTTTTTCTGCATCTACCTCTGAAAAAATATTGGGCTTCTAGCTGTGTGTGGGACTTGTTGTATTAGTCCATCTATACTGACCTCCATCAGGTTGCAAACTGAATATATTTTTTTCTGCATCTACCTCTGAAAAAATATTGGGCTTCTAGATGTGTGGGACTTGTTGCATTAGTCCATCTATACTGACCTCCATCAGGTTGCAAACTGAATATAATTTTTTTCTGCATCTAACCCAGCCAATAGTTTTGGCCTAATACCACAGTTTGGCCACTCAGCTCTGCTCGGTTACCATCCATTGTTTTTTTGTGCAAAGAACTCCAGAGTTGTGAATTAGTTAACCACCAAAATGAGTGGAAAAAGGCCTGCTGCTGGTGGAAAGGGGAAAATGTAGCACCCTGAGGACTCGGCTGCTACAGGGGTATTGCACCTCGAACCAGAGGTGTGGTATTCCACTCCCGGGTAAGGATGGAGTGTGGGACTGGGCTCAGATAGCTGCATGCACTACACTCATCCCATTTCCGGGGGACAGAACTACGGTACTCCCACCAAATAGATGTGCAGGTACGACAGCGTCTGTCCCTGGCTGGAGTGGGAGGGGGGGAGGAACATCCCAGTAGTGTAGGGGCAGATAGGGGAGGGACTCTGGGCATAGAGGTAGGAGCCCATTGGGTGCTAGTCACCCGGGCTCACACATAGAGGGAGTATATATGGTGGGCACCATCTTGAGACAGGGAGAGAGTCAGAGGGAGAGTTCAGAGAGGGCTGACAGGGAGCTGTGGCTCCGGCTGGGCCCAGCTCCAGGGCCAGGCCTGTAGTGGAGAGGAGGAGGAAGAAAGGCCCAGAGACGCAAGACAAGAGGGAACCCTGAGATCCCACAAGTTAACGGGTGAAGGGTTGGCAGAAAAGGGTACCGGATCCCAAACTGGCAGAGGCAAGATATCCTTAACCAGGAACCGGAGGTCGTGGTCAAGCTTTGGCACGACCCTCACCACACTCACCAGGAAGGCATACCACGAATAGGGTCAGGAAAGCCAGAGAAGGTTTTACCACCAAGAGGCCCGAGGGAGCCGGACAAAGGTGGGTCCCTGGTGGGAACGGCCAGTAGGAAGGAAGAGAGGGGAGCTCAGGACCACGCTCTGGAACTGCCTGGGAGTTGGCCGAGTCCCACACCTGGTGGACGCAGCACGGCTCGGGTGGTCACTAAAGGCCGGAGTGACCGGGGCAACACCTGTGAGTAAAAACCCTGAAACTGCATCACATGTCTCTGAGCTTTCTTGCTGCACCATCGCTACCACCATCATCCACTCTTGCTGCCCTGAGGCCGTACCCCTCCCGTTGGGGGTTATACCATCTACGCTGCACAACCATATCACCAGCCTCAGCGGACTGTCCTGCAGCAGCAGCCCTAAAGCTGCATTCAACGGGTGGCGTAGTCGTACAACACCCTACTATTCAAGACACTGCCGCTCAGCTTGACTCCCTGGGCACGGACCGGGTCGCCGCCACGAGACTACTACCCCCATCTGATCCGGCTCCGGGTAAGCCCCCGTGCGCGCGATGCCGCACGACACAGCAGGCCCAGGGGCGCGTCAGCTTTTGGCGTAGTCGGCAGGATTACGTGCCCGCAACCAACGGGTACTGCGTGCCTGAAGAAAAGTTCACATTTACCGTAAAAAGGAGTCTCCCGCCAGTTCCGGAGGGTCCCCGCCATCGGACGCCATCTCGGATCGTTTCCCGCCGTTTGCCCGCCATCTGCAGCCTTTTCCCGCCATCCACGGAGTTTCCCGCCATAAGGAGACGATTCCCGCCATCTGAGACAATTTCCCGCCCTGGCAGAGCGGACGCCATTATGGGCGTGCCAGAGGGTGGCAAGAGACCACCTCCCATCGTGGGCCTGGTCCCAGAAGAGCGCCAAAAGCGGAGACCGCCCCCACCAGCAGAGACTGCAATGATAGAGATGTCCATCAGAGTGGGGGGTCTGCCCCTGGAACTGACAATCACCAAGTTGCCCCGAGACCACCCTCAGTGTGGGCGGATCAAGAACAAAAGGGAGAGGATGGGTGCAGTCTGGAGGAGTCTGGAAAGATCGCACCCGGAGATGGAGGGAGAGTCAGGCAGCACCGACCCTGTGGTCAGGAGCCTGCTGCAGGCCGCCACCCCAGAAGGCCTGGTGGAGATCCTGGCACAGCTCCCCAGAGATCGGGGGCATGCACAGACCGCGCTGGAGGGCCTGGCTCGAAAGATGGCCCGAGTGCAACAAGAAGTACTGACCGAGTGGAGCAGAGAAATGGCCCTGCAGGCTGGAACCCGCCAGCAAAGGACGCCACCCGCAACGAGGAGCACGCCTGCCCCGAAGATGGTGCAGAAGGGACGACGGCCGGAGACGACGCCGTGGAAGAAGCTGAAGAGATGGAAGCAGGTAAAGGGGACGTCACCACCCCAAGCCTAGTAGCCGTAAGCCTGCCCCAGCTCCCCGTCGCAGAGCCCGAAATCCCACCGACCGTGCCCGTTGCTGCACCGCCACCGCTCCGAACTAGGCCTCAAGCGGCAGGAGCCGCGGCCACGCCCCCGTGACGTCACGCGCCTTAACCCTGAGCGCGGCCAAGCAGGAAACGCCACCGGCCTGGTCGCAAGGCCGGGTACCCCCGGGCGCCGCCGTCTCCACAGTGCCCTTCACCTTTAGAGTGCCACCGGCCTGGTCGCAAGGCCTGGTGAATCCGGGCGCCGTTGCCCCCATCGCGCCCTCAACCTCCACAGTGCTGCCCCTAGGCGAAGACCTATTTGCGCAACATACTTGCCCGGATGGGCAGCCCTTTGAGTGGCCACCGGAGTACCTCAGTCCCCGACTCCGGAAGGAAAGGCCCCTGTGTGAGCCCCTGATCCCGGCTCCGGCGCCCGCCAAGATCACCCCACTCCTGTTGGAGGAGGCGCAGTTCGCATGGGACCCCACCGGTGAAAACCTCATGGGGTTCACCCAAGAGACCCGGGCGGCCGCAGCCCAGCATGCGGAGTGCTGCCGACAACAACTAGAGGTCTTCAATAAAGAACGGCGAGAGAGGCGGGTCCGCGAGGAGCGGCTGCAGGTCCAAAGTGCGGAGCAGAAAAGCCGGACCCGGCGAAACCCCCGTGCAGCCCACGGTCCCCGCGCCACCGGGACTGTAATCAAGTTCCAACTGGAGCACGGCTGGGGCTTTATCAGGGATCACAAAACCCCCGGCGACGTCTTTGTTACCCGCAGGGATGTCGAGAGCCATCTGCCGGAGGGACACCGTGGACGTGACCTTTACCTGGGTGACGAGGTCACCTTCACCCGGCATCAGTGTGCCAAAGGACCGTACGCCCTTCACGTGCACCGATTGACGGAAGAAGAGCTGCGGTATGAGGGAGATCAAGAGGACCCGGACGGGTTTGAAGATTACCCTCAGGAGGAGACAAGGAGAGGACACCGCTGCTGAAGGGAAGTAGCATAAAGAGAACTGTATATAGTTACCCGTAGGGGTACTTGTCATGCTGCCAATTTAAGAGTGGTCCCCGTTGGGACTAGTGTGAACTGTTACCTGTGTGCCCCTATCCCTGACCAGGCTGAGGACTGTGAGCAGCCATTCCTATCCCTGACCAGGCTGAGGACTGTGAGCAGCCATCCCTTATCCCCACTGGCCGAGGACTGAGAGCGGCCAAACCCTGTAAATAGTTGCGCTTCCTAAGGCGCCCCCTACCGGTTTTATAGGAGAACCGCTGTTTTTCTATTAGTGACTGTTGCACTTTACCCGGTCACAAGTGGCACCGTGGCCAGAAGATCAAGAACATTTTATATGAAAAAGTTTTATATCAAAAGTTTATACTGCTAGAATAATATATAGGAAGTTACCTGTCATGTTATATTTGCTGATAATGTTTTTATAATGTTTTATATGTTAGTGTATGTTTTAAAAAGTTTGTATGTTTTGGTATGTTTTACTCTTTTACAGCCCGAGGACGTGCTGTGATTTACCAGGGGGGAATGTAGCACCCTGAGGACTCGGCTGCTACAGGGGTATTGCACCTCGAACCAGAGGTGTGGTATTCCACTCCCGGGTAAGGATGGAGTGTGGGACTGAGCTCAGATAGCTGCATGCACTACACTCATCCCATTTCCGGGGGACAGAACTACGGTACTCCCACCAAATAGATGTGCAGGTACGACAGCGTCTGTCCCTGGCTGGAGTGGGAGGGGGGGAGGAACATCCCAGTAGTGTAGGGGCAGATAGGGGAGAGACTCTGGGCATAGAGGTAGGAGCCCATTGGGTGCTAGTCACCCGGGCTCACACATAGAGGGAGTATATATGGTGGGCACCATCTTGAGACAGGGAGAGAGTCAGAGGGAGAGTTCAGAGAGGGCTGACAGGGAGCTGTGGCTCTGGCTGGGCCCAGCTCCAGGGCCAGGCCTGTAGTGGAGAGGAGGAGGAAGAAAGGCCCAGAGACGCAAGACAAGAGGGAACCCTGAGATCCCACAAGTTAACGGGTGAAGGGTTGGCAGAAAAGGGTACCGGATCCCAAACTGGCAGAGGCAAGATATCCTTAACCAGGAACCCGAGGTCGTGGTCAAGCTTTGGCACGACCCTCACCTCACTCACCAGTTAGCCATACCACGAATAGGGTCAGGAAAGTCAGAGAAGGTTTTACCACCAAGAGGCCCGAGGGAGCCGGACAAAGGTGGGTCCCTGGTGGGAACGGCCAGTAGGAAGGAAGAGAGGGGAGCTCAGGACCACGCTCTGGAACTGCCTGGGAGTTGGCCGAGTCCCACACCTGGTGGACGCAGCACGGCTCGGGTGGTCACTAAAGGCCGGAGTGACCGGGGCAACACCTGTGAGTAAAAACCCTGAAACTGCATCACATGTCTCTGAGCTTTCTTGCTGCACCATCGCTACCACCATCATCCACTCTTGCTGCCCTGAGGCCGTACCCCTCCCGTTGGGGGTTATACCATCTACGCTGCACAACCATATCACCAGCCTCAGCGGACTGTCCTGCAGCAGCAGCCCTAAAGCTGCATTCAACGGGTGGCGTAGTCGTACAACACCCTACTATTCAAGACACTGCCGCTCAGCTTGACTCCCTGGGCACGGACCGGGTCGCCGCCACGAGACTACTACCCCCATCTGATCCGGCTCTGGGTAAGCCCCCGTGCGCGCGATGCCGCACGACACAGCAGGCCCAGGGGCGCGTCAAATAGGCGTGTTGGGAAGGGGAAAAAAGGTTTTGTCCGTGGGTTAGGTGTTAAAGCAACAGTAACATCTGCAGAAGAAAGACCATCTTCCAGCCAAACTAAAATGTCTACTTCTTTTAGCGGACAATGTGATAAGATCCCTTTCTTACGGCCACGCCAATCGCTACAAATTCCAGATGAGGCACAAAAACAGCAGGTGCTTCAACGGATATCAAGTGCTCCTTTAAGTGGGCTCTCCTCCACATCAACTTCAACATCACAAATACTCCAGTCCTCAAAGGTGTCACCCCAATCGCACTTGCTTCCTCACAGCTCCCAAATCTCCAGCTGCCCGTCTGAGTATGAGGTAGAACAGATGGTTGAGTCTGCAGAGCTGTTTACTCATACTATAGCCTGGGAATCAGAGGTCGACTCCAGCGCTTCTGTGAATCCAGACGAGGAAATGATCTGCACTGATGCCCAGAATCTTTATGAGTCGGATCCAGGACCAGACGCAGAAGGTTCTGACCATAATGTAGACCCTCATTCCTAAACTGTAACTCCTGTTGGTGGAGACAATGAGGAAGACGATGATAAGACTCAAATACCTGATTGGAGCGACAACTTTAGTTTTTTGTCAGGGCAGGAACAGGTTGGCTCTGAGGACGACGGGTGTGATAACGCACAGGGTGATGATGATGAGGTCGGATCCCACTTACTGTCAACCCACAGTCAGCCAAGAGATGAGGTCAGCAGAGGAGGTGGAGGAAGATGCTAGTGACGACGAGGTCAGGTTGCGCCTTCCTGGACAGAGACGTAGTACTGGAAGCACGTCAACAACTGCATCCTCAAACACAACTCTGCCTCTCACCACAAGTCGTGGTGGCTCTTCAGGTCGCATGGGTGCTAAGTCTTGCATAGCCTGGGCATTTTTTCAGATCGATAAAGATGACCCAACTCGTGTTATCTGTAACATTTGTCAGCAAAAGCTAAGTAGAGGCCAAAAAATACATAGTTTGAGTACTTCATGCATGAACCGGCACATGGACATGAAGCATAAGTTGCAGTGGGAAGCTCAGTGTGCTACAATGCGGCCTAGCCGGCCGGGCCAACCACCATCTGCCATATCTTGTGCATCCGCGGCCTCTTCATCCTCTGTGACTGGGGGGACAGCAGTCACACCTGTTTTGGGGTGCAGACCTGCCACCTCTTTACCGGCAACAGCCAGCATGATTGGCAGGTCATCATTTTCTTTGGAGGTGGGAACACCAGCTGGTGTTGAGCGCTGTCCGACATCGATAGCACCACCTTTGGATCAAGGCAACCTAACATGTCCGCCTGCATCTTCCTCACAGACCGGCAGTTTGCCAGGGACACCCTTATCAACCCCGTCTAAGCACAATAGCCAGCCCTCGGTCCCTCAGATGTGGACAAGTAAAAGACCATTTCCTCCTAGCCATGAGAAAGCTAAGAGGTTGAATTTCACCATCTGCAAGCTCTTGGCTACAGAAAAGCTGCCTTTCCGCCTGGTGGACACAGAGGATTTTCGAGACCTTATGTCCGTCGCAGTGCCCCAGTACCAGATGCCCAGTCGGCACTACTTCTCAAAGAAAGGTGTGCCTGCGCTCCACCAGCATGTCGCACACAACATCACCGCTTCTTTGAGAAACTCTGTGTGTGACAGGGTGCATTTCACCACAGACACTTGGACGAGTAGGCATGGACAGGGGCGTTACATGTCGCTGACTGGGCACTGGGTAACTATGGTGACAGCAGGACAAGGGGCTGCTGTCCAAGTCTTGCCGTCCCCACGAGTTGTGCGTCAATCCTCTTTATGTCAAAGTTCCTCCACTGCTTCTGCCTCCTCAACCTCCTCTCGGTCTTCCACCTGCACCCAAAGCCTGTCTGGTCATGCCACAAGCTTTCTAACTGCGCAGAAGGGATCCTGCACACCTCCTTACTATGCTGGCAGTAGGGCTCAACGTCATCAGGCGGTTTTTACATTGAAATGTCTGGGAAATGTGAGTCACACAGCTGAGGAGTTGTGGTCAGCTCTGGAGAACCAATTTCATGAATGGTTGTCTCCACTGGACCTGAAACCAGGGAAGGCCGTGTGCGACAATGCTGCAAACCTGGGTGCGGCCCTTCGCCGGGGCAATGTCACACACGTGCCTTGTATGGCTCACGTGTTGAACCTGGTTGTCCAGCAATTTTTAGCCCACTATCCCAGACTAGATGGCCTTCTGCAGAGGGCACGGTCGCTGTGTGCTCACTTCCGCCGTTCGCATCCCGCAGCTCAGCGACTTACATCTCTACAGAAGTCGTTGGGCCTGCCACTTCAATTCGGAGTCAGGTGGTGGCACAAGAGGAGGTGGAGGAAGTAGAGGAGGAGGAGTTGTATGCGGAAGGGCTAACATCTGCAAGGTCCAGACGGTCGGCAGCACCAGGGCGGCAGGCATGTGAGGGTGGGGGAGATGGTTTTACCAGGGCGCATGGTAGCAGCCAAACTAGTGAGGAAGGTGCAGGAGCCCAGGAAGAAGTGGAGGACGAACTGATGGAAGACTCATCAGATGAGGGAGACCTTGATCACATTTCTGTTGTGCGAGGTTGGGGGGAGAGGACAGAGGAAGGAAGCATGATTGTTACCTCGCCACCAACACAACAGGGACTTGGTGCTCCTGGATGCGCAACACACATGAGTGCCTTCTTGCTGCACTACCTGCAACATGACCCTCGAATTGTGAGAATTAGAAATAATCCTGACTACTGGGTTGCCACACTGTTAGATCCCCGGTACAAAAGTAAATTTGCAGAAATTATTCCTGCCATAGAAAGGGATGCACGCATGCAGGAGTATCAGCAGAGACTGTTGCAGAATCTTACATGTGCTTTTCCACAAAATACCAGTGGTGCACGTAGTGAATCTCACAGTTCCAACTTGCCAACCGTGGGACCGTCAAGTGTTCAACACTCAAACCGTAACAGAACCACAGTATCTGCTGGTAACATCAATTTTGCGGAATCATTTCACCACTTTTTTAGCCCATCCTTTGCAAGGCCACAGGAGACAAGAAGTCTGACACATAGTCAACGCCTAGAGACGATGGTACAGGAGTATCTCCAAGTAAACATTGAAGCCACGACTGTGTCACTGGACCCTTGCTCTTTTTGGGCTTCCAATCTGGATAAATGGCCGGAGCTCGCCACTTACGCCTTGGAGATCTTGTCATGCCCCGCAGCCAGCGTTCTGTCTGAACGTGTGTTCAGCGCTGCTGGTGGTGTGCTGACAGATAAGCGCACGCGGCTCTCCACTGATAATGTAGACAGACTCACGTTCATAAAGATGAACAAATCATGGATCCGAAACGACTTTTCTACCCCTGTGTCATCCTGGGGAGAGTAAAAGCTTGATGATTGGTTAAAATCACCCTACCAACCGTTTTAAGCTTTCAAATTACTAATCATGTTTATCTGTATCTTGACTGGAAAATAATTTGGGCTTTGTAGCAGTGTGCAGCACTGATCCTATTAGGCCATCTATACTAAAGCTTCACCAGATTTAAAATTAAAAATAATTTTTAGCTGCATCTAGCCCGGAAAATAATTTTGGGGCTCCGAGATGCGCAAGACACATAAGTGCCTTCTTGCTGCACTACCTGCAGCATGACCCTCATATTGTCAGAATTCGAAGTAATCATGACTACTGGGTTGCCACACTCTTAGATCCCCCAAACTTTTCGATCAACCTTTTCATTTTAATAAAGACCAAAAAAATGGTCATTTTTGAAATTATAAGCATTAGCAGGTTGTTAGAAACTGAAATCAAACAGTTTTCAACTCAAAACTTTATTCTAGGTGATGTTACATTTTCACATAGGACCCCTTGTTCGAAAGGAGCTTCTGAACTCTCTCGTCCATTGAATTTGTCAGGTTTTGGATGGTTTCTGCTTCAATTGTTTTGCATGAGGACAGAATACCCTCCCAGAGCTGTTGCTTAGATGTGAACTGCCTCCCGCCATCATAGACACTCCTTTTAATGATGCTCCAAAGGTTCTGAATGGGGTAGAGGTCAGGGGAGCATGGGGGTCACACCATAAGTTTGTCCCCTTTTATGCCCATATCAGCCAGAGATGCAGATGTTTTATGTGCAGCATGAGATGGTGCATTATCATGCAGAAAAATGATCTTGCTGTGAAATACACGGTTCTTCTTCTTGAACCATGGCAGGAAGTGCTGTTTGAGAAAATCCACATACATTATGGAGTTCATCTTTAGTGCCTTCAGGGATCCTAAAGGGGCCCACAATCTCTCTCCCCATGATTCCAGCCCAAAACATTACTCCACCTCCTCCTTGTTGGCGCTGTAGCCGTGTTTGGTGGGGTGTCCATCAACCAGCCATCCTCCACTCCATCCATCTGGACCATCGAGCGCTGCACGGCACTCATCCGTGAACAAAACTGTTTTGAAATCAGTCTTCATGTAATGTTTGGCCCACTGGAGCCGTTTCTGCTTGTGTGAAGTGGATAGAGGAGGTCGACAGGATGGCGTATGCACAGCTGCAAACCTCTGAAGGACCCTGCATCTTGTTGTTCGGGGGACGTTGGAGGCACAAGCAGCTTCAAAAACTTGTCTGCTGCTATGACAAGGCTTTTTTGCCGCTGCTCTTTCAACCTGACGTAATTGCCTGTAGGAAAGAGTCCTCAATTTGCCCTTATCAGCACGCACACGTGTGTACTGTGAATCAGCTACATACTTCTTGATTGCCAAGACACTTCATCCTGATCATCGCACAATGTTGATTGTAGTCATGCCTTGACCTAAACACTCCACAATTTGTTGCTTCTCAGCAGCCGACACATCCTTTTTCTTTCCCATTTTGGCAGAAAATGTAGGCTGCTTAATAATGTGAGAGAGCCTTCTTAAGTAGTCTTGCCTTTCATTGGACACACCTGCCAAACTAATTAGCACAGGTGTCTGCAATTGCTTACAGTGATATAAAGAGCCCTGACACACATCACCATCAATGAGTTTAACTGACAAACAAACAAATTCTTCCCTTATCACTCCTAAACACTTTTTGCATAATAATTTGGAACGCAGTGTACATGTGCTTTTCCACAAAACACCAGTGGTTCACGTAGTGAATCTTACAGTTCTAACTTGCCAACCGTGGTCTGTATGGAGTTGTTCAATAAAGGGTCCAAAATTAAGATAACATAGATGGGAGAGGTCTCTATGAATAGGAATTCCTAAGTATTTGATACCCTGTGAGGGCCAGGCAAAGGGAAAGTTGGACTGGATGGAATCCTATATGGATTTGGGGAGGGAGACATCGAGGGCCTCAGACTTCGCTGCATTGATTTTAAAATTTGACCATGTAACAAAGTGATCTATTTCAGCCATAACAGCATGGATGGATATATGTGATTGAGTGATATATACTAGGATATCATCAGCAAATAGAGAGCACTTGTACTCGGTGCCTCCCACCTCAATCCACCTAATATTGGGGTTATGGCGAATTGATGAGAGCAGGTGCTCCGTCACTAGGATGTATAAGAGAGGGGACAGAGGACATTCCTGCCTTGTCCCATTGGTGATTGTGAAAGGTGATGAAAATGTTCTGACGCACCCCCTGGGCCTTGGGACACCCGGAGCCGGACCCTTTTTGGTGGATGCTGGTGGTTGTAGTCTTCGTGGCGGCGACCCGGTTCCGTGGCTCAGGGCGGTCAAACCAGTGGCGGAACTATTTATGTGGTTTTGATGTTTAAATGTCCGACTACGCCACCCGTGGATTGCGGTCAGAGTGAACCGCCGCTACAGGGCAGACCGCTGAGGCTGGTGTTGTGGGTGCAGCAGAGCGTAGCATAACTCCCCACGGGAGGAGTATAGCCTCAGGGCAGTGTATGTGACGCACCCCCTGGGCCATATTCTTTAGGGGAATACCCGGAGCCGGATCAGATGGGGGTTGTAGTCTCCGAGTGGCTGTGACCCGGTCCGTGCCCAGGGTGTCAAGCTCAGAGTATGTGGCAGTCCTACAGATGTTATAAAGTTCTTTATGTTGACTACGCCACCCGTTGTATTGCGGTCACTACGGCCGCCGCTGCAGCAGGGTCCGCTGAGGCTGATGGTGTTGGTGCAGCTTTTGATAGTATAACCCCCAACGGGTGGGGTATAGCCTCAGGGGGTCAGGTGCAGAGGATGGGGGTTGTGGTGGTGCAGCATAGATGGTAATTAAAGACAGAGTCGGGTTGTGCAGTTTAGGGTATTTACTTACTGCTGATGTTCCGGTCACTCCAGCTTCAAGTGACCACCCGAGCCGTGCTGCGTCCACCAGGTCCTGGATTCAGCCAACCCCCAAGCAAGTCCGGAGCGTGACCCTGAGCCCTCCTTCCTGTCCTGTCTTCTGGCCGTCCCCACCAGGGATCCACCTAGGTCCAGCTCCCTCGGGCCTTCTGTTGGGAGACCCTTGGCCTTGGGTTCCCTGACCCTACACGTGGTTTGCCTTCAGGGTGGATGTGGTGGGTGGCCGTGGCAGATCCTGCCCACGGCCTCCGGTCTCTGGCTAGGGTGTGCTTTAGCCCCCACCAGTTTGGGATCCGGTACCCAGTTGCCAACTCTTCACCCGGTGATGGACTTTGGGTTCTCAGAGTCCTTTTCTTTCACCCCCTCTGGGTCTTTCTTCCTTTCTCCTCTCTCTCTCTCTGGGGCTGCTCTGCTCTTCTGCTCTCCTCCTCTGGCTTCACACAGACTGACTGACTGACCCTGATCTTAGATGGTGCCCACCTTAAATACTCCCTCTATGTGTGAGCTCAGGTGACCAGCACCCAATGAGCTCCTAACCTTACCCAGGCTGCTCCCCCTATCTGCCCCTACACTACTTGGGATGTTCCACCCCCCTCCCACTCCAGCCAAGGACAGACTCGGTCGTACCTGCACATTTCTAAGTGGGAGTACCGTTGGTCTGCCCTCCGGAAATGGGATGTGTGTAGTGCATGCAGCTTTCTGGGCTCAGTTTCACACTCCATCCTTACCCGGGAGTGGAATATCACACCTCTGGGTTGAGGTGCAATACCCCTGTAGCAGCCGAATCCTCAGGGTGCTACATTCCCCCCTGGTAAACCACAGCACGTCCTCGGGCTGTAAGAGATAAACATCCACAAACATACATTTTTTTTTTTTTTCATATAAACAACATAATAAAAACATATAAAATATCATATACATATCAGCATCATCATAAAACTTTTCATATTAATAACATTCTCGTCGCCTCTGGCTCCTCCTCCGGTCACTGTGCAACGTGTGACCGGGTAAAGTGCGACAGTCTTTGGAACTCGTGGCTTTCCTATAAAACCAGTAGGGGCGCTTTAGGACGCGCAACTATTTACAAGGGATATGGCCGCTCTCAGTCCTCGGCCAGGTATTTAAGGGATAAACGGGTAAACAGTTCACACTTGCTGGTCCCAACGGGGACTATATTATCAGCAACAGTTTCTTTGGTACCCCTACGGGTAACTATATACAGCTTCTACTCTGCCGTACTCAACGACGACGTCCTCCTGCTCTTTCTTTGTGGTTACCTTTAGCTTCAGACCCGTCCGGGTCCTCTTGTTCTTCCTCCTCACACCGCAGCTCTTCCTCCGTCAGGCGATGCACATGGAGGGCGTAGGGTCCTTTGGCACACTTGTGCCGGGTAAAGGTGACCTCGTCCCCGATGTAAAGGTCACGACCTCTGTGTCCCTCCGGTGGGTGGGACTCAACGTCCCTCCTGGTCACGAAGACGTCGCCTGGGGTGCGGTGGTCTCGGATGAAGCCCCACCCGTGCTGCATATTAAACTTGATCACAGTCCCGGTGGAAGGGGGACCATGAGCTGCACGGCGACTCCTCCTGGCCCGGCTCTTCTGCTCCGCGCTCTTTATTTGGGCTTGTTGTTCCCGGACCCGCCTCTCTCTCCGCTCCCTCTCAAAGACCTCGAGCTGCTGGCGGCAGCACTCTGCACGCTCCGCTGCGGCTGCCCGAGTCTCCTGAGTGAACCCCATGAGGTCTTCTCCGGTGGGGTCCCACTCAAACTGTGCCTCCTCTAGCGGGGGCGAGGTCCTCTTTACGGGCTTTGGAGCCGGGATCAGGGGTTCGTCTAAGGCTCTCTCTTTCCGGAGTCGGGGATGGTGAAACTCCGGTGGCCATATAAAGGGCTGCCCATCCGGGCACGTATGTTGGGCGAACAGATCTTCTCCCAGATGCGGCACTCTTGGTTTTATGGGCGCGGTGGTGGTGGCGCCCGGGTTGCCCAGGCCTTGCGGCCAGGCCTGGGGCACCTGGAAAGTGAAGGGCACCGTAAGGACGGCGGCGCCCTGGGCTACTTGGCCCTGCGACCAGGCCGGTGGCTCCGCGGAGGTAGGGGGCGCTGTTGGTATTGCGGCGCCCGGGGGTACTAGGCCTTGCGACCAGGCTGGTGGTACTTCCTGCTTGGTCACGCTCGGGGTCGAGGCGTGTGACGTCACAGGGGTCGCGGCTGCGGCTTCCGGTTGAGGCCTAGTCTGTGGCGGAGACGTTGCGGTTACGGGCACGGCAGGGGGTACTTCGGGCTCTGCGACGGGGAGCTGGGGCAGGTACGCGGCTTCCCGGTTTGGGGTAGAGACGTCCCCTTTACCTGCCTCCTTTCGTTCGGCTCCCTTCTCGGCGCCGTCTCCGGCCTTCAGTCCTCCTGCGCCATCCTCAGAGGCGGTCTGTCTCCTCGTCTCGGGTGGCGTGCTCCGCTGACGGGTTCTTGTCTGCTGGGCCATCTCACGGCTCCACTCCGCCAACGTCTCTCGCTGCACCCGGGCCATCCTCCGTGCGAGGCCCTCCAGCGCAGTCTGTGCACACTCCCGATCTCGGGGGAGCTGTGCCAGGACCTCCACTAAGCCTAGTGGGGTCGTTGCTTCTTGCAGGCTCCTGACCAACGGGTCGGTGCTGCTCTGCTCTCCTTCTGCTGTTCCCGGCAGGCTCCTGGCCAGCGGGCCGGTGCTGCTCTGCTCTTCTCCCATCTCCGGGTAAGCTTCTTCTGGACTCAGCTCTAGGCTTCTTGTCTCCGGGTGCGCTCTCTCCAGACTGCTCCAGGCGACACCCATCTTTGCTCTCTTCTTCTCAGTCCTCCCACTTCGAGGGCGGTCCCGGGGCCACTTGGTGATTGTCAGCTCCAGGGGCAGTTCTTTCACGCTGACAGACACCTCTAGCATCACAGTCTCTGTTGGTGGGGGCGGTTTCCACTTTTGGCGCCATTTTCGGTCCTGGCCCACGATGGGAGGCGGCCTCTTGCCACCCTCTGGCACGCCCATAATGGCGTCCGCTCTGACAAGGCGGGAAACCTTTGGAAATGGCGGGAATCGTCTCCCAGTGGCGGGAAACTCTGCAGATGGCTGGAAAAAGCTGTTAATGGCGGACAACCGGCGGGAATCGACCTGTGATGGAGTCCGATGGCGGGGACCCTCCGGAACCGGCAGGAGACTTCTTTTTGAGGTAAACTCGTTCTTTTCTTCAGGCACGCAGTACCCGGTTGTTGTGGGCACGTAATCCTGCCGACTACGCCAAAGTTGACGCACCCCCTGGGCCATATTCTTTAGGGGAATACCCGGAGCCGGATCAGATGGGGGTTGTAGTCTCCGAGTGGCTGTGACCCGGTCCGTGCCCAGGGTGTCAAGCTCAGAGTATGTGGCAGTCCTACAGATGTTATAAAGTTCTTTATGTCGACTACGCCACCCGTTGTATTGCGGTCACTACGGCCGCCGCTGCAGCAGGGTCCGCTGAGGCTGATGGTGTTGGTGCAGCTTTTGATAGTATAACCCCCAACGGGTGGGGTATAGCCTCAGGGGGTCAGGTGCAGAGGATGGGGGTTGTGGTGGTGCAGCATAGATGGTAATTAAAGACAGAGTCGGGTTGTGCAGTTTAGGGTATTTACTTACTGCTGATGTTCCGGTCACTCCAGCTTCAAGTGACCACCCGAGCCGTGCTGCGTCCACCAGGTCCTGGATTCAGCCAACCCCCAAGCAAGTCCGGAGCGTGACCCTGAGCCCTCCTTCCTGTCCTGTCTTCTGGCCGTCCCCACCAGGGATCCACCTAGGTCCAGCTCCCTCGGGCCTTCTGTTGGGAGACCCTTGGCCTTGGGTTCCCTGACCCTACACGTGGTTTGCCTTCAGGGTGGATGTGGTGGGTGGCCGTGGCAGATCCTGCCCACGGCCTCCGGTCTCTGGCTAGGGTGTGCTTTAGCCCCCACCAGTTTGGGATCCGGTACCCAGTTGCCAACTCTTCACCCGGTGATGGACTTTGGGTTCTCAGAGTCCTTTTCTTTCACCCCCTCTGGGTCTTTCTTCCTTTCTCCTCTCTCTCTCTCTGGGGCTGCTCTGCTCTTCTGCTCTCCTCCTCTGGCTTCACACAGACTGACTGACTGACCCTGATCTTAGATGGTGCCCACCTTAAATACTCCCTCTATGTGTGAGCTCAGGTGACCAGCACCCAATGAGCTCCTAACCTTACCCAGGCTGCTCCCCCTATCTGCCCCTACACTACTTGGGATGTTCCACCCCCCTCCCACTCCAGCCAAGGACAGACTCGGTCGTACCTGCACATTTCTAAGTGGGAGTACCGTTGGTCTGCCCTCCGGAAATGGGATGTGTGTAGTGCATGCAGCTTTCTGGGCTCAGTTTCACACTCCATCCTTACCCGGGAGTGGAATATCACACCTCTGGGTTGAGGTGCAATACCCCTGTAGCAGCCGAATCCTCAGGGTGCTACATATGCGGAGGATGGGGGTGATGGTGCAGGGCAGCAGCAGTAACGACACGGAGTCAGTGATGCAGTTCAGGGCCTTTACTCACAGTTCTTATTATCCAGACCACGTCTGCAGGTAACGGCTGCCCACGTCGTACTGTGCTCACCAGGTGAGGGGCTCAGACAACTCCCAGATAACTTTGGAGCACTTCACAGGACCCCCTTTGTGTGTCCTTTGTCTGGCCTTTCTTACCAACACTTCTGTCCGGCTGCCTCGGGCCTCCTCTTGGTAAACTTGGCGCCAGTTTCCCTGACCCTATGTGGTGCCTTCCTAGCGGGTGTAGCGAGGGGCTGCGCCACATAAAATGTCAGAGCCTCCGGTTTCTAGCTGAGGGTCGTTTCCTGCCTCCACTAGTTCGGGGACCGGTCTCCCCCTTTGGCCTGACCCCTCCACGCAGGTGGATTCGGGCGTGCGGTGGCGACTCGCCCGTCCGCACCCCTGGGATCCCTTCATTCCTCGTTCCTGGAGCCTTCTCCGCTCCTCTTCCTTCCTTCTCCCTCTTCCAGGCCTGGGCCTCTGTTACTAGGCCCGCCTCCGGAGCAGAGCTCATGCAGAGCCCCTGCTCCCTGCCACTTCTGCTCAGACTTCTCTGCACTGAACTAAGATGGTGCCCACCTTTTATACTCCCTTCTCAATGCACCCAGGAACTGCTTCCTCCCTGCTCCTGCACTACAGGGTTCCCCTTCCTCAGTGTTCCCTCCCCCCACTCCAGCCAGGGACAGGGACTGTCGTGCCCATCTCAGGGGCATATTGGTCGCCCTGCCCCACGGCAATGTGGTGTAATGCATGCAGGTGTCGGGTCCTGATCCACACTCCATCCTTACCTGAGAATGAGATATCACACCTCTGGGTGAGGTGCAATACGTCTGTAGCAACCGAGCCCTCAGGGTGCTACAGTTCCATTTATCTTCAGCCTAGGTGACGTATTGTGATACAGGGCCGTGATTTTGGCTATAAAAGGGTCCCCTAGACCCCTACCCCAAGCTTTTTAAGAGAATCATATATGGCGTGCCAGGAGACTCTATGGAATGCTTTCTCAGCATCCAATGAGAGTATCTAATTACAAATTTTTAACTGCATCTAGCCCAGGAAATACTTTGTGCCTAGTAGCAGGGTCTGCTAGTCAGCGGATTATCCCGGCTGTTAAGCAAGCTACACCACCTGTAGTTTAGACACTTAATTTTTTCAAAGGAAATGCTTCGGGACCATGGGATACTTAGTGAAGAGCATCAGGAGGCACCCCAAGGCATAGGGGCTGGGACTGGCAGTAGGATGCCTTGCGGTGGACAGCCGAGCTCGATCCTTATAAAAGCTTTTTAACTGCAGCAGCTTTAGTGGACGCTACTGGAGCTGGAATTACGCGGCTGCTGGCATGAGACTTGCCCTCCAATAGATCCTCTTAAATGGATTTAAAGTGTATTCATTCAAATTAGAGAGACAATTTAAATTAAAAAGCTTAGAGCTGCCTCCACCACAGGGGGGCTCGCTCGACCCACCAGCGGACAGGCACCAGTATTGGGAGAGGGGGGCTGGCCATCAGGGTTCACCGCGGCTCTGGCACAAACCCGGCGACACGGAGGTGGCACGGGCAGGAGCGGACTGGCCGTGTCGGCTTCTCACTTTTTGGATTTTAGAAGGGCATGACATGCCTATATCTGTGTCTCCCCCTCCTTTTACTCCTCCACCTCTTTTATTTTCGCATGACTATATGTACTTGTCACTTTTCCATGTGTTAGTTATGTCTTCTGAGCAGTTTGTCAGCTTTTGGACACCTTTGAAGGTGTTTTCTATGTGTTTCTATGTGTTTTTGTTTGCCTGCCATTGGTTTTAACGGTGTTCGAAGGTGTTCGACGAACAGTTCGACGAACAGTTCGGCGAACACACGGGTGTTCGACGAACCGAACCGAACTCGAACACTACGGGGGTGGCTCAACACTAGTCAGAAATGCTTCCTGATGCGATCCCCATGCTGTCCCCATGTCATTTGAGCACTGTCACTATTGTTTTGGGCACTTATTAGGCTTTCTATAGACTGCCGGGGGTGCCTCCGCAAAAATACTCGGGTCTTCCATAGACTAACATTGGGCTCGTTGCTCGGGTCGAGCACCCGAGTATCACTGTGAGCTCGGCCAGAGCTTCGAGCACCCGAGCATTTTAGTGCTCGCTCAACACTAATTATCACCTTCCCCATGCGGCTCCACTCAAGTAACATAAACTCTTTTCCTGTGAAAGCCCCCCCCCAATAAGCAGCCCCATACAAGTAGCAGCAGACATTTCCCTATGCAACCACCATATAGTACCATCATCCATACTTCTTTGCCCCCAAAATACATCCTCAGAGCACTCACACTGAGTCCTGTGCTATCATTCCCCTCTGTACACGGCTCCATTGTGCAGCTCCCCAGTCCTCTCCACTCCAGTAACCTCAGCACAATGCTGCTTACCTCTTCACTGGACTGGAGGAGCCCCATTTTGGTGACATCATTGCCTCAAAACATCAATTGCACTGTAGTGGCTACCCTGCGGAAATATGTGAGTGAGCTGCAGATGGCGGCGGCGCACATAAGATTATAATGAGGACAATCTGGTGTTGGGCTTCCCCGGAGCCCCGGGCGGTAGCCCAGATTGCCCTCATTATAATCCACCTATGGATACATCGTTGGATTCAGGGTCTCTTTGCCTACATTATACTGCTCTCAGATGATGTAGCAAAAACCTGCTGACAGATTCCCTATAATATATGAATAGCTGTACTAGACTTTCTTTTCATATGTACCATCACCATTTCAAAGAAACAGAGTCATCGTTGTCCATTCACACTTTGCTTTAATTTTCCAGGTAGCACCTGAAAAACTCAAATGTGAATATAGATTTGTTGCTATAGGTAACAAAATAACAAGTCCTCAGAAACAATTTTTATGTATGAGGTTAGATGTCAGACTTGCTGCAAAATAATATTTGTAAACTTATTTGTGCAAAGAAAAAGGAACTGAGAGTGAGAAACACCGGACGGCGAGCTGTAAAGAACCTTACAAGCGTGAATCTGGACATTTAACGTTTATATTGTTAGAGTACATGACATCTCAAATTTAATGGTAGTTTGCATTTTTTTCAGATTTTGTTTTACTTGTGGATAATTTCATGTATCAAACAATATAATAAGGAGGGTTCTTCAAAAGTGGCGGCGTTTCTTATCCAGGAAATGTTACTCCAGTCCCAGACTAGAGTATCATTTCTGGTGAAGCCCATGGAGGTGACGCGCCCCCTGGGACATATTCCTTTTTGAGGGGAATACCCGGCACCGGATCTGATGGGGGGTTGTAGTCTCCGAGCGGCTGTGACCCGGCCCCGTGCCCAGGGCGTCAAGCTCAGTGTTATGTGGCAGTCCTACAGATGTTATTAAGAGTTCTTTTGTGTCGACTACGCCACCCGTTGTGATGCGGTCACTGTGGCCGCCGCTGCAGCAGGGTCCGCTGAGGCTGATGGTGGGTGCGCAGCTTGGTGGGATAACCCCCAACGGGAGGGGTATAGCCTCAGAGGGGACAGGCGCAGAGGATGGGGGTTGTGGTGGTGTAGTGCAGACGGCAGTGAAGACAGAGTCGGGTTGTGCAGTTAAGGGTGTTTACTTACTGCAGATGTTGTACTGGTCACTCCAGCTGCTAGTGACCACCCGAGCCGTGCTGCGTCCACCAGGTCCTGGATCCAGCCAACCCCCAAACAAGTCCGGAGCGTGGCCCTGAGCTCTCTTTCTGTCCCGTTCTCTGGCCGTCCCCACCAGTAATCCACCTAGGTCCAGCTCCCTCGGGCCTTCTGTTGGGACACCCTTGGCCCTGGGTTCCCTGACCCTTCATGTGGTGTGCCTTCGGGGTGGATGTGATGGGTGACCGTGGCAGACGCTGCCCACGGTCTCCGGTCTCTGGCTGGGGAATGTTTTTACCCCCACCAGCTTGGGTTCCGGTACCCTGATGCCAACTCTTCACCCGGTGCTTTTAGTTGGGATCTCAGAGTCCTTCTCTTCTGTGCTCTGGGTCTCTCTCTTTTCTCCTCTCTCACTCTGGGTCTTTGTCTTTCTTCTCTCCTCTGCTCCTGACTTGTTCTCTGCAGCTGACTGACTCTCTGCATCTGATCCTCTGCATCTGACCCTGATCTTAGTTGGTGCCCACCTTATATACACCCTCTATGTGTGAGCTCAGGTGACCAGCACCCAATGAGCTCCTATCTTTACCCAGGCTGCTCCCCCTATCTGCCCCTACACTACATGGGATGTACCACCCCCCTCCCACTCCAGCCAGGAACAGACTCGGTCGTACCTGCACATTTCTAAGTGGGAGTACCGTCGGCCTGTTCCCCGGAAATGGGATGTGTGTAGTGCATGCAGCCTACTGAGCTCAGTTCCACACTCCTTCCTTACCCGGGAGTGGAATATCACACCTCTGGGTTGAGGTGCAATACCCCTGTAGCAGCCGAATCCTCAGGGTGCTACAGAGGCACATCTTATCAATGGCATCGCGTCCTTAGTCTTACAAATAGTATAAGATGCAAGCGTGTCGCCTTTGTAAATGGGACTTGTGTGAACTCCTGCTCTAATCTTAAGTATAATTTTTTTTTTTAAATAAATGCCCATTAACCCTATCTTTTCCCTATTGTCCTAATTTAAGCCCAAAGCTCTATACCCATCATATTACATAAACTATGAAAAATAGCCTCAAGTACTCATGGATTTAACCCCTTAACTATCGCCAATATGCATTAAAATGGCAGCCGATGAGCAAGCAGTAAAATGCTGGAGTGCTCAGTACTGGAATCGGGCAGGTCAGATGCTCGGACGGGCTTGACACGAGTAACAAGTATAATGGAAGTCACAAGGAAACTCAAGCATTTTTCCGGAAGGCCCTAACAGGAGGGCTGGGGGTGACAGACACATTTCATGAATGGATAGAAGCAGTGCTGAAATGGACTGGGAACAGCATGGGGGGAACCCAGGAAGCATCTCTGACTCCCACGTCGCTGCTGGGAACAATGTTTTCAGAGTATTACTCCACTTTTACAGACTGGCAATAAAACATAAAAAAACGAAGATAAAATGTATTTTACAGGAAAAAAGGTTAGCAAATCTGCTTTTCTGTATAATGACTGTATAAGGCAAAATTACAAAGAGAAAAAAGAAAAATGCCTCCTCCACCTCTTAATAGCCGGGCCATCTCTCACTGTATTTCCCCGTCACCTATGACTACAGTAGATGACATAGTAGAGGGGGAAATAAAACTACACCCACCAGTAGTCACCTTTTAATGTAATTTTAACATTTTACCACCTTATGTCGGCATGTGGTGTGTGTGACACGGCCAGACACATCCTGTTTAATTTATGAAGAAGGGTCTCTGAAACCCCCAAAAGTCCAAAAGGACAATGCAAGGACTGCCAAAAATGAGAAAGAAGAGGGCCTCCGATACACCCTGTATTAGACATAAAGGAGGGCCTCATACACATTCTGTTACAATTGTTAGGTAGTGGAACTCCAAGACTCATAAAGCCAATGCACTAACTGCAAGGGCTGCCAAAAAAATAGAAGGAGGGATTGCAATACACCCTGGAAGACACGTAGTGGAGGGCTTCAGAAAACATTTTTTCTAATTTTTAAGAAGTAAGATTCCTAGACTGGTAAAGCCGATGTACTAAGTGCAAGGGCTGCCAAAAATTAGAAGGAAGCTCTGCAGTGCACCCTGGAAGACATGGAGAGTAGGGCCGCAGAAAACATTTGTTTCCCATTTTAAAGGAGTGTAACTTCAAGAACGGATAAAGACTAAGAGAAAGGTGAGAAAAACATTTACCCCTGGGGGGTATACATATATACACTGCTCAAAAAAATAAAGGGAACACTGAAATACCCCATCCTAGATCTGAATGAATGAAATCTTCTCATTGAATACTTTGTTCTGTAGAAAGCTGAATGTGCTGACAACAAAACCACACAAAAATCATCAACGGAAATCACATTTATTAACCAATGGAGCCCTGGATTTAGAGACACCCCCAAAATTAAAGTGGAAAAACACACTACAGGCTGATCCAACTGTGATGTAATGTCCTTAAAACAAGTCACAATGAGGCTGAGTATTGTGTGTGGCCTCCACGTGCCTGTATGACCTCCCTACAACGCCTAGGCATGCTCCTGATGAGGCTGAGTATTGTGTGTGGCCTCCACGTGCCTGTATGACCTCCCTACAACGCCTGGGCATGCTCCTGATGAGGCTGAGTATTGTCTATGGCCTCCACGTGCCTGTATGACCCCCCTACAACGCCTGGGCATGATCCTGATGAGGCTGAGTATTGTGGGTGGCCTCCACGAGCTGGTATGACCTCCCTACAACGCCTGGGCATGCTCCTGATGAGGCTGAGTATTGTGTGTGGCCTCCACGTGCCTGTATGACCTCCCTACAACGCCTGGGCATGCTCCTGATGAGGCTGAGTATTGTGTGTGGCCTCCACGTGCCTGTATGACCTCCCTACAATGCCTGGGCATGCTCCTGATGAGGCTGAGTATTGTCTGTGGCCTCCACGTGCCTGTATGACGTTCCTAAAACGCCTAGGCATGCTCCTGATGAGGCTGAGTATTGTGTGTGGCCTCCACGTGCCTGTATGACCTCCCTACAACGCCTGGGCATGCTCCTGATGAGGCTGAGTATTGTGTGTGGCCTCCACGTGCCTGTATGACCTCCCTACAACGCCTGGGCATGCTCCTGATGAGGCTGAGTATTGTGTGTGGCCTCCACGTGCCTGTTTGACCTCCCTACAACGCCTGGGCATGCTCCTGATAAGGCTGAGTATTGTGTGTGGCCTCCACGTGCCTGTATGACCTCCCTACAACGCCTGGGCATGCTCCTGATGAGGCTGAGTATTGTGTGTGGCCTCCACGTGCCTGTATGACCTCCCTACAACGCCTGGGCATGCTCCTGATGAGGCTGAGTATTGTGTGTGGCCTCCACGTGCCTGTATGACCTCCCTACAACGCCTGGGCATGCTCCTGATAAGGCTGAGTATTGTGTGTGGCCTCCACGTGCCTGTATGACCTCCCTACAACGCCTGGGCATGCTCCTGATGAGGCTGAGTATTGTGTGTGGCCTCCACGTGCCTGTATGACCTCCCTACAACGCCTGGGCATGCTCCTGATGAGGCTGAGTATTGTGTGTGGCCTCCACGTGCCTGTATGACCTCCCTACAATGCCTGGGCATGCTCCTGATGAGGCTGAGTATTGTGTGTGGCCGCCACGTGCCTGTATGACCTCCCTACAACGCCTGGGCATGCTCCTGATGAGGCTGAGTATTGTGTATGGCCTCCACGTGCCTGTATGACCTCCCTACAACGCCTGGGCATGCTCCTGATGAGGCTAAGTATTGTGTGTGGCCTCCACGTGCCTGTATGACCTCCCTACAACGCCTGGGCATGCTCCTGATGAGGCTGAGTATTGTGTGTGGCCTCCACGTGCCTGTATGACCTCCCTACAACGCCTGGGCATGCTCCTGCTGAGGCTGAGTATTGTGTGTGGCCTCAACGTGCCTGTATGACCTCCCTACAATGCCTGGGCATGCTCCTGATAAGGCTGAGTATTATGTGTGGCCTCCACGTGCCTGTATGACCTCCCTACAACGCCTGCGCATGCTCCTGCTGAGGCTGAGTATTGTCTGTGGCCTCCACGTGCCTGTATGACCTCCCTACAACGCCTGGGCATGCTCCTGATGAGGCTGAGTATTGTGTGTGGCCTCCACGTGCCTGTATGACCTCCCTACAACGCCTGGGCATGCTCCTGATGAGGCTGAGTATTGTGTGTGGCCTCCACGTGCCTGTATGACCTCCCTACAACGCCTGGGCATGCTCCTGATGAGGCTGAGTATTGTGTGTGGCCTCCACGTGCCTGTATGACCTCCCTACAACGCCTGGGCATGCTCCTGATGAGGCTGAGTATTGTGTGTGGCCTCCACGTGCCTGTATGACCTCCCTACAACGCCTGGGCATGCTCCTGATGAGGCTGAGTATTGTGTGTGGCCTCCACGTGCCTGTATGACCTCCCTACAACGCCTGGGCATGCTCCTGATGAGGCTGAGTATTGTGTCTGGCCTCAACGTGCCTGTATGACCTCCCTACAATGCCTGGGCATGCTCCTGATGAGGCTCAGTATTGTGTGTGGCCTCCACGTGCCTGTATGACCTCCCTACAATGCCTGGGCATGCTCCTGATGAGGCTGAGTATTGTGTGTGGCCTCCACGTGCCTGTATGACCTCCCTACAACGACTGGGCATGCTCCTGCTGAGGCTGAGTATTGTGTGTGGCCTCCACGTGCCTGTATGACCTCCCTACAATGCCTGGGCATGCTCCTGATGAGGCAGAGTATTGTGTGTGGCCTCCACGTGCCTGTATGACCTCCCTACAATGCCTGGGCATGCTCCTGATGAGGCTGAGTATTGTGTGTGGCCTCCACGTGCCTGTATGACCTCCCTACAACGCCTGGGCATGCTCCTGCTGAGGCTGAGTATTGTGTGTGGCCTCCACGTGCCTGTATGACCTCCCTACAATGCCTGGGCATGCTCCTGATAAGGCTGAGTATTATGTGTGGCCTCCACGTGCCTGTATGACCTCCCTACAACGCCTGCGCATGCTCCTGCTGAGGCTGAGTATTGTCTGTGGCCTCCACGTGCCTGTATGACCTCCCTACAACGCCTGGGCATGCTCCTGATGAGGCTGAGTATTGTGTGTGGCCTCCACGTGCCTGTATGACCTCCCTACAACGCCTGGGCATGCTCCTGATGAGGCTGAGTATTGTGTGTGGCCTCCACGTGCCTGTATGACCTCCCTACAATGCCTGGGCATGCTCCTGATGAGGCTGAGTATTGTGTGTGGCCTCCACGTGCCTGTATGACCTCCCTACAACGCCTGGGCATGCTCCTGATGAGGCTGAGTATTGTGTGTGGCCTCCACGTGCCTGTATGACCTCCCTACAACGCCTGGGCATGCTCCTGATGAGGCTGAGTATTGTGTGTGGCCTCCACGTGCCTGTATGACCTCCCTACAATGCCTGGGCATGCTCCTGATGAGGCTGAGTATTGTGTCTGGCCTCAACGTGCCTGTATGACCTCCCTACAATGCCTGGGCATGCTCCTGATGAGGCTCAGTATTGTGTGTGGCCTCCACGTGCCTGTATGACCTCCCTACAATGCCTGGGCATGCTCCTGATGAGGCTGAGTATTGTGTGTGGCCTCCACGTGCCTGTATGACCTCCCTACAACGACTGGGCATGCTCCTGCTGAGGCTGAGTATTGTGTGTGGCCTCCACGTGCCTGTATGACCTCCCTACAATGCCTGGGCATGCTCCTGATGAGGCAGAGTATTGTGTGTGGCCTCCACGTGCCTGTATGACCTCCCTACAATGCCTGGGCATGCTCCTGATGAGGCTGAGTATTGTGTGTGGCCTCCACGTGCCTGTATGACCTCCCTACAATGCCTGGGCATGCTCCTGATGAGGCTGAGTATTGTGTGTGGCCTCCATGTACCTGTGTGACCTCCCTACAACGCCTGGGCATGCTCCTGATGAGGTTCAGTACTGTGTGTGGCCTCCACGCGCCTGTATGACCTCCCTACAATGCCTGGGCATGCTCCTGATGAGGCTGAGTATTGTGAGTGGCCTCCATGTACCTGTATGACCTGCCTACAATGCCTGGGCATGCTCCTGATGAGGCTCAGTATTGTGTGTGGCCTCCACGCGCCTGTATGACCTCCCTACAATGCCTGGGCATGCTCCTGATGAGGCTGAGTATTGTGTGTGGCCTCCACGTGCCTGTATGACCTCCCTACAACGCCTGGGCATGCTCCTGATGAGGCTGAGTATTGTGTGTGGCCTCCACGTGCCTGTATGACCTCCCTACAACGCCTGGGCATGCTCCTGATGAGGCTGAGTATTATGTGTGGCCTCCACGTGCCTGTATGACCTCCCTACAATGTCTGGGCATTCTCCTGATGAGGCTGAGCATTGTGTGTGGCCTCCACTTGCCTGTATGACCTCCCTACAATGCCTGGGCATGCTCCTGATGAGGTTGCGGATGGTCTCCTGTGGGATCTCCTCCCAGACCTGGACTAAAGCATCCGCCAACTCCTGGACAGTCTGTGGTGCAATGTGACGTTGGTGGATGGAGCGAGACATGATGTCCCAGATGTGTTCAATCGGATTCAGGTCTGGGCAAGGGGCGGCCCAGTCCATAGCTTCAATGCCTTCATCTTGCAGGAACTGCTGACAGACTCCAGCCACATGAGGTCAGGCATTGTCCTGCATTAGGAGGAACCCAGGGCCAACCGCACCAGCATATGGTCTCACAAGGGGTCTGAGGATCTCATCTCGGTACCTAATGGCAGTCAGGCTACCTCTGGCGAGCACATGGAGGACTGTGCTGCCCTCCAAAGAAATGCCACCCCACACCATTACTGACCCACTGCCAAACCGGTCATGCTGAAGGATTCTGCAGGTTGCAGATCACTCTCCATGGCGTCTCCAGTCTCTGTCACGTCTGTCACATGTGCTCAGTGTGAACCTGCTTTCATCTGTGAAGAGCACAGGGCGCCAGTGGCGATTCTGCCAATCCTGGTGTTCTGTGGGAAATGCCAAGTGTCCTGCACGGTGTTGGGCTGTGAGCACAACCCCCATCTGTGGACGTCGGGCCCTCATACCACCCTCATGGAGTCGGTTTCTAACCGTTTGTGCAGACACATGCACATTTGTGGCCTGCTTGAGGTCATTTTGCAGGGCTCTGGCAGTTCTCCTCCTGTTCCTCCTTGCACAAAGGGGGAGGTAGCGGTCCTGCTCCTATGGCCCCCTCCATGTCTCCTGGTGTACTGGCCTGTCTCCTGGTAGTGCCTCCGGCCTCTGGACACTACGCTGACAGACACAGCAAACCTTCTTGCCACAGCTCGCATTGATGTGCCATCCTGGATGAGTTGCACTACCTGAGCAACTTCTGTGGGTTGTACAGTCCGTCTCATGCTACCACGAGTGTGAAAGCACAACCAACATTCAAAAGTGACCAAAACATCAGCCAGAAAGCATTGGTACTGAGATGTGGTCTGTGGTCCCCACCTGCAGAACCACTCCTTTATTGAGGGTGTCTTGATAATTGCCAATAATTTCCATCTCTTACATAGTAACATAGTTTTTAAGGTTGAAGGAAGACTAAGTCCATCTAGTCCAACCCATACCCTAACTCATTGATCCAGAGGAAGGCAAAAAATCCATGTGGCAAACACTAAGCTCCACTTTGGGGAAAAAAATTCCTTCCCGACTCCATATGACAATCAGACTAGTTCCCTGGATCAACGCCCTATCAAGGAGTCTAGTATATATAACCTGTAATATTATACTTTTCCATAAAGGCATCCAGGCCCTTCTTAAATGTTAGTAGTGAATCCCTCATTACCACATCATGCGGCAGAGAGCTCCATAGTCTCACTGCTCTTACAGTAAAGAATCCCCGTCTGTGATTATGATTAAACCTTCTTTCCTCCAGACGTAGAAGATGCCCCCTTGTCCCAGTCTCAGGCCTCAGAGTAAAAAGATCAGTAGAAAGGTCTTTGTACTGTCCCCACATATACTTGTACATAGTAATAAGATCACCCCTAAACTAAATAACCCCAAGTGTAAAAACCTGTCTTGGTATTGCAGACCCCCAGTCCTCTAATAACCTGACTTGGTATTGCAGACCCCCAGTCCTCTAATAACCTGTCTTGGTATTGCAGACCCCCCAGTCCTCTAATAACCTTGGTCGCTCTTCTCTGCACCCTCTCTAGTTCAGCTATGTCTTTCTTATACACCGGAGACCAGAACTGTACACAGTATTCTAAGTGTGGTCGCACTAGTGACTTGTATAGAGGTAAAATTATGTTCTCCTCATGAGCACCTATGCCTCTTTTAATGCATCCCATTATTTCATTTGCCTTTGCAGCGGCTGCCTGACACTGGCCACTAAACGCGAGCTTGTCGTCCACCAATACACCCAGGTCTTTTTCAGTTACAGTTTTGCCCAGTGTTTTACAATTAAGCATATAATTATACATTTTATTTCCTCTGGCCAAGTGCATTACCTTACATTTATCCCCATTAAAGCTCATTTGCCATTTATCAGCCCAAGCTTCTAGTTTACATAGATCCTCCCGTAATATAATATTGTCCTCCTCTGTATTGATTACCCTGCAGAGTTTAGTGCCATCTGCAAATATTGAAATATTACTCTGTATGCCCCCTACAAGGTCATTAATAATTATGTTAAAAAGAAGGGGTCCCAATACTGACCCTTGTGGTACCCCACTGTTACCTGAGACCCAGTCTGAGTGTTTTCCATTAATAACCACCCTTTGTTTCCTATCACTGAGCCAATTCTTAACCCACATACATATATTTTCCCCTATCCCCATTGTTCTCATTTTATGTATCAACCTTTTGTATGGAACCGTATCAAAAGCTTTTGAAAAGTCCATATACACAACATCCACTGCATTTCCTTGGTCCAGTCCAGAACTTGCCTCCTCATAAAGCTGATCAGATTAGTCTGACAGGAACGGTCCCTCGTAAACCCATGCTGATATTGGGTCATGAGGTTCTTCTTCTTCAGATACTCTAGTATAGCATCTCTTAGGAAACCCTCCAGGATTTTACCCACAGTAGAGGTTAAGCTTACCGGCCTATAATTTCCAAGTTCAGTTTTTGTCCCCTTTTTGAATATTGGCTCCACATTTGCTATACGCCAGTCCTGTGGTACAGACCCTTTATTATGGAATCTTTAAAGATTAAAAATAATGGTCTATCTATGACGTTACTTAATTCCTGCAGTACTCGCTGGTGTATCCCATCCGGGCCCGGGGATTTGTCAACTTTAGTGATTTTTAGACGCCGCCGTACTTCCTGCTGGAAGCAAGTGACATTTACTGGAGAATTTTAGTTCTCACTAATCATGTTTTCTGTCATGCGATTTTCTTGTGTAAATACGGTTGAAAAAAAATCATTTAGCATATTGGCTTTTTCCTCATCCTCATGCACCATTTCACCCAGACTATTTTTAAGGGGGCCAACACTATCATTTTTTAGTTTCTTACTATTTATGTAGTTAAAGAATATTTTGGGGTTATTTTTACTTTCTTTGGCAATGATTCTCTCTGTCTCAATCTTTGCTGCCTTGATTTGGTTTTTACATAATTTATTTAATTTTCTGTATTTATTTAATGCCTCATCACTACCTACTTGCTTTAGTTCTCTAAATGCTTTCTTTTTGTCACTTATTGCGCCCCTTACAGCTCTATTTAGCCATAGTGGTTTCCTCCTATTTCTAGCATGTTTATTCCCATAGGGTATATATTGTACACAGGTCCTATTCAGGATGTTAATAAATGTCTCCCATTTGCTTTGTGTAGTTTTATGTCTCAGGATATCGTCCCAGTTTATTGCACTAAGATCATCTCTCAACCGTTGGAAATTTGCCTTCCTGAAATTTAGTATCCTTGCAAACCCTCTACTACACATCTTATTAAAGGATACATGAAAACGTATTATTTTGTGATCACTATTACCCAAGTGACCCCCTACTCGTATATTTGATATGCGGTCTGGACTGTTGGTTAATATTAGGTCTAGCAGTGCCCCCCTTCTTGTTGGGTCCTGAACCAGTTGTGAAAGGTAATTGTCTCTCATAGTAGTCAAAAACCTATTTCCTTTGCTTGAACTACAGGTTTCTGTCCCCCCAATGTATTTCAGGGTAGTTGAAGTCCCCCATAATAATGACTTCTCCTTGAGTCGCTGCTTCATCTATTTGCTTTACGAGGATATTCTCCGCTACTTCCATTATTTTTGGAGACTTATAACAAACTCCTATCAGTAATTTATTATTTTTTCCCCCTCCCCTTATCTCCACCCACAGGGACTCTACATTTTCATTAGATTCACATATATCCTCCCGCAAGACAGGTTTTAAGGATGATTTTACATATAAACACCCCCCCTCGCTTGTTTATACGCTCATTTGCACAACAGCATGTGAAATTGATTGTCAATCAGTGTTGCTTCCTAAGTGGACAGTTTGATTTCACAGAAGTTTCATTTACTTGGAGTTTTATTCTGTTGTATAAGTGTTCCCTTTATTTTTTGAGCAGTGGATATGTAAGAGAATTGTAGAGGTAGGCCTCATACATACCCTGGAAAAATTTAAAGCGAGAGTTGGATGATGACCCTCTAGAAATTATAAGCAAGAGCCCCTGAATACCAGCTGTATGACACCTGACACCCTGCGGTATTGGCCCCCGGGAGGTTTTGGAACCGATTGGGGCAGATTAACTCCTTCAATACTGCTGTCAATCACCACAGCAGTATCTAAGTGGTTAAAAGTAGGTTAAAAGACCCCCTATGACAGGATAATCCACCCTCGATCATAATCACAGGTGCCAATCATTGCATGGTGCCCTGAGGTTATCTGATGACACCAGGGTATGGTGGCCTGTGAGATCCTGCCATAAGCTGGGTCTAACAGGCACAGTCAGTGACTCATTGACAATTCTCCAGCAGAGCAGTACACGAGTACTGCAGGGCATGAAGCTAGTGATCAAAGTAAAAAATATTCATGTCTTACAATGGTACTAAGTGAAAAAGTAAAAAATAAGAATGACACAAAATGTGTAAAAAGTAAAAAAAAAAAAACACAAAAAAGCGCACACATATCACAACAAGTTGTTTTGCCACTAAAAATGCAGCGTTTGTGTTAAAACAGAAATAAACAAAAAAAAATGGACACATAATTGGTAACGCCGCGTCCGCAATGACCCGATCTATAAAACTGGCATGTTATTTATTTGGAAAGACGAACACCATAAAAAAATAAAAATTTAAAACACTCCAAAAATGTTGCATTTTCACCATACTGACACACAAAAAACTGAATAAAAAGCAAAAAAATATATTGTGATGACACAGCATTTAATCTTAATTATGCCAAACTTAAATTCAGTAGGCCCAGAGATAAAGGCTATTGCCTGAATATTGACTATTGAATTTATGTGTTTCTTTCTTCGGTTGCTCAAGAAACTTGGCCTATTGTCAAGTGAGTCTGAATGTTGTAACTTATCTGTTATCTTTGGAGGACAGGAACACAGGATCATGGAACAATCGATGTTTGCTAATATGTTGATTATCCATTATATAAGTCTATGTACCTTGTTGACCTGCAAATCAGAGGAGAACAAACTAAGCAGATTGATTAAATACTCAAACATTGCGATTTGCGAGTTAATCTCATCCCACCTTCCCCTTGAACTGTGGATGATGACCTGAACCACAAATGTGGGTAGAAAAAGCCTATTTTCTATCCTTCTGTTACAAGAGAGTGACTTGACAGAACACAGCCAGGACATCATGACTCCATAGAGGAACACTGTATAGGACAGCTGCCAGGACACCATGGCTCCATCAAGATGTACACCGATTTGACATTCTACAGGATGCCAGCCTTAAGGACCACAGCCCTAGCTGGAAGAATACAGATCTGCTCCATTGACCATAGTTGAACCCTTAAAGACGTCTTGAAGAATCTAGGTTGGGACAATCAGGTCACCTGGCCACATACATTACTGATCTCGGTTAGCTTTCTAAGCTTGTCATTACCTCCTCTCTGTGGGTGCCCGCCAAAAGGAGGGTGCCACTGGTGAGGGTAGTTGGCCTTGGAAATCCCGAAGTTGCAGCGGCTCAAATCCCGGCGAATCAGAGGAAGGGTGAGACTGTCATTTGCACCATCTTGGGTATTTTGCTGGGACTGGTCCATATTTTATTGATCGTTTGGTGGTTTAATAAAGTATTGCCACACTGTTTTACCCTCACCCTGTGTTGCCTGAGTAGAATTATGCCCACGGGCGTTCAGTGGGATGAGCCCTGGTCCATGCGGTCTCGGGCCAGCGGACGAGAGTACCCACTGCCCCACCCCCTCCCTTGTCTCCACATATATGTAAAAAAAATGGTACAATTCAAAATGCCAAACCGTCCCGCAAAAAACATCCCCTAATATGGCATATTTGGAAAAAAAGTTATCGCTGTAATCGTACTGACCCGATGGACAAATCGGTCTTATCACTTTTACTGCACGGTGAACTGTGCAAAAAATATATAAAAAAACAATAATTGAATTGCTGGTTTTTATTCATTTAGTGTCTAAAAAAATCTGAATAAAAAGTGATCAAAAAAGTTATGTACCCCAAAATTGTAACAAAAAAATCTCCAGCTCATTGCGCAAAAAATAAACCCTAATACAGCTCTGCCAAAAAATAAAAAAGGTACAGCTCTCAGAACATGACGACAAAATTTTTTTTTTTTTATAAAAAAAAAGCATTTGTACTGCGTGATAATAGCAAAACATAACAAAAAAAAAGAAGATGTAAATCTGGTAGCACTGACCCGAAGGTTAAAGCCGTCTGTGGTAAGACGACTCGCTCGGCCGCTCCCGGAAGTAGACACAGGAACCGAGTTTTCTCTGCAGGCTTTATTATATGGCATAAAGCCCTGCAACTCCAGCAATAGTAAACACGGCCTTACTTGCAAAACGACAAAATAAAAGATAAACAATAGCACAGTCCATATGTATGGGGGATATGCCCACACAGGGTGTAATCCCAGCCTTCAGCTCTGTCCTGAGCTGAAGCTTTCCCAGTCTGGAGACCTTGCCTCTCCAGACCACAACACAGAGAAAAAAACAGGCCTGAACATTTAAACCCTGCTCAGCCACACCCTGAGGGAAGGTATGGTGAATGACGTCCCTCCCATCTCTATGTCATTCACATAAAACCACACCCTTCAAAAGAGTTAACCCCCAGCATATAACATGCTGGCAGAAATTCAGTAGGTCTCAGTTCACACAGGAGAGCAACCTGAGTGACACATACCTCCCCTCGTATGTTACACCAGTGACTCTGTCACACGTCTTATCACTAATACCGCACAGAAAATGACGCAAAATTAAAAATAATAAATATTCTTGTACTGCTGTCTATTTATTGATTCAAGCTCCCAAAAATCAGAATAAGGCTTGGTTAACATTTATAATGCGCTCTCCGCTGAGCACTGACGTCCGGTTTTCTGTGTAAATCCCCCAAAAAACGCGATTCTGACAAAACCTCCAATGGAACCACTCACTGTAATGAGGCAGATGGAGCCCCTTTGGTCTCCGTCTGGTCTCGGTTCCGGCGGTGTCACATCATTTTAGGTGTCTTTTTAGTGCACGTGTGATTGACCACAGTTCTGTGAGTGCCTAAAAAGATGGATACCACTGGAACTGGAGAGCAAACAGAGTCCAAATTGTCTCCATCGGCCTCATTATAGAGAGTGATTCCATTGGGAGATTCATCCGAATCACATTTTTGTGGGATTTACACGGAAACCCTGACGTAAGTGTTCAGCGTAGAACACAGCCTTATACTGAAAGCGATCAAAAAATGGTAAGTACCCCAAAATGTTACCAATAAAATCCCTAACTTATTCCGCACAAAACCAGCCCCCACTCAGGTCCGTCATCTGCCATTGGAAATATAGGGGATTCCCATGTTACTGGTAGAATACTCTGGAAAAGCGACACAGCTCCCAACCCCAAATAAAATCCAGTGAAGTCTGCTCTCCCAAATCCGCATGCCACCCTCCTTCTGAACCCCAATGTGCCTAAACCGCAGTAAGTGGCCACATGTTGGCATTATTGTAGTGTGGAGAGAGCACTTCATTTACATGGTGCATGACTCCAGAAACACAAACCGGGCGCAATGTATGGAGGCGCTTCAATATATGGGGGCACTACACTGCAAGGGGACACAATGTATGGGCACTAAACTGGCAGATTTGCAATTGTCCAGAGAAAAGGCCCAGCGTGGATGCTACAAAATAGTCGCTGCAGCCATAGATTAATTCATTGAGAGGTGAAATTTCATTGAGAGGTGCAATTTCTATAATAGGGTTACTTTTGGGGTTTTTCTTCTATTCTGGTGACGCGCCCCTGGGCCTGTGTCGCGCTGCGTTGCGCACGCGGGAGCTTACCCGGAGCCGGATCTGTTGAGGGTTGTAGTCTCGTGGCGGTGACCCGGTCCGTGCCCAGGGAGTCAAACTGAGCGGCGATGTATCAGCGGTAGATGTTGGACGACTACGCCACCCGTTGAGTACAGCTAAGGAGCTGCTGCTGCAGGGCAGACCGCTGAGGCCGGTGGTAGGATTGTGCAGCGTGATAGTATAACCCCCAACGGGAGGGGTATGGCCTCAGGGCAGCCGACGTGGATGATGGGGGTAGCAGGAACCACTCGGAGACGGTACGGTGTAGTTCAGGGTCTTTACTGGTGACAAAGATAGACCCTCCCGGAGTACTGGCTAGCGATTGGGGCCTGGTCAGTCCTTGAGCAGATGGGATCTCCCCTGGCCAGGCGGAGTTGTAGGCCTCCCAAACTAACTGTACTCTTCTGGCTACCTTGCTAGAGGCGGGTATAAGTAGCCCACGTCCCTCAGTGTACCGTGTGGTGCTCACCCGTATGGCCGGTGACTCGGGGCCTTCTAGTAGCTTCCGCTCCACGACGGCGGTGCTGGTCCCATGCGTGTGACCGTGCCTTCGGGTTTCTTGGCCAGAGGACCTGGAATCCCCTGCCTGACGGATTCTGCTGCTGGGTAGGAGTTAGTCCCCACAGCCTCGGACTCCGGGTCCGGTAAGAAATCTTCTCAGTCAGGGCGAGCTCTGCAGCTGCCAGCCCCTGACTCCTTGTAACACTGCTCCCACAGAGCTCCTGATGTTCTGTTCCTATATTTGCTTCTTTTCTCTGTCTCTACTTCTTCTCTACTCGCTAACCCTGCCTCAGCCCCAGTTTTATATAGGGGAAGTTCTTCCCCTCCCAGGACTGTGCAGGAGGTGTGGCATGCATAGGATTCCTGACCAAGAGACCTCCCACCTGCTCTCAGACGTAATTTCTCTATCACTGTGGCAACCAGACCCCTGGGGTGTCACACTGGCACCTTAAGGGCTCTGCAAACATCGCCCACAAACTATTCTAAGGCTCCAAAATCCAAATAGCGCTCCTTCCTTCTCAGCCCTGATATGTGGCCAAACAGAGTTTCTGTCATATGGGGCATCACCGCATTCGAAAGAAATTGTGCAATAAATTGTGGGGTCCAGCTTCACCTACTAACCCTTGTCTAAGTGACAAATTTGCAAGATGCTGCCACCACCATGTTTCACTGTTGGGATTGTATTGGGCAGGTGATGAGCAGTGCCTGGTTTTCTCCACACATACCGCTTAGAATTGTCACCAAAAAGTTCTATCTTTGTCTTACCAGACCAGAGAATCTTATTTCTCATAGTCTGGGAGTCCTTCATGTGTTTTTGAGCAAACTCTATGCGGGCTTTCATTTGTCTTGCACTGAGGAGAGGCTTCCATCGGGCCACTCTGCCATAAAAACCCAACTGGTGGAGCGCTGCAGTGATAGTTGACTTTGTGGAACTTTCTCCCATCTCCCTACTGCATCTCTGGAGCTCAGCTACAGTGATCTTGGGGTTCTTCTTTACCTCTCTCACCAAGACTCTTCTCCCACGATTGCTCAGTTTGGCTTGACGGCCAGGTCTAGGAAGACTTCTGGTGGTCCCAAACTTCTTCCATTTAAGAATTATGGAGGCCACTGTGCTCTTAGGAGCCTTGAGTAATGCAGAAATTCTTTTGTAACCTTGGCCAGATCTATGCCTTGCCACAATTCTGACTCTGAGCTCCTTGAGCAGTTCCTTTGAGCTCATGATTCTCATTTGGTCTGACATGCACTGTGAGCTGTGAGGTCTTATATAGACAGGTGTGTGCCTTTCCAAATCAAGTCCTATCAGTTTAATTAAACACAGCTGGACTCCAATGAAGGAGTAGAACCATCTCAAGGAGGATCACAAGGAAATGGACAGCATGTGACTTAAATATGAGTGTCTGAGCAAAGGGTCTGAATAATTATGACCATGTGATATTTCAGTTTTTCTTTTTTAATAAATTTGCAAAAATTTCTACATTTCTGTTTTTTTTCAGTCAAGATGGGGTGCAGAGTGTACTTTAATGGGAAAAAAATGAACATTTTAGAATTTACCAAATGGCTGCAATGAAACAAAGAGTGAAACATTTAAAGTAGTCTGAATACTTTACGTACCCAGTTTATTCAAATAGAATCTGCGTTCTAAAAGCCGAGTAGCGCTCCTTCCCATCCAATCCCTGCTGTGTGCTCAAACAGTAGTGTATAACCACATATGGGGTACAGCCACGGTCAGTAAAAATTGCATAGCAAATTATGGGGTCCATTTTCTCCTATTACCACTAGTGGAAATAATAAATTTGGTGTCAAAACAGTATTTTAGTGGGGAAAAATATTTTTTTCTCTTTCCACATCTAAATGTTATAAAGTTTCATTATTTACCTGTAAGTTAAAAATAATAAATACACCCCTAGATGAATTCTTTCAGGGGTCTACTTTCCAAAATGGAGTCACTTATAGGGGGGGTTTACACTGTTTTGGCATGTTAGTGTCACGGGTGTGTCAGATGTAACAGACAGTCGCTCTGCATCTAGCTGCAGAAGGTCACTGTGTTTGGCATTGCAGATGCCTTCTTAATCTTTCTGACTTTTGGACCCAGCGGTCCTCCCTCCTGCTCTGATTGACATACCCTGGTCTGGGTGTTTATAAACTCTGTCTGCTACAGGGAGTCGCCAGCGATATTCTCATTTTCCCTTGTGAAGGCTTGGAGCTATAGCAGTCGGCTTGCTTCCTCTGTGGTGCCCTTGGAGGACGTTTGGTGTTATCTCTCTGGTGTCTGCTCAAGCTAAGTTATCCCCCCTTTGTTTCTCTCCCTTGTTGTCTTTAGTTTATACTGGGGACTGACCAGTGCTCACCCACCCCCCTATCCAGGGATATACAGGGCTTAGGTTTCTTGCTCGGCGATTGGTGTGGAACCAATATAGGGATGGTAGGGTAAGCAGGGTGTTATTAGATCAGCCTCGGGGTCCCCATTCCCCCTTTCCCTAGTGTCTGGGCTCCCTTCCGCTCATCCCTTCTTGTTGTACTTAGTTTTCCCCACTCTGTGCATGACAGTTAGGGCCCCTGCAAATGTGACATGGCATTCACAATCTATTCCAGACAAATTTACGCTCCAAAAATCAAATAGCGCTCTTTCCTTTCTGAGCCCTGCCATGTGTCCAAAAGTTTTTGACCACATATGGTGTGTCTTCGTGTTCGGAAGAAATTGCGTAACAAATTATGGGGTCCAATTTTTGCTATTATCCATTGTGAAAATTACAAATATGGGGCTAAAACAACATTTTCGTTTCCACATCCACATTTTAAAAAGTTCTGTGAAGCACTTAGGGGGTCAACAAGCTCAACACACCACTAGATGAATTCCTTAATGAATCTAGTTTCCAAAATGGGGTCACTTTTGGAGGGTTTCTGCTGTGTTTGGTACCTCGGGGGCTTTGCAAATGTGACATGGTGTCTGCATTCTATTCCAGTCAAATTTACATTCCAAATACCAAATATCGCTTCTTCCCTTCCAAGCCCTGCCGTGTGTCCAAACAGATTTTTTTGACTGTTTGGTATCACCGCAATCAGAAGAAAGTAGGTAACAAACTGTGGGTCCACTTTTTCATGGTACCTCTTGCAAAAGTGAAAAATTTGGGGCAACATTTTTGTCAAAAATTGAAATTTTTCAATATAATGTTATCAAATATGTAGTACATGTAAGTTCAAAATGCTCACTATACCCATGGATAAAAACCTTGAGGGGTGCAGTTTCCAAAATGGGGTTGCTTGTGAGGGGTTTCTGCTGTTTGGGTGCCTTAGAGGCCGTGCAAATGCGACACGGTGCCTGCAAATTATTTCAGCCAAATTTGTGTTTCAAAATTCAAATGATGCTCCTTTCCTTCCGAGCCCTGTCGTTTGTCAAAACAGAGGTATCTGACCATATATGGGGAATAAGCACGCTCAGAAGAAACTTGGTAACAAGTCGGGTCAATTTTATTGTGCTATTCCTTGTAAAAGTGAAAAAAATGGGGCTAAAGCAACATTTTAGAGTAAAAATGAAATTTTTCTATTTGACTTTGTATTAATTCCTGTATAGGTCCAGAAGAGTTAACAAAAATTCCTGACAGCAGTTTTGAAATATTTAAGGGGTGCGTTTTTTTAAATAGTATCACTTTTGGGGAGTTTCCATTATATAAGCCCTTCAAAGTCTATTGAAATGTGAAACAGGTTTTGTAAATTTCTTGAAAAAAATGAGAAATTGCTATTAAACTTTTAATCACTCTAACATACTAAAAAAATAAAATGACATTTGAAAAATGATGCTGATGTAATGTAGACATAAGGGAAATGTCGTCTATTAATGACTAACTGGTTTAGGGATATAATGATTGAAAGTTTGAAAATTGAAAGTTTTTCAAAATTTTCTCTAAAATTCCGATATTTTCCCAAATAAATGCAAAAAATATCGACCTAAATTTACTACTAAAATAGACTACAAAACCTTCTCAGCTGGGATACGTTGAAGCGTTAAAGAGTTATTACCACATATAGTGACGCCGGACAGAGTTCAAAAATTTGGCCTGGTCATTAAAGGGAATCTGTCAGCAAGTTTTTGCTATATAATCTGAAGACAGCATGAGGTAAGCCACGGACCCACTATCAGTATTTTTGGAGGAAAATGGGGGGTGCATCTTATAGTCCGAATGTTGTGGGGGGTATATATATATACACTGTGTGGGGTGTGGGGGGAGCGGTAACGGCGGAGGAGCGGGGCACAGGAGGCAGCTGCCGCCTGCTGCAGCCTACACTGTCCCCGCTGCTAAAGAAAATTAATATTCACTGCTCTCCAAGCCCATGGGGCGTGGGGAGCAGTGAATATTCATGCTCCTTAATAGCGGAACACAGTGTAGCCGCAGCGCGGCTCCTGCTGTTGCCGGAATCACCTGTGTCCGCTGTTAAAGGGCATGAATATTCAACCTCTCTCCACGCCCATGGGAGTGGAGAGGGGTGAATATTCATGCCCTTTAATAAGCGGATACACGCAATAGCCCGGCAGCAGCAGGAGCCGCGCTGCGGCTACGCTGCGTGCCGGCTATTAAGGAGCATGAAGTCACTGCTCCCTGCGCCCACAGTCCTGGCGTGGGGAGCAGTGACTTCCGGCAGCTGATCTCTCCATGTGAGCCGCGCATGGTAGTGACGTCATGCGCGGCCCACATGGAGAGATCAGTGCGGGCAGACAGGATGCAGCGCTGGAGAAGAGAAGAAAGGTGAGTAGGAGTGTTTATTTTTTTATGTGCAGCCTGGTGGGGATTAGGGGGACCATGCATACTAGGATAAGGATGAGGGGGCCATACATACAAGGGTAAGGATGAGGGGTGCCATGCATACCAGGATAACCCTGATGGGGGCATACATAACAGGATAAAGATGAGGGGGCCATACATACCAGGAAAAGGATGAGGGGCCATACATACCAGGATAAGGATGAGGGGTGCTATGCATACCAGGATAGGGATCAGGGGTGCCATGCATACCAGGATAGGGATTAGGGGTGCCATGCATACCAGGACAGGGATGAGGGGTGCCATGCATACCAGGATGGGGATGAGGGGGTGCCATGCATACTAGGATGGGGATTGCTGTGCCATGCATACCAGGATGGGGATGAGGGGTGCCATGCATACCAGGATAGGGATGAGGGGTGCCATGCATACCAGGACAGGGATGAGGGGTGCCATGCATACCAGGATAGGGATGAGGGGTGCCATGCATACCAGGATAAGGATGAGGGGTGCCATGCATACCAGGATGGAGGGATGCCAGGCATACCAGGATTGGGATGGGGACCACATATAAAAGGAAGGGGGGGGGGGCACATATACCAGGATGGGGGATATTGTCAGAATTGTGTGACATTACCCCTATACCAGTGTCAGCAGAAGACCCCCTCCCCCTTAAAAGTGTATCATGACCACATTTTTTGCTTACATTTTTATTTTTTTATTTTCCTCCTCTAAGGCTAAGTGCCCACGTTGCGGAACTGAAGCATATTTTTTACGCTTCTCCCTGGCGGGAAAATCGCATGTGGATTTTACATGCGGTTTTCCCGCCAGGTAGAAGCGTTTGTGAGACGTCTTTGCAGCGTCTTTGCTTGCATTTCCGCATGCGGGTTATCAAGCACTTCTCCAAGTGATTTAAGCATCACTTGGAAAAGTGCTTGACAACTTGTTCACACTATATAAATCCATGCAACCGGTATGGATTTATATAGTGTGACCAAGTAATAGTTAAAAAAAAAGAATCAGAATGGTAAAAAATAAAAAAATAAAGTTTATACTCACCTTCCGATGCATTCTCTGCCCCGTCCGGAGTGTTGAGCGGCTCACGCTGTTGTGTGCAGGACCTGCGGTGAAGTCATTGAGTCATGTGATGGGTCACATGACTCAATGACGTGGCAGGTCCTTCACACAACAGCGCGACGGAGGGAAAACATCAGAAGATAAGTATAAACTTTATTTTATTCTTTTTTTTTACAGGTTCTTTGGTACCCAGGTCTGGATGAGAGTCTCCTCTCCTCCAGACTTGGGTACCATCCGCACATTGATTCCGCTGCGCTTCCGTAAAATTAATGAACATGCTGCGGATTTTTGACCGCAGCATATACGCTGCGGAAAAATCCGCAGCATAAGCATTGACATTGCGGAATGCCATTGGGGACCATGGGGTGCGGATATACATGCGTTTTACAAGCGTTTACGCTGCGGAAATTCCGCAGCATATACGCTTGTAATATGCAACGTGGGCACGCAGCCTAAAACCTAGGTGCGTCTTATGGTCCGGTGCGTCTTATGGTCCGAAAAATACGGTATATACAGTAGAGACCAAAAGTTTGGACACACCTTAATTCATAGTTTTGATGCCTTCAGTGTGAATGTACAATTTTCAAAGTCATGAAAATACAGAAAAATCTTTAAATGAGAAGGTGTGTCCAAACTTTTGGTCTGTACTATACTGGTTTTCTGCACCATTATTCCTTCTACTCATTCTCTATATGTCAACCAGGGCTGCTTCTATCATGAGGTGAGATGAGCATCTTGCCCCAGGCGCTGGTTGGAGCTGTGTGAGAGGGGTGGCAGAATGCGGCTGCTGCCCCCTCAGAGACACTAGACACAGGCCTGTAGGCGGCTGCTGCCCCCTCAGAGACACTAGACACAGGCCTGTAGGCGGCTGCTGCCCCCTCAGAGACACTAGACACAGGCCTGTAGGCAGCTGCTGCCCCCTCAGAGACACTAGACACAGGCCTGTAGGCGGCTGCTGCCCCCTCAGAGACACTAGACACAGGCCTGTAGGCTGCTGCTGCCCCCTCAGAGACACTAGACACAGGCCTGTAGGCGGCTGCTGCCCCCTCAGAGACACTAGACACAGGCCTGTAGGCGGCTGCTTCCCCCTCAGAGACACTAGACACAGGCCTGTAGGCGGCTGCTGCCCCCTCAGAGACACTAGACACAGGCCTGTAGACGGCTGCTGCCCCCTCAGAGACACTAGACACAGGCCTGTAGACGGCTGCTGCCCCCTCAGAGACACTAGACACAGGCCTGTAGACGGCTGCTGCCCCCTCAGAGACACTAGACACAGGTCTGTAGGCGGCTGCTGCCTCCTCAGAGACACTAGACACAGGCCTGTAGGCGGCTGCTGCCCCCTCAGAGACACTAGACACAGGCCTGTAGGCGGCTGCTGCCTCCTCAGAGACACTAGACACAGGCCTGTAGGCGGCTGCTGCCCCCTCAGAGACACTAGACACAGGCCTGTAGGCGGCTGCTGCCCCCTCAGAGACACTAGACACAGGCCTGTGGGCGGCTGCTGCCCCCTCAGAGACACTAGACACAGGCCTGTAGACGGCTGCTGCCCCCTCAGAGACACTAGACACAGGCCTGTAGACGGCTGCTGCCTCCTCAGAGACACTAGACACAGGCCTGTAGGCGGCTGCTGCCTCCTCAGAGACACTAGACACAGGCCTCTAGGCGGCTGCTGCCCCCTCAGAGACACTAGACACAGGCCTGTAGGCGGCTGCTGCCCCGTCAGAGACACTAGACACAGGCCTGTAGGCGGCTGCTGCCTCCTCAGAGACACTAGACACAGGCCTGTAGGCGGCTGCTGCCTCCTCAGAGACACTAGACACAGACCTGTAGGTGGCTGCTGCCCCCTCAGAGACACTAGACACAGGCCTGTAGGCTGCTGCTGCCCCCTCAGAGACACTAGACACAGGCCTGTAGGCGGCTGCTGCCCCCTCAGAGACACTAGACACAGGCCTGTAGGCGGCTGCTGCCCCCTCAGAGACACTAGACACAGGCCTGTAGGCGGCTGCTGCCCCCTCAGAGACACTAGACACAGGCCTGTAGGCGGCTGCTGCCCCCTCAGAGACACTAGACACAGGCCTGTAGGCGGCTGCCAGTCACAGTGTATCAGACAGACGGGCGAGATCGCAGAGCAGAGGGGGGCGCTCCAATGCTGGCTCCATACTCAGGGGCAGCGTCGTACTGCTGAGCCTCGGGCCCACCAGAGGAAATTATTCCTGGGGCCCAATATGTAACTACATAGAAATAATACAAGCCCACCAATTGTGAGATAAAATATGCTAGTATTGTGGTGTAACATAAAAACACAATGGTTCACATTTATCAAAAATGGCAGAATTTGAGCAAACTCTTTTGTACTCACTTCAACTCCATTATTCCATATTTATCAAATTTCGTCACTAATGATACATTTGGTGCAAATTATTTAAGCACAACATTTTAAGCATGGTAGCACACTTCTCAATGTTAAAAAAGAGCTGACATCCAGTGTGTCAAATGTTGCATAGTAATATAATTTTGTACAAATTGCAACTTTTTCTGCATGTAAAAATGGTTTTAATATGAATGCATTTGTTTCGTGCCTTTTTTAAGACAGCCGGTGCCAGGGTGCTCCTGTCCCCAGGCACATACATAAAATCAATTCGAAATATATTAATCCCTTGGCATAAATGAACATACAGTACCAGTACGTCCACAGCAGGGTCCACGTGTGTGGAGTTGGCTCAGGAGTGGAGACCACTTCACACGCAACATACAGCGGGCATGTGCCGGTATGGTAACCATTCAGCTGTGCACACGCAACATACAGCGGGCATGTGCCTGTATGGTGACCATTCAGCTGTGCACACACAACATACAGCGGGCATGTGCCTGTATGGTGACCATTCAGCTGTGCACACGCAACATACAGCGGTCATGTGCCTGTATGGTGACCATTCAGCTGTGCACACGCAACATAGAGCGGGCATGTGCCTGTATGGTGACCATTCAGCTGTGCACACGCAACATACAGCGGGCATGTGCCTGTATGGTGACCATTCAGCTGTGCGCACGCAACATACAGCGGGCATGTGCCTGTATGGTGACCATTCAGCTGTGCGCACGCAACATACAGCGGGCATGTGCCTGTATGGTGACCATTCAGCTGTGCACACGCAACATAGAGCGGGCATGTGCCTGTATGGTGACCATTCAGCTGTGCACACACAACATACAGCGGGCATGTGCCTGTATGGTGACCATTCAGCTGTGCACACGCAACATACAGCGGGCATGTGCCTGTATGGTGACCATTCAGCTGTGCACACGCAACATACAGCGGGCATGTGCCTGTATGGTGACCATTCAGCTGTGCACATGCAACATACAGCGGGCATGTGCCTGTATGGTGACCATTCAGCTGTGCACACTCAACATACAGCGGGCATGTGCCTGTATGGTGACCATTCAGCTGTGCACACGCAACATACAGCGGGCATGTGCCTGTATGGTGACCATTCAGCTGTGCACACGCAACATACAGCGTTCATGTGCCTGTATGGTGACCATTCAGCTGTGCACACGCAACAAACAGCAGGCATGTGCCTGTATGGTGACCATTCAGCTGTGCACACGCAACAAACAGCAGGCATGTGCCTGTATGGTGACCATTCAGCTGTGCACACGCAACATACAGCGGGCATGTGCCTGTATGGTGACCATTCAGCTGTGCACGCGCAACATACAGCGTTCATGTGCCTGTATGGTGACCATTCAGCTGTGCACACGCAACAAACAGCAGGCATGTGCCTGTATGGTGACCATTCAGCTGTGCACACGCAACAAACAGCAGGCATGTGCCTGTATGGTGACCATTCAGCTGTGCACACGCAACAAACAGCAGGCATGTGCCTGTATGGTGACCATTCAGCTGTGCACACGCAACATACAGCGGGCATGTGCCTGTATGGTGACCATTCAGCTGTGCACGCGCAACATACAGCGTTCATGTGCCTGTATGGTGACCATTCAGCTGTGCACACGCAACAAACAGCAGGCATGTGCCTGTATGGTGACCATTCAGCTGTGCACACGCAACAAACAGCAGGCATGTGCCTGTATGGTGACCATTCAGCTGTGCACACGCAACATACAGCGGGCATGTGCCTGTATGGTGACCATTCAGCTGTGCACGCGCAACATACAGCGGGCATGTGCCTGTATGGTGACCATTCAGCTGGGCACACACAACATACAGTGGGCATGTGCCTGTATGGTGACCATTCAGCTGTGCACACGCAACATACTGCGGGCATGTGCCTGTATGGTGACCATTCAGCTGTGCACACACAACATACAGCGGGCATGTGCCTGTATGGTGACTATTCAGCTGGGCACACGCAACATACAGCGGGCATGTGCCTGTATGGTGACCATTCAGCTGTGCGCACGCAACATACAGCGGGCATGTGCCTGTATGGTGACCATTCAGCTGTGCGCACGCAACATACAGCGGGCATGTGCCTGTATGGTGACCATTCAGCTGTGCGCATGCAACATACAGCTGGCATGTGCCTGTATGGTGAACATTCAGCTGTGCACACACAACATACAGCGGGCATGTGCCTGTATGGTGACCATTCAGCTGTGCACACACAACATACAGCGGGCATGTGCCTGTATGGTGACCATTCAGCTGTGCACACACAACATACAGCGGGCATATGCCTGTATGGTGACCATTCAGCTGTGCACACGCAACATACAGCGGTCATGTGCCTGTATGGTGACCATTCAGCTGTGCACACACAACATACAGAGGGCATGTGCCTGTATGGTGACCATTCAGCTGTGCACACACAACATACAGCGGGCATGTGCCTGTATGGTGACCATTCAGCTGTGCACACGCAACATACAGCGGGCATGTGCCTGTATGGTGACCATTCAGCTGTGCACACGCAACATACAGCGTTCATGTGCCTGTATGGTGACCATTCAGCTGTGCACACGCAACAAACAGCAGGCATGTGCCTGTATGGTGACCATTCAGCTGTGCACACGCAACATACAGCGGGCATGTGCCTGTATGGTGACCATTCAGCTGTGCACACGCAACATACAGCGGGCATGTGCCTGTATGGTGACCATTCAGCTGTGCACACGCAACATACAGCGGGCATGTGCCTGTATGGTGACCATTCAGCTGTGCACACGCAACATACAGCGGGCATGTGCCTGTATGGTGACCATTCAGCTGTGCACACACAACATACAGCGGGCATGTGCCTGTATGGTGACCATTCAGCTGTGCGCACGCAACATACAGCGGGCATGTGCCTGTATGGTGACCATTCAGCTGTGCGCACGCAACATACAGCGGGCATGTGCCTGTATGGTGACCATTCAGCTGTGTGCACGCAACATACAGCGGGCATGTGCCTGTATGGTGACCATTCAGCTGGGCACACACAACATACAGCGGGCATGTGCCTGTATGGTGACCATTCAGCTGGGCACACGCAACATACAGCGGGCATGTGCCTGTATGGTGACCATTCAGCTGTGTGCACGCAACATACAGCGGGCATGTGCCTGTATGGTGACCATTCAGCTGTGCGCACGCAACATACAGCGGGCATGTGCCCGTATGGTGACCATTCAGCTGTGCGCATGCAACATACTGCGGGCATGTGCCTGTATGGTGACCATTCAGCTGTGCGCACGCAACATACAGCGGGCATGTGCCTGTATGGTGACCATTCAGCTGTGCGCACGCAACATACAGCGGGCATGTGCCTGTATGGTGACCATTCAGCTGTGCACACGCAACATACAGCGGGCATGTGCCTGTATGGTGACCATTCAGCTGTGCACACGCAACATACAGCGGGCATGTGCCTGTATGGTGACCATTCAGCTGTGCACACGCAACATACAGCGTTCATGTGCCTGTATGGTGACCATTCAGCTGTGCACACGCAACAAACAGCAGGCATGTGCCTGTATGGTGACCATTCAGCTGTGCACACGCAACATACAGCGGGCATGTGCCTGTATGGTGACCATTCAGCTGTGCACGCGCAACATACAGCGGGCATGTGCCTGTATGGTGACCATTCAGCTGGGCACACACAACATACAGTGGGCATGTGCCTGTGTGGTGACCATTCAGCTGTGCACACGCAACATACAGCGGGCATGTGCCTGTATGGTGACCATTCAGCTGTGCACACACAACATACAGCGGGCATGTGCCTGTATGGTGACTATTCAGCTGGGCACACGCAACATACAGCGGGCATGTGCCTGTATGGTGACCATTCAGCTGTGCGCACGCAACATACAGCGGGCATGTGCCTGTATGGTGACCATTCAGCTGTGCGCACGCAACATACAGCGGGCATGTGCCTGTATGGTGACCATTCAGCTGTGCGCATGCAACATACAGCGGGCATGTGCCTGTATGGTGAACATTCAGCTGTGCACACACAACATACAGCGGGCATGTGCCTGTATGGTGACCATTCAGCTGTGCGCATGCAACATACAGCGGGCATGTGCCTGTATGGTGACCATTCAGCTGTGCACACACAACATACAGCGGGCATGTGCCTGTATGGTGACCATTCAGCTGGGCACACGCAACATACAGCGGGCATGTGCCTGTATGGTGACCATTCAGCTGTGCACACACAACATACAGCGGGCATGTGCCTGTATGGTGACCATTCAGCTGTGCACACACAACATACAGCGGTCATGTGCCTGTATGGTGACCATTCAGCTGTGCACACACAACATACAGCGGGCATGTGCCTGTATGGTGACCATTCAGCTGTGCACACACAACATACAGCGGGCATATGCCTGTATGGTGACCATTCAGCTGTGCACACGCAACATACAGCGGTCATGTGCCTGTTTGGTGACCATTCAGCTGTGCACACACAACATACAGAGGGCATGTGCCTGTATGGTGACCATTCAGCTGTGCACACACAACATACAGCGGTCATGTGCCTGTATGGTGACCATTCAGCTGTGCACACACAACATACAGCGGTCATGTGCCTGTATGGTGACCATTCAGCTGTGCACTCACAACATACAGCGGTCATGTGCCTGTATGGTGACCATTCAGCTGTGCACACACAACATACAGCGGGCATGTGCCTGTATGGTGACCATTCAGCTGTGCGCACGCAACATACAGCGGGCATGTGCCTGTATGGTGACCATTCAGCTGTGTACACGCAACATACAGCGGGCATGTGCCTGTATGGTGACCATTCAGCTGTGCGCAGCCATCTTGATAGCATTAGGCTGGATTTATATGGGATCATTATTTCCACTATATACTGCAATACTGTTACTGTTATATTAAAACATACAAAACAAGCAGGGGCGTAATGATTGCGGTCATAGAGGGTACAACCAGGACCAGACCCATGCTTGTGCGTGGCCCGACGACACCAATTTCACCTGGATGTGCATTCTCTGACACACATTCTGCTGAAATGCATTGTGACGCAGAGACCCGCCGGCTCCCTGCACTTCAAGACATGCTGCCAGCCAATCAGAGGCTGGCAGTAGGTGTTGGCGGCCCGCAAAAGTCAGCTACTGGCTGGGGGAACATTATACCAGGATGGCGGACCTTATACCAGGATGGCGGACATTTCATCAGGATGGCGGACATTATATCAGGATGTTGGACACTATATCAGGATGGCGGACATTATATCAGGATGGCGGATATTATATCAGGATGGGGAAATTATATCAGAATGGGAGATAAGATACCAGGCTGGGAACATTATATTAAGATGGGGACAATATACCAGGATAAGTGACATTATACCAGAATGGCGAACATTATACCAGAAGGGGGACATGGTTGTAGCATGGAGCTCAGGATGGGGGACTGTGGCACCCCAGGGGTCTGGTTTCCACAGTAACAACAATGTTATGTCTGAGAGCAGGTGGGAGGTCTCTTGGTCAGGAATCCTATGCATGCCACACCTCCTGCCCAGTCCTGGGAGGGGAAGAACTTCCCCTGTATAAACCTGGGGCTGAGGCAGGGTTAGAGAGTGGAGAGGGAGAGTTCAGCCAGGAGGGCTGACAGGGAGCTGTGGCTCCGGCTGGGCCCAGCTCCTGGGCCATGCCAGAAGTAAAGAAGAGAAGCAGCATGGGAAGAAACAACAGGAGCTCTGTGGGAGCAGTGTTACAAGGAGTCAGGGGCTGGCAGCTGCAGAGCTCGCCCTGACTGAGAAGATTTCTTACCGGACCCGGAGTCCCAGGCTGTGGGGACTAACTCCTACCCAGCAGCAGAATCCGTCAGGCAGGGGATTTCAGGTCCTCTGGCCAAGAAACCCGAAGGCACGGTCACACGCATGGGACCAGCACCGCCGTCGTGGAGCGGAAGCTACTAGAAGGCCCCGAGTCACCGGCCATACGGGTGAGCACCACACGGTACACTCAGGGACGTGGGCTACTTATACCCGCCTCTAGCAAGGTAGCCGGAAGAGTATCGTTAGTTTGGGAGGCCTACAACTCCGCCTGGCCAGGGGAGATCCCATCTGCTCAAGGACTGACCAGGCCCCAATCGCTAGCCAGTACTCCGGGAGGGTCTATCTTTGTCACCAGTAAAGACCCTGAACTACACCGTACCGTCTCCGAGTGGTTCCTGCTACCCCCATCATCCACGTCGGCTGCCCTGAGGCCATACCCCTCCCGTTGGGGGTTATACTATCACGCTGCACAATCCTACCACCGGCCTCAGCGGTCTGCCCTGCAGCGGCAGCTCCTTAGCTGTACTCAATGGGTGGCGTAGTCGTCCAACATCTACCGCTAATACAGCGCCACTTAGTCTGACTCCCTGGGCACGGACCGGATCACCGCCACGACACTACAACCCTCAAGAGATCCGGCTCCGGGTAAGGTCCCGCGTGCGCAACGCAGCGCGACACAGGCCCAGGGGCGCGTCAACTTTTGGCGTAGTCGGCAGGATTCCGTGCCCGCAACCACCGGGTACTGCGTGCCTGAAAAAAGAGACTTTTAAACTTACCATCGGTGAAGATTCCCGCCATCCGGCGCCATCTTCAGCCTTCTTCCCGCCATCGGTGAAGATTCCCGCCATCCGGCGCCATTTTCAGCCTTCTTCCCGCCTTCCGTGGAGTTTTCCCGCCGTTGGACGCCATCTTGAAGACGCCGCGCGGGAAGAAGAGGGGCGTGGACTCCGAAAGCGCGCGAGAACTGAAGCCCCGCCTCACGTCCGGACGTTGCGTAAGGTCCTGGAAGGAGCCCAGCAGACGCCGACGTCACAGGAGCGCGACGGAAGGTCCTCAACCCTGACGATCCACTGCGGAGCCGCGGCCTACGGAAGAGGATCATCACAAGGTAGGCCACGGTCCACTAGGGGGGAGAAGGATGTCGGATACGGAGGAGAGCTTCACCGCTTCAACCCCCGCCAGCGCCACCGCTGTTGCGGTCATGCCTTTCACCATGCCCTATATCCCGGGGGCAGCCTGGCTACCCCAGTACTCAGGGGAATCGCATACCCTGCATGACTTTAGAGAAAAGCTGGATAGCCTCTTCCAGGTGTACCCCCTTACAGAAGAGCAAAAAGTGAGCATCCTGGTGGCCCAATTAACCGGGGCAGCCCAAAGGGAGGTAAAGTCCTGGCCACCTGGGGGGAGGACTGTCGCAGGGATACTGGCCCGGCTGAGGGACACCTTTGATACCCGCACCTCAGCCGAGATCAAGCTCAGATTCTACGGGTGCAAACAGCGGGCACATGAGAGTATAAGGGACTATGCATTAAACCTACAAGAAGTCCTGAGAGCCATTAAGCAGACCGACCCTGACGGCGTGGGAGACGAGGACAGGCTGTTGACTGAACAATTTATAGAGGGTTTATATTGCAATGCCCACCGAACCCAGTTGCGGGCAATGGCCTTACAGGACCCTCATCTGGGATTTGCACAGTTCAAGGACAGAGCCATCCGGGTGCTCCGAGAACCGGCACCAGGTGGCGTTGTGACCCACAGACGCCCCACTACCACTTACCACCAGGAGGCGGCGCCCTTGTCGGCAGGGCCTGTGGGAGCTGATGCGCAGGCTTTGAGCAATGACCCGGCTCCAGACCTGCACCATCAGGTCCAAGAGCTAGCTAAAAGCGTTGCTGCGCTAACCCGAACTGTGCAGTCTTTACAGGTTTCTACTCCAGGGAAGATCCAGCTGGCATCCAGACCGGAGGACATCCCGTGGCGTCGACCAAGGAGGACCCCACCGGCCAGAGGAAGACCCAGCGACCGATACAACGAGGACGGACGACCCATCTGCCGCCGCTGTAATCAACCCGGACATATGGCAAGGTACTGTCCTTTAAACTGGCACAACCTAGGGTAGAGGGCCAACCCCTAGGAAAAAGATCATCAGGCCCATCGAACTGGCGCGACAAATATGTGGGAGGACGTCCAGTCTTGCCTGTGGTACTGGATGGCATTCCTATGAGTGCCCTACTGGACACCGGGTCACAGGTCACCACCATCCCGTACGTGCTCTTCAAGCAGTACTGGAATGACTCGGATATTACCCGCTACCCTGACGACGACTTGAGTATCATCGCCAGCAATGGTCAGCCCGTGCCACAGATCGGATTTAAAGAGGTGACCATTAAAATTGGTAGAGTTGAACTGGCAGCACAGGGACTGATCATTGTAGACATTGACAAACACGAGAGTCACCCAAAGATAACTCTAGGAACTAATGTAATTGAAAATTGTCTTGCAGAGGTGATTTTCCTTTTACAGCAGGTTGCCAAGAACGCCAGCTCCGGCGAGCAGCGAGTGCTCCAAAAAGAGATCCGGGCACTGATGTGACGGCAACAGGTGGAACTCTCCGGCGGTGAGATTGGTAGCGTGAGAATGTGTGACCCTTTCCCTATTGCCATGCCCCCAAAAAGTGAAATGATGATTTGGTGCCGGGCAGCTATTGGTCTGAGAGGTAGAGATTACCAGGCAATGGTAGAACCAGTTTACTCAGACAGTAGGCCCACCATCTTGACAGCACGGGGGGTGGTTAATGTACGCCATGGGAGGGTGCCCGTTCGCATAATCAATATCGGGAAGAGGGAAGTGTACCTGCCCCGGTATGCCACGCTAGCCAAATTATATACCATTAACCAAAATGCTATACAATCTGTGGAACCCTTGCCTCCATCTCACCCGGAGGAAGGTAACGGCTCTAAGAAAACAATGGAGGACTGGTGTCAGCAACTACATTTGGGTACTGACTCCACTCCCTCACACCAGAAACAGGGAGTCTATCGGGTGGTTCAAGAGTACGAGAGAGTGTTTAGTAAACACCCGTTAGACTTCGGGCGAGTCAAGGGGGTAGAACACCACATCCCCACGGGAGACCATCCTCCCATAAAAGAGAGGTATCGACCCGTACCCCCTGCACACTACCAACACGCCAAGGGGATGCTTAGAGACATGAAGGAGGCTGGGGTGATCAGGGATAGCTGTAGCCCCTGGGCAGCTCCACTAGTCTTAGTCAAAAAGAAAGACAACACCATGAGGATGTGTGTAGATTACCGGAAAATCAACCGTATCACACACAAGGATGCGTACCCCTTACCAAGGATAGAGGAGTCTTTGGCTGCTTTAAGATCTGCTAACTTCTTCTCTACCTTGGATCTCACTAGTGGGTACTGGCAGGTTCCTGTGGCAGAGGCGGACCGGGAGAAGACCGCATTCACCACCCCGATGGGACTTAGCGAGTTTACCTGCATGCCGTTCGGACTCTGCAACGCACCAGGAACCTTCCAACGATTAATGGAGTGCTGTCTGGGCCACAGAAACTTCGAGACGGTCCTGTTGTACCTGGACGATGTCATCGTATATTCTAAGACTTATGAGGACCACCTGAAACACCTGGCGGAAGTGTTCGAAGCTCTGGCAAGCTACGGCCTAAAGGTGAAACCCTCCAAGTGTCACCTCCTGAAACCAAAGGTGCAGTACCTGGGACACGTGGTGAGCGCTGACGGAGTGGCTCCCGACCCTGATAAGATCACCGCAATTAAGGAATGGCCAAGTCCCTCCAGTGTAAAGGAAGTGCGGCAGTTCCTCGGGTTGGTAGGCTACTACCGCAGGTTCATCCCCGGTTTCACCAAAAAGGCAGCTCCTATGCAGGACCTCCTGATAGGCCAGTCCCGAAAGGCCAAGAACCAGAAGCCGCCCTTCAGATGGGAGAAGTTGGAAGAAGAGTCCTTCCGCCAGCTGAAGATGGCCCTCACGGGGGATGAAATCCTGGCGTACCCGGATTACAGCCAGCCCTTTATCCTCTACACCGACGCAAGTAACATCGGGCTAGGAGCCGTGCTGTCCCAGATCCAGCAGGGGAAAGAGCGAGTAATCGCTTACGCCAGCCGAAAACTGCGACCCACCGAAAGAAACCCTGAGAATTACAGCTCATTTAAGCTAGAGTTCCTGGCAGTGGTGTGGGCAGTCACCGAACGCTTTAAGCACTACCTCGCTTCTTCCCGGTTCGTCGTGTACACGGATAACAACCCGTTGACACACCTGGACACGGCAAGACTCGGTGCCCTAGAGCAGAGATGGATGGCCCGCCTGTCCAACTACGAGTTCACCATCAAATACCGGGCAGGACGCTCCAATACCAACGCGGACGCCCTGTCCAGGATGCCAAACCTACCAGACGTAGGAGAAGATCCAGAGGAACTGGAAGAAGTCGAACTCCCCGCGTTTCACCGTCATGGGACTATCCAGTATTCCCATCGGGTAAGGAGTAAGCAAGGCGCTACGCTTAACCCCTTACCTCACTACAACTGGACGGAAACGCAAGACAGTGACCCTGCCGTCCGGCTGGTGAAGGAGATGCTGACTCGGCCAGAGGCTCGCCTTGACCCAGACGCTCCGGAGGAAGCCAAGCAACTGTGGGCAGAAAAGAGTAGACTGTTCCTTTACAAGGGGAAGTTGTGCCGCAGGATGGTTAACTCCCGGACGCATGAACTAATCTGGCAAGTAGTGGTGCCACGACGAGACGCAGCCATGGTGATGGAGGCATACCACGATGGAGCTGGGCATTTCGGATGGAAGAAGCTGGAGTTCCTGCTGCGCGGGCGGTTCCATTGGGTAGGCATGAGGGGAACCATCGAGAGGTGGTGCAGAGACTGTGGCCCGTGCAACCTGAGGAGGAAGGACCGTGCCAGCCAGAAGACTCCCCTGCAGTGCATCGTCACCCGGCAGCCGTTGGAACTGGTAGCCTTGGATCATGTAAAACTGACCCCAAGCAGAAGTGGCTACGTCTACGTGTTAACCATCGTGGATCATTACTCCCGGTTCTTGGTTGTCGTCCCCGTCAAGGACTTAACGGCTCAAACAGCAGCTAGAGCCTTCCAGCAGCACTTCTGCCGTCCACACGGGTACCCGGACCAAGTGCTGACGGACCAGGGACCTGCCTTTGAAGCGGAGGTCTTCCAGGAATTCTGCAATCTGTATGGCTGCCGGAAGATAAGGACGACACCCTATCATCCGCAAACTAATGGACTTTGTGAGAAAATGAACCAGGTGGTAATGGATCTCCTGAAAACGTTGCCCCTGGAAGAACGTAGTCTGTGGCCTGAGAAGCTGCCCGATCTGGTGGACCTATACAACCACATCCCGGTAGGTTCCACCAACTGTACCCCGGCTTACCTAATGAGGGCGAGACCTGGTAAGTTACCTGTTGACCTGGATATGGGAGTCCTGACACCCGAGGACACTTCACCGGAAACAGACTGGGACACAGAGAGGCAGCAGCAGTACCGGAAAGTACAGGAGAGCGTGGAGCGAAGTCTCTGTCTCGCTAGGGAAAGACAAGAGAAAAATTACAACCAGTATGCTCCCGCTGTTCCCCTGGTACCCGGAGAGCAGGTCTTGAAGAGGAAGAGACGGCTCCACAAGTTGGACGACCAGTGGGAGAAGGACCCGTACACCGTACTGCCCTCAAGCCATGACAACCCAAAGGTTTGTACCATCAGTAAAGACGGAGGGGAAACCACAGCCATTGTATCCCGGGATCACCTGAAGAAGTGTCCCGAACAGCTACGGAACCCAGAAGGAGAGCAAGAAGACCCTCGACCCGTAGAGGAAAGGGAAGATATGGTTAGTACTGTGTTCGGAGACTTCCCTCGATCCTGGACTCAAGTCAATGGTGCAGTTGTGGTACCCGTCCTCACGTTCCTCCAACCAGCATCCCAAGTGCCTACGGAGCAACAGGTAGAGCTGGAAGAGCAGCCGGTCCAGGAGGCAGCAGACTCCACACAAGCAGAACAGGAGGATCAACCCTCTGCTCATAGTGAGCCTGCCGTACCCCTAGTGAGCCGAAGAGCCCGTAGACAGCTGCCCAGTTTACCCTTGACAGCTCCTACACCCTGTAGTTCAGGGCCAGACAGTCAACTCCGTAGGTCCACTAGGGCCACTAGAGGCCAGTTACCCGCACGTTGGAGGATTTGAAGTGTATAAATTGTTTTATTTGTGGTTACCTGTTTTTCTTGTTGCTTGTGTATAATTATGTGTTTCTAGTTATTTATAGGAGTCCTTGGTGGATTTACCGGGAATCCTTGTACATGGTTGGAGCGTAACCTAGGAATGGACTAAAGACTGTTAAGGACTCGGGGCAGGACAGACCCCTACCTGGTTACGTCTCCCTGTTTTGGTGAAATGGACACCTTTGTTTTCTTCAAAGACTGCACCCGGTTGCGGACATGCCGTAACCATCTTTATGTGTTTTTCTTATTGTATTATTATTGTTTATACCTTGTTATGTTTTTCTAAAAATATGTTTAGTCCCGGAGTACTAAATTTCACTAGGGGGGAATGTGGCACCCCAGGGGTCTGGTTTCCACAGTAACAACAATGTTATGTCTGAGAGCAGGTGGGAGGTCTCTTGGTCAGGAATCCTATGCATGCCACACCTCCTGCCCAGTCCTGGGAGGGGAAGAACTTCCCCTGTATAAACCTGGGGCTGAGGCAGGGTTAGAGAGTGGAGAGGGAGAGTTCAGCCAGGAGGGCTGACAGGGAGCTGTGGCTCCGGCTGGGCCCAGCTCCTGGGCCATGCCAGAAGTAGAGAAGAGAAGCAGCATGGGAAGAAACAACAGGAGCTCTGTGGGAGCAGTGTTACAAGGAGTCAGGGGCTGGCAGCTGCAGAGCTCGCCCTGACTGAGAAGATTTCTTACCGGACCCGGAGTCCGAGGCTGTGGGGACTAACTCCTACCCAGCAGCAGAATCCGTCAGGCAGGGGATTTCAGGTCCTCTGGCCAAGAAACCCGAAGGCACGGTCACACGCATGGGACCAGCACCGCCGTCGTGGAGCGGAAGCTACTAGAAGGCCCCGAGTCACCGGCCATAGGGGTGAGCACCACACGGTACACTCAGGGACGTGGGCTACTTATACCCGCCTCTAGCAAGGTAGCCGGAAGAGTATCGTTAGTTTGGGAGGCCTACAACTCCGCCTGGCCAGGGGAGATCCCATCTGCTCAAGGACTGACCAGGCCCTAATCGCTAGCCAGTACTCCGGGAGGGTCTATCTTTGTCACCAGTAAAGACCCTGAACTACACTGTACCATCTCCGAGTGGTTCCTGCTACCCCCATCATCCACGTCGGCTGCCCTGAGGCCATACCCCTCCCGTTGGGGGTTATACTATCACGCTGCACAATCCTACCACCGGCCTCAGCGGTCTGCCCTGCAGCGGCAGCTCCTTAGCTGTACTCAACGGGTGGTGTAGTCGTCCAACATCTACCGCTAATACAGCGCCACTTAGTCTGACTCCCTGGGCACGGACCGGATCACCGCCACGAGACTACAACCCTCAAGAGATCCGGCTCCGGGTAAGCTCCCGCGTGCGCAACGCAGCGCGACACAGGACCAGGGGCGCGTCAGGACATTATGCCAAAATGGGGACATTATATCAGTCAGGGGTGGTACAGGGTGGGCATCAGGCAGGGTTGATACAGGGGCAGTCAGGGGTAATACAGGGGAGGCTCAGTCAGTCAGGGGTGAAACAAAAAATTGAGGGAAATCCTCCCTTAGTGACTGAGCCCTCTCACCCTCTATCACCAATGAGTAAAGCCCCTCACTGTTGGTGTTGATGGGGGCTCACTTAGTTATGTGATAATCCTGCTCAGCTACATATATCTGACCTTTGGTGAGTGATGTAGCAGGCAGCCATCCATCTCCCTGTGCTTCTCACTGTCAGCCTGTGACACAGTTAGGGGGGAGCGCTGTTACTCAGCACATCATGGCTCATTACCTCAGCTCTGCTGTCAGCACGGGGAAGAGGCCAGAAACAAAACTAACACTGATTGGCTGTGATGCTGCCAATCACTATTAGACTTACCAACAGCAGCACCGCTCTCCCTGGTTGTTCCAGGTGCGGTATCGCAGAGGCAAAGATTCAGCATTATTGATCAGCGATCAGTCAGTCCCTGAAGTGAGCTGCTGTCTGCACTGCAGCAGAACAGATCCAGTGACTCCCGTACTCTGCCGTGATGTCTAATGCTGGGAGGAGCGGTGAATAGTAATCAGTGACACGTGTGAGCTGCCGTGCTTGCAGCATGTCATGTGTAAGTGCGCTGAGTGCTGCTGACTGCTCCTCCCAGCATTAGACATCCCGGGAGAGCAGTGCACGGGTCACTGAATCTCTCCAGCTGCAGACAGCGGCTCACTCCTCATACTGACCAGAACACTGATCCATCCTGCTGGATCCTGAACACTGTGATATCGCACCTGGAACTGAATCATTGGAATCAGTAAGTAATAAAAATGCCTTAAAACATTCTCTCTCTCATTATTCTGGCATTTGGCAAATATTAAAAATGATGGTAAAATCCTAATTGTCCTAAAACGGGAAAGGTTTATTCTGATTTCATGTCAGATATTGAGAAAAACCTGCGTCTTTTTATATAGTGTATGGAAACTTCTGGTTTCAGCTGTGTGTGTATGTGTCCCTATAGTTATAGTTTTGGATGATTACTATTGTCCCTTCATTGTCTGCGCCGTTGCATCCAAATAACCTGTTCACAAAATCAAAGTATGTCATTAGGTTGGAAGGGGTTAAACAGGGAGTTCTGATGACATCACAAAGCACATAGACATCATATGACATCACAATTGGTATAGAATGTACAGAGTGTAACTCCTGAGCCATCTTGTGTCATTCCAGGCTGACTGCTGGAAGGTGACAAGTCCAGGTAGGGAACTCTTCACCTATGACCTCACTCATACATTGTATAGATGGGGGGCTAGTAGTGGGATTCAGAACTGCATCATTAACCTAAAAATCTCAGCAGATGGCGCTGGATCATGTGTCCCGTGCTGGGATTGTTAGAATGAGTCTATGATTTACAAAACAATGTTATTGAGCAGATTCCATGGAAAATCATTTGGGGGTTTTAGTAAAGCAGTGTGAGCCCGGCCTAACAGGGGCGACCAATCTGGACAAACCCTTCCCTAAATGAGGACTTGCTGGCGATCAACTGATCATGTGTCACTGGTCTGGAAGACCCTCAGCAATCGGCTGGCTTTGCCCTCTTTGACACCCATGTGCTCTAATAAAAGGGGAGCGCCAGCTGACACCACCCCATTTGGCTCCATTTTTGGGTAGCTTTGCCATTAATGTTGTCAGAACATAGCGTTTCCAGAACATCCATTTAATAGCAGACTGGTCCAGTTCTCCATTGTCCGCTCTCATGGTCCTGCTGGATCCGGAGTGACCGGGAGCTGACGGTTTATGGTGGTCAGGAGTTGCAGTATGGCGCCGGTGTTTCCCTTTAGGTCATAGAGCAGTAGGTGATGCGGATTAGAATAAAAGAGTGGAAATGTTTAGGTTATTATCTGCGTCATGACTCCATTATAAATGAGGCTGGTGGTTATTTGCAGCCGGTGATTTTGTTTTATTAATTCAACTCTTCCTTGATGTTGGAAACTCGATACATAACACAGCAGTGGCAGTTATTATGACATCACAGGGCACATGACATCATAGATATCACATGACATCACAGTTGGTACAGAATGTGTAAAGTTCTAATCCTGAACCATCTTGTGTCCCAGAGGCGGCATCTTGAGGAAGACAAGTCTATGTAGGTAGCTCTTCACTTAACACTAAGGCCCTGTTCACACATTGTGTAGCTGTGGGGAGTTTGTGGTGAAGTTTAGAACTTCATCATTTACCCCTAAAAAAATCTCAGCAAACATCTCTGAGCGACGTGTTCTCTCTTGTGCTTCAGGATGATTCCTTAAATAGGACCTATCATTGAATCCTCTTTTTTGTACTGATAGGTGTTATGTCTCATCTAGTTCAGATGAGCAGCAGTAATGAAGCACGGACAGATGACGGCGGCGCAGCAGGACGGCCGAGCAGAAACAACGGAGAACGCCGTGGCTTGATGGCAGCAGGAAGAGCAGAACTGGAACCACAGGAAATCAAGAGCAGAATTGAAGCAGCGGCACCTGGTATAATAGAGGGAGAGACTCTGATCAGACTTTCATCAGAGTGGTATCAGTTTTTCTCGGACATGGAGAGGAGAAAGAAAAGGTTTCTCACCTTCTCCCTTCTGCAAGTCGGAGAAAATCGGACCACACTCCGATGTCAAAGCGCGGTCCAATTTTTCCACAAGCGCATAGACTTGCATTACCATTGCCATATTTTGCAGACTATAAGACGCACCCCAAATTTTGGGGTGGAAAATCATTTTTTTAAATAAAATGGTGGTGCCTCTTATAGTCCGTTTAACAGTAGGCTACCGGGGGGCGGCGGTGGTGGAGCGGGGTAACAGGAGGCAAGGCCACTGCTTTAGGAAGTAGGCGGCGACAGGAGTGGGGCGATGCTGCGGGCCCTGGGCTCTCATAAGATGTCGGTGCCGGTGAGCAGAGTCCCCTTTCCTATAGATTGACCTGCAGTAGGCTTTGGGAAAATGGCTGCTGGAGGTGACGCATGTGCAGATTGAGATCTCGGGAGATGCATGCGCCGCCTCAAGCGTCCATTTTCCCAAAGCCCACTGCAGGGCAAAAAATGGGAAAAGCTACTCTGCTCACCGGCGCCGACATCTTATGAGAGCCCAGAGCCCGCCGACACCGGCCTCCTGAGACCGCGCTCCACCGCAACCACCCCTCGGTAAGCTACATTCAGATATTGTATATTAGATTGTAAGCTCCTAGGACAGGGTGTACATTATTCTGCATGCCCTCAGGAGCAGTCTGTATATTGTATATTAGATTGTAAGCTCCAAGGACAGGGTGTACATTATTCTGCATGACCTCAGGAGCAGTCTGTATACTGTATATTAGATTGTAAGCTCCTAGGACAGGGTGTGCATTATTCTGCATGCCCTCAGGAGCAGTCTGTATACTGTATATTAGATTGTAAGCTCCTAGGACAGGGTGTGCATTATTCTGCATGCCCTCAGGAGCAGTCTGTATATTGTATATTAGATTGTAAGCTCCTAGGACAGGGTGTGCATTATTCTGCATGCCCTCAGGAGCAGTCTGTATACTGTATATTAGATTGTAAGCTCCTAGGACAGGGTGTGCATTATTCTGCATGCCCTCAGGAGCAGACTGTATGTTGTATATTAGATTGTAAGCTCCTAGGACAGGGTGTGCATTATTCTGCATGCCCTCAGGAGCAGTCTGTATATTGTATATTAGATTGTAAGCTCCTAGGACAGGGTGTGCATTATTCTGCATGCCCTCAGGAGCAGACTGTATACTGTATATTAGATTGTAAGCTCCTAGGACAGGGTCTACATTATTCTGCAAGCCCTCAGGAGCAGCCTGTATACTGTATATTAGATTGTAAGCTCCTAGGACAGGGTGTGCATTATTCTACATGCCCTCAGCAGCAGTCTGTATATTGTATATTAGATTGTAAGCTCCTATGACAGGGTGTGCATTATTCTGCATGCCCTCAGGAGCAGCCTGTATATTGTATATTAGATTGTAAGCTCCTAGGACAGGGTGTGCATTATTCTGCATGCCCTCAGGAGCAGACTGTATACTGTATATTAGATTGTAAGCTCCTAGGACAGGGTGTGCATTATTCTGCATGCCCTCAGGAGCAGTCTGTATACTGTATATTAGATTGTAAGCTCCTAGGACAGGGTGTACATTATTCTGCATGCCCTCAGGAGCAGTCTGTATATTGTATATTAGATTGTAAGCTCCTAGGACAGGGTCTACATTATTCTGCAAGACCTCAGGTTCAGTCTGTATATTGTATATTAGATTGTAAGCTCCTAGGACAGGGTGTGCATTATTCTGCATGCCCTCAGGAGCAGCCTGTATATTGTATATTAGATTGTAAGCTCATAGTACAGGGTGTACATTATTCTGCATGCCCTCAGGAGCAGTCTGTATATTGTATATTAGATTGTAAGCTCCTAGGACAGGGTGTGCATTATTCTGCATGCCCTCAGGAGCAGCCTGTATATTGTATATTAGATTGTAAGCTCCTAGGACAGGGTGTGCATTATTCTGCATGCCCTCAGGAGCAGTCTGTATATTGTATATTAGATTGTAAGCTCCTAGGACAGGGTGTGCATTATTCTGCATGCCCTCAGGAACAGTCTGTATACTGTATTTTAGATTGTAAGCTCCTAGGACAGGGTCTACATTATTCTGCAAGCCCTCAGGAGCAGCCTGTATATTGTATATTAGATTGTAAGCTCATAGTACAGGGTGTACATAATTCTGCATGCCCTCAGGAGCAGTCTGTATATTGTATATTAGATTGTAAGCTCCTAGGACGGGGTGTGCATTATTCTGCATGCCCTCAGGAGCAGCCTGTATATTGTATATTAGATTGTAAGCTCCTAGGACAGGGTGTGCATTATTCTGCATGCCCTCAGGAGCAGACTGTATATTGTATATTAGATTGTAAGCTCCTAGGACAGGGTGTACATTATTCTGCATGCCCTCAGGAACAGTCTGTATATTGTATATTAGATTGTAAGCTCCTAGGACAGTGTGTACATTATTCTGCATGCCCTCAGGAGCAGCCTGTATACTGTATATTAGATTGTAAGCTCCTAGGACAGGGTGTGCATTATTGTGCATGCCCTCAGGAGCAGACTGTATATTGTATATTAGATTGTAAGCTCCTAGGACAGGGTGTACATTATTCTGCATGCCCTCAGGAACAGTCTGTATATTGTATATTAGATTGTAAGCTCCTAGGACAGGGTGTGCATTATTCTGCATGCCCTCAGGAGCAGTCTGTATACTGTATATTAGATTGTAAGCTCCTAGGACAGGGTGTACATTATTCTGCATGCCCTCAGGAGCAGTCTGTATATTGTATATTAGATTGTAAGCTCCTAGGACAGGGTCTACATTATTCTGCAAGACCTCAGGAGCAGCCTGTATATTGTATATTAGATTGTAAGCTCATAGTACAGTGTGTACATTATTCTGCATGCCCTCAGGAGCAGTCTGTATACTGTATATTAGATTGTAAGCTCCTAGGACAGGGTGTGCATTATTCTGCATGCCCTCAGGTTCAGTCTGTATATTGTATATTAGATTGTAAGCTCCTAGGACAGGGTGTGCATTATTCTGCATGCCCTCAGGAGCAGCCTGTATATTGTATATTAGATTGTAAGCTCATAGTACAGGGTGTACATTATTCTGCATGCCCTCAGGAGCAGTCTGTATATTGTATATTAGATTGTAAGCTCCTAGGACAGGGTGTGCATTATTCTGCATGCCCCCAGGAGCAGCCTGTATATTGTATATTAGATTGTAAGCTCCTAGGACAGGGTGTGCATTATTCTGCATGCCCTCAGGAGCAGTCTGTATATTGTATATTAGATTGTAAGCTCCTAGGACAGGGTGTGCATTATTCTGCATGCCCTCAGGAACAGTCTGTATACTGTATTTTAGATTGTAAGCTCCTAGGACAGGGTCTACATTATTCTGCAAGCCCTCAGGAGCAGCCTGTATATTGTATATTAGATTGTAAGCTCATAGTACAGGGTGTACATTATTCTGCATGCCCTCAGGAGCAGTCTGTATATTGTATATTAGATTGTAAGCTCCTAGGACAGGGTGTGCATTATTCTGCATGCCCTCAGGAGCAGCCTGTATATTGTATATTAGATTGTAAGCTCATAGTACAGGGTGTACATTATTCTGCATGCCCTCAGGAGCAGTCTGTATATTGTATATTAGATTGTAAGCTCCTAGGACAGGGTGTACATTATTCTGCATGCCCTCAGGAGCAGACTGTATATTGTATATTAGATTGTAAGCTCCTAGGACAGGGTGTACATTATTCTGCATGCCCTCAGGAACAGTCTGTATATTGTATATTAGATTGTAAGCTCCTAGGACAGGGTGTACATTATTCTGCATGCCCTCAGGAGCAGCCTGTATACTATATATTAGATTGTAAGCTCCTAGGACAGGGTGTGCATTATTCTGCATGCCCTCAGGAGCAGACTGTATATTGTATATTAGATTGTAAGCTCCTAGGACAGGGTGTACATTATTCTGCATACCCTCAGGAACAGTCTGTATATTGTATATTAGATTGTAAGCTCCTAGGACAGGGTGTACATTATTCTGCATGCCCTCAGGAACAGTCTGTATACTGTATATTAGATTGTAAGCTCCTAGGACAGGGTGTACATTATTCTGCATGCCCTCAGGAGCAGCCTGTATACTGTATATTAGATTGTAAGCTCCTAGGACAGGGTGTGCATTATTCTACATGCCCTCAGCAGCAGTCTGTATATTGTATATTAGATTGTAAGCTCCTAGGACAGGGTGTGCATTATTCTACATGCCCTCAGGAGCAGTCTGTATATTGTATATTAGATTGTAAGCTCCTAGGACAGGGTGTGCATTATTCTGCATGCCCTCAGGAGCAGACTGTATATTGTATATTAGATTGTAAGCTCCTAGGACAGGGTGTACATTATTCTGCATGCCCTCAGGAACAGTCTGTATATTGTATATTAGATTGTAAGCTCCTAGGACAGGGTGTACATTATTCTGCATGCCCTCAGGAACAGTCTGTATACTGTATATTAGATTGTAAGCTCCTAGGACAGGGGGTGCATTATTCTACATGCCCTCAGGAGCAGTCTGTATATTGTATATTAGATTGTAAGCTCCTAGGACAGGGTGTGCATTATTCTGCATGCCCTCAGGAGCAGTCTGTATATTGTATATTAGATTGTAAGCTCCTAGGACAGGGTGTACATTATTCTGCATGCCCTCAGGAGCAGTCTGTATATTGTACATTAGATTGTAAGCTCCTAGGACAGGGTGTACATTATTCTGCATGCCCTCAGGAGCAGTCTGTATACTGTATATTAGATTGTAAGCTCCTAGGACAGGGTGTGCATTATTCTGCCTGCCCTCAGGAGCAGTCTGTATACTGTATTTTAGATTGTAAGCTCCTAGTACAGGGTGTGCATTATTCTGCATGCCCTCAGGAACAGTCTGTATATTGTATATTAGATTGTAAGCTCCTAGGACAGGGTGTACATTATTCTGCATGCCCTCAGGAACAGTCTGTATACTGTATATTAGATTGTAAGCTCCTAGGACAGGGTGTACATTATTCTGCATGCCCTCAGGAACAGTCTGTATACTGTATATTAGATTGTAAGCTCCTAGGACAGGGTGTACATTATTCTGCATGCCCTCAGGAGCAGCCTGTATACTGTATATTAGATTGTAAGCTCCTAGGACAGGGTGTGCATTATTCTACATGCCCTCAGCAGCAGTCTGTATATTGTATATTAGATTGTAAGCTCCTAGGACAGGGTGTGCATTATTCTACATGCCCTCAGCAGCAGTCTGTATATTGTATATTAGATTGTAAGCTCCTAGGACAGGGTGTGCATTATTCTACATGCCCTCAGGAGCAGTCTGTATATTGTATATTAGATTGTAAGCTCCTAGGACAGGGTGTGCATTATTCTGCATGCCCTCAGGAGCAGTCTGTATATTGTATATTAGATTGTAAGCTCCTAGGACAGGGTGTACATTATTCTGCATGCCCTCAGGAGCAGTCTGTATATTGTATATTAGATTGTAAGCTCCTAGGACAGGGTCTACATTATTCTGCAAGCCCTCAGGAGCAGCCTGTATATTGTATATTAGATTGTAAGCTCATAGTACAGGGTGTACATTATTCTGCATGCCCTCAGGAGCAGTCTGTATATTGTATATTAGATTGTAAGCTCCTAGGACAGGGTGTGCATTATTCTGCATGCCCTCAGGAGCAGCCTGTATATTGTATATTAGATTGTAAGCTCCTAGGACAGGGTGTGCATTATTCTGCATACCCTCAGGAGCAGACTGTATATTGTATATTAGATTGTAAGCTCCTAGGACAGGGTGTACATTATTCTGCATGCCCTCAGGAACAGTCTGTATATTGTATATTAGATTGTAAGCTCCTAGGACAGGGTGTACATTATTCTGCATGCCCTCAGGAGCAGCCTGTATACTGTATATTAGATTGTAATCTCCTAGGACAGGGTGTACATTATTCTGCATGCCCTCAGGAGCAGCCTGTATACTGTATATTAGATTGTAAGCTCCTAGGACAGGGTGTGCATTATTCTGCATGCCCTCAGCAGCAGTCTGTAAATTGTATATTAGATTGTAAGCTCCTAGGACAGGGTGTGCATTATTCTGCATGACCTCAGGAGCAGTCTGTATATTGTATATTAGATTGTAAGCTCCTAGGACAGGGTGTGCATTATTCTGCGTGCCCTCAGGCGCAGTCTGTATATTCTATATTAGATTGTAAGCTCCTAGGACAGGGTGTGCATTATTCTACATGCCCTCAGGAGCAGTCTGTATATTGTATATTAGATTGTAAGCTCCTAGGACAGGGTGTGCATTATTCTGCATGCCCTCAGGAGCAGTCTGTATATTGTATATTAGATTGTAAGCTCCTAGGACAGGGTGTACATTATTCTGCATGCCCTCAGGAGCAGTCTGTATATTGTATATTAGATTGTAAGCTCCTAGGACAGGGTCTACATTATTCTGCAAGCCCTCAGGAGCAGCCTGTATATTGTATATTAGATTGTAAGCTCATAGTACAGGGTGTACATTATTCTGCATGCCCTCAGGAGCAGTCTGTATATTGTATATTAGATTGTAAGCTCCTAGGACAGGGTGTGCATTATTCTGCATGCCCTCAGGAGCAGCCTGTATATTGTATATTAGATTGTAAGCTCCTAGGACAGGGTGTGCATTATTCTGCATACCCTCAGGAGCAGACTGTATATTGTATATTAGATTGTAAGCTCCTAGGACAGGGTGTACATTATTCTGCATGCCCTCAGGAACAGTCTGTATATTGTATATTAGATTGTAAGCTCCTAGGACAGGGTGTACATTATTCTGCATGCCCTCAGGAGCAGCCTGTATACTGTATATTAGATTGTAAGCTCCTAGGACAGGGTGTACATTATTCTGCATGCCCTCAGGAGCAGCCTGTATACTGTATATTAGATTGTAAGCTCCTAGGACAGGGTGTGCATTATTCTGCATGCCCTCAGCAGCAGTCTGTATATTGTATATTAGATTGTAAGCTCCTAGGACAGGGTGTGCATTATTCTGCATGACCTCAGGAGCAGTCTGTATATTGCATATTAGATTGTAAGCTCCTAGGACAGGGTGTGCATTATTCTGCGTGCCCTCAGGCGCAGTCTGTATATTCTATATTAGATTGTAAGCTCCTAGGACAGGGTGTGCATTATTCTGCATGCCCTCAGGAGCAGTCTGTATATTGTATATTAGATTGTAAGCTCCTAGGAAGGGGTGTACATTATTCTGCATGCCCTCAGGAGCAGTCTGTATACTGTATATTAGATTGTAAGCTCCTAGGACAGGGTGTGCATTATTCTGCATGCCCTCAGGAGCAGTCTGTATATTGTATGTTAGATTGTAAGCTCCTAGGACAGGGTGTGCATTTTTCTGCATGCCCTCAGGAGCAGTCTGTATATTGTATATTAGATTGTAAGCTCCTAGGACAGGGTGTACATTATTCTGCATGCCCTCAGGAGCAGTCTGTATATTGTATATTAGATTGTAAGCTCCTAGTACAGGGTGTGCATTATACTGCATGCCCTCAGGAGCAGTCTGTATATTGTATATTAGATTGTAAGCTCCTAGGACAGGGTGTACATTATTCTGCATGCCCTCAGGAGCAGTCTGTATATTGTATATTAGATTGTAAGCTCCTAGTACAGGGTGTGCATTATACTGCATGCCCTCAGGAGCAGTCTGTATATTGTATATTAGAGTGTAAGCTCCTAGGACAGGGTGTGCATTATTCTGCATGCCCTCAGGAGCAGTCTGTATATTGTATATTAGATTGTAAGCTCCTAGTACAGGGTGTGCATTATACTGCATGCCCTCAGGAGCAGTCTGTATATTGTATATTAGATTGTAAGCTCCTAGGACAGGGTGTACATTATTCTGCATGCCCTCAGGAGCAGTCTGTATATTGTATATTAGATTGTAAGCTCCTAGTACAGGGTGTGCATTATACTGCATGCCCTCAGGAGCAGTCTTTATATTGTATATTAGATTGTAAGCTCCTAGAACAGGGTGTACATTATTCTGCATGCCCTCAGGAGCAGTCTGTATACTGTATATTAGATTGTAAGCTCCTAGGACAGGGTGTGCATTATTCTGCATGCCCTCAGGAGCAGTCTGTATACTGTATATTAGATTGTAAGCTCCTAGGACAGGGTGTGCATTATTCTGCATGCCCTCAGGAGCAGTCTGTATAATGTATATTAGATTGTAAGCTCCTAGGACAGGGTGTGCATTATTCTGCATGCCCTCAGGAGCAGTCTGTATACTGTATATTAGATTGTAAGCTCCTAGTACAGGGTGTACATTATTCTGCATGCCCCCAGAAGCAGCCTGTATATTGTATATTAGAGTGTAAGCTCCTAGGACAGGGGGTGCATTATTCTGCATGCCCTCAGGAGCAGTCTGTATATTGTATATTAGAGTGTAAGCTCCTAGGACAGGGTGTGCATTATTCTGCATGCCCTCAGGCGCAGTCTGTATATTGTATATTAGATTGTAAGCTCCTAGTACAGGGTGTGCATTATTCTGCATGCCCTCGGGAGCAGCCTGTATATTGTATATTAGATTGTAAGCTCCTAGGACAGGGTGTGCTTTATTCTGCATGCCCTCAGGAGCAGTCTGTATACTGTATATTAGATTGTAAGCTCCTAGGACAGGGTGTGCATTATTCTGCATGCCCTCAGGAGCAGTCTGTATACTGTATATTAGATTGTAAGCTCCTAGGACAGGGTGTGCATTATTCTGCATGCCCTCAGGAGCAGTCTGTATACTGTATATTAGTTTGTAAGCTCCTAGGACAGGGTGTGCATTATTCTGCATGCCCTCAGGAGCAGTCTGTATACTGTATATTAGATTGTAAGCTCCTAGGACAGCGTGTGCATTATTCTGCATGCCCTCAGGAGCAGTCTGTATACTGTATATTAGATTGTAAGCTCCTAGGACAGGGTGTGCATTATTCTGCATGCCCTCAGGAGCAGTCTGTATACTGTATATTAGATTGTAAGCTCCTAGGACAGGGTGTGCATTATTCTGCATGCCCTCAGGAGCAGTCTGTATACTGTATATTAGATTGTAAGCTCCTAGGACAGGGTGTGTATTATTCTGCATGCCCTCAGGCGCAGTCTGTATATTGTATATTAGATTGTAAGCTCCTAGGACAGGGTGTGTATTATTCTGCATGCCCTCAGGAGCAGTCTGTATACTGTATATTAGATTGTAAGCTCCTAGTACAGGGTGTGCATTATTCTGCATGCCCTCAGGAGCAGTCTGTATACTGTATATTAGATTGTAAGCTCCTAGGACAGGGTGTGCATTATTCTGCATGCCCTCAGGAGCAGTCTGTATATTGTATATTAGATTGTAAGCTCCTAGTACAGGGTGTACATTATTCTGCATGCCCCCAGAAACAGTCTGTATATTGTATATTAGATTGTAAGCTCCTAGGACAGGGTGTGCATTATTCTGCATGCCCTCAGGAGCAGTCTGTATATTGTATATTAGATTGTAAGCTCCTAGGACAGGGTGTGCATTATTCTGCATGCCCTCAGGAACAGTCTGTATACTGTATATTAGATTGTAAGCTGCTAGGACAGGGTGTACATTATTCTCCATGCCCTGAGGAGCAGTCTGTATATTGTATATTAGATTGTAAGCTCCTAGGACAGGGTGTGCATTATTCTGCATGCCCTCAGGAGCAGCCTATATATTGTATATTAGATTGTAAGCTCCTAGGACAGGGTGTGTATTATTCTGCATGCCCTCAGGCGCAGTCTGTATATTGTATATTAGATTGTAAGCTCCTAGGACAGGGTGTGTATTATTCTGCATGCCCTCAGGAGCAGTCTGTATACTGTATATTAGATTGTAAGCTCCTAGTACAGGGTGTGCATTATTCTGCATGCCCTCAGGAGCAGTCTGTATACTGTATATTAGATTGTAAGCTCCTAGGACAGGGTGTGCATTTTTCTGCATGCCCTCAGGAGCAGTCTGTATATTGTATATTAGATTGTAAGCTCCTAGGACAGGGTGTGCATTATTCTGCATGCCCTCAGGAGCAGTCTGTATATTGTATATTAGATTGTAAGCTCCTAGGACAGGGTGTGCATTATTCTGCATGCCCTCAGGAGCAGTCTGTATATTGTATATTAGATTGTAAGCTCCTAGGACAGGGTGTGCATTATTCTGCATGCCCTCAGGCGCAGTCTGTATATTTTATATTAGATTGTAAGCTCCTAGGATAGGGTGTGCATTATTCTGCATGCCCTCAGGAGCAGTCTGTATACTGTATATTAGATTGTAAGCTCCTAGGATAGGGTGTGCATTATTCTGCATGCCCTCAGGAGCAGTCTGTATCTTGTTCATTAGATGGTAAGCTCCTAGGACAGGGTGTGCATTATTCTGCATGCCCTCAGGAGCAGTCTGTATATTGTATATTAGATTGTAAGCTCCTAGGACAGGGTGTGCACTATTCTGCATTCCCTCAGGAGCAGTCTGTATATTGTATATTAGATAGTAAGCTCCTAGGACAGGGTGTACATTATTCTGCATGCCCTCAGGAGCAGTCTGTATATTGTATATTAGATTGTAAGCTACTAGTACAGGCTGTGCATTATACTGCATGCCCTCAGGAGCAGTCTGTATATTGTATATTAGAGTGTAAGCTCCTAGAACAGGGGGTGCATTATTCTGCATGCCCTCAGGAGCAGTCTGTATATTGTATATTAGAGTGTAAACTCCTAGGACAGGGTGTACATTATTCTGCATGCCCTCAGGAGCAGCCTATATATTGTATATTAGAGTGTAAGCTCCTAGGACAGGGTGTGCATTATTCTGCATGCCCTCAGGAGCAGTCTTTATATTGTATATTAGATTGTAAGCTCCTAGGACAGGGTGTACATTATTCTGCATGCCCTGCATGGGAGCTGCTTGTGACTAAATTGGCAGCTGCTCAGCTCACCAGGGAGTAGATAGCTGATCAAAGACACAGACCTAACACCCTATGCCTGACACTGTATAACACCTTTCACCATCAGATAAAGTCTACAATGATGGAAGAACAGACAGTGACTATTGAATACAATGCATCAAATAACAGAGCACAGATACAGCAAGCAGACACATTATACCATAGAAATGGTTTCAAGATGAGACGTCAGCAGATGACATATATCCAGCAAGCAGAGATGTTATACCATAGAAATGGTTTCAGGATGAGAGTTCAGCAGATGACATAGATCCAGCAAGCAGAGATGTTACACCATAGAAATGGTTTCAAGATGAGAGTTCAGCAGATGACATAGATCCAGCAAGCAGAAATGTTATACCATAGAAATGGTTTCAAAATGATCGTTCAGCAGATGACATAGATCCAGCAAGCAGAGATGATACACCATAGAAATGGTGTAAAGATGAGCGTTCAGCAGATGACATAGAACCAGCAAGCAGAGATGTTATACCATATAAATGGTTTCAAGATGAGAGTTCAGAAGATGATATAGATCCAGCAAGCAGAGATGTTATACCATAGAAATGGTTTCAAGATGAGAGTTCAGCAGACGACATAGATCCAGCAAGCAGAGATGTTATACCATAGAAATGGTATCAAGATGAGAGTTCAGCAGACGACATAGATCCAGTAAGCAGAGATGTTATACCATAGAAATGGTATCAAGATTTGAGTTCAACATATGACATGGATCCAGCAAGCAGAGATGTTATACCATAGAAATGGTTTCAAGATGAGAGTTCAGCAGATGTCATAGATCCAGCAAGCTGAGATGTTATACCATAGAAATGGTTTCAAGATGAGAGTTCAGCAGATGACATAGATCCAGCAAGCAGAGATGTTATACCATAGAAATGGTTTCAAGAGGAGAGTTCAGCAGATGACATAGATCCAGCAAGCAGAGATGTTATACCATAGAATTGGTTTCAAGATAAGAGTTCAGCAGATGACATAGATCCAGCAAGCAGAGATGTTATACCATAGAAATGGTATCAAGATGTGAGTTCAACATATGACATGGATCCAGCAAGCAGAGAAGTTATACCATAGAAATGGTTTCAAGATGAGAGTTCAGCAGATGTCATAGATCCAGCAAGCTGAGATGTTATACCATAGAAATGGTTTCAAGATGAGAGTTCAGCAGATGACATAGATCCAGCAAGCAGAGATGTTATACCATAGAAATGGTTTCAAGATGAGAGCTCAGCAGATGACATAGATCCAGCAAGCAGAGATGTTATACCATAGAAATGGTTTCAAGAGGAGAGTTCAGCAGATGACATAGATCCAGCAAGCAGAGTTGTTATACCATAGAAATGGTTTCAAAAGGAGAGTTCAGCAGATGACATAGATCCAGCAAGCAGAGATGTTATACCATAGAATTGGTTTCAAGATAAGAGTTCAGCAGATGACATAGATCCAGCAAGCAGAGATGTTATACCATAGAAATGGTTTCAAGATGAGAGTTCAGCAGATGACATGGATTCAGCAAGCAGAGATGTTATACCATAGAAATGGTTTCAAGAGGAGAGTTCAGCAAATGACATAGATCCAGCAAGCAGAGATGCTATAACATAGAAATGGTTTCAAGATGAGAGTTCAGCAGATGACATAGATCCAGCAAGCAGAGATGTTATACCATAGAAATGGTTTCAAGATGAGAGTTCAGCATATGACATGGATTCAGCCAGTAGAGATGTTATACCATAGAAATGATTTCAAGATGAGAGTTCAGCAGATGACATGGATCCAGCAAGCAGAGATGATATACCATAGAAATGGTTTCATGATGAGAGTTCAGCAGATGACATGGATTCAGCCAGCAGAGATGTTATACCATAGAAATGGTTTCAAGATGAGAGTTCAGCAGATGACAAGGATTCAGCAAGCAGAGATGTTATACCATAGAAATGGCATCAAGATGTGAGTTCAAAATATGACATGGATCCAGCAAGCAGAGATGTTATAGCATAGAAATGGTTTCAAGATGAGAGTTCAGCAGATGACATGGATCAGGCAAGCAGAGATGTTATACCATAGAAATGGTTTCAAGATTAGAGTTCAGCAGATGACATGGATTCAGCCAGCAGAGATGTTATACCATAGAAATGGTTTCAAGATCAGAGTTCAGCAGATGACATAGATCCAGCAAGCAGAGATGTTATACCATAGAAATGGTTTCAAGATGAGAGTTCAGCAGATGACATAGATCCAGCAAGCAGAGATGTTATACCATAGAAATGGGTTCAAGATGAGAGTTCAGCAGATGACATAGATCCAGCAAGCAGAGATGTTATTCCATAGAAATGGTTTCAAGATGAGAGCTCAGCAGATGACATAGATCCAGCAAGCAGAGATGTTATACCATAGAAATGGTTTCAAGAGGAGAGTTCAGCAGATGACATAGATCCAGCAAGCAGAGATGTTATACCATAGAATTGGTTTCAAGATAAGAGTTCAGCAGATGACATAGATCCAGCAAGCAGAGATGTTATACCATAGAAATGGTATCAAGATGTGAGTTCAACATATGACATGGATCCAGCAAGCAGAGAAGTTATACCATAGAAATGGTTTCAAGATGAGAGTTCAGCAGATGACATGGATCCAGCAAGCAGAGATGTTATACCATAGAAATGCTTTCAAGAGGAGAGTTCAGCAGATGACATAGATCCAGCAAGCAGAGTTGTTATACCATAGAAATGGTTTCAAGAGGAGAGTTCAGCAGAAGACATAGATCCAGCAAGCAGAGATGTTATACCATAGAATTGGTTTCAAGATAAGAGTTCAGCAGATGACATGGATCCAGCAAGCAGAGATGTTATACCATAGAAATGGTTTCAAGATGAGAGTTCAGCAGATGACATGGATTCAGCAAGCAGAGATGTTATACCATAGAAATAGTTTCAAGAGGAGAGTTCAGCAAATGAAATAGATCCAGCAAGCAGAGATGCTATAACATAGAAATGGTTTCAAGATGAGAGTTCAGCAGATGACATAGATCCAGCAAACAGAGATGTTATACCATAGAAATGGTTTCAAGATGAGAGTTCAGCATATGACATGGATTCAGCCAGTAGAGATGTTATACCATAGAAATGATTTCAAGATGAGAGTTCAGCAGATGACATGGATCCAGCAAGCAGAGATGTTATACCATAGAAATGGTTTCATGATGAGAGTTCAGCAGATGACATGGATTCAGCCAGCTGAGATGTTATACCATAGAAATGGTTTCAAGATGAGAGTTCAGCAGATGACAAGGATTCAGCCAGCAGAGATGTTATACCATAGAAATGGTATCAAGATGTGAGTTCAACATATGACATGGATCCAGCAAGCAGAAAAGTTATACCATAGAAATGGTTTCAAGATGAGAGTTCAGCAGATGTCATAGATCCAGCAAGCTGAGATGATATACCATAGAAATGGTTTCAAGATGAGAGTTCAGCAGATGACATAGATCCAGCAAGCAGAGATGTTATACCATAGAAATGGTTTCAAGATGAGAGCTCAGCAGATGACATAGATCCAGCAAGCAGAGATGTTATACCATAGAAATGGTTTCAAGATGAGAGCTCAGCAGATGACATAGATCCAGCAAGCAGAGATGTTATACCATAGAAATGGTTTCAAGAGGAGAGTTCAGCAGATGACATAGGTCCAGCAAGCAGAGTTGTTATACCATAGAAATGGTTTCAAGAGGAGAGTTCAGCAGATGACATAGATCCAGCAAGCAGAGATGTTATACCATAGAAATGGTTTCAAGAGGAGAGTTCAGCAGATGACATGGATCCAGCAAGCAGAGATGTTATACCATAGAATTGGTTTCAAGATAAGAGTTCAGCAGATGACATAGATCCAGCAAGCAGAGATGTTATACCATAGAAATGGTTTCAAGATAAGAATTCAGCAGATGACATGGATTCAGCAAGCAGAGATGTTATACCATAGAAATGGTTTCAAGAGGCGAGTTCAGCAGATGACAGAGATCCAGCAAGCAGAGATGCTATAATATAGAAATGGTTTCAAGATGGGAGTTCAGCAGATGACATAGATCCAGCAAGCAGAGATGTTATACCATAGAAATGGTTTCAAGATGAATGTTCAGCATATGACATGGATTCAGCCAGCAGAGATGTTATACCATAGAAATGATTTCAAGATGAGAGTTCAGCAGATGACATGGATCCAGCAAGCAGAGATGTTATACCATAGAAATGGTTTCATGATGAGAGTTCAGCAGATGACATGGATTCAGCCAGCAGAGATGTTATACCATAGAAATGGTTTCAAGATGAGAGTTCAGCAGATGACAAGGATTCAGCCAGCAGAGATGTTATACCATAGAAATGGTTTCAAGATGAGAGTTCAGCAGATGACATGGATCCAGCAAGCAGAGATGTTATAGCATAGAAATGGTTTCAAGATGAGAGTTCAGCAGATGACATGGATCCAGCAAGCTGAGATGTTATACCATAGAAATGGTTTCAAGATGAGAGTTCAGCAGATGACAAGGATTCAGCCAGCAGAGATGTTATACCATAGAAATGGTTTCAAGATCAGAGTTCAGCAGATGACATAGATCCAGCAAGCAGAGATGTTATACCATAGAAATGGTTTCAAGATGAGAGTTCAGCAGATGACATAGATCCAGCAAGCAGAGATGTTATACCATAGAAATGGTTTCAAGATGAGAGTTCAGCAGATGACATAGATCCAGCAAGAAGAGATGTTATACCATAGAAATGGTTTCAAGATGAGAGTTCAGCAGATGACATAGATCCAGCAAGAAGAGATGTTATACCATAGAAATGGTTTCATGATGAGAGTTCAGCAGATGACATGGATTCAGCCAGCAGAGATGTTATACCATAGAAATGGTTTCAAGATGAGAGTTCAGCAGATGACAAGGATTCAGCAAGCAGAGATGTTATACCATAGAAATGGCATCAAGATGTGAGTTCAAAATATGACATGGATCCAGCAAGCAGAGATGTTATAGCATAGAAATGGTTTCAAGATGAGAGTTCAGCAGATGACATGGATCAGGCAAGCAGAGATGTTATACCATAGAAATGGTTTCAAGATTAGAGTTCAGCAGATGACATGGATTCAGCCAGCAGAGATGTTATACCATAGAAATAGTTTCAAGATCAGAGTTCAGCAGATGACATAGATCCAGCAAGCAGAGATGTTATACCATAGAAATGGTTTCAAGATGAGAGTTCAGCAGATGACATAGATCCAGCAAGCAGAGATGTTATACCATAGAAATGGTTTCAAGATGAGAGTTCAGCAGATGACATAGATCCAGCAAGCAGAGATGTTATACCATAGAAATGGTTTCAAGATGAGAGCTCAGCAGATGACATAGATCCAGCAAGCAGAGATGTTATACCATAGAAATGGTTTCAAGAGGAGAGTTCAGCAGATGACATAGATCCAGCAAGCAGAGATGTTATACCATAGAATTGGTTTCAAGATAAGAGTTCAGCAGATGACATAGATCCAGCAAGCAGAGATGTTATACCATAGAAATGGTATCAAGATGTGAGTTCAACATATGACATGGATCCAGCAAGCAGAGAAGTTATACCATAGAAATGGTTTCAAGATGAGAGTTCAGCAGATGACATGGATCCAGAAAGCAGAGATGTTATACCATAGAAATGCTTTCAAGAGGAGAGTTCAGCAGATGACATAGATCCAGCAAGCAGAGTTGTTATACCATAGAAATGGTTTCAAGAGGAGAGTTCAGCAGAAGACATAGATCCAGCAAGCAGAGATGTTATACCATAGAATTGGTTTCAAGATAAGAGTTCAGCAGATGACATAGATCCAGCAAGCAGAGATGTTATACCATAGAAATGGTTTCAAGATGAGAGTTCAGCAGATGACATGGATTCAGCAAGCAGAGATGTTATACCATAGAAATAGTTTCAAGAGGAGAGTTCAGCAAATGAAATAGATCCAGCAAGCAGAGATGCTATAACATAGAAATGGTTTCAAGATGAGAGTTCAGCAGATGACATAGATCCAGCAAACAGAGATGTTATACCATAGAAATGGTTTCAAGATGAGAGTTCAGCATATGACATGGATTCAGCCAGTAGAGATGTTATACCATAGAAATGATTTCAAGATGAGAGTTCAGCAGATGACATGGATCCAGCAAGCAGAGATGTTATACCATAGAAATGGTTTCATGATGAGAGTTCAGCAGATGACATGGATTCAGCCAGCTGAGATGTTATACCATAGAAATGGTTTCAAGATGAGAGTTCAGCAGATGACAAGGATTCAGCCAGCAGAGATGTTATACCATAGAAATGGTATCAAGATGTGAGTTCAACATATGACATGGATCCAGCAAGCAGAAAAGTTATACCATAGAAATGGTTTCAAGATGAGAGTTCAGCAGATGTCATAGATCCAGCAAGCTGAGATGATATACCATAGAAATGGTTTCAAGATGAGAGTTCAGCAGATGACATAGATCCAGCAAGCAGAGATGTTATACCATAGAAATGGTTTCAAGATGAGAGCTCAGCAGATGACATAGATCCAGCAAGCAGAGATGTTATACCATAGAAATGGTTTCAAGATGAGAGCTCAGCAGATGACATAGATCCAGCAAGCAGAGATGTTATACCATAGAAATGGTTTCAAGAGGAGAGTTCAGCAGATGACATAGGTCCAGCAAGCAGAGTTGTTATACCATAGAAATGGTTTCAAGAGGAGAGTTCAGCAGATGACATAGATCCAGCAAGCAGAGATGTTATACCATAGAAATGGTTTCAAGAGGAGAGTTCAGCAGATGACATGGATCCAGCAAGCAGAGATGTTATACCATAGAATTGGTTTCAAGATAAGAGTTCAGCAGATGACATAGATCCAGCAAGCAGAGATGTTATACCATAGAAATGGTTTCAAGATGAGAATTCAGCAGATGACATGGATTCAGCAAGCAGAGATGTTATACCATAGAAATGGTTTCAAGAGGCGAGTTCAGCAGATGACAGAGATCCAGCAAGCAGAGATGCTATAACATAGAAATGGTTTCAAGATGGGAGTTCAGCAGATGACATAGATCCAGCAAGCAGAGATGTTATACCATAGAAATGGTTTCAAGATGAATGTTCAGCATATGACATGGATTCAGCCAGCAGAGATGTTATACCATAGAAATGATTTCAAGATGAGAGTTCAGCAGATGACATGGATCCAGCAAGCAGAGATGTTATACCATAGAAATGGTTTCATGATGAGAGTTCAGCAGATGACATGGATTCAGCCAGCAGAGATGTTATACCATAGAAATGGTTTCAAGATGAGAGTTCAGCAGATGACAAGGATTCAGCCAGCAGAGATGTTATACCATAGAAATGGTTTCAAGATGAGAGTTCAGCAGATGACATGGATCCAGCAAGCAGAGATGTTATAGCATAGAAATGGTTTCAAGATGAGAGTTCAGCAGATGACATGGATCCAGCAAGCTGAGATGTTATACCATAGAAATGGTTTCAAGATGAGAGTTCAGCAGATGACAAGGATTCAGCCAGCAGAGATGTTATACCATAGAAATGGTTTCAAGATCAGAGTTCAGCAGATGACATAGATCCAGCAAGCAGAGATGTTATACCATAGAAATGGTTTCAAGATGAGAGTTCAGCAGATGACATAGATCCAGCAAGCAGAGATGTTATACCATAGAAATGGTTTCAAGATGAGAGTTCAGCAGATGACATAGATCCAGCAAGAAGAGATGTTATACCATAGAAATGGTTTCAAGATGAGAGTTCAGCAGACGACATAGATCCAGCAAGCAGAGATGTTATACCATAGAAATGGTATCAAGATGAGAGTTCAGCAGACGACATAGATCCAGTAAGCAGAGATGTTATACCATAGAAATGGTTTCAAGATGAGAGTTCAGCAGATGACATAGATCCAGCAAGCAGAGATGTTATACCATAGAAATGGTTTCAAGATGAGAGCTCAGCAGATGACATAGATCCAGCAAGCAGAGATGTTATAGCATAGAAATGGTTTCAAGAGGAGAGTTCAGCAGATGACATAGATCCAGTAATCAGAGTTGTTATACCATAGAAATGGTTTCAAGACGAGAGTTCAGCAGATGACATAGATCCAGCAAGCAGAGATGTTATACCATAGAATTGGTTTCAAGATAAGAGTTCAGCAGATGACATAGATCCAGCAAGCTTAGATGTTATACCATAGAAATGGTTTCAAGATGAGAGTTCAGCAGATGACATGGATTCAGCAAGCAGAGATGCTATAACACAGAAATGGTTTCAAGATGAGAGTTCAGCAGATGACATAGATCCAGCAAGCAGAGATGTTATACCATAGAAATGGTTTCAAGATGAGAGTTCAGCATATGACTTGGATTCAGACAGTAGAGATGTTATACCATAGAAATGATTTCAAGATGAGAGTTCAGCAGATGACATGGATCCAGCAAGCAGAGATGTTATACCATAGAAATGGTTTCATGATGAGAGTTCAGAAGATGACATGGATTCAGCCAGCAGAGATGTTATACCATAGAAATGGTTTCAAGATGAGAGTTCAGCAGATGACATGGATTCAGCCAGCAGAGATGTTATACCATAGAAATGGTTTCAAGATGAGAGTTCAGCAGATGACATAGATCCAGCAAGCAGAGATGTTATACCATAGAAATGGTTGCAAGATGAGAGTTCAGCAGATGACATAGATCCAGCAAGCAGAGATGTTATACCATAGAAATGGTTTCAAGATGAGAGTTCAGCAGATGACATAGATCCAGCAAGCAGAGATGTTATACCATAGAAATGGTTTCAAGATGAGAGCTCAGCAGATGACAGAGATCCAGCAAGCAGAGATGTTATACCATAGAAATGGTTTCAAGAGAAGAGTTCAGCAGATGACATAGATCCAGCAAGCAGAGATGTTATACCATAGAATTGGTTTCAAGATAAGAGTTCAGCAGATGACATAGATCCAGCAAGCAGAGATGTTATACCATAGAAATGGTATCAAGATGTGAGTTCAACATATGACATGGATCCAGAAAGCAGAGAAGTTATACCATAGAAATGGTTTCAAGATGAGAGTTCAGCAGATGTCATAGATCTAGCAAGCTGAGATGTTATACCATAGAAATGGTTTCAAGATGAGAGTTCAGCAGATGACAGAGATCCAGCAAGCAGAGATGTTATACCATAGAAATGGTTTCAAGATGAGAGCTCAGCAGATGACATGGATCCAGCAAGCAGAGATGTTATACCATAGAAATGGTTTCAAGAGGAGAGTTCAGCAGATGACATAGATCCAGCAAGCAGAGTTGTTATACCATAGAAATGGTTTCAAGAGGAGAGTTCAGCAGATGACATAGATCCAGCAAGCAGAGATGTTATACCATAGAATTGGTTTCAACATAAGAGTTCAGCAGATGACATAGATCCAGCAAGCAGAGATGTTATACCATAGAAATGGTTTCAAGATGAGAGTTCAGCAGATGACATGGATTCAGCAAGCAGAGTTGTTATACCATAGAAATGGTTTCAAGAGGAGAGTTCAGCAAATGAAATAGATCCAGCAAGCAGAGATGCTATAACATAGAAATGGTTTCAAGATGAGAGTTCAGCAGATGACATGGATTCAGCCAGTAGAGATGTTATACCATAGAAATGATTTCAAGATGAGAGTTCAGCAGATGACATGGATCCAGCAAGCAGAGATGTTATACCATAGAAATGGTTTCATGATGAGAGTTCAGCAGATGACATGGATTCAGCCAGCCGAGATGTTATACCATAGAAATGGTTTCAAGATGAGAGTTCAGCAGATGACAAGGATTCAGCCAGCAGAGATGTTATACCATAGAAATGGTATCAAGATGAGAGTTCAACATATGACATGGATCCAGCAAGCAGAGAAGTTATACCATAGAAATGGTTTCAAGATGAGAGTTCAGCAGATGTCATAGATCCAGCAAGCTGAGATGATATACCATAGAAATGGTTTCAAGATGAGAGTTCAGCAGATGACATAGATCCAGCAAGCAGAGATGTTATACCATAGAAATGGTTTCAAGATGAGAGCTCAGCAGATGACATAGATCCAGCAAGCAGAGATGTTATACCATAGAAATGGTTTCAAGATGAGAGCTCAGCAGATGACATAGATCCAGCAAGCAGAGATGTTATACTATAGAAATGGTTTCAAGAGGAGAGTTCAGCAGATGACATAGGTCCAGCAAGCAGAGTTGTTATACCATAGAAATGGTTTCAAGAGGAGAGTTCAGCAGATGACATAGATCCAGCAAGCAGAGATGTTATACCATAGAAATGGTTTCAAGAGGAGAGTTCAGCAGATGACATGGATCCAGCAAGCAGAGATGTTATACCATAGAATTGGTTTCAAGATAAGAGTTCAGCAGATGACATAGATCCAGCAAGCAGAGATGTTATACCATAGAAATGGTTTCAAGATGAGAGTTCAGCAGATTACATGGATTCAGCAAGCAGAGATGTTATACCATAGAAATGGATTCAAGAGGCGAGTTCAGCAGATGACATAGATCCAGCAAGCAGAGATGCTATAACATAGAAATGGTTTCAAGATGAGAGTTCAGCAGATGACATAGATCCAGCAAGCAGAGATGTTATACCATAGAAATGGTTTCATGATGAGAGATCAGCAGATGACATGGATTCAGCCAGCAGAGATGTTATACCATAGAAATGGTGTCAAGATGAGAGTTCAGCAGATGACAAGGATTCAGCCAGCAGAGATGTTATACCATAGAAATGGTTTCAAGATGAGAGTTCAGCAGATGACATGGATCCAGCAAGCAGAGATGTTATAGCATAGAAATGGTTTCAAGATGAGAGTTCAGCAGATGACATGGATCCAGCAAGCAGAGATGTTATACCATAGAAATGGTTTCAAGATGAGAGTTCAGCAGATGACAAGGATTCAGCCAGCAGTGATGTTATACCATTGAAATGGTTTCAAGATCAGAGTTCAGCAGATGACATAGATCCAGCAAGCAGAGATGTTATACCATAGAAATGGTTTCAAGATGAGAGTTCAGCAGATGACATAGATCCAGCAAGCAGAGATGTTATACCATAGAAATGGTTTCAAGATGAGAGTTCAGCAGATGACATAGATACAGCAAGCAGAGATGTTATACCATAGAAATGGTTTCAAGATGAGAGTTCAGCAGACGACATAGATCCAGCAAGCAGAGATGTTATACCATAGAAATGGTATCAAGATGAGAGTTCAGCAGACGACATAGATTCAGTAAGCAGAGATGTTATACCATAGAAATGGTATCAAGATTTGAGTTCAACATATGACATGGATCCAGCAAGCAGAGATGTTATACCATAGAAATGGTTTCAAGATGAGAGTTCAGCAGATGTCATAGATCCAGCAAGCTCAGATGTTATACCATAGAAATGGTTTCAAGATGAGAGCTCAGCAGATGACATAGATCCAGCAAGCAGAGATGTTATACCATAGAAATGGTTTCAAGAGGAGAGTTCAGCAGATGACATAGATCCAGCAAGCAGAGTTGTTATACCATAGAAATGGTTTCAAGACGAGAGTTCAGCAGATGACATAGATACAGCAAGCAGAGATGTTATACCATAGAAATGGTTTGAAGAGGAGAGTTCAGCAGATGACATAGATCCAGCAAGCAGAGATGTTATACCATAGAATTGGTTTCAAGATAAGAGTTCAGCAGATGACATAGATCCAGCAAGCAGAGATGTTATACCATAGAAATGGTTTCAAGATGAGAGTTCAGCAGATGACATGGATTCAGCAAGCAGAGATGTTATACCATAGAAATGGTTTCAAGAGGAGAGTTCAGCAAATTACATCGATCCAGCAAGCAGAGATGCTATAACATAGAAATGGTTTCAAGATGAGAGTTCAGCAGATGACATAGATCCAGCAAGCAGAGATGTTATACCATAGAAATGGTTTCAAGATGAGAGTTCAGAATATGACATGGATTCAGCCAGTAGAGATGTTATACCATAGAAATGATTTCAAGATGAGAGTTCAGCAGATGACATGGATCCAGCAAGCAGAGATGTTATACCATAGAAATGGTTTCATGATGAGAGTTCAGAAGATGACATGGATTCAGCCAGCAGAGATGTTATACCATAGAAATGGTTTCAAGATGAGAGTTCAGCAGATGACAAGGATTCAGCCAGCAGAGATGTTATACCATAGAAATGGTATCAAGATGTGAGTTCTACATATGACATGGATCCAGCAAGCAGAGAAGTTATACCATAGAAATTGTTTCAAGATGAGAGTTCAGCAGATGTCATAGATCCAGCAAGCTAAGATGTTATACCATAGAAATGGTTTCAAGATGAGAGTTCAGCAGATGACATAGATCCAGCAAGCAGAGATGTTATACCATAGAAATGGTTTCAAGATGAGAGCTCAGCAGATGACATAGATCCAGCAAGCAGAGATGTTATACCATAGAAATGGTTTCAAGATGAGAGCTCAGCAGATGACATAGATCCAGCAAGCAGAGATGTTATACCATAGAAATGGTTTCAAGATTAGAGTTCAGCAGATGACATAGATCCAGAAAGCAGAGTTGTTATACCATAGAAATGGTTTAAAGAGGAGAGTTCAGCAGATGACATAGATCCAGCAAGCAGAGATGTTATACCATAGAAATGGTTTCAAGAGGAGAGTTCAGCAGATGACATAGATCCAGCAAGCAGAGATGTTATACCATAGAATTGGTTTCAAGATAAGAGTTCAGCAGATGACATAGATCCAGCAAGCAGAGATGTTATACCATAGAAATCGTATCAAGATGAGAGTTCAGCAGACGACATAGATCCAGCAAGCAGAGATGTTATACCATAGAAATGGTATCAAGATGAGAGTTCAGCAGACGACATAGATCCTGCAAGCAGAGATGTTACACCATAGAAATGGTTTCAAGATGAGAGTTCAGCAGATGACATAGATCCAGCAAGCAGAGATGTTATACCATAGAAATGGTTTCAAGATGAGAGTTCAGCAGATGACATGGATCCAGCAAGCAGAGATGTTATACTATAGTAATGGTTTCAAGATGAGAGTTCAGCAGATGACATGGATCCAGAAAGCAGAGATGTTATACCATAGAAATGGTTTCAAGATGACAGTTCAGCAGATGACATAGATCCAGCAAGCAGAGATGTTATACCATAGAAATGGTTTCAAGATGAGAGTTCAGCAGATGACATGGATTCAGCAAGCAGAGATGAAATACCATAGAAATGATTTCAAGAGGAGAGTTCAGCAGATGACATAGATCCAGAAAGCAGAGATGTTATACCATAGAAATGGTTTCAAGATGAGAGTTCTACAGATGACATAGATCCAGCAAGCAGAGATGTTGTACCATAGAAATAGTTTCAAGATGAGAGTTCAGCAGATGACATGGATTCAGCAGGCAGAGATGTTATACCATAGAAATGGTTTCAAGATGAGAGTTCTGCAGATGACATATATCCAGCAAGTAGAGATGTTATACCATAGAAATGGTTTCAAGATGATAGTTCAGCAGATGACATGGATCCAGCAAGCAGAGATGTTATACCATAGAAATGGTTTCATGATGAGAGTTCAGCAGATGACATGGATTCAGCAAGCAGAGATGTAATACCATAGAAATGGTTTCAAGATGAGAGTTCAGCAGATGACATAGATCCAGCAAGCAGAGATGTAATACCATAGAAATGGTTTCAAGATGAGAGTTCAGCAGATGACATAGATCCAGCAAACAGAGATGTTATACCATAGAAATGGTTTCAAGATGAGTGTTCAGCAGATGACATAGATCCAGCAAGCAGAGATGTTATACCATAGAAATGGTTTCTAGATGAGAGTTTAGCAGATGACATAGATCCAGCAAGCAGAGATGTTATACTATAGAAATGGTTTCAAGATGAGAGTTCAGCAGATGACATAGATCCAGCAAGCAGAGATGTTATACCATAGAAATGGTTTCAAGATGAGTGTTCAGCAGATGACATAGGTCTAGCAAGCAGAGATGTTATACCATAGAAATTGTTTCAAGATGAAAGTTCAGCAGATGACATAGGTCCAGCAAGCAGAGATGTTATACCATAGAAATGGTTTCAAGATGAGAGTTCAGCAGATGACATAGATCCAGAAAGCAGAGATGTTATACCATAGAAATGGTTTCAAGATGAGAGTTCAGCAGTTGACATAGATCTAGCAAGCAGAGATGTTATACCATAGAAATGGTGTAAAGACGAGAATTCAGAAGATGACATAGATCCACCAAGCAGAGATGTTATACCATAGAAATGGTTTCAAGACGAGAATTCAGAAGATGACATAGATCCAGCAAGCAGAGATGTTATACCATAGACATGGTTTCAAGATGAGAGTTCAGCAGATGACATAGATCCAGCAAGCAGAGATGTTATACCATAGAAATGGTTTCAAGATGAGATTTCAGCAGATGACATAGATCCAGCAAGCAGAGATGTTATACCATAGAAATGGTTTCAAGATGAGAGTTCAGCAGACGACATAGATCCAGCAAGCAGAGATGTTATACCATAGAAATGGTATCAAGATGAGAGTTCAGCAGACGACATAGATCCAGTAAGCAGAGATGTTATACCATAGAAATGGTATCAAGATGTGAGTTCAACATATGACATGGATCCAGCAAGCAGAGATGTTATACCATAGAAATGGTTTCAAGATGAGAGTTCAGCAGATGTCATAGATCCAGCAAGCTCAGATGTTATACCATAGAAATGGTTTCAAGATGAGAGTTCAGCAGATGACATAGATCCAGCAAGCAGAGATGTTATACCATAGAAATGGTTTCAAGATGAGAGCTCAGCAGATGACATAGATCCAGCAAGCAGAGATGTTATACCATAGAAATGGTTTCAAGAGGAGAGTTCAGCAGATGACATAGATCCAGCAAGCAGAGTTGTTATACCATAGAAATGGTTTCAAGACGAGAGTTCAGCAGATGACATAGATCCAGCAAGCAGAGATGTTATACCATAGAAATGGTTTCAAGACGAGAGTTCAGCAGATGACATAGATCCAGCAAGCAGAGATGTTATACCATAGAAATGGTTTCAAGACGAGAATTCAGAAGATGACATAGATCCAGCAAGCAGAGATGTTATACCATAGAAATGGTTTCAAGATGAGAGTTCAGCAGATGACATAGATCCAGCAAGCAGAGATGTTATACCATAGAAATGGTTTCAAGACGAGAATTCAGAAGATGACATAGATCCAGCAAGCAGAGATGTTATACCATAGAAATGGTTTCAAGATGAGAGTTCAGCAGATGACATAGATCCAGCAAGCAGAGATGTTATACCATAGACATGGTTTCAAGATGAGAGTTCAGCAGATGACAAAGATCCAGCAAGCAGAGATGTTATACCATAGAAATGGTTTCAAGAAGAGAATTCAGAAGATGACATAGATCCAGCAAGCAGAGATGTTATACCATAGAAATGGTTTCAAGATGAGAGTTCAGCAGATGACATAGATCCAGCAAGCAGAGATGTTATACCATAGAAATGGTTTCAAGATGAGAGTTCAGCAGATGACATAGATCCAGCAAGCAGAGATGTTATACCATAGAAATGGTTTCAAGATGAGAGTTCAGCAGATGACATAGATCCAGCAAGCAGAGATGTTATACCATAGAAATGGTTTCAAGAGGAGAGTTCAGCAGATGACATAGATCCAGCAAGCAGAGATGTTATACCATAGTAATGGTTTCAAGATGAGAGTTCAGCAGATGACATAGATCCAGCAAGCAGAGATGTTATTCCTGTGTGAAGATAGAAGAGATGGATGGACGTTAGTCGGTTGCCATTGAAATGACTGTCAGACACTAGTCGAACAGGACATTTTGCCGAAGAGGACACGTGCGTGCACCCCACACTATATTAGATTGTAAGCTCCTAGGACAGGGTGTACATTATTCTGCATGCCCTCAGGAGCAGTCTGTATACTGTATATTAGATTGTAAGCTCCTAGGACAGGGTGTGCATTATTCTGCACGCCCTTAGGAGCAGCCTGTGTATGATATATTAGATTGTAAGCTCCTAGGACAGGGTGTGCATTATTCTGCATGCCCTCAGGAACAGTCTGTATATTGTATATTAGGCTGTAGGCCCCTAGTACAGGGTGTGCATTATTCTGCATGCCCTCAGGAGCAGTCTGTATATTGTATATTAGATTGTAAGCTCCTAGGACAGGGTGTGCATTATTCTGCATGCCCTCAGGAGCAGTCTGTATATTGTATATTAGATTGTAAGCTCCTAGGACAGGGTGTACATTATTCTGCATGCCCTCAGGAGCAGCCTGTATATTAGATTGTAAGCTCCTCTTGAGCAGGGTGTATTTGTCTTTTCCTTTGCCTGAGCTTATAATACATGTAGATATACAGCAATATGCAGCAGGACAGACGTGATCCAGGGAAATATCCGATCGCCACCACTGGGGTCAGGAAGGAATTTTTTTCCCCCCTGGAGCAGAGCTCTCCGGGGGGTTTCTTCGCCTTCCTCTGGATCTCTGGTTCCAGTGGCTCTCAGTGGGTCCTCAATGACCACATCCAGTTCTGTGGTCTCTATGGAGCCTGACCTGAGAGTCATTGTGATCAGGGTTTAATTTCTTAAAGGGCCAGTAATATTTTTATTACAATGTTGCTTATTGCTATTCCAATAATAAATAAAAAGAAAGAAAATAAAAGTGTCATGTGAGTTTTTTTGTCTTGACTTTTTGTGTTTACACCGTTACAATGATGGAAGTGACCATTACTACCCTCAATATTCCTGAAGTAGAACCAGGAATTATGGGGGCGCCATTTACAGACGGCAGACCACGTCTATCTCCACCCATTGTGGTATCATAATGTCAGCTCCTGTCCCAAGTTACATTACAAGTGTTATGGGGGTCGATCTCTGTGATGGGGGCAGGGCACTAAAATAGTATATGTCCTACACAACAAACTACCTGATCGAAGATTGAAGAGCGGACACAGAGCCGCCGAATACAAGAGACACAAGCAGAGTCTGACTGTGGTGCCAAGTGGCCCCCACTATCCAACTCCAGGGCCCCACGTTTCAGCTTCATGCAAATATGATGTTATTCTCAATTACAAATATATATAACAATGAGCGGGGTAGATTGGTAAATGAATAAGATTCTGCCTTTGTCTGTACATAGTGAGTCAATTATATTGTGCCAAGTGCTGCTCATATAAGAGGGTGGTGGACACTCTTGCAGGGCCGGCTCCAGGTTTTTCTGGGCCCCGGGCGAAAGAGTCTCAGTGGCTCCTTTAACACATACCACGATTCATGATGCACAGATACCGCAGAGAAATATATATATATACATATATATATATATATATATATATATATAGTACAATGCCAAAGATTTCACTTCTTGCGTTACATGAGTGATATCTATTGTAAATTCCACAATAGCTCAGAAACTGGCGAATCGCTCCATACAGAATACTGGGCCCCATAAAATGCTCCATACAGGATACTGGCCCCATATAACGCTCCACACAGAATACTGACCCCCATATAACGCTCCATGCAGGCTGTTCCCACCACATAATGCCTCATGCAGGCTGTTCCCCCTACATAATGCCCCACGCAGGCTGTTCCCCCTTTATAATGCCCCATGCAGCCTGTTCCCCCCTTATAATGCCCCATGCAGGATGTCACCCACCCTTATAATGCCCCATGCAGGATGTCACCCACCCTTACAATGCCCCATGCAGGATGTTACCCCCCTTATAATGCCCCATGAAGGATGTCGCCCCCCTTATAATGCCCCATGCATTATGTCACCCCCCCTTATAATGCCCCATGCATGATATCACACCCCCGCCCCTTACAATGCCCCATGCAGGATGTAACACACACCCTCCCTTATAATGCCCCATGCAATATGTCACTCCCCCCCTTATAATGCCCCATGCAGGATGTCACTTCCCCCCCCCTTATAATGCCCCATGTAGGATGTCACTCCCCCCCTTTAATGCCCCATGCAGGATGTCACCCCCCTCCCTTATAATGCCCCATGCAGTATGTCACTCCCCCCCTTTTAATGCCCCATGGAGGATGTCACCCCCCTTATAATGCCCCATGCATTATGTCACCCCCCCCTTATAATGCCCCATGCATGATGTCACACCCCCACCACTTATAATGCCCCATGCAGGATGTCACTCCCCCCTCCCTTATAATGCCCCATGCAGTATGTCACACCCCCTTACAATGCCCCATGCAGGATGTCACACCCCTTATAATGCCCCATGCAGGATGTCACCTCTCCCCCCCATATAATGCCCCATGCAGGATGTCACTCCCCCCTTTATAATGCCCCATGCAGGATGTCACCCCCCCCTTATAATGCCCCATGCAGGATGTCACCCCCCTTATAATGCCCCATGCAGGATGTCACACCCCCTTATAATGCCCCATGCAGGATGTCACCTCTCCCCCCATATAATGCCCCATGCAGGATGTCACTCCCCCCCCTTATAATGCCCCATGCAGGATGTCACCCCCCCTTATAATGCCCCATGCAGGATGTCACCTCTCCCCCCATATAATGCCCCATGCAGGATGTCACTCCCCCCCCCATATAATGCCCCATGCAGGATGTCACACACACCCTCCCTTATAATGCCCCAAGCAGGATGTCACTCCCCCCCCTTATAATGCCCCATGCAGTATGTCACTCCCCCCTTTTAATGTCCCATGCAGAATATCACACCCCTCTCCCTTATAATGCCCCATGCAGTATGTCACTCCCCTCCTTTTAATGCCCCATGCAGGATGTCACACCCCCCTCCCTTATAATGCCCCAAGCAGGATGTCACTCCCCCCCCTTATAATGCCCCATGCAGTATGTCACTCCCCCCTTTTAATGTCCCATGCAGAATATCACACCCCTCTCCCTTATAATGCCCCATGCAGTATGTCTCTCCCCTCCTTTTAATGTCCCATGCAGGATGTCACACCCCCCTCCCTTATAATGCCCCATGCCTCCATACATTAAAAAAAAAATCAAATACTCACCTCACTTCTCACCTGCTGCCGCTGCTCCAGACCCCTCACCCGCGTCGCCGGCGTCTTTCTGCTCTGCGCTGTGACGGCTCAGGAGAGAGCACGGTGGAAAGCGGTCACCACGTCCTCTGACCGGAGACATCACAGTCAGAGGACGCAGAAGAGACGGGAGCTGCTGCAGAGGCCCGGGAAGAGGTAAGTATTGTGCCGCCGGCTGCCGCGGCCCTGAGCAAGCGAGGGGGAGCAGGCGCTGACACCGGTCTCCTCCGCTCACGGGTCCCATAGCGCAGCGGGGTGCCCGACAGCGAGTGGCCCCCCCGCCCACTCATGGGCCCGGCACTTGCCGGGGTGCGCCAGGTGCTGACGCCGACCCTGTACTCTTGCACAAGGGCCTACTGGAGGATTCTCCTGTTCTCCTGTGGGCCAGTCCGAGCCTGACTGTGCTATACATAATAAGGCTACATTCCTGCATTGAGCATGTCCTATTCTGATCCTCAAAATCAGATCACAACTGGACGTTCTCTGACCCTCACAGATCTCATTCTCATATCCGTGATTTTCATGGATGTGTGAATGGACCTATAAAACTGTACGAGTCCGTGGACCATCTGATAAAAAAATCTGGCAGCACACGGACATTTCACACAAATGTGAGACTGCAGCCTAAGAGATTTTACAGATAACATTATCACTCCAAGTCACACAGTGCAGATACAGAATAATATCTACATCCAGGCACTTACCGCTGACGTCTCATCTGATCAGAGCCGGTTTCTGCTGCTTCTTCTCCGTCTGGTCAGACCTTCATGTCGACATCTCCCAGCCACGACTCGTCTGGTCACCATGATCCTCCAGCCTAGAAAATAACAAGGTCACATATATTGTATATATACACGTGTTTCCCCCACACTGCGCCCCTGAATACAGATATGTACCCCCCCCCCAATTAATATACTATTAGCCACTTATAGAAAATACACTGAATGTACCGGCACATATTAATCCTAATATTTAGACCCACAATTTGTCAGGTCCATAAATAGTGTTGTGCTGGTTATACGGACCCATGTAGAATGGCAGACCATTCGGAAAATTATATTATACAACAAGAGAACATCCGAATAACAAGTCAAACGGAAACTAGATTGAATCAGCATAAAAAACCTTTATTATGAAGTAGAAGGGTTAGGTGGCACTACATGCACCAGCATGACCGTACCAAGATGCCAAGTAAACAATCATTAGTAATGCACAGAAATATAAAAATTCATTTGTTCCTCAAATGGGACCAGCAGCAGCAAAGGGAAACATATAATGGAATAAAACGAGCATAGTTCCATAAAGATTACCTATGTAGCAAGAGCCTCATCAAATGCTTAAATGATGACAGATTATAGCCTATATACAATTCTCATATAGGACATAAAGAGACAGGAGTAAATACTCACTCAACGGGTGTACACCTCAAATTATGTACGCATATGTGTAATATTAAATAATTACCATAGAAGTGTACAACTCCTATGAGGATCTAAATGATAGTCCCTTAGCGTTAATAGCTAACACATAATCACAATCTGTCATAGATCAAAGAAGAGAGAGGCAAATATTATTTACCAGCATTACCGGTCCAAGTAAGCAGGAGGCACCATGTGGTACAGCCCCGACGCGCGTTTCGGACACTCGTCCTTCGTCAGGGGGCTTAGGGACTATCATTTAGATCCTCATAGGAGTTGTACACTTCTATGGTAATTATTTAATATTACACATATGCGTACATAATTTGAGGTGTACACCCGTTGAGTGAGTATTTACTCCTGTCTCTTTATGTCCTATATGAGAATTGTATATAGGCTATAATCTGTCATCATTTAAGCATTTGATGAGGCTCTTGCTACATAGGTAATCTTTATGGAACTATGTTCTTTTTATTCCATTATATGTTTCCCCTTGCTGCTGCTGGTCCCATTTGAGGAACAAATGAATTTTTATATTTATGTGCATTACTAATGATTGTTTACTTGGCATCTTGGTACGGTCATGCTGGTGCATGTAGTGCCACCTAACCCTTCTACTTCATAATAAAGGTTTTTTATGCTGATTCAATCTAGTTTCCGTTTGACCTTTTATTCGGATGTTCTCTTGTTGTATATTGGCCACTTAGTAATCAAAATATAAAGTGATAAGCAGCACTGTGTCCTCCATTAACTATAATCTCCACAGGCCAGTAGAATAAATGATTCAGTCTCTGTGACTCTCCCCAATTAACTGTAAGGCTATGTGCACACGAAAAATATACCAGGTTTTACAGTACAAGCAAAGTGAAACCCCCATCGCTGCTCTCTCCCAGCACCCCCATCATTGCTCTCCCCCAGCACACCCATCACTGCTCTCTCCCAGTACCCCAGTCATTACTCTTTCCGAGTACCTCCATCATTGCTCTCTCCCAGCACCCCCATCATTGCTCTCTCCCAGCACCCCCATCACTACTCTCCCCAAGTACCCCAGTCATTACTCTTTCCGAGCAGCCCCATCATTGCTCTCTCCAAGCACCCCCATCATTGTTCTCCCCCAGCACACCGATCACTGCTCTCTCCCAGTACCCCCGTCATTGCTCTTTCCGAGCACCTCCATCATTGCTTTCTCCCAGCACCCCCATCATTGCTCTCTCCCAGCACCCCCATCACTACTCTCCCCAAGTACCCCAGTCATTACTCTTTCCGAGCAGCCCCATCATTGCTCTTTCCGAGCACCCCATCATTGCTTTTTCCCAACACCCCCATCATTGTTCTCTCCCAGCACCCCATCATTGTTCTCTCTCAGCACCCCCATCATTGCTCTCTCTCAACACCCCCATGATTGCTCTCTCCCAGTACCCCATCATTGCTCTCTCCCAGCACTGCACCCCCATCATTGCTCTCTCCCAGCACCATCATTGCTCTCCCCATCCCCACCATTCTCACCATCTCCATTATTGCTCTCCCCATCCCCACCATCCCCATTATTGCTCTCCCCTTCTCCACCATCCTCATCATTGCTCTCCCCATCCCCACCATACTGATCATTGCTCTCCCCATCCCCACCATCCTCATCATTGCTCTCCCCATCCCCACCATCCCCATCATTGCTTTCCCCGTCCCCATCATTGCTCTGCCCATCCCCACTGTCCCTATCATTGCTCTGCCCATCATTTCTCTCCCTATCATTGCTTTGCCGATCACTGCTCTGCCCATCATTGCTCTCCCATCATTGCTCTCCCCATCATTGCTCTGCCCATCACTGCTCTGCCCATCATTGCCCTGCCCATCATTGCTCTGCCCATCACTACTCTGCCCATCATTGCTCTGCCCATCATTGCTTTCCCCCCACCTCCCCTCATTCTCCTGTTCTTCTCCCTAGTGTATCAGTACAAAAAAAAAAAAACACAACTTACCTCTCAGCACGCTCCTGCAGCATCCTCCTTGTTGCCGTTAACTTCCTCCCTTACACAGGCCCGCGCTGCTTGATGACGTTATCAAGCTGTACGAGCCTGTGTCAGGGAGGAAGCGCCGGGCAAGAAGCAGAGGACGGATCCCTCAGCTCCACTGCAATTTTCCTTCTGTCAGCAGCGGAGCTGGAGGGATCGCTCGCTGCCCGCTGCACATGAGAGGGCAATCTGGCCATGGGCCCCCCAGAGCCTGGGGCTCCGAGAAGCAGGCCAGATTGCCCTCAATATTAACTGCCCGATAAGAGCCCCCCTGCACCCCTGCACAGCCAGGCTCCAGTGCAGCTGCACCAGCGGTAGGTCCGCCCCTGTCTCTGAACTAATCAACTGATATCTACCACCACGTAATCTCTGGTCCTCCAAAGACCTCCTTCTCTCCTCCACAATCGTACGTTCCTCATCCAATCGCCTGCAAGACTTCTCCCGAGTATTCCCCATCCTGTAGAATTCTGTGGCCCAACATATCCGATTATCCCCTCATTTGGAACTTTCAAGCAGAACTTGAAAACCCATGTCTTCAGAACAGCTTACAGCCTGCAATGACCCCACTGCCACCTCACCAACAGCAGAGCTGTTGCACCCCCCAAAACTACTATCCTTCCCCATTATCCTGTAGAATGTAAGGCCGCAATGGTAGGGTCCTCTCCCCTTTGTACTTGTCCGTCACTATTAGTTTGTTCATTGCAATTTCTATTTGTGTTTGTATGTAACTCCTCCTCATGTACAGCACCATAGAATCAATGGTGCTCTAAAAATAAATAATAACAATAATCCCCCACATGATGTTCCCCCCAGTCTTCACCCCTGCCCTCCATGCCGGTGTGCACACTGCAGGAAGCTGCAGCAGTAGTTGGCACAGTGTTTCATCGTCAGCATCATCAGAGATGGGCTGCAGTGGTCTGCTGACCGTTTACAATACCCATCCCACATACTCATCCTCCAACAAAACAAGTGGTTGGGCATCAGTGCACTCAATCTCTTCCAATTGTTGGCCAGGGCCAGATGGATGGCCCACGGAACCACAGCCAGCAGTCATCAAAAAGCAGGAGATCCCGCTGCATGACTTGGGGCTCAGACTGCTTGCCAGGGGGTGAAGTGGAAGACAGATGCCCATGAGCCGCAGGTGCCAAATCTGTGCTTTCAGCAGGGGATTAGGTGGAAGACAAAGCAATGGGACTGAAGGCACTCTCAGCCAACCAACCTAAAACCACTTCTACTTGTTCTGGACTCACCATTCATCCAACGATACTCGGGCCTACGAAATTACACAGAGCATCCTGTCGCCTACTTGCAGCAAAGGAAGGCGTTTCATTTGGGCACGTAGCCGACACAGATCGACCACGGCCTTTCTCTCCCCGCAGCAGCTACATTCACCACCACCAGCAAAACTGACACATCTATTCGATGCTCTCCGCTTTGTTTTCAACCCAAAAAATTGCAGAGTATTACACGGCCTGTATTCAGAGAGAGAGTGGCTCGCAGAGTATTACACGGTCTGTATTCAGAGAGAGAGTGGCTCGCAGAGTATTACACGTTCTGTATTCAGAGAGAGAGTGGCTCGCAGATTATTACACTGCCTGTTTTCAGAGTACCCCCTAAAAAAAACAACAAAAAAATACAGTTTTGGCTACCTACTCCTCCTCCACTTTTCCCACCTCCGCCGCTACCTCCACCTCCTCCTCCTCCTCAACCTCCTGCTTCACTTGGACCTCTGCCTCCTGGTTCAAGATTATAATTGTTTCTTTTTTTTTATTATGTTATTTTAAGTCATTTTCCTATCAACCTTTGTTTTCGGGGCAATTGTCCTGCACTTACCCCCATTTGGCTTCCTTTTGCAGCCCCTTAGCCCTTACTATGAACATTTTACAGCCCTTTTTTAAGCACTGAAGTTAGGGTCCCTATTGACTTCTATTGGGTTCGGGGTCAAGTTCGGTCCAAAACCAAACTTTTAACTGTAGCTTGGTAGAATCTGCTGAACCTGACCATCCATGGATCCACACATCCCTACCAGTAACACATCATTGTCTGCACATAGACGGTCATCTTTCTTGACAGCACATCTCTTGTTTACAGGACGATATAATTCTGAGAATGACTCTTTTTAAGCTTAAAGAGGTGGTCCGCTACATTCTATAATGCCCCCTTCCATCCAGTATCGCTCCAAAGTCAAGCGCGCGCTTTCCCTCTCTCCTCAGCTTTCATCGGCCGCAAGCGATCTCTGGATTTTGGGATGTTCATGATTACAGAAATTGTCCTGCCCCCAGCTATAGAGCGAGGGGCCGGTGGAAGGGAGCTGCAGACCCCACAATCACTAGAGGATAGAAACTTTCAGCGCACACTCAGGAGATCCAATGCAAAAGGTTTAATGATATTTAGAAAAACCTGCAAGTGGCGACAAAAAACAGCTCTTTTGTTTAGAGGCGACTTTTACGTTTCGGTCCGCTCCTGGGCCTCGCTCACATAGTCACTCTGAGTAAGGCTGTGATGGTCCAAACCATATGAGAGAGATCCCAGTGGGGATGCATATTCCGTTGAGTCCTTATGGGGAATGGCATTAAGGGCGCTCCTGCACTTCCTGTGTGAAGGCCTTTTGGGATGTGACGTGCGGTGAAACGCCGTTCACAACCCAGTCAGTCGTGGCGGGGGGGGTTTAGTGCGTGCGACTGGGTCATGCCTAGGTGAATCCAAGAAATCCGGAAGTTGAGGTGACATCAGCCGAGGTCACGTGATGTGGACTTTGCAAGAAGGGATAGCGCCACCCACAGGCACATCTGGCTACATAAGGTATTTCCAAAAATAGTTAGTTAAAAGGTGTAAATGGATGGGGGCATTTTACAATGTAGCGGACCACCTCTTTACACTTGTTCATTGGGTGATTGGCAGCAGTTTACACTGCACAGTTATTGGGAAACATAAGAGTATGTGATGAATGATTAGTGCCGGTCGTCATGGTTACTGTCTGTGACCATAAACCATAGGGAGCAGCGAGCATGGGGAATGGCATCGAATGGATGATAGCTGACAATGATGTTACTATGGTAATAAACTGGGGTGGATGGTATGGATGATTACTGCAATCATTACACTGCTTATAATCTGGAGGGGAGATGATGAAGGATTCCTGTAATATTTACTGTAATGACGTATGTGCTTTATTCACAGCGGCCTGTTGATATATATTTATGCACCGTATATAGTCTGTTAATTGCTAGATGAATGCAGAGGAGAGGGAGAGCGCGCGGTGGATGCCGGGCTGTGACAGGAGGTGGCGCCACTGGGTCACGCCGGCATGAATCTGGAATGTGACATGACCTCAGCGGGGTCAGAGCCGGCTGTAGCCGGGGTCAGAGACGCCCAATGAGCCGTCAGCGATAGCGCCCCTCACAGACCCTTATAACAACCAAAGGGAATCACAAAAAAACTTTTTTTCCAAATTGAAATGGATGGGGGCATTATTGATTGCAGAGGACGACCTCTTTAATAAACCGTCCTGTTACTTAGTAACAATTCTTTATAAAGGGACAGTGAACACTTCTGACTAATTGTAACTTATAATTTGTAGAGTCCTGTAAATGAAGAGGTTCCTGCACACGGCCCCCGCTCAGCAGACAGCAGGCGGGTTACTCACTAGCACCTTTAGGAAGGCAGCTTTTTTTTAAGAAAAATAAAAGTAGCATGCCAAAAATGTATATAGAAATACATGTAGCAACCTTATGGCAGCTTTACATTCTAGTTGTAATTCCTGCTTATCTCGTCTTTTGGTTTTTATTTTGATTTGATTTGACGACTTTTCTCTTTTCTACAACTACAAATCTGTCGGCTTTCTAATATCGGCTCGTGGACCTGTTGGTTCAACCACATTCACCGTCTCCTATTACTACATCAGGATAATCACAGTCCAACATTGTATTAAAATAATTTAATGTCGTCAAACAATAATGAGAATTGTATAAACAGGATGTGGAGAGGAGAGTTTCAGAATCGGGTGGATTCAGTCCTCTCTTCCTAGACTTAGACCCGGCGATATAACACAAGAAGCAGAATCATTAGAGCTGCGTCACTTACACCGCAGACAGGACGTGCGAGATTCCAATAAACATTTAAAGCTGCTTAGATTAAAAAGCTTATTCCAAAAATCGTCATTTATTCCCTATGGGACTGTAGGGAATAGTCGGGGCTGTAATCTGACAGTCTTATAGACAATGAATAAAGTTGTGGTCTAGTATGTACACCTCCACTCCATTCACTACAGGGCTATGCAGAGCCTGGTTCCTGGGATCTAGGGACCCATTGTCTGGATTGCTGAGGGGGCCAGTGGTTGGACCCCAAACGATTAGTAAGTTTTATTATTGATATGGGACAACTTAGAATTTTGAGAAAAACACTTTAGTTCTGTAAGAGTCAAGGCTGTATGTATATATATATATATATGGATTAGAATGTGTATAAGTGGATTACATGAAGTGATAACATTCTATAATTATATATATATATATATATATATATATATATATATATATATATATACAGTACAGACCAAAGGTTTGGACACACCTTCTCATTTAAAGATTTTTCTGTATTTTCTTGACTATGAAAATTGTACATTCACACTGAAAGCATCAAAACTATGAATTACCACATGTGGAATTATATACTTAACAAAAAAGTGTGAAAAAACTGAAAATATGTCTTATATTCTAGGGTCTTCAAAGTAGCCACCTTTTGCTTTGATGACTGCTTTGCACACTCTTGGCATTCTCTTGATGAGCTTCAAGAGGTAGTCACCGGAAATGGTCCTCCAACAATCTTGAAGGAGTTCCCAGAGATGCTTAGCACTTGTTGGCCCTTTTGCCTTCACTCTGCGGTCCAGCTCACCCCAAACCATCTCGATTGGGTTCAGGTCTGGTGACTGTGGAGGCCAGGTCATCTGGCGTAGCCCCCCATCACTCTCCTTCTTGGTCAAATAGCCCTTACACAGCCTGGAGGTGTTTGGGGTCATTGTCCTGTTGAAAAATAAATGATGGTCCAACTAAACGCAAACCGGATGGAATAGCATGCCGCTGCAAGATGCTGTGGTAGCCATGCTGGTTCAGTATGCCTTCAATTTTGAATAAATCCCCAACAGTGTCACCAGCAAAGCCCCCCCACACCATCACACCTCCTCCTCCATGCTTCACGGTGGGAACCAGGCATGTAGAGTCCATCCGTTCACCTTTTCTGCATCGCACAAAGACACGGTGGTTGGAACCAAGGATCTCAAATTTGGACTCATCAGACCAAAGCACAGATTTCCACTGGTCTATTGTCCATTCCTTGTGTTCTTTAGCCCAAACAAGTCTCTTCTGCTTGTTGCCTGTCCTTAGCAGTGGTTTCCTAGCAGCTATTTTACCATGAAGGCCTGCTGCACAAAGTCTCCTCTTAACAGTTGTTGTAGAGATGTGTCTGCTGCTAGAACTCTGTGTGGCATTGACCTGGTCTCTAATCTGAGCTGCTGTTAACCTGCGATTTCTGAGGCTGGTGACTCGGATAAACTTATCCTCAGAAGCAGAGGTGACTCTTGGTCTTCCTTTCCTGGGGCGGTCCTCATGTGAGCCATTTTCTTTGTAGCGCTTGATGGTTTTTGCAACTGCACTTGGGCACACTTTCAAAGTTTTCCCAAATTTTTCGGACTGACTGACCTTTATTTCTTAAAGTAATGATGGCCACTCGTTTTTCTTTACTTAGCTGCTTTTTTCTTGCCATAATACAAATTCTAACAGTCTATTCAGTAGGACTATCAGCTGTGTATCCACCAGACTTCTGCACAACACAACTGATGGTCCCAACCCCATTTATAAGGCAAGAAATCCCACTTATTAAACCTGACAGGGCACACCTGTGAAGTGAAGACCATTTCCGGTGACTACCTCTTGAAGCTCATCAAGAGAATGCCAAGAGTGTACAAAGCAGTCATCAAAGCAAAAGGTGGCTACTTTGAAGAACCTAGAATATAAGACATATTTTCAGTTGTTTCACACTTTTTTGTTAAGTATATAATTCCACATGTGGTAATTCATAGTTTTGATGCCTTCAGTGTGAATGTACAATTTTCATAGTCATGAAAATACAGAAAAATCTTTAAATGAGAAGGTGTGTCCAAACTTTTGGTCTGTACTGTATATATATATATATGGATTAGAATGTATAAAAGTGGATTACATGAAGTGATAACATTCTATAATATATATATATATTTATACAGTATATACACATATATATATATAATTAAATCCTCTTATATTTACTAATTGAAATACTTTTCCACAATTAGACTTCAGAAGCAGAAGCCGTTGTATCATTTCAGTTTCTATTCTTTTTCTATTTATGACTCTTTACATTCTTATCTGCATTTATCTATCAGTAAATTACAGCTGGAGATGATTTATTGCCATTCATGTGATACAAATTAGGCAATGTCTGGAATCACACTAATGGTTGGACTAGGACGGCCATTATATTAGTGGTTTGCAGGTTCTGAGCCTATAACTCAGATACAACCAGGGGGGAGTAAGGGATTTCCAGGAGGGCCGCAGGCAGAACACTTGTATTTTATATAATATATGATAAACTGTTCTCCGCTGTTTCAGCACAGTAATAGCCGGGTATTATAGAAAGCCGACTGCTGACTGACATACAAGGTGACATCAATGGTCTCAAGGATTGAAAGTTGATCGTTCCATTCTCAGGGGGTCTTGTGTGTAAGGCTATGTTCACACATCATGTTTTTTTCTGCAGCAAAACCTGATCTCTTGCCAGATGTTTGTTCAGGATTTTTCTTGCTGTTTTGCTTATTTTTTTGGTGCATTTTTGCTGCGTTTTTTTCAGTGAAAAAAAGATAAAAATTTCTGGTTTTGGCGCAAAAAAAACGCTGAAAAAAACATTGAAAAACCTGACACCTGCATTTTTGGTGCGTTTTTTCAGCGTTTTTTCCACCACCCATTACTTTCAATGGGTAAAAAAAACACTGAAAAAACGCTGAAAGAAGTGACATGCTCTATTTGGCGAAAAAACCCATGATGTGTGCATGAGATTTCTGGAATCTCATAGACTTTGCGGGTACTGCAAAACGCAGCTGAAAATTTGCATAAAAAAACGCATTAAAAAAAACGCTGAAAAAAAACATGATGTGTGAACATAGCCTGAAGGTTGGTAAACACTTAAAACAATGCAATGAAGACTGGTCTGATCTTCACAGTCCTCTACTTCTGAGATTTGTATGACTTCATTCACACCTTCACTCAAGTGTAGGTACAAAACAGGGATCCAGTTCTCTAATAAATCCACACCTCATCCACCATGAAACTTCAGCTGCCTTCCGTCCAGCGCCGGACTGGGGTGTCTGGGGCCCACCAGGGACATTGACTACAGGGGCCACCCACCCGAGCCCACCCTTCAGCTATCTGCAGATACCTGTTAGCCGTTATCCCCATTATATTGGCGGCTCCTGCCCATCACTGTGCGCTCACCAGAAATGCCATGTACAATTACTGGAGTTTGCATTAAAGGGTTTTTATTGGTGAAGTTCTCAGCGATGCACAGGTTGGGAAGGGGGTCACTTATTTATTGGTGGAATCCGCGCTGTCAGGAGATTGCGGCACTTTGAGTATTTGGTGAGATTTTTACCTCTGTATTTATAAGACAAATCCAGGAGTGGAGCGATCCGAGGTCATGTTTTATGCATTTCTCACCCACTCCTGGTTTTGTCTTATAAATACAGAGGTGAAAATCTCACCAAATGCCAACTTGCTTTCTCTGGTGAACCTCTGTAACTGCATCTCTGCTGCTGTGTAATAGTCACAGGGCAGGGAGGGGTTAAACATCCAAGTATTTAATATCTATTGGAAATAAAGAGGTTTCCCCTTATTGATATCAGATAAAACAAATGACCAACCACAATCCACTCTACCAAGACCAATATTACCAGATAGAAGGCAGAAATACTACCACACCGTGACCAGATCACATATTACCACCACATAGTGCCCAAATAATGCCACATACAAGGCACAAATACCGCCACACCATGACCAAAGCACATAATACCACCACATAGTGATCAAATGCTACCAGATACAAGGTATAAATACTGACACACCATGAGACCACATATTACCACCACATAGTGACCGAATAATACCACATACAAGGGACAAATATCGTCATGTCATGACCAAAGCACATAATGCCGCGACATAGTGACAAATAATACTAAAATAATAAAAATGTAAAAAAGCTCTGTACATTGGGTCAGTGTACAGGTTATACAGTGATCACCAGTGACATTATACACAGAAGCTCCATATATAGTGTCAGTGTACAGGTAATGCAATGATCACCAGTGACATTATACACAGGAGCTCTGTATATAGTGTCAGTGTACAGGCAATGCAATGATCACCATTGATATTATACACCGAAGCTCTGTATATAGTGTACAGGTTATACAGTGATCACCAGTGACATTATACACAGAAGCTCCATATATAGTGTCAGTGTACAAGTAATGCAATGATCACCATTGATATTATACACAGGAGCTCTGTATATAGTGTCAGTGTACAGGTTATACAGTGATCACCAGTGATATTATACGCAGGAGCTCTGTATATAGTGTCAGTGTACAGGTAATGCAATGATCACCATTGATATTATACACAGGAGCTCTGTATATAGTGTCAGTGTGGGTGTATAGGTAATACACATACTCACAAGTCCTTTATCTGTCGCAGACCGATATATCACATCTTCTATGCAGGATTTATCTCTGCAGAAAATAACATAGTTAGCTATAACTGATCACTTCCAGAGCACAATCCACACTTTTCCCAAGACTTCTACACTACATGAAATGACAAAAAAGCAACATAGTGCGGCACTACACAGTAACAGTGCTCCAGCGTCATTCTGTGCCTGCTCATCTGTCAGCAGACATATTGTCTGATGGCAAAGATGTAGCAGAGCTGAAGACAGAAGACCTATGGATTACGTTGGAGTGAGGATTTTTCTTTATTAAACATGGAGTCCCTAAATGTGTTTTATTTTTAATAAAAAAAAAAATTCTCTTTTTTTTTTTCTGTTTACTAGAAATTCATGGTGGCTATGTCTAATTTGGCGTGACACCATGAATTTCGGGCTTAGTACCAGCTGATAATACAAAGCTGGCCTGGCACGTCCACGTCCCACCGCAGCGTTCAATTGTCCTTATCCCAGACCTTTGAATGAAAGCGCAAATTCGCAGCCAACGCCCCACAGGCCACAGTCCTAAATACGCACATTTCACGACTGCTTGCGTTGGAAATGCTGCCTTTTAGGCTGGTGGAGAAGGAATCCTTCGGCAACCTTATGGCGGTGGCCGTCCCTCGGTACTCGGTCCCCAGCCGACACTATTTTGCCCGGTGTGCCATCCCCGCACTACACAAGCACGTGTCCCAAAACATCTGCCGTGCCCTCAACAACGCAGTTACTGGGAGAGTCCACCTGACAACGGACACGTGGACAAGTGCTTGTGGCCAGGGACGGTACATCTCCCTGACGGCACACTGGGTAAAGATAGTGGAAGCCGGGACCCAGTCGGACCTTGGGACGGAACACATCCTCCCCACACCGTGGATTGCGGGCCCTATGTCAGTCAGAGTTGCCCCCACAGTGTACAGCTCCTGCACATCATCCTCATCCTCCTCCTCATGTTCAGCCTCCATCTCAGATATCACCACATCAGTTACAAGCTGGAAGCACTGCAGTACTGCCTCCGCCAAGCGGCAACAGTCTCTGCTGAAACTCATAAGCTTAGGTGAGAAACCTCACACTGCTTGTGAGTTGTGGACAGCTGTGAAAGAGCAGGCAGATCTGTGGCTGAGACCGCTGAACCTACATCCAGGCATGGTCATGTGTGACAATGGCCGTAAACCGGTGGTGGCTCTGAGGCGAGGCGAGATCACACACGTACCATGCCTGGCTCATGTGCTTAACCTCGTGGTTCAGCGGTTTCTTAAATCGTACCCCGAGTTGCAAGATCTGCTCGTCAAAGTACGCCGCCTGTCAGCTCATTTTCGGAAGTTGGCTACAGCTTCCGCCGCCCTTGCTGTGTTGCAGCAGCGTTTGCAGCTTCCGTCACACCGACTGGTGTGTGATGTCCCCACACGTTGGAACTCTACCCTCCACATGTTGCAAAGGATTTGTGAGCAGAAGAGAGCAGTTGTGGAGTACCAGCTGCAACAAGGCCATCGATATTCAGGTCAGACTCCGCACATAAGACCCCAGGAGTGGACCTGGATGTCTGACATATGTACCATCCTGACAAACTTTGAGGAGTTCACCAAGATGGTAAGTGGCGATGACGCCATCATTAGCGTCAGCATCCCACTTGTCTGTCTTTTGCAATTCTCTCTGCAAAGAATTAAAGAGGAGGCATTGCAGCCAGAGTATGATGAGATGGATCAAGAAGCTGTAATGGGCGATTACACACAGCCCAGCCTCATCTCATCCCAATGTGCATTGGGGGACAATGAGGGGGAGGAGGAGGAGGAAGAACAGGAGCTGATATCATGCGCTGTAGACGGTAGTACCTGTACAACTGCCATACCGTCGGTTCAGCGTGGGTGGCCTGAGGACAGGGGGAGGAGGAGGAGGAGGAGAGCATGGTCAGTCGTCATCTTGGTGAGGACACGGAAGTCTTGCCCATTACCAGTCTGGCACACATGGCTGACTTTATGTTATGCTGCCTTAACCGTGACCCTCGCGTTGTCAAAATGTTGGGTGACAGTCATTACTGGTTGGTGACACTTTTAGACCCCCGCTACAAGGAGAACTTTCACTCTCTTATTCCTGAGGTGGAGAGGTCTACAAAAATGTGGCAGTACCAGAAGGCCCTTGCTGCAGAACTGTTAAAAAATTCCCATCTGAACAATCTAGTGGCAGAGGTCACAGTTCGTTGACCAACCAAGGCGTACAGGCGAGAGAGATGAAACTCCAATCCAGCAGAGGCAGGGGAACACTGTCAACATTCTGGGACAGTTTTCTGAGACCCGCCCAGCTTACAGGCCCTGAGGCGCGGGGTACTCTCACAAGGAGTGGAAAGTTTCAAAAGATGGTGAGGGAGTACCTTGCCGACCGTACCAGCATCCTCCGTGATTCCTCTGTGCCTTTTAATTATTGGGTATCCAAGCTGGACACTTGGAATGAACTCGCTCTGTACGCTGTAACGGGTCTGGGAGGTGGAACCTCTGTGCAACTATACAAGGGGGCAGTCCTTGTACGGAAGCGGGTGGCTCCCAGGGAAGACGGGCAGGTAGTCACGGCAAGTGACAGGGACAGTCTCTGGGTAGAGGGGCAGGTAGTCACGGCAAGTGACAGGGACAGTCTCTGGGTAGAAGGGCAGGTAGTCACGGCAAGTGACAGGGACAGTCTCTGGGTAGAAGGGCAGTGGGCTGGTGGCTGGTGAGCGCTCCCAGGTGAGCGGGCGAGAGTCTCTGGACAGGCAGGTGGTCACGGCAAGTGACGGAAGAACCTCCAGGTAGACTAGCAGACAGGTAGCGGGTGGACGCTCTCAGGTGAGCGGGCAAGAGTCTCTGGACAGGCAGGCGGTCACGGCAAGTGACGGCAGAGCCTCCAGGTAGGCTAGCAGGCAGGTAGCAGGTGAGCGCTCCCAGGTGAGCGGGCAAGAGTCTCTGGACAGGCAGGTGGTCACGGCAAGTGACGGCAGAGCCTCCAGGTAGGCTAGCAGGCAGGTAGCAGGTGAGCGCTCCCAGGTGAGCGGGCAAGAGTCTCTGGACAGGCAGGTGGTCACGGCAAGTGATGGCAGAGCCTCCAGGTAGGCTCGCGGGCAGGTAGCAGGTGAGCGCTCCCAGGTGAGCGGGCAGGCTGGTCTATAGACAGACTGACAGGTGTCGGAGAGCAGACCGTCGGACCGCAGGCTTGCAAGCAGGTAAGCGGATATCAGGCAGGTATCAAGCAGGAATCTGGCAGATGACTGGCAGGTAACAGGCAGGAATCAGGCAGGTGACTGGCAGGTCACTGGCAACGGGACCTGAGGGCTGAAGCAGAGTGAAGGCTTTGCAACAACATTGCTCGGGCACCTCCATTTTGGAGGAGGTTCCTTATATATGGAGAGGTCCTCCGGCCATTGGCCGGGGACTCCTTAGGACGGCGCGCGCGGCCCCTTTAAGAGAGGGGGAGCGCGCGCGCCCTAAGCACAGAGGCCGGGAAGCAGCACGCGCTGCCAACAGAGCGGGAGGAAGCCGCCGGGTACGGAGCGGAGAGGTGAGGGGAACGGCGTCCCTGCCCAGCAGGGGGCATGGACACCGATGCTACAGTACCCCCCCCCCCTTTAGGCCCCCCCTTTTTTAGGCCAGAGAGAAATTTAGCAAGGATGAGAGGGGCATGGATGTTCTCCCGCGGCTCCCATGTTCTCTCCTCAGGACCAAACCCCTTCCAATCTACCAAAAAAAAGGTCTTTCCTCTTACCCTCTTAGTGGCCAGAATACTCTCTACCTCAAAGACGTCTTCAGCGGAAACCGGAGCAGGAGGAGTACCTGGATAGTTGGAAAAAGAGTTAAAGACAACGGGTTTGAGGAGAGATACGTGGAAGCAGTTGGGAATCCGTAAGGTGGCCGAGAGTCTTAATTTGTAGGCCACTGGATTAATTTGCCTGAGGATTTCGAAAGGACCGATGAAGCGAGGACCTAACTTGTAGGAGGGTATCTTGAGCCGTACATGTTTGGAAGAGAGCCAAACCTTGTCTCCCGGACGGAATTGAGGCGGATCCAGACGTCTCTTGTCAGCATAACGCTTCATCCGCTCGGAGGACTGAAGAAGTGCAGACCTGGTACTCTACCAAATGGTAGAAAACTCGCTGACAAGAGACTGCGCGGCAGGGTTGTCCACAGAGGCGGAGACGGGAAACGGAATCCGGGGGTGCTGGCCATAGACAATAAAGAACGGGGACTTGGAAGAGGATTCGCACTCGTGGTTATTATAAGAGAACTCGGCCCAAGGAAGGAGGTCCACCCAATCAGAATGGTGGGCATTAACAAAGTGCCGGAGATAGCTGGTAAGGATCTGATTGATCTGCTCCACTTGACCATTGGACTGAAGGTGGTAAGCGGAGGAGAAGTCCAGGGTGACGTCCAGCAGTTTACATGTGGCTCTCCAGAAGCGTGAGGTAAACTGAACCCCTCGATCCGACACGATGTGGAGGGGTAGGCCATGGAGACGGAAGATATGGCGAATAAAGTCCTTAGCCAGCTCAGGTGCAGACGGAAGACCAGACAGGGGAATGAAGTGGGCAATTTTAGAGAAGCGGTCCGCGACCACCCAAATGACAGTACACCCGGCAGAGACAGGAAGATCGGTAATGAAGTCCATAGCGATGTGTTGCCACAGGGCAACAGGTATGGGAAGCGGCAGGAGATGACCAGCTGGTAAGTGTCTGGGAACTTTGTTGCGGCCACAAGATGAACAGGCAGAGACGAAGTCTACCACATCCTTACGCAGGGTAGACCACCAGTAATGCCGGGAAATGAGTAGGAAGGTCTTCTTTTGGCCGGCATGGACAGCTAGTTTAGAAGAATGACCCCAGCGAAGAACCCTCTCACGGTCTGGAGGCGCCACGAACGTCTTGCCGGGAGGAAGACGAGTCAAATCCAAGGGGGCCACATTCATCACCTTGGAGGGATCGATAATGTGCATAGGCTCCTCCTCTTGGTCGGAGGACAGGAAGGATCGGGACAAGGCAACAGCTTTGACATTTTTGTCCGCCGGGCGGAAATGAAGGATGAAATCGAAGCGGGCAAAGAACAAAGACCACCGGGCCTGATGTGGATTAAGTCTCTGGGCATTTTGGAGATATGCCAGGTTCTTGTGATCCGTATAGATGATCACCGGGTATAGCGCCCCTTCAAGCAGGTAACGCCACTCCTCCAGCGCCAATTTAACGGCAAGCAGTTCTCGGTCTCCTATGGAGTAATTGCGCTCAGAGGAGGAGAAGATTTTAGAGAAAAAGCCGCAGGTTACCATTCTCCCGGAGGAAGACTTCTGGGTGAGCACCGCTCCGGCTCCAGAGGAGGAGGCATCAACCTCCAGGTAGAACTGTTTGTTGCAGTCCGGACGGTGCAGCACAGGGGCAGAGGAGAAGGCTTGTTTCAGGGAAAGGAAGGCCTCCTCAGCTTCGGATGACCATACCTTGGGATTTGCTCCCTTACGGGTGAGCGCAGATATGGGCGCAGTCCTTGACGAGAAGTGAGGAATGAAGAGACGATAGTAATTAGCGAAGCTCAGGAATCGCTGTATCGCCTTCAAGCCCTCCGGACGGGGCCACTTTAGGACAGCAGAGAGCTTCTCGGGATCCATTCGCAAGCCTGTCTGGGAGATAACATAGCCCAGGAAAGGAAGAGAGGTCTGCTCAAAAAGGCACTTCTCGTATTTAGCATAGAGGTGGTTCTGCCTGAGCCTAAGCAGGACCTGACGAACATCCCTCCGGTGTGTGGGAAGATCCGGAGAGAAGACCAAGATGTCGTCCAGGTATACCACCACGCAGGAGTAAAGAAGGTCACGGAAGATGTCGTTGACCAGTTCTTGGAAGACGGCGGGAGCATTGCAGAGACCGAAGGGCATCACACGGTACTCATAGTGTCCGTCCCGGGTATTAAATGCTGTTTTCCACTCGTCTCCCTGACGGATACGGACCAGGTTATACGTTCCACGTAGATCCAGCTTGGAGAAGATCCTGGCGCCTTTAAGACGATCAAATAACTCAGAGATGAGCGGAAGGGGGTATTTATTTTTAACCGTGATCTGATTGAGTCCTCTATAGTCAATACAGGGGCGTAGCGAGACGTCTTTCTTTTTGACAAAGAAGAATCCGGCTCCAGCCGGGGAAGTAGACTTCCGGATGAATCCCCTGGCCAGATTCTCCTCTATGTACTCAGACATGGCCCGGGTTTCTGCCGCAGACCACGGATAAATACGCCCACGGGGTGGAGTGGCACCAGGTACCAGGTCGATCGGGCAATCATATGGCCTATGAGGAGGCAATGTCTCTGCTTCCTTCTTACCGAAGACGTCAGCATAGGGCCAGTAAGGAGCCGGAAGACCGGGTAAATTAGCTGGGATAGGTGGAGGACGAACTGGACGAACCGGAACCAGGCAGGTCTTATGGCAGGCCGGCCCCCACTGGAGTACTTCACCGGAATGCCAGTTCAACACGGGTTCATGTGTCTGGAGCCAACGTAGACCTAGCAATAGGGAGTGGGAGAGTCCGGACAACACATGGAAGGAGATTACCTCGGAGTGCAGCATTCCCACCTGCAGGGTTATGGGTTCCGTGACGAGCAGGATGGTCACCGGAAGGAGTCTTCCATCCACGGAGGCGACTGACAAAGGTTCAGCCAGAGACTTGGTGGGAATACGGTATTTCTCAACCAGGGACTGAGAGATGAGGTTTCCAGCGGATCCAGAGTCCAGGTGGGTGAGTTCAAAGTGACGGTTCTCTCCCCAGGAGATAGATACAGACAAAGTCAGGGTTGGAGAGGACTTATTTTTGTCTAGGGCGACCTCTCCGAGCGGTCCTAGACACTGGAGTTTCCCGGCCTCTCCAGGCAGGAAAGAATCAGGTGCTCCTTACTGCCACAATAGAAGCAGCTCCCCTCGGCTCGGCGTGACTCTTGGCGAGATTTGACCAACTTGGTCTGGTCGATCTGCATGGACTCGGGTGAGTGCGCCCAGGGAGTGACAGAAGAGGAGACAGGTTTCTGGAAAGTAGGAGCTAGGCGGGGAAACCTTCTCTCACGGGTGGTCTCTTTGGTACGTACTTGAAACCGGATGTCAATCCGGGTAGCCAGAGACACCAGGTCATTCAGGGTGGTAGGAATGTCCTGACCGGCAAGCTCATCTTTAATCCGACCGGAAAGGCCCTCCCAGAAGACGGACACCAGGGCCTCATTATCCCAGGCAAGCTCAGAAGCGATGGTGCGGAACCGTATGGCATATTGACCCACGGTGAGACTCCCTTGGCGGAGACGTAGCAAAGAGGAGGCAGATGAGGTCTTTTGTCCCGGTTCATCGAAGACCCTTCGGAAAGCAGGGAGGAAAGACGACAGGTCGGACACCAGGGGATCCCCTCTCTCCCACAGAGGGTTAAGCCATGCCAGTGCCTCCCCAGTGAGATGGGACATGATGAATGCCACTTTGGCTCGGTCGGAGATAAACTGGTGGGCCAGGAGTTCAAAGTGCAGGGTGCACTGGTTTATGAAGCCCCGAGCTTGAGCGGGGTCGCCTCCGAAGCGAGGAGGTGCAGAAAGCCGGGGACCGGGGCAGGATGCCATGGTATAGGTGGGCAGCGGCGCTGCCGGGTTGCGGGTCATGACACTAGCGGTGGTTGCTGGTGGAGCAGTCAGAGTGTCCAGGCGAGAGTTGACATTCCGCAGGTGGCTCAGGATAGACTCCTGTTGGGACCTCAGACGGGACAGTTCATGGCATAGGTCCGAGAGCGAGGGAGTTTGGTTGCCACCGGGTTCCATGGCCCAAGCAAACTGTAACGGGTCTGGGAGGTGGAACCTCTGTGCAACTATACAAGGGGGCAGTCCTTGTAAGGAAGCGGGTGGCTCCCAGGGAAGACGGGCAGATAGTCACGGCAAGTGACAGGGACAGTCTCTGGGTAGAGGGGAGGTAGTCACGGCAAGTGACAGGGACAGTCTCTGGGTAGAAGGGCAGGTAGTCACGACAAGTGACAGGGACAGTCTCTGGGTAGAAGGGCAGTGGGCTGGTGGCTGGTGAGCGCTCCCAGGTGAGCGGGCGAGAGTCTCTGGACAGGCAGGTGGTCACGGCAAGTGACGGCAGAACCTCCAGGTAGACTAGCAGACAGGTAGCGTGTGGACGCTCCCAGGTGAGCGGGCAAGAGTCTCTGGAAAGGCAGGTGGTCACGGCAAGTGACAGCAGAGCCTCCAGGTAGGCTAGCAGGCAGGTAGCAGGTGAGCGCTCCCAGGTGAGCGGGCAAGAGTCTCTGGACAGGCAGGTGGTCACATCAAGTGACGGCAGAGCCTCCAGGTAGGCTAGCAGGCAGGTAGCAGGTGAGCGCTCCCAGGTGAGCGGGCAAGAGTCTCTGGACAGGCAGGTGGTCACGGCAAGTGATGGCAGAGCCTCCAGGTAGGCTAGCGGGCAGGTAGCAGGTGAGCGCTCCCAGGTGAGCGGGCAGGCTGGTCCATAGACAGACTGACAGGTGTCGGAGAGCAGACCGTCGGACCGCAGGCTTGCAAGCAGGTAAGAAGATATCAGGCAGGTATCAAGCAGGAATCTGGCAGATGACTGGCAGGTAACAGGCAGGAATCAGGCAGGTGACTGGCAGGTCACTGGCAACGGGACCTGAGGGCTGAAGCAGAGTGAAGGCTTTGCAACAACATTGCTCGGGCACCTCCATTTTGGAGGAGGTGCCTTATATATGGAGAGGTCCTCCGGCCATTGGCCGGGGACTCCTTAGGACGGCGCGCGCGGCCCCTTTAAGAGAGGGGGAGCGCGCGCGCGCCCTAAGCACAGAGGCCGGGAAGCAGCGCACGCTGCCAACAGAGCGGGAGGAAGCCGCCGGGCACGGAGCGGAGAGGTGAGGGGAATGGCGTCCCTGCCTAGCAGGGGGCAGGAACGCCGACGCTACATACGCCTTGGAGGTCCTGGCCTGCCATGCCGCTAGCGTGTTATCGGAGCGTGTTTTTAGTGCCGCTGGGGGAATTATAATTGATAAGCGCACTCACCTGTCAACTGACAATGCTGACAAGCTGACCCTTATCAAAATGACCAAGGGCTGGATTGGGCCAGACTTGTCATCACCACCAAATGACAGCAGAGTAACATAAAGTCAAATCCACTGTGTTATTTCGGGAGGTGTATTCCCATGCACCGCTTCACACCCACACATGGGTATACGCTTCCTGATTTCGGCTGTTTTTTGCTCTTCTCCTTATCCTCAGTCTCCACCACCACTATACCACCAGGGTGACCGTGGTCCGTGTTTCCAGCATTGCAAGTTCCTCCGTCCTAATTTTTAGCAGCTTTTGCATCGAAGGCATAGGCAAAGACTATGGGAGACCTACTCCCCAATAATGGGAATAATGTTTTTAATATGCTGTACTGCATGGCTCTTGTAAGGGACATTAAAATCGCCTTGTTAAGCTACTGCAACCTCCACCACTCTTCCAAGGGGCATTAAAACCGTCTTGTTATGCCACTGCGACCTCCACCGATCTTCCAAGGGGCATTAAAATCGTCTTGTTAAGCTACTGCGACCTCCACCACTTTTCCAAGGGGCATTAAAACCGTCTTGTTAAGCTACTGCGACCTCCACCACTCTTCCAAGGGGTATTAAAATCATCTTGTTAAGGTACTGCGACCTCCACCGCTTTTCCAAGGGGCATTAAAACCGTCTTGTTAAGCTACTGCGACCTCCACCGCTCTTCCAAGGGGCATTAAAACCGTCTTATTAATCTACTGCGACCTCGACCGCTCTTCCAAGGGGCATTAAAATCATCTTGCTAAGCTACTGCGACCTACACCACTTTTCCAAGGGCATTAAAATCGTCTTGTTAAGCCACTGCGACCTCCACCACTTTTCCAAGGTGCAGTAAAACCGTCTTGTTAAGCTACTGCGACCTCCATCACTTTTCCAAGGGGCATTAAAACCGTCTTGTTAAGCTACTGCGACCTCCACCACTTTTCAAAGGGGCATTAAAACCGTCTTGTTAAGCTACTGCGACCTCCACCACTCTCCCAAGGGGCATTAAAACCGTCTTGTTAAGCTTCTGCGACCTCCACCACTTTTCCAAGGGGCATTAAAACCGTCTTGTTAATCTACTGCGACCTCCACCACTCTTCCAAGGGGTATTAAAATCGTCTTGTTTAGCTACTGCTACCTCCACCACTTTTCCAAGGGCCATTAAAACCGTCTTGTTAAGCTACTGCGACCTCCACCGCTCTTCCAAGGGGCATTAAAACCGTCTTGTTAAGCTAGTGCGACCTCGACCGCTCTTCCAAGGGGCATTAAAATCGTCTTGTTATGCTACTGTGACCTCCACCACTTTTCCTAGGCGCATTAAAACCGTCTTGTTAAGCTACTGCGTCCTCCACCCCTCTTCCAAGGGGCATTAAAACCGTCTTGTTAAGCTACTGCGACCTCCACCACCCTTCCAAGAGGCATTGATATTGTCTTTTTATTCCACTGCGACCTCCACCACTCTTCCAAGGGGCATTAAAACCGTCTTGTTAAGCTACTGCGATCTCCACCACTTTTCCAAGGGGCATTAAAACCATCTTGTTAAGCTACTGCGACCTCCTCCACTTTTCCAAGGGGCATTAAAACCGTCTTGTTAAGCTACTGCGACCTACACCACTCTTCCAAGGGGTATTAAAACCATCTTGTTAAGCTACTGCGACCTCGACCACTCTTCCAAGGGGCATTAAAATCGTCTTGTTAAGCTACTGCGACCTCCACCACTCTTCCAAGGGGCATTAAAACCGTCTTGTTAAACCACTCTGAACTCCACATGTCTTCCAAGGGGCATTAAAACCGTCTTGTTAAGCTACTGTGACCTCCACGTCTCTTCCAAGGGCCATTAAAACCGTCTTGTTAAACCACTTTGAACTCCACAGCTCTTCCAAGGGGCATTGAAATGTTGTTTTTAATTACCTCTAACCTCCACGACTCTTCCAACAGGCATTGCATTTCCTCCTAATTTTAGTCAGCTTTTGCTTTTCAATGCATAGGCGAACACTAAGGGAGACCCACTCTCCAATAATGGGTAGAAGGTTTTTAGTACGCTGTAATCCCCGTCTGTTTCAAGGGGCATTGCAGTTCCTCATAATTTTTGGAAAGCCTTCCATTCACTGCTTAGGCTAACAGTGTACAGGAGACCCAGTTGCTATAAATGGAAAAAACGGTTTAGTTAAGGCCCTCTGACCTCCATGTCACTTCCAATGGGCATTGGAGTGCCTCGAAATTTTTGGTAGGCATTGCACTCACTGTATGCCCTATAACTGTGTAGCTGAACCGCTCCTTTTGGTACAGAAACATATCCTACAAGACATATGTGGTTGACTGGCCTGATATTGATGTGAATGGTCCCTGTTCCTCCTGCTCTCTTTCTCCTTTGCCACCACCTCATCCATCATTCATCACCTGAAGCTTTGTTTTAAAGGGAGTCATAGAACTGGGATAATAGCAGGAAAACATCCAGCAATCCTCGGAGGAGGTAGGATATGTGCCAAAACGCTGACCACCTCAGGCCTAGCCGCTACTACATACATGCGCTTGCATTCCAAGGAACAGAAAGCTAAGGAGATGGATGGTCTGATGATCATGAATAATTTACTCCTTGTGTAGGAGGCCGACCACTGCTGCTGTCTACCTTCTGAACTTTGTGTTGAAGCCTGATTGACCCAGGACCCGCAATCCTCTATGTCTGGAGGATGTGTTGCATCCCAGTGTTCAACTGTGTCCTGGCTTCCACAATATTAACCCAGTGTGAAGGCGTCAGTGAGATGGACCATCCCTGGCCATATTCACTTGTCCATGTGTTTGTGGTTAGGCTGTCTTTCAAATAGGGGCGGATCGGGACCGTTTATGGACACCCGGCCGCCCCCTGGCGGCTGGGGACCAAGCGTGGACACCCGGTCCCCTGGCGGCTGGGGACCGAGTGTGGACACCCGGCCGCGGGACGGTTGGGGACCAAGTATGGACACGCGGCCGCCCCCTGGCGGCTGGGGACCAAGCGTGAACACCCGGCCGCCGGACGGCTGGGGACTGAGTATGGATACCAGGCCGTCGACGCAGCCATGATGTGGTGGCCAGATTCTGCCTCCACATGCCTAAAAGGCCCAATTTCAAGCGCACGGTATTGCTGCCTGGGGGTGGGTGGGTGGCAGGCTGCACACTTACTCTTGCATTCCAAGAAAACAAAGCAGATGCTAACTTCTATCATCATCATCATGCTCCTCACCTTGGCTCTCTCAACTCCCCTGATGGAGAAGCCAGGGTCCACCGGAGGAGTCTGGTTTTCTGGTGGGCTCGCCCAATGCTGCCCTAAAGCAGGCCAGGCTAAGAAAAGAGTGGGGAAGATTACCGGGACAAATAAGGGCGGCTCGGGACCATTTATGGACACCCGGCCGCCCCCTGGCGGCAGGGGACCAAGCGTGGACACCCGGCCGCCTGGTGGCTGGGGACTGAGTATGGATGCCAGGCCGCCGACGCAGCCAGGACGTGGTGGCCAGATTCCGCCTCCACATGTCTAAAAGGCCCAATTTCAAGTGCAAGCAGTATGGTATTGCAGCCTGGGGGTGGGTGGGTGGCAGGCTGCATACTTGCGCTTGCATTGCAAGGAATGGGGGAGGTACAATTGAACACTGCCCTGGGACAAGGACTTGCACGGGGATAGTTGCAAGTCTGCATCTTCTGATGCGGCAAGGATCACTTCTGATGGGCACACTTTTAGGCAGTGACCTGGGTGTCAGAGATGCTTCCAAGGGTCTTCCCCATGCTGTTCCCATGTCTTTTCAGCATTGTATGCATGTGTCACACAGGACATGGCCAGATAAGGTTGTAAAATGTTAAAATGACATTTCCCAGTGAATGCATTTGTCAGGGTTGAAAGCAATACATAAGTGCAAAAACGCATAAAAAATCCTACTTGTGAACATAGCCCAAGGTGTGGAGGAGCATTTTTGGTTTTGGTTATTTATTTTACCTTATACACAAGTCTTTACCCTGGAAAGGAAGTTCCTTAACATATTTCACAGGAAAGCACTTTCAGTTTCGTTTCTGAACGTTTTATTGTGAGCTCGTAAAAGTGGCTTAATACCTCTGACCATGTTGTTGACAGCAGTGACCTGGGGGTCAGAAATGCTTCCTGGGGCGATCCCCATGCTGTCCCCATGTCATTTGAGCACTGTCACTATTGTTTTGGGCACTTTTTAGGCTTTCTATAGACTGCCGGGGGTGCCGCCGCAAAAATACTCGGGTCTCCCATAGACTAACATTGGGCTCGTTGCTCGGGTCGAGCACCCGAGTATCACGGTGAGCTCGGCCAGAGCTTCGAGCACCCGAGCATTTTAGTGCTCGCTCAACACTAATTATCACCTTCCCCATGCGGCTCCACTCAAGTAACATAAACTCTTTTCCTGTGAAAGCCCCCCCCCAATAAGCAGCCCCATACAAGTAGCAGCAGACATTTCCCTATGCAACCACCATATAGTACCATCATCCATACTTCTTTGCCCCCAAAATACATCCTCAGAGCACTCACACTGAGTCCTGTGTTCTAATTCCCCTCTGAACGCGGCTCCATTGTGCAGCTCCTCCGTCCTCTCCACTCCAGTAACCTCAGCACAATGCTGCTTACCTCTTCACTGGACTGGAGGAGCCCCATTTTGGTGACATCATTGCCTCAAAACATCAATTGCACTGTAGTGGCTACCCTGCGGAAATATGTGAGTGAGCTGCAGATGGCGGCGGCGCACATAAGATTATAATGAGGACAATCTGGTGTTGGGCTTCCCCGGAGCCCCGGGCGGTAGCCCAGATTGCCCTCATTATAATCCACCTATGGATACATCGTTGGATTCAGGGTCTCTTTGCCTACATTATACTGCTCTCAGATGATGTAGCAAAAACCTGCTGACAGATTCCCTATAATATATGAATAGCTGTACTAGACTTTCTTTTCATATGTATCATCACCATTTCAAAGAAACAGAGTCATCGTTGTCCATTCACACTTTGCTTTAATTTTCCAGGTAGCACCTGAAAAACTCAAATGTGAATATAGATTTGTTGCTATAGGTAACAAAATAACAAGTCCTCAGAAACAATTTTTATGTATGAGGTTAGATGTCAGACTTGCTGCAAAATAATATTTGTAAACTTATTTGTGCAAAGAAAAAGGAACTGAGAGTGAGAAACACCGGACGGCGAGCTGTAAAGAACCTTACAAGCGTGAATCTGGACATTTAACGTTTATATTGTTAGAGTACATGACGTCTCAAATTTAATGGTAGTTTGCATTTTTTTCAGATTTTGTTTTACTTGTGGATAATTTCATGTATCAAACAATATAATAAGGAGGGTTCTTCAAAAGTGGCGGCGTTTCTTATCCAGGAAATGTTACTCCAGTCCCAGACTAGAGTATCATTTCTGGTGAAGCCCATGGAGGCACATCTTATCAATGGCATCGCGTCCTTAGTCTTACAAATAGTATAAGATGCAAGCGTGTCGCCTTTGTAAATGGGACTTGTGTGAACTCCTGCTCTAATCTTAAGTATAATTTTTTTTTTAAAATAAATGCCCATTAACCCTATCTTTTCCCTATTGTCCTAATTTAAGCCCAAAGCTCTATACCCATCATATTACATAAACTATGAAAAATAGCCTCAAGTACTCATGGATTTAACCCCTTAACTACCGCCAATATGCATTAAAATGGCAGCCGATGAGCAAGCAGTAAAATGCTGGAGTGCTCAGTACTGGAATCGGGCAGGTCAGATGCTCGGACGGGCTCGACACGAGTAACAAGTATAATGGAAGTCACAAGGAAACTCAAGCATTTTTCCGGAAGGCCCTAACAGGAGGGCTGGGGGTGACAGACACATTTCATGAATGGATAGAAGCAGTGCTGAAATGGACTGGGAACAGCATGGGGGGAACCCAGGAAGCATCTCTGACTCCCACGTCGCTGCTGGGAACAATGTTTTCAGAGTATTACTCCACTTTTACAGACTGGCAATAAAACATAAAAAAACGAAGATAAAATGTATTTTACAGGAAAAAAGGTTAGTAAATCTGCTTTTCTGTATATTGACTTTATAAGGCAAAATTACAAAGAGAAAAAAGAAAAATGCCTCCTCCACCTCTTAATAGCCGGGCCGTCTCTCACTGTATTTCCCCGTCGTCTATGACTACAGTAGATGACATAGTAGAGGGGGAAATAAAACTACACCCACCAGTAGTCACCTTTTAATGTAATTTTAACATTTTACCACCTTATGTCGGCATGTGGTGTGTGTGACACGGCCAGACACATCCTGTTTAATTTATAAAGAAGGGTCTCTGAAACCCCCAAAGTCCAAACAGACAATGCAAGGACTGCCAAAAAAATAGAAGGAGGGATTGCAATGCACCCTGGAAGAAGCGTAGTGGAGGGCTTCAGAAAACATTTTTTTCTAATTTTTAAGAAGTAAGATTCCTAGACTGGTAAAGCCGATGTACTAAGTGCAAGGGCTGCCAAAAATTAGAAGGAAGTTCTGCAGTGCACCCTGGAAGACATGGAGAGTAGGGCCGCAGAAAACATTTGTTTCCCATTTTAAAGGAGTGTAACTTAAAGAACGGATAAAGGCTAAGAGAAAGGTGTGAAAAACATTTACCCCTGGGGGGTATACATATATACACTGCTCAAAAAAATAAAGGGAACAGTGAAATACCCCATCCTAGATCTGAATGATGAAATCTTCTCATTGAATACTTTGTTCTGTACAAAGCTGAATGTGCTGACAACAAAATCACACAAAAATCATCAATGGAAATCACATTTATTAACCAATGGAGGCCTGGATTTGGAGTCACCCCTAAAATTAAAGTGGAAAAACACACTACAGGCTGATCCAACTGTGATGTAATGTCCTTAAAACAAGTCACAATGAGGCTGAGTATTGTGTGTGGCCTCCACGTGCCTGTATGACCTCCCTACAACGCCTGGGCATGCTCCTGATGAGGCTGAGTATTGTGTGTGGCCTCCACGTGCCTGTATGACCTCCCTACAACGCCTGGGCATGCTCCTGATGAGGCTGAGTATTGTGTGTGGCCTCCACGTGCCTGTATGACCTCCCTACAACGCCTGGGCATGCTCCTGATGAGGCTGAGTATTGTGTGTGGCCTCCATGTGCCTGTATGACCTCCCTACAACGCCTGGGCATGCTCCTGATGAGGCTGAGTATTGTGTGTGGCCTCCACGTGCCTGTATGACCTCCCTACAACGCTTAGGCATGCTCCTGATGAGGCTCAGTATTGTGTGTGGCCTCCACGTGCCTGTATGACCTCCATACAACGCCTGGGCATGCTTCTGATGAGGCTGAGTATTGTGTGTGGCCTCCGCGTGCATGTATGACCTCCCTACAACGCCTGGGCATGCTCCTGATGAGGCTGAGTATTGTGTGTGGCCTCCACGTGCCTGTATGACCTCCCTACAATGCCTGGGCATGCTCCTGATGAGGCTGAGTATTGTGTGTGGCCTCCACGTGCCTGTATGACCTCCCTACAATGCCTGGGCATGCTCCTGATGAGGCTGAGTATTGTGTGTGGCCTCCACGTGACTGTATGACCTCCCTACAATGCCTGGGCATGCTCCTGATGAGGCTGAGTATTGTGTGTGGCCTCCACGTGCCTGTATGACCTCCCTACAACGCCTGGGCATGCTCCTGATGAGGCTGAGTATTGTGTGTGGCCTCCACGTGCCTTTATGACCTCCCTACAACGCCTGGGCATGCTCCTGATGAGGCTGAGTATTGTGTGTGGCCTCCACGTGCCTGTATAACCTCCCTACAACGCCTGGGCATGCTCCTGATGAGGCTGAGTATTGTGTGTGGCCTCCACGTGCCTGTATGACCTCCCTACAACGCCTGGGCATGCTCCTGATGAGGCTGAGTATTGTGTGTGGCCTCCACGTGCCTGTATGACCTCCCTACAACGCCTGGGCATGCTCCTGATGAGGCTGAGTATTGTGTGTGGCCTCCACGTGCCTGTGTAGCACCCTGAGGATTCGGCTGCTACAGGGGTATTACACCTCAAGCCGGAGGTGTGATATTCCACTCCCGGGTAAGGATGGAGTGTGGAACTGAGCTCAGTTAGCTGCATGCACTACACACATCCCATTTCCGGAGGACAGACCAATGGTACTCCCACTTAATAATGTGCAGGTATGACCGAGTCTGTCCTTGGCTGGAGTGGGAGGGGGGTGGAACATCCCAGTAGTGTAGGGGCAGATAGGGGGAGCAGTCTGGGTAAAGTTAGGAGCTCATTGGGTGCTGGTCACCTGAGCTCACACATAGAGGGAGTATATAAGGTGGGAACCATCTTAGATCAGGGTCAGTCTGTCAGAGTGTAACCTGAAGAGCAGAGCAGAGTAGAAGAGCAGCTCCAAGGCCCAGAGAGAGAGAGGAGAAAGAAAGACCCAGAGGGGGAGAAAGAAGGAACTCCAAGAGCCCAAATTAGACCAGAGGGTGAAGAGTTGGCAACAGGGTACCGGATCCCAAGCTGGCAGAGGCTACAGCACACCTTAGCCAGGAACCGGAGGTCGTGGGCAGGATCTGCCACGACCACCCACTAAATCCACCCGGAAGGCAGACCAGGAATAGGGTCAGGGAACCCAGAGACAAGGGTTTACCACCAAGAGGCCCGAGGGAGCCGGACATAGGTCGATCCCTGGTGGGGAAGGCCAGAGAAGAGGACAGGACAGAAAGGGAGCTCAGGACCACGCTCCAGAATCACCTGGGGGTTGGCCGAGTCCAGGACCTGGTGGACGCAGCACGGCTCGGGTGGTCACTTAAGGCCGGAGTGACCAGAACAACTGCAGTAAGTAAACAAACCCTGAACTGCACAGCCCGACTCTGACTCTCATTTCCATCCCCGCTGCACCACCACAACCCCCATCCTCTGCAACTGACCCCCTGAGGCTATACCCCTCCCGTTGGGGGTAATACTACCTGAGCTGCACATACATCACCAGCCTCAGCGGACCCTGCTACAGCGGCGGCCGTATTGACCGCAATCCAACGGGTGGCGTAGTCGACACAAAAGAACATCTAGTAACATCATAAGGACTGCCACACACTGAGCTTGACACCCTGGGCACGGACCGGGTCACCGCCACTCGGAGACTACAACCCCCATCTGATCCGGCTCCGGGTATCCCCCAAACAACACTGGCCCAGGGGGCGCGTCAACTTTGGCGTAGTCGGCAGGATAACGTGCCCGCAACAACCGGGTACTGCGTGCCTGAAGAAAAGTACACCGTTACCTCAAAAAGAAGTCTCCTGCCGGTTCCGGAGGGTCCCCGCCATCGGGCCCCATCACAGGTCGTTTCCCGCCGGTTGTCCGCCATTTGCAGCTTTTTCCCGCCATCCATGGAGTTTCCCGCCACTGGGAGACGATTCCCGCCATTTCCAAAGATTTCCCGCCTTGGAAGAGCGGACGCCATTATGGGCGTGCCAGAGGGTGGCAAGAGGTCACCTCCCATCGTGGGCCAGGTCGAAGAATGGCGCCAAAAGCGGAAACCGCGCCCACCAACAGAGACTGTGATGCTGGAAGTGTCCATCAGCGTGAGAGAACTGCCCCTGGAACTGACAATCACAAAGTTGCCCCGGGACCACCATCAATGTGGGCGGAGACAGAAGAAGAGAACAAAGATGGGTGTCGCCTGGAGCAGTCCAGAGAGAGCGCACCCGGAGACGAGAAGCCTGGAGAAGAGTCCAGAGAAAGCACACCCGGAGATGGAGGGAGAGCCAGGCAGCACCGACCCAGTGGTCAGGAGCCTGATGCGGGCCGCCACTCCAGGCAGCACCGACCCAGTCGTCAGGAGCCTGTTGCCGGTCGCCACTCCAGAAAGCCTGCTGGAGATTCTAGCACAGCTCCCCCGAGATCGGGAGTGTGCACAGACTGCGCTGGAGGGCCTCGCACAGAGGTTGGCCCGGGTGCAACGAGAGACGTTGGCGGAGTGGAGCCGAGAGATGGCCCAGCAGACCGAGACTCGTCAGCGGAGCAGGCCACCCGAGACGAGGAGACAGACCGCCTCTGAGGATGGCGCAGGAGGACTGAAGGCCGGAGACGGCGCCGAGAAGGGAGCCGAACGAATGGAGGCAGGTAAAGGGGACGTCACTACCCCGAGCCGGGAAACCGCGTGCCTGCCCCAGCTCCCCGTCGCAGAGCCCGAAGTACCCCCTGCGGTGCCCGTCGCTGCAACGTCACCGCCGCAGACTAGGCCTCAAACGGAAGCCGCGACCCCTGTGACGTCACACGCCTCGACCCCGAGCGTGGCCAAGCAGGAAGTACCATCGGCCTGGTCGCAAGGCCTAGTACCCCCGGGCGACGCAATACCAACAGCGCCCCCTACCTCCGCGGAGCCCCCGGCCTGGTCGCAGGGCCAAGTAACACAGGGCGCCGCCGTTCTTACGGTGCCCTTTACTTTCAAGGTGCCCCAGGCCTGGTCGCAAGGCCTGGTTAACCCGGGCGCCGCTACCACCACTGCGCCCATAAAAACAAGAGTGCCGCACCTGGGTGAAGACCTGTTCGCCCAACATACGTGCCCGGATGGGCAGCCCTTCGTATGGCCCCAGGAATACATCCAGCTGGAGCTGCAAAAAGCAAGGGCCATGTGCGAACCCCTGATCCCGGCTCCAAAGCCCATAAAGAGGATCTCGCCCCCGCTAGAAGAGACCCAGTTTGAGTGGGATCCCACCGGAGAAGACCTCATGGGGTTCACTCAGGAGACTCGGGCAGCCGCAGCGGAGCGTGCAGAGTGCTGCCGCCAGCAGCTCGAGGTCTTTGAGAGGGAGCGGAGAGAGAGGCGGGTCCGGGAACAGCAAGCCCAAATAAGGAGCGCGGAGCAGAAGAGCCGGACCAGGAGAAACCCCCGTGCAGCGCATGGTCCCCGTACCATCGGGACTGTGATAAAGTTCAATCTGCAGCATGGGTGGGGTTTCATCAGGAATCACCGCACCCCAGGCAACGTCTTCGTGACCAGGAGAGACGTTGAGTCCCACCTGCCGGAGGGATACAGAGGTCGTGACCTGTATGTAGGGGACGAGGTCACCTTCACCCGGCACAAGTGTGCCAAAGGACCCTACGCCCTCCATGTGCATCGCCTGACGGAGGAGGAGCTGCGGTGTGAGGAGGAGCAAGAGGGCCCGGACGGGTCTGAAACTGAAACCAACCAACAAGAAAGAGCAGGAGGACGCCGTCGTTGAAGTACGGTAGAGAGAGACTGTATAAAGTTACCCGTCAGGGTATAAGAACTGTTCTAGTTAAAATATAGTCCCCGTTGGGACCAGCCAATTGAACTGATGCCCGTGTGTCCCTAGTTCCTAATACCTGGCCGAGGACTGAGAGCGGCCATATTCCCCTTGTATATAGTTGCGCTTCCTAAAGCGCCCCCTACCGGTTTTATAGGGAACTGTTTTATTCCAAAAGAGACTGTCGCACTTTACCCGGTCACAAGTTGCACAGTGACCGGAGGAACCAGAAACAAGAATGTTTATATGAAAAGTTTATTGCTGCTGATGATGTTTTATATGTTTTATATGTTTATGGTTTATGAAAAAAAAAAATTGTATGTTTTGGATGTTTTTATATCTTACAGCCCGAGGACGTGCTGTGATTTACCAGGGGGGAATGTAGCACCCTGAGGATTCGGCTGCTACAGGGGTATTACACCTCAAGCCAGAGGTGTGATATTCCACTCCCGGGTAAGGATGGAGTGTGGAACTGAGCTCAGTTAGCTGCATGCACTACACACATCCCATTTCCGGAGGACAGACCAATGGTACTCCCACTTAATAATGTGCAGGTACGACCGAGTCTGTCCTTGGCTGGAGTGGGAGGGTGGTGGAACATCCCAGTAGTGTAGGGGCAGATAGGGGGAGCAGTCTGGGTAAAGTTAGGAGCTCATTGGGTGCTGGTCACCTGAGCTCACACATAGAGGGAGTATATAAGGTGGGAACCATCTTAGATCAGGGTCAGTCTGTCAGAGTGTAACCTGAAGAGCAGAGCAGAGGAGAAGAGCAGCTCCAAGGCCCAGAGAGAGAGAGGAGAAAGAAAGACCCAGAGGGGGAGAAAGAAGGAACTCCAAGAGCCCAAATTAGACCAGAGGGTGAAGAGTTGGCAACAGGGTACCGGATCCCAAGCTGGCAGAGGCTACAGCACACCTTAGCCAGGAACCGGAGGTCGTGGGCAGGATCTGCCACGACCACCCACTAAATCCACCCGGAAGGCAGACCAGGAATAGGGTCAGGGAACCCAGAGACAAGGGTTTACCACCAAGAGGCCCGAGGGAGCCGGACATAGGTCGATCCCTGGTGGGGAAGGCCAGAGAAGAGGACAGGACAGAAAGGGAGCTCAGGACCACGCTCCAGAATCACCTGGGGGTTGGCCGAGTCCAGGACCTGGTGGACGCAGCACGGCTCGGGTGGTCACTTAAGGCCGGAGTGACCAGAACAACTGCAGTAAGTAAACAAACCCTGAACTGCACAGCCCGACTCTGACTCTCATTTCCATCCCCGCTGCACCACCACAACCCCCATCCTCTGCAACTGACCCCCTGAGGCTATACCCCTCCCGTTGGGGGTAATACTACCTGAGCTGCACATACATCACCAGCCTCAGCGGACCCTGCTACAGCGGCGGCCGTATTGACCGCAATCCAACGGGTGGCGTAGTCGACACAAAAGAACATCTAGTAACATCATAAGGACTGCCACACACTGAGCTTGACACCCTGGGCACGGACCGGGTCACCGCCACTCGGAGACTACAACCCCCATCTGATCCGGCTCCGGGTATCCCCCAAACAACACTGGCCCAGGGGGCGCGTCACCTGTATGACCTCCCTACAACGCCTGGGCACGCTCCTGATGAGGCTGAGTATTGTGTGTGGCCTCCACGTGCCTGTATGACCTCCCTACAACGCCTGGGCATGCTCCTGATGAGGCTGAGTATTGTGTGTGGCCTCCACGTGCCTGTATGACCTCCCTACAATGCCTGGGCATGCTCCTGATGAGGCTGAGTATTGTGTGTGGCCTCCACGTGCCTGTATGACCTCCCTACAACGCCTGGGCATGCTCCTGATGAGGCTGAGTATTGTGTGTGGCCTCCACGTGCCTGTATGACCTCCCTACAACGCCTGGGCATGCTCCTGATGAGGCTGAGTATTGTGTATGGCCTCCACGTGCCTGTATGACCCCCCTACAACGCCTGGGCATGGTCCTGATGAGGCTGAGTATTGTGTGTGGCCTCCATGAGCTGGTATGACCTCCCTACAACGCCTGGGCATGCTCCTGATGAGGCTGAGTATTGTGTGTGGCCTCCACGTGCCTGTATGACATCCCTACAATGCCTAGGCATGCTCCTGATGAGGCTGAGTATTGTGTGTGGCCTCCACGTGCCTGTATGTCCTCCCTACAACGCCTGGGCATGCTCCTGATGAGGCTGAGTATTGTGTGTGGCCTCCACGTGCCTGTATGACCTCCCTACAACGCCTGGGCATGCTCCTGATGAGGCTGAGTATTGTGTGTGGCCTCCACGTGCCTGTATGATCTCCCTACAACGCCTGGGCATGCTCCTGATGAGGCTGAGTATTGTCTGTGGCCTCCACGTGCCTGTATGACGTTCCTAAAACGCCTAGGCATGCTCCTGATGAAGCTGAGTATTGTGTGTGGCCTCCACGTGCCTTTATGACCTCCCTACAACGCCTGGGCATGTTCCTGATGAGGCTGAGTATTGTGTGTGGCCTCCACGTGCCTGTATGACCTCCCTACAATGCCTGGGCATGCTCCTGATGAGGCTGAGTATTGTGTGTGGCCTCCACGTGACTGTATGACCTCCCTACAACGCCTGGGCATGCTCCTGATGAGGCTGAGTATTGTGTGTGGCCTCCACGTGCCTGTATGACCTCCCTACAACGCCTGGGCATGCTCCTGATGAGGCTGAGTATTGTGTGTGGCCTCCACGTGCCTGTATGACCTCCCTACAACGCCTGGGCATGCTCCTGATGAGGCTGAGTATTGTGTGTGGCCTCCACGTGCCTGTATAACCTCCCTACAACGCCTGGGCATGCTCCTGATGAGGCTGAGTATTGTGTGTGGCCTCCACGTGCCTGTATTACCTCCCTACAACGCCTGGGCATGCTCCTGATGAGGCTGAGTATTGTGTGTGGCCTCCACGTGCCTGTATGACCTCCCTACAACGCCTGGGCATGCTCCTGATGAGGCTGAGTATTGTGTGTGGCCTCCACGTGCCGGTATGACCTCCCTACAACGCCTGGGCATGCTCCTGATGAGGCTGAGTATTGTGTGTGGCCTCCACGTGCCTGTATGACCTCCCTACAACGCCTGGGCACGCTCCTGATGAGGCTGAGTATTGTGTGTGGCCTCCACGTGCCTGTATGACCTCCCTACAACGCCTGGGCATGCTCCTGATGAGGCTGAGTATTGTGTGTGGCCTCCACGTGCCTGTATGACCTCCCTACAATGCCTGGGCATGCTCCTGATGAGGCTGAGTATTGTGTGTGGCCTCCACGTGCCTGTTTGACCTCCCTACAACGCCTGGGCATGCTCCTGATGAGGCTGAGTATTGTGTGTGGCCTCCACGTGCCTGTATGGCCTCCCTACAACGCCTGGGCATGCTCCTGATGAGGCTGAGTATTGTGTATGGCCTCCACGTGCCTGTATGACCCCCCTACAACGCCTGGGCATGGTCCTGATGAGGCTGAGTATTGTGTGTGGCCTCCACGAGCTGGTATGACCTCCCTACAACGCCTGGGCATGCTCCTGATGAGGCTGAGTATTGTGTGTGGCCTCCACGTGCCTGTATGACGTCCCTACAATGCCTAGGCATGCTCCTGATGAGGCTGAGTATTGTGTGTGGCCTCCACGTGCCTGTATGTCCTCCCTACAACGCCTGGGCATGCTCCTGATGAGGCTGAGTATTGTGTGTGGCCTCCACGTGCCTGTATGACCTCCCTACAATGCCTGGGCATGCTCCTGATGAGGCTGAGTATTGTGTGTGGCCTCCACGTGCCTGTATGATCTCCCTACAACGCCTGGGCATGCTCCTGATGAGGCTGAGTATTGTCTGTGGCCTCCACGTGCCTGTATGACGTTCCTAAAACGCCTAGGCATGCTCCTGATGAGGCTGAGTATTGTGTGTGGCCTCCACGTGCCTTTATGACCTCCCTACAACGCCTGGGCATGCTCCTGATGAGGCTGAGTATTGTGTGTGGCCTCCACGTGCCTGTATGACCTCCCTACAACGCCTGGGCATGCTCCTGATGAGGCTGAGTATTGTGTGTGGCCTCCACGTGCCTGTATGACCTCCCTACAACGCCTGGGCATGGTCCTGATAAAGCTGAGTATTGTGTGTGGCCTCCACGTGCCTGTATGACCTCCCTACAACTCCTGGACATGCTCCTGATGAGGCTGAGTATTGTGTGTGGCCTCCACGTGCCTGTATGACCTCCCTACAACGCCTGGGCATGCTCCTGATGAGGCTGAGTATTGTCTGTGGCCTCCACGTGCCTGTATGACGTTCCTACAACGCCTAGGCATGCTCCTGATGAGGCTGAGTATTGTGTGTGGCCTCCACGTGCCTGTATGACCTCCCTACAACGCCTGGGCATGCTCCTGATGAGGCTGAGTATTGTGTGTGGCCTCCACGTGCCTGTATGACCTCCCTACAACGCCTGGGCATGCTCCTGATGAGGCTGAGTATTGTGCGTGGCCTCCACGTGCCTGTATGACCTCCCTACAATGCCTGGGCATGCTCCTGATGAGCCTGAGTATTGTGTGTGGCCTTCACGTGCCTGTATGACCTCCCTACAACGCCTGGGCATGCTCCTGATGAGGCTAAGTATTGTGTGTGGCCTCCACGTGCCTGTATGACCTCCCTACAACGCCTGGGCATGCTCCTGATGAGGCTGAGTATTGTGTGTGGCCTCCACGTGCCTGTATGACGTCCCTACAACGCCTAGGCATGCTCCTGATGAGGCTGAGTATTGTGTGTGGCCTCCACGTGCCTGTATGACCTCCCTACAACGCCTGGGCATGCTCCTGATGAGGCTGAGTATTGTGTATTGGCCTCCACGTGCCTGTATGACGTCCCTACAACGCCTGGGCATGCTCCTGATGAGGCTGAGTATTGTGTGTGGCCTCCACGTGCCTGTATGACCTCTCTACAACGCCTGGGCATGCTCCTGATGAGGCTGAGTATTGTGTGTGGGCTCCACGTGCCTGTATGACCTCCCTGCAACGCCTGGGCATGCTCCTGATGAGGCTCAGTATTGTGTGTGGCCTCCACGAGCCTGTATGACCTCCCTACAACGCCTGGGCATGCTCCTGATGAGGCTGAGTATTGTGTGTGGCCTCCACGAGCCTGTATGACCTCCCTACAACGCCTGGGCATGCTCCTGATGAGGCTGAGTATTGTGTGTGGCCTCCACGTGCCTGTATGACCTCCCTACAACGCCTGGGCATGCTCCTGATGAGGCTGAGTATTGTGTGTGGCCTCCACGTGCCAGTATGACCTCCCTACAATGCCTGGGCATGCTCCTGATGAGGCGGAGTATTGTGTGTGGCATCCACTTGCCTGTATGACCTCCCTACAACGCCTGGGCATGATCCTGCTGAGGCTGAGTATTGTCTGTGGCCTCCACGTGCCTGTATGACCTCCCTACAATGCCTGGGCATGCTCCTGATGAGGCTGAGTATTGTGTGTGGCCTCCACGAGCCTGTATGACCTCCCTACAACGCCTGGGCATGCACCTGATGAGGCTGAGTATTGTGTGTGGCCTCCACGTGCCTGTATGACCTCCCTACAACGCCTGGGCATGCTCCTGATGAGGCTGAGTATTGTCTGTGGCCTCCACGTGCCTGTATAACGTCCCTACAACGCCTAGGCATGATCCTGATGAGGCTCAGTATTGTGTGTGGCCTCCACGTGCCTGTATGACCTCCCTACAACGCCTGGGCATGCTCCTGATGAGGCTGAGTATTGTGTGTGGCCTCCACGTGCCTGTATCACCTCCCTACAACGCCTGGGCATGCTCCTGTTGAGGCTCAGTATTGTGTGTGGCCTCCAAGTGCCTGTATGACCTCCCTACAATGCCTGGGCATGCTCCTGATGAGGCTGAGTATTGTGTGTGGCCTCCACGTGCCTGTATGACCTCCCTACAATGCCTGGGCATGCTCCTGATGAGGCTGAGTATTGTCTGTGGCCTCCACGTGCCTGTATGACCTCCCTACAACGCCTGGGAATGCTCCTGATGAGGCTGAGTATTGTGTGTGGCCTCCACGTGCCTGTATGACCTCCCTACAATGCCTGGCCATGCTCCTGATGAGGCTGAGTATTGTGTGAGGCCTCCACGTGCCTGTATGACCTCCCTACAATGCCTGGGCATGCTCCTGATGAGGCTGAGTATTGTGTGTGGCCTCCACGTGCCTGTATGAACTCCCTACAACGCCTGGGCATGCTCCTGATGAGGCTGAGTATTGTGTGTGGCCTCCACGTGCCTGTATGACCTCCCTACAACGCCTGGGCATGCTCCTGATGAGGCTGAGTATTGTGTGTGGCCTCCACGTGCCTGTATAACCTCCCTACAACGCCTGGGCATGCTCCTGATGAGGCTGAGTATTGTGTGTGGCCTCCACGTGCCTGTATTACCTCCCTACAACGCCTGGGCATGCTCCTGATGAGGCTGAGTATTGTGTGTGGCCTCCACGTGCCTGTATGACCTCCCTACAACGCCTGGGCATGCTCCTGATGAGGCTGAGTATTGTGTGTGGCCTCCACGTGCCGGTATGACCTCCCTACAACGCCTGGGCATGCTCCTGATGAGGCTGAGTATTGTGTGTGGCCTCCACGTGCCTGTATGACCTCCCTACAACGCCTGGGCACGCTCCTGATGAGGCTGAGTATTGTGTGTGGCCTCCACGTGCCTGTATGACCTCCCTACAACGCCTGGGCATGCTCCTGATGAGGCTGAGTATTGTGTGTGGCCTCCACGTGCCTGTATGACCTCCCTACAATGCCTGGGCATGCTCCTGATGAGGCTGAGTATTGTGTGTGGCCTCCACGTGCCTGTATGACCTCCCTACAACGCCTGGGCATGTTCCTGATGAGGCTGAGTATTGTGTGTGGCCTCCACGTGCCTGTATGGCCTCCCTACAACGCCTGGGCATGCTCCTGATGAGGCTGAGTATTGTGTATGGCCTCCACGTGCCTGTATGACCCCCCTACAACGCCTGGGCATGGTCCTGATGAGGCTGAGTATTGTGTGTGGCCTCCACGAGCTGGTATGACCTCCCTACAACGCCTGGGCATGCTCCTGATGAGGCTGAGTATTGTGTGTGGCCTCCACGTGCCTGTATGACGTCCCTACAATGCCTAGGCATGCTCCTGATGAGGCTGAGTATTGTGTGTGGCCTCCACGTGCCTGTATGTCCTCCCTACAACGCCTGGGCATGCTCCTGATGAGGCTGAGTATTGTGTGTGGCCTCCACGTGCCTGTATGACCTCCCTACAATGCCTGGGCATGCTCCTGATGAGGCTGAGTATTGTGTGTGGCCTCCACGTGCCTGTATGATCTCCCTACAACGCCTGGGCATGCTCCTGATGAGGCTGAGTATTGTCTGTGGCCTCCACGTGCCTGTATGACGTTCCTAAAACGCCTAGGCATGCTCCTGATGAGGCTGAGTATTGTGTGTGGCCTCCACGTGCCTTTATGACCTCCCTACAACGCCTGGGCATGCTCCTGATGAGGCTGAGTATTGTGTGTGGCCTCCACGTGCCTGTGACGCGCCCCCTGGGACATATTCCTTTTTGAGGGGAATACCCGGCACCGGATCAGATGGGGGGTTGTAGTCTCCGAGCGGCTGTGACCCGGTCCCGTGCCCAGGGCGTCAAACTCAGTGTGTGGTGGCAGCTTTACAGATGTTACTAAAGTTCTTTTGTGTCGACTACGCCACCCGTTGTGATGCGGTCACTGTGGCCGCCGCTGCAGCAGGGTCCGCTGAGGCTGATGGTGGATGCGCAGCTTGGTGGGATAACCCCCAACGGGAGGGGTATAGCCTCAGAGGGGACAGGCGCAGAGGATGGGGGTTGTGGTGGTGCGGTGCAGCCGGCAATGAAGACAGACTCGGGTTGTGCAGTTAAGGGTGTTTACTTACTGCTGATGTTCCGGTCACTCCAGCTGCTAGTGACCACCCGAGCCGTGCTGCGTCCACCAGGTCCTGGATCCAGCCAACCCCCAAACAAGTCCGGAGCGTGGCCCTGAGCTCTCCCTCTGTCCATTCTTCAGCCGTCCCCACCAGTGATTCACCTAGGTCCAGCTCCCTCGGGCCTTCTTTTGGGACACCCTTGGCCCTGGGTTCCCTGACCCTTCATGTGGTTTGCCTTCGGGGTGAATGTGGTGGGTGACCGTGGCAAACGCTACCCACGATCTCCGGTCTCTGGCTGGGGATTGTTTTTGCCCCCACCAGCTTGGGTTCCGGTACCCTGATGCTGACTCCTCACCCGGTGTTCTAATTTGGGTTCTTGGGTCCCTTCAGTCTTCCCCCTCTGGGTCTTTCTCTTTCTTTCTCCTCTCTCTCTCTCCAGGGCTGCTGTGTCTTGCTCTCTGCATCTGACTTGTCCTCTGCAGCTGACTGACTCTCTGCGTCTGACTTGTCCTCTGCAGCTGACTGACTCTCTGCGTCTGACCCTGATTCTAAGTTGGTGCCCTCCTTATATATCCCTCTATGTGTGAGCTCAGGTGACCAGCACCCAATGAGCTCCTATCACTACCCAGACTGCTCCCCCTATCTGCCCCTACACTACATGGGATGTACCACCCCCCTCCCACTCCAGCCAGGAACAGGCTCGGTTGTACCTGCACATTTCTAAGTGGGAGTACCGTCGGCCTGCTCCTCTGGAATGGGATGTATGTAGTGCATGCAGTCTATCTGAGCTCAGTTCCACACTCCTTCCTTACCCGGGAGTGGAATATCACACCTCTGGGTTGAGGTGCAATACCCCTGTAGCAGCCGAATCCTCAGGGTGCTACATTCCCCCCTGGTAAATCACAGCACGTCCTCGGGCTGTAAGACATAAAACACCAAAACATACAAAATTTTTCATATAAACATAATAAAACATATAAAACATTATATATATAACATATCTTATCAGATAAAACTTTCTCGTAGACTTCTCTTGTCTCTGGTTCCTCCTCCGGACACTGTGCAACGTGTGTCCGGGAAAAGTGCGACAGTCTCTTAGAAAATCTGGTTTTCTATAAAACCGGTAGGGGGCGCTTTAGGACGCGCAACTATATACAGGGAAGTTGGAAGTTGGCCGCTCTCAGTCCTCGGCCAGGTAGAGGGAAGGGAATGGCTGCTCACAGTCCTCAGCCTGTAGGATGAAGGGGTTAACGGGTAAACAGTTCACTGGTCCCCACGGGGACTATTTTAGCAGCAGCAACAGTTCCAGTTTCAGTTCCTTTATACCCCGATTGGGTAACTATTTACATCACTTCTCGGCCGCACTCAACGGCGTCTTCCTCCTGCTCTTTCTTGATATGGTGTTGCTTCAGACCCGTCCGGCCATGTGAGCTGGCTGAACAAGTCCTTCCCCAGGTGTGGCACCCTTGGTTTTGCGGGCGCGGGCGCGGTGGTGGTGGCGCCCGGGTTGCCCAGGCCTGGGGCACCTGGAAGGTGAAGGGCACCGTTAATACGGCGGCGCCCTGGGCTACCTGGCCTTGCGGCCAGGCCGGAGGCTCCGCGGAGGTAGGGGGCGCTGTTGGTGGTGCGGCGCCCGGGAATTCTAGGCCCTGCGACCAGGCTGGTGGTACTTCCTGCTTGGTCACGCTCGGGGTCGAGGCGTGTGACGTCACAGGGGTCGCGGCGGCGGCTTCCGGTTGGGGCCTAGTCCATGGCGGTGACCTGGCGGCTACGGGCACAGCAGGGGGACTTTCGGGCTCTGCGACGGGGAGCTGGGGCAAGTAAGCGGTGTCACGGCTTGGGGTATAGGCGTCCCCTTTACCTGCCTCCATGCGTTCGGCTCCCTCCTCGGCGCCGTCTCCGGCCTTGGGTCCTCCCGCGCCATCCTCAGAGGCGGTCTGCTTCCTCTTCCAGGGTAGCGTGCTCCGTTGACTGGTCTCTGGTTGCTGGGCCATCTCCCGGCTCCACTCCGCCAGTATCTCGCGCTGTACCCGGGCCATCCTCCTTGCGAGGCCCTCCAGGGCAGTTTGTGCACACTCCCGGTCTCGGGGGAGCTGCGCTAGGATCTCCGCTAGACCTAGCGGGGTTGTGGACTCTAGCAGGCTCCTGACCATCGGGTCGGTGCTGCTCTGCTCGGCTTCCGGCAGGCTCCTGGCCAGCGGGCCGGTGCTGCTCTGCCTTCTCTCCATCTCCGGGTGAGCTTCTCCGCTACTCCTCATTAGACCTCTTGCCTCCGGGTGCGCTCGCTCCAGACTGCTCCAAGCGACACCCATCTTTTCTCTTCTCTTTCGTCTCCTCCCACTTCGAGGGCGGTCCCGGGGCAACTCGGTGACTGTCAGCTCCAGGGGTAGTTCTTTCACGCTGACAGACACCTCCAGCATCACAGTCTCTGTTGGTGGGAGCGGTTTCCACTTTTGGCGCCATTTTCTGTCCCGGCCCACGATGGGAGGTGGCCTCTTGCCCTCCTTTGGCACGCCCATAATGGCGTCCGCTGCTCTTCCAAGGCGGGAAATCTGCGGTTTTGGCGGGAAGCGTCGCCCAGTGGCGGGAAACTCTGCAGATGGCGGGAACAAGCTGGAAATGGCGGACAATCGGCGGGAAACGACTGGTGATGGAGTCCGATGGCGTGGACCCTCCGGAACCGGCAGGAGTCTTCTTTCTGAGGTAAACTTGCACTTTTCTTCAGGCACGCAGTACCCGGGTGTTGCGGGCACGTAATCCTGCCGACTACGCCAAAGTTGACGCGCCCCCTGGGACATATTCCTTTTTGAGGGGAATACCCGGCACCGGATCAGATGGGGGGTTGTAGTCTCCGAGCGGCTGTGACCCGGTCCCGTGCCCAGGGCGTCAAACTCAGTGTGTGGTGGCAGCTTTACAGATGTTACTAAAGTTCTTTTGTGTCGACTACGCCACCCGTTGTGATGCGGTCACTGTGGCCGCCGCTGCAGCAGGGTCCGCTGAGGCTGATGGTGGATGCGCAGCTTGGTGGGATAACCCCCAACGGGAGGGGTATAGCCTCAGAGGGGACAGGCGCAGAGGATGGGGGTTGTGGTGGTGCGGTGCAGCCGGCAATGAAGACAGACTCGGGTTGTGCAGTTAAGGGTGTTTACTTACTGCTGATGTTCCGGTCACTCCAGCTGCTAGTGACCACCCGAGCCGTGCTGCGTCCACCAGGTCCTGGATCCAGCCAACCCCCAAACAAGTCCGGAGCGTGGCCCTGAGCTCTCCCTCTGTCCTTTCTTCAGCCGTCCCCACCAGTGATTCACCTAGGTCCAGCTCCCTCGGGCCTTCTTTTGGGACACCCTTGGCCCTGGGTTCCCTGACCCTTCATGTGGTTTGCCTTCGGGGTGAATGTGGTGGGTGACCGTGGCAAACGCTGCCCACGATCTCCGGTCTCTGGCTGGGGATTGTTTTTGCCCCCACCAGCTTGGGTTCCGGTACCCTGATGCTGACTCCTCACCCGGTGTTCTAATTTGGGTTCTTGGGTCCCTTCAGTCTTCCCCCTCTGGGTCTTTCTCTTTCTTTCTCCTCTCTCTCTCTCCAGGGCTGCTGTGTCTTGCTCTCTGCATCTGACTTGTCCTCTGCAGCTGACTGACTCTCTGCGTCTGACTTGTCCTCTGCAGCTGACTGACTCTCTGCGTCTGACCCTGATTCTAAGTTGGTGCCCTCCTTATATATCCCTCTATGTGTGAGCTCAGGTGACCAGCACCCAATGAGCTCCTATCACTACCCAGACTGCTCCCCCTATCTGCCCCTACACTACATGGGATGTACCACCCCCCTCCCACTCCAGCCAGGAACAGGCTCGGTTGTACCTGCACATTTCTAAGTGGGAGTACCGTCGGCCTGCTCCTCTGGAATGGGATGTATGTAGTGCATGCAGTCTATCTGAGCTCAGTTCCACACTCCTTCCTTACCCGGGAGTGGAATATCACACCTCTGGGTTGAGGTGCAATACCCCTGTAGCAGCCGAATCCTCAGGGTGCTACACCTGTATGTCCTCCCTACAACGCCTGGGCATGCTCCTGATGAGGCTGAGTATTGTGTGTGGCCTCCACGTGCCTGTATGACCTCCCTACAACGCCTGGGCATGGTCCTGATAAAGCTGAGTATTGTGTGTGGCCTCCACGTGCCTGTATGACCTCCCTACAACTCCTGGACATGCTCCTGATGAGGCTGAGTATTGTGTGTGGCCTCCACGTGCCTGTATGACCTCCCTACAACGCCTGGGCATGCTCCTGATGAGGCTGAGTATTGTCTGTGGCCTCCACGTGCCTGTATGACGTTCCTACAACGCCTAGGCATGCTCCTGATGAGGCTGAGTATTGTGTGTGGCCTCCACGTGCCTGTATGACCTCTCTACAACGCCTGGGCATGCTCCTGATGAGGCTGAGTATTGTGTGTGGCCTCCACGTGCCTGTATGACCTCCCTACAACGCCTGGGCATGCTCCTGATGAGGCTGAGTATTGTGTGTGGCCTCCACGTGCCTGTATGACCTCCCTACAACGCCTGGGCATGCTCCTGATGAGGCTGAGTATTGTGCGTGGCCTCCACGTGCCTGTATGACCTCCCTACAATGCCTGGGCATGCTCCTGATGAGCTTGAGTATTGTGTGTGGCCTCCACGTGCCTGTATGACCTCCCTACAACGCCTGGGCATGCTCCTGATGAGGCTAAGTATTGTGTGTGGCCTCCACGTGCCTGTATGACCTCCCTACAACGCCTGGGCATGCTCCTGATGAGGCTGAGTATTGTGTGTGGCCTCCACGTGCCTGTATGACGTCCCTACAACGCCTAGGCATGCTCCTGATGAGGCTGAGTATTGTGTGTGGCCTCCACGTGCCTGTATGACCTCCCTACAACGCCTGGGCATGCTCCTGATGAGGCTGAGTATTGTGTATTGGCCTCCACGTGCCTGTATGACGTCCCTACAACGCCTGGGCATGCTCCTGATGAGGCTGAGTATTGTGTGTGGGCTCCACGTGCCTGTATGACCTCCCTGCAACGCCTGGGCATGCTCCTGATGAGGCTCAGTATTGTGTGTGGCCTCCACGAGCCTGTATGACCTCCCTACAACGCCTGGGCATGCTCCTGATGAGGCTGAGTATTGTGTGTGGCCTCCACGTGCCTGTATGACCTCTCTACAACGCCTGGGCATGCTCCTGATGAGGCTGAGTATTGTGTGTGGCCTCCACGTGCCTGTATGACCTCCCTACAACGCCTGGGCATGCTCCTGATGAGGCTGAGTATTGTGTGTGGCCTCCACGTGCCAGTATGACCTCCCTACAATGCCTGGGCATGCTCCTGATGAGGCTGAGTATTGTGTGTGGCATCCACGTGCCTGTATGACCTCCCTACAACGCCTGGGCATGATCCTGCTGAGGCTGAGTATTGTCTGTGGCCTCCACGTGCCTGTATGACCTCCCTACAATGCCTGGGCATGCTCCTGATGAGGCTGAGTATTGTGTGTGGCCTCCACGAGCCTGTATGACCTCCCTACAACGCCTGGGCATGCACCTGATGAGGCTGAGTATTGTGTGTGGCCTCCACGTGCCTGTATGACCTCCCTACAATGCCTGGGCATGCTCCTGATGAGGCTGAGTATTGTCTGTGGCCTCCACGTGCCTGTATAACGTCCCTACAACGCCTAGGCATGATCCTGATGAGGCTCAGTATTGTGTGTGGCCTCCACGTGCCTGTATGACCTCCCTACAACGCCTGGGCATGCTCCTGATGAGGCTGAGTATTGTGTGTGGCCTCCACGTGCCTGTGTCACCTCCCTACAACGCCTGGGCATGCTCCTGATGAGGCTCAGTATTGTGTGTGGCCTCCACGTGCCTGTATGACCTCCCTACAATGCCTGGGCATGCTCCTGATGAGGCTGAGTATTGTGTGTGGCCTCCACGTGCCTGTATGACCTCCCTACAATGCCTGGGCATGCTCCTGATGAGGCTGAGTATTGTGTGTGGCCTCCACGTGCCAGTATGACCTCCCTACAACACCTGGGCATGCTCTTGATGAGGCTGAGTATTGTGTGTGGCCTCCACGTGCCTGTATGACCTCCCTACAACGCCTGGGCATGCTACTGATGAGGCTGAGTATTGTCTGTGGCCTCCACGTGCCTGTATGACGTCCCTACAATGCCTAGGCATGCTCCTGATGAGGCTCAGTATTGTGTGTGGCCTCCACGTGCCTGTATGACCTCCCTACAACGCCTGGGCATGCTCCTGATGAGGCTGAGTATTGTGTGTGGCCTCTACGTGCCTGTATGACCTCCCTACAACGCCTGGGCATGCTTCTGATGAGGCTGAGTATTGTGTGTGGCCTCAACGTGCCTGTATGACCTCCCTACAACGCCTGGGCATGCTCCTGATGAGGCTGAGTATTGTGTGTGGCCTCCACGTGCCTGTATGACCTCCCTACAACGCCTGGGCATGCTCCTGATGAGGCTGAGTATTGTTTGTGGCCTCCACGTGCCTGTATGACCTCCCTACAACGCCTGGGCATGCTCCTGATGAGGCTGAGTATTGTGTGTGGCCTCCACGTGCCTGTATGACCTCCCTACAACGCCTGGGCATGCTCCTGATGAGGCTGAGTATTGTGTGTAGCCTCCACATGCCTGTGACGCGCCCCCTGGGCCAGTGCTGTTAGGGATACCCGGAGCCGGATCAGATGGGGGTTGTAGTCTCCGAGTGGCTGTGACCCGGTCCGTGCCCTGGGTGTCAAACTCAGTGTGTGGCAGTCCTACAGATGTTATTAGAGTTCTTTGTGTCGACTACGCCACCCGTTGATTTGCGGTCAAAAGGCCGCCGCTGCAGCAGGGTCCGCTGAGGCTGTTGGTATGTGTGCAGCTTTGGTAGTATAACCCCCAACGGGAGGGGTATAGCCTCAGGGGGTCAGATGTAGAGGATGGTGGTTGTGAAGGTGCAGGATGAATCAGCAAGAAGACTCAGAGTCGGGCTGTGCAGTTCAGGGGTTTTTACTTACGGGTGTTCTTATGGTCACTCTGGCCTGAAGCGACCACCCGAGCCGTGCTGCGTCCACCAGGTCCTGGACTCGGCTAACCCCCAGGCAGTTCTGGAGCGTGGTCCTGAGCTCCTGTCGGACTTTCCCTCTCTTCTGGCCGTTCTCACCAGGGGTCCACCTATGTCCGGCTCCCTCGGGTCTCTTGGTGGGTACACCTCTTCTGGGTTCCCTGACTCTATACTTGGTCTGCCTTCCTGGTGGATGTGGTGAGGGTCGTGGCAGATCCTGCCCACGACCTCCGGTCTCTGGCTAAGGTGTGCTTTTCTCTCTGCCAGCTTGGGATCCGGTACCCTAGGTGCCAACTCTTCACCCTCTGATCTAATTTTGGGTTCTTGGAGTTCCCTCTTGTTTTCTCTGGGTCCTTCAGACTCCTCTCTCTCTCTTGGCCTTGGAGCTGGGCCCAGCCGGAACCACAACTCCCTGTCAGCCCTTCTGGCTGAGCTTCTCTGCTCTGCTCCTCTGACTCTACAAAAAGACCCTGTCCTAAGATGGTGCCCACCTTATATACTCCCTCTATGTGTGAGCTCAGGTGACCAGCACCCAATGAGCTCCTAGCATTACCCAGACTGCTCCCCCTATCTGCCCCTACACTACTGGGATGTTCCACCCCCCCTCCCACTCCAGCCAGGAACAGACACTGTCGTACCTGCACATTTCTCTAGTGGGAGTACCATCGGTCTGTTCCCCGGAAATGGGATGTGTGTAGTGCATGCAGCTAACTGAGCTCAGTTCCACACTCCATCCTTACCCGGGAGTGGAATACCACACCTCTGGGTTGAGGTGCAATACCCCTGTAGCAGCCGAATCCTCAGGGTGCTACATTCCCCCCTGGTAAATCACAGCACGTCCTCGGGCTGTAAGATATAAAAAACATCCAAAACATACAATTTTTTTTCATAAACATAAACATATAAAACATCATATAGATATCATCAGCAATAAACTTTTCATATAAAACTTTTCATAAATAACATTCTTGTAAACATTCCTGTCGCTGGTTCCTCCGGTCACGGTGCAACTTGTGACCGGGTAAAGTGCGACAGTCTCTTAAAGAAAATGGTTTCCTATAAAACCAGTAGGGGGCGCTTTAAGAAGCGCAACTATGTACAAGGGGAGGTATGGCCGCTCTCAGTCCTCGGCCAGGTATTAGGAACTAGGGACACACGGGCATCAGTTCACACTTTGTCCCAACGGGGAACATATTTTAAATAAGTAACAGTTCTTGGTACCCCGACGGGCAACTTTATACAGTCTCTCTCTACCGTACTTCAACGACGGCGTCCTCCTGCTCTTTCTTGTTGGTTGGTTTCAGTTTCAGACCCGTCCGGGTCCTCTTGCTCCTCCTCACACCGCAGCTCCTCCTCCGTCAGGCGATGCACATGGAGGGCGTAGGGTCCTTTGGCACATTTGTGCCGGGTGAAGGTGACCTCGTCCCCTACATACAGGTCACGACCTCTGTGTCCCTCCGGCAGATGGCTTTCTACGTCTCTGCGGGTGACAAAGACGTCGCCGGGGGTCTGATGGTCTCTAATGAAGCCCCACCCATGCTGCATGTTGAATTTTATCACAGTCCCGGTGGCACGGGGACCATGAGCTGCACGGGGTTTCCTCCTGGTCCTGCTCTTCTGCTCCGCGCTCCTTGTCTGCATTTGCTGTTCCCGGACCCGCCTCTCTCTCCGCTCCCTCTCGAAGACCTCGAGCTGCTGGCGGCAGCACTCTGCACGCTCCGCTGCGGCCGCCCGAGTCTCCTGAGTGAACCCCATGAGGTCTTCTCCGGTGGGGTCCCACTCAAACTGTGCCTCCTCCAGCGGGGGCGAGGTCCTCTTTACGGGCTTCGGAGCCGGAATCAGGGGCTCGCACATGGGCCTTGCTCTCTGGAGTTCCAGCTGAATGTACTCCTGGGGCCATATGAAGGGCTGCCCATCCGGGCACGTATGCTGGGCAAATAGATTTTCACCCAGGTGCGGCACTCTAGATGTTGAGGGCGCGTTGATGGTAGCGGCGCCCGGGTTGACCAGGCCTTGCGACCAGGCTTGGGGCACCCTAAAGGCAAAGGGCACCGTAAGAACGGCGGCGCCCTGGGTTACTCGGCCCTGCGACCAGGCCGGTGGCTCCGCGGAGGTAGGGGGCGCTGTTGGTATTGCGGCGCCCGGAGGTACTAGGCCTTGCGACCAGGCCGGTGGTATTTCCTGCTTTGCCACGCTCGAGGTCGAGGCGTGTGACGTCACAGGGGTCGCGGCCGCGGTTTCCGGTTGAGGCCTAGTCGGCGGCGGTGACGATGCAGCGACGGGCACGGCAGGGGGAATTTCGGGCTCTGCGACGGGGAGCTGGGGCAGGCACGCGGTTTCCCGGCTCGGGGTAGAGACGTCCCCTTTACCTGCCTCCATTCGTTCAGCTCCCTTCTCGGCGCCGTCTCCGGCCTTCAGTCCTCCTGCACCATCCTCAGAGGCGGTCTGTCTCCTCGTCTCGGGTGGCGTGCTCCGCTGACGGGTTCCGGTCTGCTGGGCCATCTCTCGGCTCCACTCCGCCAACGTCTCTCGCTGCACCCGGGCCATCCTCCGTGCGAGGCCCTCCAGCGCGGTCTGTGCACACTCCCGGTCTCGGGGGAGCTGTGCCAGGATCTCCACTAAGCCTAGTGGCGTTGTTGCTTGCAGCAGGCTCCTGACCACTGGGTCGGTGCTGCCTGACTCTCCTTCCATCTCCGGGTACGACTTCTCCGGAGTCCTCTCCAGACCTCTTGTCTCCGGGTGCGCTCTCTCCAGACTCCTCCAGGCGACACCCATCTTTGCTCTCTTGTTCTGTCTCCGCCCACATCGAGGGTGGTCCCGGGGCAACTTTGTGATCGTCAGTTCCAGGGGCAGTTCTCTTACGCTGATGGACACTTCCAGCATCACAGTCTCTGTTGGTGGGCGCGGTTTCCGCTTTTGGCGCCATTCTTCGACCTGGCCCACGATGGGAGGTGGCCTCTTGCCACCCTCCGGCACGCCCATAATGGCGTCCGCTCTTCCAAGGCGGGAAATCTTCGGAAATGGCGGGAGTCGTCTCCCAGTGGCGGGAAACTCCATGGATGGCGGGAAAAGACTGCGGATGGCGGGCAAATGGCGGGAAACGATGCGAGATGGCGTCCGATGGCGGGGACCCTCCGGAATTGGCGGGAGACTTCTTTTTGAGGTAAATGTGAACTTTTCTTCAGGCACGCAGTACCCGGTGGTTGCGGGCGCGTGATCCTGCCGACTACGCCAAAAGTTGACGCGCCCCCTGGGCCAGTGCTGTAGGGGATACCCGGAGCCGGATCTCGATGGGGGTAGTAGTCCTTGTGGCGGTGACCCGGTCCGTGCCCAGGGTGTCAAACTCAGTGTGTGGCAGTCCTACAGATGTTATTAGAGTTCTTTGTGTCGACTACGCCACCCGTTGATTTGCGGTCAAAAGGCCGCCGCTGCAGCAGGGTCCGCTGAGGCTGTTGGTATGTGTGCAGCTTTGGTAGTATAACCCCCAACGGGAGGGGTATAGCCTCAGGGGGTCAGATGTAGAGGATGGTGGTTGTGAAGGTGCAGGATGAATCAGCAAGAAGACTCAGAGTCGGGCTGTGCAGTTCAGGGGTTTTTACTTACGGGTGTTCTTATGGTCACTCTGGCCTGAAGCGACCACCCGAGCCGTGCTGCGTCCACCAGGTCCTGGACTCGGCTAACCCCCAGGCAGTTCTGGAGCGTGGTCCTGAGCTCCTGTCTGACTTTCCCTCTCTTCTGGCCGTTCTCACCAGGGGTCCACCTATGTCCGGCTCCCTCGGGTCTCTTGGTGGGTACACCTCTTCTGGGTTCCCTGACCCTATACTTGGTCTGCCTTCCTGGTGGATGTGGCGAGGGTCGTGGTAGATCCTGCCCACGACCTCCGGTCTCTGGCTAAGGTATGCTTTTCTCTCTGCCAGCTTGGGATCCGGTACCCTAGGTGCCAACTCTTCACCCTCTGATCTAATTTTGGGTTCTTGGAGTTCCCTCTTGTTTTCTCTGGGTCCTTCAGACTCCTCTCTCTCTCTTGGCCTTGGAGCTGGCCCCAGCCGGAACCACAACTCCCTGTCAGCCCTTCTGGCTGAGCTTCTCTGCTCTGCTCCTCTGACTCTACAAAAAGACCCTGTCCTAAGATGGTGCCCACCTTATATACTCCCTCTATGTGTGAGCTCAGGTGACCAGCACCCAATGAGCTCCTAGCATTACCCAGACTGCTCCCCCTATCTGCCCCTACACTACTGGGATGTTCCACCCCCCTCCCACTCCAGCCAGGAACAGACACTGTCGTACCTGCACATTTCTCTAGTGGGAGTACCATCGGTCTGTTCCCCGGAAATGGGATGTGTGTAGTGCATGCAGCTAACTGAGCTCAGTTCCACACTCCATCCTTACCCGGGAGTGGAATACCACACCTCTGGGTTGAGGTGCAATACCCCTGTAGCAGCCGAATCCTCAGGGTGCTACACCTGTATGACCTCCCTACAACGCCTGGGCATGCTCCTGATGAGGCTGAGTATTGTGTGTGGCCTCCACGTGCCTGTATGACCTCCCTACAACGCCTGGGCATGCTTCTGCTGAGGCTGAGTATTGTGTGTGGCCTACACGTGCCTGTATGACCTCCCTACAATGCCTGGGCATGCTCCTGATGAGGCTGAGTATTGTGTGTGGCCTCCACGTGCCTGTATGACCTCCCTACAACGCCTGGGCATGCTCCTGCTGAGGCTGAGTATTGTCTGTGGCCTCCACGTGCCTGTATGACCTCCCTACAACGCCTGGGCATGCTCCTGATGAGGCTGAGTATTGTGTGTGGCCTCCACGTGCCTGTATGACCTCCCTACAACGCCTGGGCATGCTCCTGATGAGGCTGAGTATTGTGTGTGGCCTCCACGTGCCTGTATGACCTCCCTACAACGCCTGGGCATGCTCCTGATGAGGCTGAGTATTGTGTGTGGTCTCCACGTGCCTGTATGACCTCCCTACAACGCCTGGGCATGCTCCTGATGAGGCTGAGTATTGTGTGTGGCCTCCACGTGCCTGTATGACCTCCCTACAACGCCTGGGCATGCTCCTGATGAGGCTGAGTATTGTGTGTGGCCTCCACGTGCCTGTATGACCTCCTACAACGCCTGGGCATGCTCCTGATGAGGCTGAGTATTGTGTCTGGCCTCACCGTGCCTGTATGACCTCCCTACAATGCCTGGGCATGCTCCTGATGAGGCTCAGTATTGTGTGTGGCCTCCACGTGCCTGTATGACCTCCCTACAATGCCTGGGCATGCTCCTGATGAGGCTGAGTATTGTGTGTGGCCTCCACGTGCCTGTATGACCTCCCTACAACGCCTGGGCATGCTCCTGATGAGGCTGAGTATTGTGTGTGGCCTCCACATGCCTGTATGACCTCCCTACAATGCCTGGGCATGCTCCTGATGAGGCTGAGTATTGTGTGTGGCCTCCATGTGCCTGTATGACCTGCCTACAATGCCTGGGCATGCTCCTGATGAGGCTCAGTATTGTGTGTGGCCTCCACGCGCCTGTATGACCTCCCTACAATACCTGGGCATGCTCCTGATGAGGCTGAGTATTGTGTGTGGCCTCCACGTGCCTGTATGACCTCCCTACAATGCCTGGGCATGCTCCTGATGAGGCTGAGTATTGTGTGTGGCCTCCACGTGCCTGTATGACCTCCCTACAATGCCTGGGCATGCTCCTGATGAGGCTGAGTATTGTGTGTGGCCTCCACGTGCCAGTATGACCTCCCTACAACACCTGGGCATGCTCTTGATGAGGCTGAGTATTGTGTGTGGCCTCCACGTGCCTGTATGACCTCCCTACAACGCCTGGGCATGCTACTGATGAGGCTGAGTATTGTCTGTGGCCTCCACGTGCCTGTATGACGTCCCTACAATGCCTAGGCATGCTCCTGATGAGGCTCAGTATTGTGTGTGGCCTCCACGTGCCTGTATGACCTCCCTACAACGCCTGGGCATGCTCCTGATGAGGCTGAGTATTGTGTGTGGCCTCTACGTGCCTGTATGACCTCCCTACAACGCCTGGGCATGCTTCTGATGAGGCTGAGTATTGTGTGTGGCCTCAACGTGCCTGTATGACCTCCCTACAACGCCTGGGCATGCTCCTGATGAGGCTGAGTATTGTGTGTGGCCTCCACGTGCCTGTATGACCTCCCTACAACGCCTGGGCATGCTCCTGATGAGGCTGAGTATTGTTTGTGGCCTCCACGTGCCTGTATGACCTCCCTACAACGCCTGGGCATGCTCCTGATGAGGCTGAGTATTGTGTGTGGCCTCCACGTGCCTGTATGACCTCCCTACAACGCCTGGGCATGCTCCTGATGAGGCTGAGTATTGTGTGTAGCCTCCACATGCCTGTGACGCGCCCCCTGGGCCAGTGCTGTTAGGGATACCCGGAGCCGGATCAGATGGGGGTTGTAGTCTCCGAGTGGCTGTGACCCGGTCCGTGCCCTGGGTGTCAAACTCAGTGTGTGGCAGTCCTACAGATGTTATTAGAGTTCTTTGTGTCGACTACGCCACCCGTTGATTTGCGGTCAAAAGGCCGCCGCTGCAGCAGGGTCCGCTGAGGCTGTTGGTATGTGTGCAGCTTTGGTAGTATAACCCCCAACGGGAGGGGTATAGCCTCAGGGGGTCAGATGTAGAGGATGGTGGTTGTGAAGGTGCAGGATGAATCAGCAAGAAGACTCAGAGTCGGGCTGTGCAGTTCAGGGGTTTTTACTTACGGGTGTTCTTATGGTCACTCTGGCCTGAAGCGACCACCCGAGCCGTGCTGCGTCCACCAGGTCCTGGACTCGGCTAACCCCCAGGCAGTTCTGGAGCGTGGTCCTGAGCTCCTGTCGGACTTTCCCTCTCTTCTGGCCGTTCTCACCAGGGGTCCACCTATGTCCGGCTCCCTCGGGTCTCTTGGTGGGTACACCTCTTCTGGGTTCCCTGACTCTATACTTGGTCTGCCTTCCTGGTGGATGTGGTGAGGGTCGTGGCAGATCCTGCCCACGACCTCCGGTCTCTGGCTAAGGTGTGCTTTTCTCTCTGCCAGCTTGGGATCCGGTACCCTAGGTGCCAACTCTTCACCCTCTGATCTAATTTTGGGTTCTTGGAGTTCCCTCTTGTTTTCTCTGGGTCCTTCAGACTCCTCTCTCTCTCTTGGCCTTGGAGCTGGGCCCAGCCGGAACCACAACTCCCTGTCAGCCCTTCTGGCTGAGCTTCTCTGCTCTGCTCCTCTGACTCTACAAAAAGACCCTGTCCTAAGATGGTGCCCACCTTATATACTCCCTCTATGTGTGAGCTCAGGTGACCAGCACCCAATGAGCTCCTAGCATTACCCAGACTGCTCCCCCTATCTGCCCCTACACTACTGGGATGTTCCACCCCCCCTCCCACTCCAGCCAGGAACAGACACTGTCGTACCTGCACATTTCTCTAGTGGGAGTACCATCGGTCTGTTCCCCGGAAATGGGATGTGTGTAGTGCATGCAGCTAACTGAGCTCAGTTCCACACTCCATCCTTACCCGGGAGTGGAATACCACACCTCTGGGTTGAGGTGCAATACCCCTGTAGCAGCCGAATCCTCAGGGTGCTACATTCCCCCCTGGTAAATCACAGCACGTCCTCGGGCTGTAAGATATAAAAAACATCCAAAACATACAATTTTTTTTCATAAACATAAACATATAAAACATCATATAGATATCATCAGCAATAAACTTTTCATATAAAACTTTTCATAAATAACATTCTTGTAAACATTCCTGTCGCTGGTTCCTCCGGTCACGGTGCAACTTGTGACCGGGTAAAGTGCGACAGTCTCTTAAAGAAAATGGTTTCCTATAAAACCAGTAGGGGGCGCTTTAAGAAGCGCAACTATGTACAAGGGGAGGTATGGCCGCTCTCAGTCCTCGGCCAGGTATTAGGAACTAGGGACACACGGGCATCAGTTCACACTTTGTCCCAACGGGGAACATATTTTAAATAAGTAACAGTTCTTGGTACCCCGACGGGCAACTTTATACAGTCTCTCTCTACCGTACTTCAACGACGGCGTCCTCCTGCTCTTTCTTGTTGGTTGGTTTCAGTTTCAGACCCGTCCGGGTCCTCTTGCTCCTCCTCACACCGCAGCTCCTCCTCCGTCAGGCGATGCACATGGAGGGCGTAGGGTCCTTTGGCACATTTGTGCCGGGTGAAGGTGACCTCGTCCCCTACATACAGGTCACGACCTCTGTGTCCCTCCGGCAGATGGCTTTCTACGTCTCTGCGGGTGACAAAGACGTCGCCGGGGGTCTGATGGTCTCTAATGAAGCCCCACCCATGCTGCATGTTGAATTTTATCACAGTCCCGGTGGCACGGGGACCATGAGCTGCACGGGGTTTCCTCCTGGTCCTGCTCTTCTGCTCCGCGCTCCTTGTCTGCATTTGCTGTTCCCGGACCCGCCTCTCTCTCCGCTCCCTCTCGAAGACCTCGAGCTGCTGGCGGCAGCACTCTGCACGCTCCGCTGCGGCCGCCCGAGTCTCCTGAGTGAACCCCATGAGGTCTTCTCCGGTGGGGTCCCACTCAAACTGTGCCTCCTCCAGCGGGGGCGAGGTCCTCTTTACGGGCTTCAGAGCCGGAATCAGGGGCTCGCACATGGGCCTTGCTCTCTGGAGTTCCAGCTGAATGTACTCCTGGGGCCATATGAAGGGCTGCCCATCCGGGCACGTATGCTGGGCAAATAGATTTTCACCCAGGTGCGGCACTCTAGATGTTGAGGGCGCGTTGATGGTAGCGGCGCCCGGGTTGACCAGGCCTTGCGACCAGGCTTGGGGCACCCTAAAGGCAAAGGGCACCGTAAGAACGGCGGCGCCCTGGGTTACTCGGCCCTGCGACCAGGCCAGTGGCTCCGCGGAGGTAGGGGGCGCTGTTGGTATTGCGGCGCCCGGAGGTACTAGGCCTTGCGACCAGGCCGGTGGTATTTCCTGCTTTGCCACGCTCGAGGTCGAGGCGTGTGACGTCACAGGGGTCGCGGCCGCGGTTTCCGGTTGAGGCCTAGTCGGCGGCGGTGACGATGCAGCGACGGGCACGGCAGGGGGAATTTCGGGCTCTGCGACGGGGAGCTGGGGCAGGCACGCGGTTTCCCGGCTCGGGGTAGAGACGTCCCCTTTACCTGCCTCCATTCGTTCAGCTCCCTTCTCGGCGCCGTCTCCGGCCTTCAGTCCTCCTGCACCATCCTCAGAGGCGGTCTGTCTCCTCGTCTCGGGTGGCGTGCTCCGCTGACGGGTTCCGGTCTGCTGGGCCATCTCTCGGCTCCACTCCGCCAACGTCTCTCGCTGCACCCGGGCCATCCTCCGTGCGAGGCCCTCCAGCGCGGTCTGTGCACACTCCCGGTCTCGGGGGAGCTGTGCCAGGATCTCCACTAAGCCTAGTGGCGTTGTTGCTTGCAGCAGGCTCCTGACCACTGGGTCGGTGCTGCCTGACTCTCCTTCCATCTCCGGGTACGACTTCTCCGGAGTCCTCTCCAGACCTCTTGTCTCCGGGTGCGCTCTCTCCAGACTCCTCCAGGCGACACCCATCTTTGCTCTCTTGTTCTGTCTCCGCCCACATCGAGGGTGGTCCCGGGGCAACTTTGTGATCGTCAGTTCCAGGGGCAGTTCTCTTACGCTGATGGACACTTCCAGCATCACAGTCTCTGTTGGTGGGCGCGGTTTCCGCTTTTGGCGCCATTCTTCGACCTGGCCCACGATGGGAGGTGGCCTCTTGCCACCCTCCGGCACGCCCATAATGGCGTCCGCTCTTCCAAGGCGGGAAATCTTCGGAAATGGCGGGAGTCGTCTCCCAGTGGCGGGAAACTCCATGGATGGCGGGAAAAGACTGCGGATGGCGGGCAAATGGCGGGAAACGATGCGAGATGGCGTCCGATGGCGGGGACCCTCCGGAATTGGCGGGAGACTTCTTTTTGAGGTAAATGTGAACTTTTCTTCAGGCACGCAGTACCCGGTGGTTGCGGGCGCGTGATCCTGCCGACTACGCCAAAAGTTGACGCGCCCCCTGGGCCAGTGCTGTAGGGGATACCCGGAGCCGGATCTCGATGGGGGTAGTAGTCCTTGTGGCGGTGACCCGGTCCGTGCCCAGGGTGTCAAACTCAGTGTGTGGCAGTCCTACAGATGTTATTAGAGTTCTTTGTGTCGACTACGCCACCCGTTGATTTGCGGTCAAAAGGCCGCCGCTGCAGCAGGGTCCGCTGAGGCTGTTGGTATGTGTGCAGCTTTGGTAGTATAACCCCCAACGGGAGGGGTATAGCCTCAGGGGGTCAGATGTAGAGGATGGTGGTTGTGAAGGTGCAGGATGAATCAGCAAGAAGACTCAGAGTCGGGCTGTGCAGTTCAGGGGTTTTTACTTACGGGTGTTCTTATGGTCACTCTGGCCTGAAGCGACCACCCGAGCCGTGCTGCGTCCACCAGGTCCTGGACTCGGCTAACCCCCAGGCAGTTCTGGAGCGTGGTCCTGAGCTCCTGTCTGACTTTCCCTCTCTTCTGGCCGTTCTCACCAGGGGTCCACCTATGTCCGGCTCCCTCGGGTCTCTTGGTGGGTACACCTCTTCTGGGTTCCCTGACCCTATACTTGGTCTGCCTTCCTGGTGGATGTGGCGAGGGTCGTGGTAGATCCTGCCCACGACCTCCGGTCTCTGGCTAAGGTATGCTTTTCTCTCTGCCAGCTTGGGATCCGGTACCCTAGGTGCCAACTCTTCACCCTCTGATCTAATTTTGGGTTCTTGGAGTTCCCTCTTGTTTTCTCTGGGTCCTTCAGACTCCTCTCTCTCTCTTGGCCTTGGAGCTGGCCCCAGCCGGAACCACAACTCCCTGTCAGCCCTTCTGGCTGAGCTTCTCTGCTCTGCTCCTCTGACTCTACAAAAAGACCCTGTCCTAAGATGGTGCCCACCTTATATACTCCCTCTATGTGTGAGCTCAGGTGACCAGCACCCAATGAGCTCCTAGCATTACCCAGACTGCTCCCCCTATCTGCCCCTACACTACTGGGATGTTCCACCCCCCTCCCACTCCAGCCAGGAACAGACACTGTCGTACCTGCACATTTCTCTAGTGGGAGTACCATCGGTCTGTTCCCCGGAAATGGGATGTGTGTAGTGCATGCAGCTAACTGAGCTCAGTTCCACACTCCATCCTTACCCGGGAGTGGAATACCACACCTCTGGGTTGAGGTGCAATACCCCTGTAGCAGCCGAATCCTCAGGGTGCTACACCTGTATGACCTCCCTACAACGCCTGGGCATGCTCCTGATGAGGCTGAGTATTGTGTGTGGCCTCCACGTGCCTGTATGACCTCCCTACAACGCCTGGGCATGCTTCTGCTGAGGCTGAGTATTGTGTGTGGCCTACACGTGCCTGTATGACCTCCCTACAATGCCTGGGCATGCTCCTGATGAGGCTGAGTATTGTGTGTGGCCTCCACGTGCCTGTATGACCTCCCTACAACGCCTGGGCATGCTCCTGCTGAGGCTGAGTATTGTCTGTGGCCTCCACGTGCCTGTATGACCTCCCTACAACGCCTGGGCATGCTCCTGATGAGGCTGAGTATTGTGTGTGGCCTCCACGTGCCTGTATGACCTCCCTACAACGCCTGGGCATGCTCCTGATGAGGCTGAGTATTGTGTGTGGCCTCCACGTGCCTGTATGACCTCCCTACAACGCCTGGGCATGCTCCTGATGAGGCTGAGTATTGTGTGTGGCCTCCACGTGCCTGTATGACCTCCCTACAACGCCTGGGCATGCTCCTGATGAGGCTGAGTATTGTGTGTGGCCTCCACGTGCCTGTATGACCTCCCTACAACGCCTGGGCATGCTCCTGATGAGGCTGAGTATTGTGTGTGGCCTCCACGTGCCTGTATGACCTCCTACAACGCCTGGGCATGCTCCTGATGAGGCTGAGTATTGTGTCTGGCCTCACCGTGCCTGTATGACCTCCCTACAATGCCTGGGCATGCTCCTGATGAGGCTCAGTATTGTGTGTGGCCTCCACGTGCCTGTATGACCTCCCTACAATGCCTGGGCATGCTCCTGATGAGGCTGAGTATTGTGTGTGGCCTCCACGTGCCTGTATGACCTCCCTACAACGCCTGGGCATGCTCCTGATGAGGCTGAGTATTGTGTGTGGCCTCCACATGCCTGTATGACCTCCCTACAATGCCTGGGCATGCTCCTGATGAGGCTGAGTATTGTGTGTGGCCTCCATGTGCCTGTATGACCTGCCTACAATGCCTGGGCATGCTCCTGATGAGGCTCAGTATTGTGTGTGGCCTCCACGCGCCTGTATGACCTCCCTACAATACCTGGGCATGCTCCTGATGAGGCTGAGTATTGTGTGTGGCCTCCACGTGCCTGTATGACCTCCCTACAACGCCTGGGCATGCTCCTGATGAGGCTGAGTATTATGTGTGGCCTCCACGTGCCTGTATGACCTCCCTACAATGCCTGGGCATGCTCCTGATGAGGCTGAGTATTGTGTCTGGCCTCACCGTGCCTGTATGACCTCCCTACAATGCCTGGGCATGCTCCTGATGAGGCTCAGTATTGTGTGTGGCCTCCACGTGCCTGTATGACCTCCCTACAATGCCTGGGCATGCTCCTGATGAGGCTGAGTATTGTGTGTGGCCTCCACGTGCCTGTATGACCTCCCTACAACGCCTGGGCATGCTCCTGATGAGGCTGAGTATTGTGTGTGGCCTCCACGTGCCAGTATGACCTCCCTACAATGCCTGGGCATGCTCCTGATGAGGCTGAGTATTGTGTGTGGCCTCCACGTGCCTGTATGACCTCCCTACAACGCCTGGGCATGATCCTGCTGAGGCTGAGTATTGTCTGTGGCCTCCACGTGCCTGTATGACCTCCCTACAATGCCTGGGCATGCTCCTGATGAGGCTGAGTATTGTGTGTGGCCTCCACGAGCCTGTATGACCTCCCTACAACGCCTGGGCATGCACCTGATGAGGCTGAGTATTGTGTGTGGCCTCCACGTGCCTGTATGACCTCCCTACAACGCCTGGGCATGCTCCTGATGAGGCTGAGTATTGTCTGTGGCCTCCACGTGCCTGTATGACGTCCCTACAACGCCTAGGCATGCTCCTGATGAGGCTCAGTATTGTGTGTGGCCTCCACGTGCCTGTATGACCTCCCTACAACGCCTGGGCATGCTCCTGATGAGGCTGAGTATTGTGTGTGGCCTCCACGTGCCTGTATGACCTCCCTACAACGCCTGGGCATGCTCCTGATGAGGCTCAGTATTGTGTGTGGCCTCCAAGTGCCTGTATGACCTCCCTACAATGCCTGGGCATGCTCCTGATGAGGCTGAGCATTGTGTGTGGCCTCCACTTGCCTGTATGACCTCCCTACAACGCCTGGGCATGCTCCTGATGAGGCTGAGTATTGTCTGTGGCCTCCACGTGCCTGTATGACCTCCCTACAACGCCTGGGAATGCTCCTGATGAGGCTGAGTATTGTGTGTGGCCTCCACGTGCCTGTATGACCTCCCTACAATGTCTGGGCATGCTCCTGATGAGGCTGAGTATTGTGTGTGGCCTCCACGTGCCTGTATGACCTCCCTACAATGCCTGGGCATGCTCCTGATGAGGCTGAGTATTGTGTGTGGCCTCCACGTGCCTGTATGACCTCCCTACAACGCCTGGGCATGCTCCTGATGAGGCTTAGTATTGTGTGTGGCCTCCACGTGCCTGTATGACCTCCCTACAACGCCTGGGCATGCTCCTGATGAGGCTGAGTATTGTGTGTTGCCTCCACGTGCCTGTATGACCTCCCTACAACGCCTGGGCATGCTCCTGATGAGGCTGAGTATTGTGTGTGTCCTCCACGTGCCTGTATGACCTCCCTACAATGCCTGGGCATGCTCCTGATGAGGCTGAGTATTGTGTGTGGCCTCCACGTGCCTGTATGACCTCCCTACAATGCCTGGGCATGCTCCTGATGAGGCTGAGTATTGTGTGTGGCCTCCACGTGCCTGTATGACCTCCCTACAACGCATGGGCATGCTCCTGCTGAGTCTGAGTATTGTCTGTGGCCTCCACCTGCCTGTATGACCTCCCTACAACGCCTGGGCATGCTCCTGATGAGGCTGAGTATTGTGTGTGGCCTCCACGTGCCAGTATGACCTCCCTACAACGCCTGGGCATGCTCTTGATGAGGCTGAGTATTGTGTGTGGCCTCCACGTGCCTGTATGACCTCCCTACAACGCCTGGGCATGCTACTGATGAGGCTGAGTATTGTCTGTGGCCTCCACGTGCCTGTATGATGTCCCTACAATGCCTAGGCATGCTCCTGATGAGGCTCAGTATTGTGTGTGGCCTCCACGTGCCTGTATGACCTCTCTACAACGCCTGGGCATGCTCCTGATGAGTCTGAGTATTGTGTGTGGCCTCTACGTGCCTGTATGACCTCCCTACAACGCCTGGGCATGCTCCTGATGAGGCTGAGTATTGTGTGTGGCCTCCACGTGCCTGTATGACCTCCCTACAACGCCTGGGCATGCTCCTGATGAGGCTGAGTATTGTTTGTGGCCTCCACGTGCCTGTATGACCTCCCTACAACGCCTGGGCATGCTCCTGATGAAGCTGAGTATTGTGTGTGGCCTCCACTTGCCTGTATGACCTCCCTACAACGCCTGGGCATGCTCCTGATGAGGCTGAGTATTGTGTGTAGCCTCCACATGCCTGTATGACCTCCCTACAACACCTGGGCATGCTCCTGATGAGGCTGAGTATTGTGTGTGGCCTCCACGTGCCTGTATGACCTCCCTACAACGCCTGGGCATGCTTCTGCTGAGGCTGAGTATTGTGTGTGGCCTACACGTGCCTGTATGACCTCCCTACAATGCCTGGGCATGCTCCTGATGAGGCTGAGTATTGTGTGTGGCCTCCACGTGCCTGTATGACCTCCCTACAACGCCTGGGCATGCTCCTGCTGAGGCTGAGTATTGTCTGTGGCCTCCACGTGCCTGTATGACCTCCCTACAACGCCTGGGCATGCTCCTGATGAGGCTGAGTATTGTGTGTGGCCTCCACGTGCCTGTATGACCTCCCTACAACGCCTGGGCATGCTCCTGATGAGGCTGAGTATTGTGTGTGGCCTCCACGTGCCTGTATGACCTCCCTACAACGCCTGGGCATGCTCCTGATGAGGCTGAGTATTGTGTGTGGCCTCCACGTGCCTGTATGACCTCCCTACAATGCCTGGGCATGCTCCTGATGAGGCTGAGTATTGTGTGTGGCCTCCACGTGCCTGTTGACCTCCCTACAACGCCTGGGCATGCTCCTGATGAGGCTCAGTATTGAGTGTGGCCTCCACGTGCCTGTATGACCTCCCTACAATGCCTGGGCATGCTCCTGATGAGGCTGAGTATTGTGTGTGGCCTCCACGTGCCTGTATGACCTCCCTACAACGCCTGGGCATGCTCCTGATGAGGCTGAGTATTGTGTGTGGCCTCCACGTGCCTGTATGACCTCCCTACAATGCCTGGGCATGCTCCTGATGAGGCTGAGTATTGTGTGTGGCCTCCATGTACCTGTATGACCTGCCTACAATGCCTGGGCATGCTCCTGATGAGGCTCAGTATTGTGTGTGGCCTCCACGCGCCTGTATGACCTCCCTACAATGCCTGGGCATGCTCTTGATGAGGCTGAGTATTGTGTGTGGCCTCCACGTGCCTGTATGACCTCCCTACAACGCCTGGGCATGCTCCTGATGAGGCTGAGTATTATGTGTGGCCTCCACGTGCCTGTATGACCTCCCTACAATGCCTGGGTATGCTCCTGATGAGGCTGAGTATTGTGTCTGGCCTCACCGTGCCTGTATGACCTCCCTACAATGCCTGGGCATGCTCCTGATGAGGCTCAGTATGGTGTGTGGCCTCCACGTGCCTGTATGACCTCCCTACAATGCCTGGGCATGCTCCTGATGAAGCTGAGTATTGTGTGTGGCCTCCACGTGCCTGTATGACCTCCCTACAACGCCTGGGCATGCTCCTGATGAGGCTGAGTATTGTGTGTGGCCTCCACGTGCCTGTATGACCTCCCTAAATGCCTGGGCATGCTCCTGATGAGGCTGAGTATTGTGTGTGGCCTCCATGTACCTGTATGACCTGCCTACAATGCCTGGGCATGCTCCTGATGAGGCTGAGTATTGTGTGTGGCCTCCACGCACCTGTTTGACCTCCCTACAATGCCTGGGCATGCTCCTGATGAGGTTGAGTATTGTGTGTGGCCTTCACGTGCCTGTATGACCTCCCTACAACGCCTGGGCATGCTCCTGATGAGGCTGAGTATTATGTGTGGCCTCCACGTGCCTGTATGACCTCCCTACAATGCCTGGGCATGCTCCTGATGAGGCTGAGCATTGTGTGTGGCCTCCACGTGCCTGTATGACCTCCCTACAATGCCTGGGCATGCTCCTGATGAGGTTGCGGATGGTCTCCTGTGGGATCTCCTCCCAGACCTGGACTAAAGCATCCGCCAACTCCTGGACAGTCTGTGGTGCAATGTGACGTTGGTGGATGGAGCGAGACATGATGTCCCAAATGTGTTCAATCGGATTCAGGTCTGGGGAAGGGGCGGCCCAGTCCATAGCTTCAATGCCTTCATCTTGCAGGAACTGCTGACAGACTCCAGCCACATGAGGTCAGGCATTGTCCTGCATTAGGAGGAACCCAGGGCCAACCGCACCAGCATATGGTCTCACAAGGGGTCTGAGGATCTCATCTCGGTACCTAATGGCAGTCAGGCTACCTCTGGCGAGCACATGGAGGACTGTGCTGCCCTCCAAAGAAATGCCACCCCACACCATTACTGACCCACTGCCAAACTGGTCATGCTGAAGGATTCTGCAGGTTGCAAATCACTCTCCATGGCGTCTCCAGACTCTGTCACGTCTGTCACATGTGCTCAGTGTGAACCTGCTTTCATCTGTGAAGAGCACAGGGCGCCAGTGGCGATTCTGCCAATCCTGGTGTTCTGTGGGAAATGCCAAGTGTCCTCCACGGTGTTGGGCTGTGAGCACAACCCCCATCTGTGGACGTCAGGCCCTCATACCACCCTCATGGAGTCGGTTTCTAACCGTTTGTGCAGACACATGCACATTTGTGGCCTGCTGGAGGTCATTTTGCAGGGCTCTGGCAGTTCTCCTCCTGTTCCTCCTTGCACAAAGGGGGAGGTAGCGGTCCTGCTCCTATGGCCCCCTCCATGTCTCCTGGTGTACTGGCCTGTCTCCTGGTAGTGCCTCCGGCCTCTGGACACTACGCTGACAGACACAGCAAACCTTCTTGCCACAGCTCGCATTGATGTGCCATCCTGGATGAGTTTCACTACCTGAGCAACTTCTGTGGGTTGTACAGTCCGTCTCATGCTACCACGAGTGTGAAAGCACAACCAACATTCAAAAGTGACCAAAACATCAGCCAGAAAGCATTGGTACTGAGATGTGGTCTGTGGTCCCCACCTGCAGAACCACTCCTTTATTGAGGGTGTCTTGATAATTGCCAATAATTTCCATCTCTTACATAGTAACATAGTTTTTAAGGTTGAAGGAAGACTAAGTCCATCTAGTCCAACCCATACCCTAACTCATTGATCCAGAGGAAGGCAAAAAAATCCATGTGGCAAACACTAAGCTCCACTTTGGGGAAAAAAATTCCTTCCCGACTCCATATGACAATCAGACTAGTTCCCTGGATCAACGCCCTATCAAGGAGTCTAGTATATATAACCTGTAATATTATACTTTTCCATAAAGGCATCCAGGCCCTTCTTAAATGTTAGTAGTGAATCCCTCATTACCACATCATGCGGCAGAGAGCTCCATAGTCTCACTGCTCTTACAGTAAAGAATCCCCGTCTGTGATTATGATTAAACCTTCTTTCCTCCAGACGTAGAAGATGCCCCCTTGTCCCAGTCTCAGGCCTCAGAGTAAAAAGATCAGTAGAAAGGTCTTTGTACTGTCCCCTCATATACTTGTACATAGAAATAAGATCCCCCCTTAAACTAAATAACCCCAAGTGTAATAACCTGTCTTGGTATTGCAGACCCCCAGTCCTCTAATAACCTGACTTGGTATTGCAGACCCCCAGTCCTCTAATAACCTGTCTTGGTATTGCAGACCCCCCAGTCCTCTAATAACCTTGGTCGCTCTTCTCTGCACCCTCTCTAGTTCAGCTATGTCTTTCTTATACACCGCAGACCAGAACTGTACACAGTATTCTAAGTGTGGTCGCACTAGTGACTTGTATAGAGGTAAAATTATGTTCTCCTCATGAGCACCTATGCCTCTTTTAATGCATCCCATTATTTCATTTGCCTTTGCAGCAGCTGCCTGACACTGGCCACTAAAAGTGAGCTTGTCGTCCGCCAATACACCCAGGTCTTTTTCAGTGACAGTTTTGCCTAGTGTTTTACAATTAAGCATATAATTATACATTTTATTTCCTCTGCCCAAGTGCATTACCTTACATTTATCCCCATTAAAGCTCATTTGCCATTTACCAGCCCAAGCTTCTAGTTTACATAGATCCTCCTGTAATATAAAATTGTCCTCCTCTGTATTGATTACCCTGCAGAGTTTAGTGTCATCTGCAAATATTGAAATATTACTCTGTATGCCCCCTACAAGGTCATTAATAAATATGTTAAAAAGAAGGGAGCCCAATACTGACCCCTGTGGTACCCCATTGTTAACTGAGACCCAGTCTGAGTGTTTTCCATTAATAACCACCCTTCCTATCACTGAGCCAATTCTTAACCCACATACATATATTTTCCCCTATCCCCATTGTTCTCATTTTATGTATCAACCTTTTGTGTGGAACCGTATCAAAAGCTTTTGAAAAGTCCATATACACAACATCCACTGCATTTCCTTGGTCCAGTCCAGAACTTGCCTCCTCATAAAAACTAATCAGATTAATTTGACAGGAACGGTCCCTGGTAAACCCATGTTGATATTGGGTCATGAGGTTATTCTTCTTCAGATACTCTAGTATAGCATCTCTTAGGAAACCCTCCAGGATTTTACCCACAGTAGAGGTTAAGCTTACCGGCCTAGAATTTCCAAGTTCAGTTTTTATCCCCTTTTTGAATATTGGCTCCACATTTGCTATACGCCAGTCCTGTGGTACAGACCCTGTTATTATGGAATCTTTAAAGCTTATGTAGCACCCTGAGGATTCGGCTGCTACAGGGGTATTGCACCTCAACCCAGAGGTGTGATATTCCACTCCCGGGTAAGGATGGAGTGTGGGACTGAGTCCAGAAAGCTGCATGCACTACACACATCCCATTTCCGGGGAACAGACCAACGGTACTCCCACTTAGAAATGTGCAGGTACGACCGAGTCTGTTCCTGGCTGGAGTGGGAGGGGGGTGGTACATCCCAAGTAGTGTAGGGGCAGATAGGGGGAGCAGCCTGGGTAAAGATAGGAGCTCATTGGGTGCTGGTCACCTGAGCTCACACATAGAGGGAGTATTTAAGGTGGGCACCATCTAAGAACAGGGTCAGTCTGTCAGAGTGGAGGCAGTCAGCGAGTCTTTGCAGAGAAGTCAGAGGAAGAGGAGCAGAGCAGCCCCAGGCCCAGAGAGAGTGAGAGAGGAGAGTCAGAAGGACCCAGAGAAAACAAGCAGGAACTCTGAGAACCCATATATAAACCTAGGGTGAAGAGTTGGCAAAATGGTACCGGATCCCAAACTGGTGGAGGCTCAAGCACACCTCAGCCAGAGACCGGGGGCCGTGGGCAGGATCTGCCACGGCCACCCACCACATCCACCCTGAAGGCAAACCACGTGTAGGGTCAGGGAACCCAAGGCCAAGGGTTGCCCAACAGAAGGCCCGAGGGAGCTGGACCTAGGTGGATCCCTGGTGGGGACGGCCAGAAGACAGGACAGGAAGGAGGGCTCAGGGTCACGCTCCGGACTTGCTTGGGGGTTGGCTGAATCCAGGACCTGGTGGACGCAGCACGGCTCGGGTGGTCACTTGAAGCTGGAGTGACCGGAACATCAGCAGTAAGTAAATACCCTAAACTGCACAACCCGACTCTGTCTTTAATTACCATCTATGCTGCACCACCACAACCCCCATCCTCTGCACCTGACCCCCCTGAGGCTATACCCCACCCGTTGGGGGTTATACTATCAAAAGCTGCACCAACACCATCAGCCTCAGCGGACCCTGCTGCAGCGGCGGCCGTAGTGACCGCAATACAACGGGTGGCGTAGTCGACATAAAGAACTTTATAACATCTGTAGGACTGCCACATACTCTGAGCTTGACACCCTGGGCACGGACCGGGTCACAGCCACTCGGAAGACTACAACCCCCATCTGATCCGGCTCCGGGTATTCCCCTAAAGAATATGGCCCAGGGGGCGCGTCAACTTTGGCGTAGTCGGCAGGATCACGTGCCCGCAACACCCGGGTACTGCGTGCCTGAAGAAAAGAACAAGTTTACCTAAAAAAAAAGTCTCCTGCCGGTTCCGGAGGGTCCGCGCCATCGGACTCCATCACAGATCGATTCCCGCCGGTTGTCCGCCATTAACAGCTTTTTCCCGCCATCTGCAGAGTTTCCCGCCACTGGGAGACGATTCCCGCCATTTCCAAAGGTTTCCCGCCTTGGAAGAGCGGACGCCATTATGGGCGTGCCAGAGGGTGGTGAGAGGCCGCCTCCCATCGTGGGCCAGGACCGAAAATGACGCCAAAAGTGGAAACCGCCCCCACCAACAGAGACTGTGATGCTAGAGGTGTCTGTCAGCGTGAAAGAACTGCCCCTGGAGCTGACAATCACCAAGTGGCCCCGGGACCGCCCTCGAAGTGGGAGGACTGAGAACAAGAGAGCAAAGATGGGTGTCGCTTGGAGCAGTCTGGAGAGAGCGCACCCGGAGACAAGAAGCCTAGAGCTGAGTCCAGAAGAAGCTTACCCGGAGATGGGAGAAGAGCAGAGCAGCACCGGCCCGCTGGCCAGGAGCCTGCTGGAGACAACGGAAGGAGAGCAGAGCAGCACCGACCCGTTGGTCAGGAGCCTGCTAGAAGCGACGACCCCACTAGGCTTAGTGGAGGTCTTGGCACAGCTCCCCCGAGATCGGGAGTGTGCGCAGACTGCGCTGGAGGGCCTCGCACGGAGGATGGCCCGGGTGCAACGAGAGACGTTGGCGGAGTGGAGCCGAGAGATGGCCCAGCGGACCGAGACTCGTCAGCGGAGCACGCCACCCGAGACGAGGAGACAGACCGCCTCTGAGGATGGCGCAGGAGGACTGAAGGCCGGAGACGGCGCCGAGAAGGGAGCCGAACGAAAGGAGGCAGGTAAAGGGGACGTCTCTACCCCAAACCGGGAAACCGCGTACCTGCCCCAGCTCCCCGTCGCAGAGCCCGAAGTACCCCCTGCCGTGCCCGTAGCCGCAACGTCACCGCCGCAGACTAGGCCTCAAACGGGAGCCGCGACCCCTGTGACGTCACACGCCTCGACCCCGAGCGTGACCAAGCAGGAAGTACCACCAGCCTGGTCGCAAGGCCTAGTACCCCCGGGCGCCGCAATACCAACAGCGCCCCCTACCTCCGCGGAGCCACCGGCCTGGTCGCAGGGCCAAGTAGCCCAGGGCGCCGCCGTCCTTACGGTGCCCTTCACTTTCCAGGTGCCCCAGGCCTGGCCGCAAGGCCTGGGCAACCCGGGCGCCACCACCACCGCGCCCATAAAACCAAGAGTGCCGCATCTGGGAGAAGATCTGTTTGCCCAACATACGTGCCCGGATGGGCAGCCCTTTATTTGGCCACCGGAGTTTCACCATCCCCGACTCCGGAAAGAGAGACCCCTAGATGAACCCCTGATCCCGGCTCCAAAGCCCGTAAAGAGGATCTCGCCCCCGCTAGCAGAAGTGCAGTTTGAGTGGGACCCCACCGGAGAAGACCTCATGGGGTTCACTCAGGAGACTCGGGCAGCCGCAGCGGAGCGTGCAGAGTGCTGCCGCCAGCAGCTTGAGGTCTTTGAGAGGGAGCGGAGAGAGAGGCGGGTCCGGGAACAACAAGCCCAGATAAGGAGCGCGGAGCAGAAGGGCCGGGCCAGGAGGAATCCCCGTGCAGCTCATGGTCCCCCTTCCACCGGGACTGTGATCAAGTTCAATATGCAGCACGGGTGGGGCTTCATCCGAGACCACCGCACCCCAGGTGACGTCTTCGTGACAAGAAGAGACGTTGAATCCCACCTACCGGAGGGACACAGAGGTCGTGACCTTTACATCGGGGACGAGGTCACCTTTACCCGGCACAAGTGTGCCAAAGGACCCTACGCCCTCCATGTGCATCGCCTGACGGAGGAAGAGCTGCGGTGTGAGGAGGAAGAACAAGAGGACCCGGACGGGTCTGAAGCTAAAGGTAACCACAAAGAAAGAGCAGGAGGACGTCGTCGTTGAGTACGGCAGAGTAGAGGCTGTACATAGTTACCCGTCGGGGTACCAAAGAAACTGTTGCTGATAATATAGTCCCAGTTGGGACCAGCAAGTGTGAACTGTTTACCCGTTTATCCCTTAAATCCCACTGACCGAGGACTGAGAGCGGTCATTCCTCCCTTATACCTGGCCGAGGACTGAGAGCGGCCATATCCCCTGTAAATAGTTGCGCGTCCTAAAGCGCCCCTACTGGTTTTATAGGAAAGCCACGAGTTCCAAAGACTGTCGCACTTTACCCGGTCACACGTTGCACAGTGACCGGAGGAGGAGCCAGAGGTGACGAGAATGTTATTAAAATGAAAAGTTTTATGATGATGCTGATATATATATGATATTTTATATGTTTTATTATGTTGTTTATATGAAAAAAAAATGTATGTTGTGGATGTTTTATATCTTACAGCCCGAGGACGTGCTGTGATTTACCAGGGGGGAATGTAGCACCCTGAGGATTCGGCTACTACAGGGGAATTGCACCTCAACCCAGAGGTGTGATATTCCACTCCCGGGTAAGGATGGAGTGTGGGACTGAGTCCAGAAAGCTGCATGCACTACACACATCCCATTTCCGGGGAACAGACCAACGGTACTCCCACTTAGAAATGTGCAGGTACGACCGAGTCTGTTCCTGGCTGGAGTGGGAGGGGGGTGGTACATCCCAAGTAGTGTAGGGGCAGATAGGGGGAGCAGCCTGGGTAAAGATAGGAGCTCATTGGGTGCTGGTCACCTGAGCTCACACATAGAGGGAGTATTTAAGGTGGGCACCATCTAAGAACAGGGTCAGTCTGTCAGAGTGGAGGCAGTCAGCGAGTCTTTGCAGAGAAGTCAGAGGAAGAGGAGCAGAGCAGCCCCAGGCCCAGAGAGAGTGAGAGAGGAGAGTCAGAAGGACCCAGAGAAAACAAGCAGGAACTCTGAGAACCCATATATAAACCTAGGGTGAAGAGTTGGCAAAAGGGTACCGGATCCCAAACTGGTGGAGGCTCAAGCACACCTCAGCCAGAGACCGGGGGCCGTGGGCAGGATCTGCCACGGCCACCCACCACATCCACCCTGAAGGCAAACCACGTGTAGGGTCAGGGAACCCAAGGCCAAGGGTTGCCCAACAGAAGGCCCGAGGGAGCTGGACCTAGGTGGATCCCTGGTGGGGACGGCCAGAAGACAGGACAGGAAGGAGGGCTCAGGGTCACGCTCCGGACTTGCTTGGGGGTTGGCTGAATCCAGGACCTGGTGGACGCAGCACGGCTCGGGTGGTCACTTGAAGCTGGAGTGACCGGAACATCAGCAGTAAGTAAATACCCTAAACTGCACAACCCGACTCTGTCTTTAATTACCATCTATGCTGCACCACCACAACCCCCATCCTCTGCACCTGACCCCCCTGAGGCTATACCCCACCCGTTGGGGGTTATACTATCAAAAGCTGCACCAACACCATCAGCCTCAGCGGACCCTGCTGCAGCGGCGGCCGTAGTGACCGCAATACAACGGGTGGCGTAGTCGACATAAAGAACTTTATAACATCTGTAGGACTGCCACATACTCTGAGCTTGACACCCTGGGCACGGACCGGGTCACAGCCACTCGGAAGACTACAACCCCCATCTGATCCGGCTCCGGGTATTCCCCTAAAGAATATGGCCCAGGGGGCGCGTCACTTACAAATAATGGTCTATCTATGACGTTACTTAATTCCTGCAGTATTCGCGGGTGTATCCCATCCGGGCCTGGGGATTTGTCACCTTTAGTGATGTTTAGACGCCGCCGTACTTCCTGCTGGGTTAAGCAAGTGACATTTACTGGAGAATTTTAGTTCTCACTAATCATGTTTTCTGTCATGCGATTTTCTTGTGTAAATACGGTTGAAAAAAAATCATTTAGCATATTGGCTTTTTCCTCATCCTCATCCACCATTTCACCCAGACTATTTTTAAGGGGGCCAACACTATCATTTTTTAGTTTCTTACTATTTATGTAGTTAAAGAATATTTTGGGGTTATTTTTACTTTCTCTGGCAATGATTCTCTCTGCCTCAATCTTTGCTGCCTTGATTTGGTTTTTACATAATTTATTTAATTTTCTATATTTATTTAATGCCTCATCACTACCTACTTGCTTTAGTTCTCTAAATGCTTTCTTTTTGTCACTTATTGCGCCCCTTACAGCTCTATTTAGCCATAGTGGTTTCCTCCTATTTCTATCATGTTTATTCCCATAGGGTATATATTGTACACAGGTCCTATTCAGGATGTTAATAAATGTCTCCCATTTGCTTTGTGTAGTTTTATGTCTCAGGATATCGTCCCAGTTTATTGCACTAAGATCATCTCTTAACCGTTGGAAATTTGCCTTCCTGAAGTTTAGTGTCCTTGTAAACCCTCTACTACACATCTTATTAAAGGATACATGAAAACGTATTATTTTGTGATCACTATTACCCAAGTGACCCCCAACTCGTATATTTGATATGCGGTCTGGCCTGTTGGTTAATATTAGGTCTAGCAGTGCCCCCCTTCTTGTTGGGTCCTGAACCAGTTGTGAAAGGTAATTGTCTCTCATAGTAGTCAAAAACCTATTTCCTTTGCTTGAACTACATGTTTCTGTCCCCCCAATGTATTTCAGGGTAGTTGAAGTCCCCCATAATAATGACTTCTCCTTGAGTCGCTGCTTCATCTATTTGCTTTACGAGGATATTCTCCGCTGCTTCCATTATTTTTGGAGACTTATAACAAACTCCTATCAGTAATTTATTATTTTTTCCCCCTCCCCTTATCTCCACCCACAGGGACTCTACATTTTCATTAGATTCACATATATCCTCCCGCAAGACAGGTTATAAGGATGATTTTACATATAAACACCCCCCCTCGCTTGTTTATACGCTCATTTGCACAACAGCAGGTGAAATTGATTGTCAATCAGTGTTGCTTCCTAAGTGGACAGTTTGATTTCACAGAAGTTTCATTTACTTGGAGTTATATTCTGTTGTATAAGTGTTTCCTTTATTTTTTTGAGCAGTGGATATGTAAGAGAATTGTAGAGGTAGGCCTCATACACACCCTGGAAAAATTAAAAGCGAGAGTCAGATGATGACCCTCTAGAAATTATAAGCAAGAGCCCCTGAATACCAGCTGTATGACACCTGACACCCTGCGGTATTGGCCCCCGGGAGGTTTTGGAACCGATTGGGGCAGATTAACTCCTTCAATACTGCTGTCAATCACCACAGCAGTATCTAAGTGGTTAAAAGTAGGTTAAAAGACCCCCTATGACTGGATAGTCCACCCTCGATCATAATCACAGGTGCCAATCATTGCATGGTGCCCTGAGGTCATCTGATGACACCCGGGTACGGTGGCCTGTGAGATCCTGCCATAAGCTGGGTCTAACAGGCACAGTCAGTGACTCATTGACAATTCTCCAGCAGTGCAGTACACGAGTACTGCAGTGCATGAAGCTAGTGATCAAAGTAAAAAATATTCATGTCCTACAATGGTACTAAGTGAAAAAGTAAAAAAAAAAATGACATAAAATGTGTAAAAAGTAAAAAAAAAAAACACAAAAAAGCGCACACATATCACAAAAAGTTGTTTCGCCACTAAAAATGCAGCGTTTGTGTTAAATCAGAAATAAACAAAAAAAATGGACACATAATTGGTAACGCCGCGTCCGCAATGACCCGATCTATAAAACTGGCATGTTATTTATTTGGAAAGGCGAACACCATAAAAAAATAAAAATTTAAAACACTCCAAAAATGTTGCATTTTCACCATACTGACACACAAAAAAACTGAATAAAAAGCAAAAAAATATATTGTGATGACACAGCATTTAATCTTAATTATGCCAAACTTAAATTCAGTAGGCCCAGAGATAAACGCTATTGCCTGAATATTGACTATTGAATTTATGTGTTTCTTTCTTCGGTTGCTCAAGAAACTTGGCCTATTGTCAAGTGAGTCTGAATGTTGTAACTTATCTGTTATCTTTGGAGGACAGGAACACAGGATCATGGAACAATCGATGTTTGCTAATATGTTGATTATCCATTATATAAGTCTATGTAACTTGTTGACCTGCAAATCAGAGGAGAACAAACTAAGCAGATTGATTAAATACTCAAACATTGCGATTTGCGAGTTAATCTCATCCCACCTTCCCCTTGAACTGTGGATGATGACCTGAACCACAAATGTGGGTAGAAAAAGCCTATTTTCTATCCTTCTGTTACAAGAGAGTGACTTGACAGAACACAGCCAGGACATCATGACTCCATAGAGAAACACTGTATAGGACAGCTGCCAGGACACCATGGCTCCATCAAGATGTACACCGATTTGACATTCTACAGGATGCCAGCCTTAAGGACCACAGCCCTAGCTGGAAGAATACAGATCTGCTCCATTGACCATAGTTGAACCCTTAAAGACGTCTTGAAGAATCTAGGTTGGGACAATCAGGTCACCTGGCCACATACATCACTGATCTCGGTTAGCTTTCTAAGCTTGTCATTACCTCCTCTCTGTGGGTGCCCGCCAAAAGGAGGGTGCCACTGGTGAGGGTAGTTGGCCTTGGAAATCCCGAAGTTGCAGCGGCTCAAATCCCGGCGAATCAGAGGAAGGGTGAGACTGTCATTTGCACCATCTTGGGTATTTTGCTGGGACTGGTCCATATTTTATTGATCGTTTGGTGGTTTAATAAAGTATTGCCACACTGTTTTACCCTCACCCTGTGTTGCCTGAGTAGAATTATGCCCACGGGCGTTCAGTGGGATGAGCCCTGGTCCATGCGGTCTCGGGCCAGCGGACGAGAGTACCCACTGCCCCACCCCCTCCCGTGTCTCCACATATATGTAAAAAAAATGGTACAATTCAAAATGCCAAACCGTCCCGCAAAAAACATCCCCTAATATGGCATATTTGGAAAAAAAGTTATCGCTGTAATCGTACTGACCCGATGGACAAATCGGTCTTATCACTTTTACTGCACGGTGAACTGTGCAAAAAATATATAAAAAAACAATAATTGAATTGCTGGTTTTTATTCATTTAGTGTCTAAAAAAATCTGAATAAAAAGTGATCAAAAAAGTTATGTACCCCAAAATTGTAACAAAAAAATCTCCAGCTCATTGCGCAAAAAATAAACCCTAATACAGCTCTGCCAAAAAATAAAAAAGGTACAGCTCTCAGAACATGACGACAAAATTTATTTTTTTTTATAAAAAAAAAAGCATTTGTACTGCGTGATAATAGCAAAACATAACAAAAAAAAAGAAGATGTAAATCTGGTATCACTGACCCGAAGGTTAAAGCCGTCTGTGGTAAGACGACTCGCTCGGCCGCTCCCGGAAGTAGACACAGGAACCGAGTTTTCTCTGCAGGCTTTATTATATGGCATAAAGCCCTGCAACTCCAGCAATAGTAAACACGGCCTTACTTGCAAAACGACAAAATAAAAGATAAACAATAGCACAGTCCATATGTATGGGGGATATGCCCACACAGGGTGTAATCCCAGCCTTCAGCTCTGTCCTGAGCTGAAGCTTTCCCAGTCTGGAGACCTTGCCTCTCCAGACCACAGCACAGAGAAATAAACAGGCCTGAACATTTAAACCCTGCTCAGCCACACCCTGAGGGAAGGTATGGTGAATGACGTCCCTCCCATCTCTATGTCATTCACATAAAACCACACCCTTCAAAAGAGTTAACCCCCAGCATATAACATGCTGGCAGAAATTCAGTAGGTCTCAGTTCACACAGGAGAGCAACCTGAGTGACACATACCTCCCCTCGTATATTACACCAGTGACTCTGTCACACGTCTTATCACTAATACCGCACAGAAAATGACGCAAAATTAAAAATAATAAATATTCTTGTACTGCTGTCTATTTATTGATTCAACCTCCCAAAAATCAGAATAAGGCTTGGTTAACATTTATAATGCGCTCTCCGCTGAGCACGGACGTCCGGTTTTCTGTGTAAATCCCCAAAAAAACGCGATTCTGACAAAACCTCCAATGGAACCACTCACTGTAATGAGGCAGATGGAGCCCCTTTGGTCTCCGTCTGGTCTCGGTTCCGGCGGTGTCACATCATTTTAGGTGTCTTTTTAGTGCACGTGTGATTGACCACAGTTCTGTGAGTGCCTAAAAAGATGGATACCACTGGAACTGGAGAGCAAACAGAGTCCAAATTGTCTCCATCGGCCTCATTATAGAGAGTGATTCCATTGGGAGATTCATCCGAATCACATTTTTGTGGGATTTACACGGAAACCCTGACGTAAGTGTTCAGCGTAGAACACAGCCTTATACTGAAAGCGATCAAAAAATGGTAAGTACCCCAAAAATGTTACCAATAAAATCCCTAACTTATTCCGCACAAAACCAGCCCCCACTCAGGTCCGTCATCTGCCATTGGAAATATAGGGGATTCCCATGTTACTGGTAGAATACTCTGGAAAAGCGACACAGCTCCCAACCCCAAATAAAATCCAGTGAAGTCTGCTCTCCCAAATCCGCATGCCACCCTCCTTCTGAACCCCAATGTGCCTAAACCGCAGTAAGTGGCCACATGTTGGCATTATTGTAGTGTGGAGAGAGCACTTCATTTACATGGTGCATGACTCCAGAAACACAAACCGGGCGCAATGTATGGAGGCGCTTCAATATATGGGGGCACTACACTGCAAGGGGACACAATGTATGGGCACTAAACTGGCAGATTTGCAATTGTCCAGAGAAAAGGCCCAGCGTGGATGCTACAAAATAGTCGCTGCAGCCATAGATTAATTCATTGAGAGGTGAAATTTCATTGAGAGGTGCAATTTCTATAATAGGGTTACTTTTGGGGTTTTTCTTCTATTCTGGTGACGCGCCCCTGGGCCTGTGTCGCGCTGCGTTGCGCACGCGGGAGCTTACCCGGAGCCGGATCTGTTGAGGGTTGTAGTCTCGTGGCGGTGACCCGGTCCGTGCCCAGGGAGTCAAACTGAGCGGCGATGTATCAGCGGTAGATGTTGGACGACTACGCCACCCGTTGAGTACAGCTAAGGAGCTGCTGCTGCAGGGCAGACCGCTGAGGCCGGTGGTAGGATTGTGCAGCGTGATAGTATAACCCCCAACAGGAGGGGTATGGCCTCAGGGCAGCCGACGTGGATGATGGGGGTAGCAGGAACCACTCGGAGACGGTACGGTGTAGTTCAGGGTCTTTACTGGTGACAAAGATAGACCCTCCCGGAGTACTGGCTAGCGATTGGGGCCTGGTCAGTCCTTGAGCAGATGGGATCTCCCCTGGCCAGGCGGAGTTGTAGGCCTCCCAAACTAACTGTACTCTTCTGGCTACCTTGCTAGAGGCGGGTATAAGTAGCCCACGTCCCTCAGTGTACCGTGTGGTGCTCACCCGTATGGCCGGTGACTCGGGGCCTTCTAGTAGCTTCCGCTCCACGACGGCGGTGCTGGTCCCATGCGTGTGACCGTGCCTTCGGGTTTCTTGGCCAGAGGACCTGGAATCCCCTGCCTGACGGATTCTGCTGCTGGGTAGGAGTTAGTCCCCACAGCCTCGGACTCCGGGTCCGGTAAGAAATCTTCTCAGTCAGGGCGAGCTCTGCAGCTGCCAGCCCCTGACTCCTTGTAACACTGCTCCCACAGAGCTCCTGATGTTCTGTTCCTATATTTGCTTCTTTTCTCTGTCTCTACTTCTTCTCTACCCGCTAACCCTGCCTCAGCCCCAGTTTTATATAGGGGAAGTTCTTCCCCTCCCAGGACTGTGCAGGAGGTGTGGCATGCATAGGATTCCTGACCAAGAGACCTCCCACCTGCTCTCAGACGTAATATCTCTATCACTGTGGCAACCAGACCCCTGGGGTGTCACATTCCCCCCTAGTGAAATTTAGTACTCCGGGACTAAACATATTTTAGAAAAACATAACAAGATATAACAATAACAATACAATAAAGAAACACATAAAGGTGGTCACGGCATGTCCGTAACCGGGTGCAGTCTTTGAAGAAAGCAAGGTGTCCATTTCACCAAAACAGGGAGACGTAACCAGGTAGGGGTCTGTCCTGCCCCGAGTCCTTAACAGTCTTTAGTCCGTCCTGGGTTACGCTCCAACTATGTACACAGGATTCCCGGTAAATCCACCAAAGACTCCTATAAACAACTAGAAACACATAATTATACACAAGCAACAAGAAAAACAGGTAACCACAAATAAAACAATTTATACACTTCAAATCCTCCAACGTGCGGGTAACTGGCCTCTAGTGGCCCTAGTGGACCTACGGAGCTGACTGTCTGGCCCTGAACTACAGGGTGTAGGAGCTGTCAAGGGTAAATTGGGCAGCTGTCTATGGGCCCTTTGGCTCACTAGGGATATGGCAGGCTCACTGCAAGCAGAGGGTTGATCCTCCTGATCTGCTGGTGTGGGGTCTTCTGCCTCCTGGACCGGCTGTTCTTCCAGCTCTACCTGTTGCTCCGTAGGTGCTTGGGATGCTGGTTGGAGGAAGGTGAGTACGGGTACCACAACTGCACCATTGACTTGAGTCCAAGACCGAGGGAAGTCTCCGAGCACAGTACTAACCATATCTCCCCTTTCCTCTACGGGTCGATGGTCTTCTTGTTCCTCTTCAGGGTTCCGTAACTGTTCAGGACACTTCTTCAGGTGATCCCGGGATACAATGGCTGTGGTCTCCCCTCCGTCTTTACTGATGGTACAGACCTTCGGGTTCTCGTGGCTTGAGGGCAGTACGGTGTACGGGTCCTTCTCCCACTGGTCGTCCAACTTGTGGAGCCGTCTTTTCCTCTTCAAGACCTGCTCTCCGGGCACCAGGGGAACAGCGGGAGCATACTGGTTGTAAGTTTTCTCTTGTCTCTCCCTAGCCTGACAGAGACTTCGCTCCACGCTCTCCTGTACTTTCCGGTACTGCTGCTGCCTCTCTGTGTCCCAGTCTGCTTCTGGTGAAGTGTCCTCGGGTGTCAGGACTCCCATTTCCAGGTCAACAGGTAACTTACCAGGTCTCGCCCTCATTAGGTAAGCCGGGGTACAGTTGGTGGAACCTACCGGGATGTGGTTGTATAGGTCCACCAGATCGGGCAGCTTCTCAGGCCACAGACTGCGTTCTTCCAGGGGCAACGTTTTCAGAAGATCCATTACCACCTGGTTCATTTTCTCACAAAGTCCATTAGTTTGCGGATGATAGGGTGTCGTCCTTATCTTCCGGCAGCCATACAGATTGCAGAATTCCTTGAAGACCTCCGCTTCAAAGGCAGGTCCCTGGTCCGTCAGCACTTGGTCCGGGTACCCGTGTGGACGGCAGAAGTGCTGCTGGAAGGCTCTAGCTGCTGTTTGAGCCGTTAAGTCCTTGACGGGGACGACAACCAAGAACCGGGAGTAATGATCCACGATGGTTAACGCGTAGACGTAGCCACTTCTGCTTGGGGTCAGTTTTACATGATCCAAGGCTACCAGTTCCAATGGCTGCCGGGTGACGATGGACTGCAGGGGAGTCTTCTGGCTGGCACGGTCCTTCCTCCTCAGGTTGCACGGGCCACAGTCTCTGCACCACCTCTCGATGGTTCCCCTCATGCCTACCCAATGGAACCGCCCGCGCAGCAGGAACTCCAGCTTCTTCCATCCGAAATGCCCAGCTCCATCGTGGTATGCCTCCATCACCATGGCTGCGTCTCGTCGTGGCACCACTACTTGCCAGATTAGTTCATGCGTCCGGGAGTTAACCATTCTGCGGCACAACTTCCCCTTGTAAAGGAACAGTCTACTCTTTTCTGCCCACAGTTGCTTGGCTTCCTCCGGAGCGTCTGGGTCAAGGCGAGCCTCTGGCCGAGTCAGCATCTCCTTCACCAGCCGGACGGCAGGGTCACTGTCTTGCGTTTCCGCCCAGTTGTAGTGAGGTAAGGGGTTAAGCGTAGCGCCTTGCTTACTCCTTACCCGATGGGAATACTGGATAGTCCCATGACGGTGAAACGCGGGGAGTTCGACTTCTTCCAGTCCCTCTGGATCTTCTCCTACGTCCGGTAGGTTTGGCATCCTGGACAGGGCGTCCGCATTGGTATTGGAGCGTCCTGCCTGGTATTTGATGGTGAACTCGTAGTTGGACAGGCGGGCCATCCATCTCTGCTCTAGGGCACCGAGTCTTGCCGTGTCCAGGTGTGTCAACGGGTTGTTATCCGTGTACACGACGAACCGGGAAGAAGCGAGGTAGTGCTTAAAGCGTTCGGTGACTGCCCACACCACTGCCAGGAACTCTAGCTTAAATGAGCTGTAATTCTCAGGGCTTCTTTCGGTGGGTCGCAGTTTTCGGCTGGCGTAAGCGATTACTCGCTCCTTCCCCTGCTGAATCTGGGACAACACGGCTCCTAGCCCGATGTTACTTGCGTCGGTGTAGAGGATAAAGGGCTGGCTGTAATCCGGGTACGCCAGGATTTCATCCCCCGTGAGGGCCATCTTCAGCTGGCGGAAGGACTCTTCTTCCAACTTCTCCCATCTGAAGGGCGGCTTCTGGTTCTTGGCCTTCCGGGACTGGCCTATCAGGAGGTCCTGCATAGGAGCTGCCTTTTTGGTGAAACCGGGGATGAACCTGCGGTAGTAGCCTACCAACCCGAGGAACTGCCGCACTTCCTTTACACTGGAGGGACTTGGCCATTCCTTAATTGCGGTGATCTTATCAGGGTCGGGAGCCACTCCGTCAGCGCTCACCACGTGTCCCAGGTACTGCACCTTTGGTTTCAGGAGGTGACACTTGGAGGGTTTCACCTTTAGGCCGTAGCTTGCCAGAGCTTCGAACACTTCCGCCAGGTGTTTCAGGTGGTCCTCATAAGTCTTAGAATATACGATGACATCGTCCAGGTACAACAGGACCGTCTCGAAGTTTCTGTGGCCCAGACAGCACTCCATTAATCGTTGGAAGGTTCCTGGTGCGTTGCAGAGTCCGAACGGCATACAGGTAAACTCGCTAAGTCCCATCGGGGTGGTGAATGCGGCCTTCTCCCGGTCCGCCTCTGCTACAGGAACCTGCCAGTACCCACTAGTGAGATCCAAGGTAGAGAAGAAGTTAGCAGATCTTAAAGCAGCCAAAGACTCCTCTATCCTTGGTAAGGGGTACGCATCCTTGTGTGTGATACGGTTGATTTTCCGGTATCTACACACATCCTCATGGTGTTGTCTTTCTTTTTGACTAAGACTAGTGGAGCTGCCCAGGGGCTACAGCTATCCCTGATCACCCCAGCCTCCTTCATGTCTCTAAGCATCCCCTTGGCGTGTTGGTAGTGTGCAGGGGGTACGGGTCGATACCTCTCTTTTATGGGAGGATGGTCTCCCGTGGGGATGTGGTGTTCTACCCCCTTGACTCGCCCGAAGTCTAACGGGTGTTTACTAAACACTCTCTCGTACTCTTGAACCACCCGATAGACTCCCTGTTTCTGGTGTGAGGGAGTGGAGTCAGTACCCAAATGTAGTTGCTGACACCAGTCCTCCATTGTTTTCTTAGAGCCGTTACCTTCCTCCGGGTGAGATGGAGGCAAGGGTTCCACAGATTGTATAGCATTTTGGTTAATGGTATATAATTTGGCTAGCGTGGCATACCGGGGCAGGTACACTTCCCTCTTCCCGATATTGATTATGCGAACGGGCACCCTCCCATGGCGTACATTAACCACCCCCCGTGCTGTCAAGATGGTGGGCCTACTGTCTGAGTAAACTGGTTCTACCATTGCCTGGTAATCTCTACCTCTCAGACCAATAGCTGCCCGGCACCAAATCATCATTTCACTTTTTGGGGGCATGGCAATAGGGAAAGGGTCACACATTCTCACGCTACCAATCTCACCGCCGGAGAGTTCCACCTGTTGCCGTCGCATCAGTGCCCGGATCTCTTTTTGGAGCACTCGCTGCTCGCCGGAGCTGGCGTTCTTGGCAACCTGCTGTAAAAGGAAAATCACCTCTGCAAGACAATTTTCAATTACATTAGTTCCTAGAGTTATCTTTGGGTGACTCTCGTGTTTGTCAATGTCTACAATGATCAGTCCCTGTGCTGCCAGTTCGACTCTACCGATTTTAATGGTCACCTCTTTAAATCCAATCTGTGGCACGGGCTGACCATTGCTGGCGATGATACTCAAGTCGTCGTCAGGGTAGCGGGTGATATCCGAGTCATTCCAGTACTGCTTGAAGAGCACGTACGGGATGGTGGTGACCTGTGACCCGGTGTCCAGTAGGGCACTCATAGGAATGCCATCCAGTACCACGGGTAAGACTGGAAGTCCTCCCACATATTTGTCGCGCCAGTTCGATGGGCCTGGTGATCTTTTTCCTGGGGGTTGGCCCTCTACCCCAGGTTGTGCCAGTTTAAAGGACAGTACCTTGCCATATGTCCGGGTTGATTGCAGCGGCGGCAGATGGGTCGTCCGTCCTCGTTGTATCGGTCGCTGGGTCTCCCTCTGGCCGGTGGGGTCCTCCTTGGTCGACGCCACGGGATGTCCTCCGGTCCGGATGCCAGCTGGATCTTCCCTGGAGTGGAAACCTGTAAAGACTGCACAGTTCGGGTTAGCGCAGCAACGCTTTTAGCTAGCTCTTGGACCTGATGGTGCAGGTCTGGAGCCGGGTCATTGTTCAAAGCCTGCGCATCAGCTCCCACAGGCCCTGCCGACAAGGGTGCCGCCTCCTGGTGGTAAGTGGTAGTGGGGCGTCTGTGGGTCACAACGCCACCTGGTGCCGGTTCTCGGAGCACCCGGATGGCTCTGTCCTTGAACTGTGCAAATCCCAGATGAGGGTCCTGTAAGGCCATTGCCCGCAACTGGGTTCGGTGGGCATTGGAATATAAACCCTCTATAAATTGTTCAGTCAACAGCCTGTCCTCGTCTCCCACGCCGTCAGGGTCGGTCTGCTTAATGGCTCTCAGGGCCTCTTGTAGGTTCAGGGCATAGTCCCTTATACTCTCGTATGCTCGCTGCTTGCACCCGTAGAATCTAAGCTTGATCTCGGCTGAGGTGCGGGTATCAAAGGTGTCCCTCAGCCGGGTTAGTATCCCTGCGACAGTCCTCCCCCCAGGTGGCCAGGACTTTACCTCCCTTCGGGCTGCCCCAGTTAATTGGGCCACCAGGATGCTCACTTTTTGCTCTTCTGTGAGGGGGTACACCTGGAAGAGGCTATCCAGCTTTTCTCTAAAGTCATGCAGGGTATGTGACTCCCCTGAGTACTGGGGTAGCCAAGCCGCTCCCGGGATATAGGGCATGGTGAAAGGCATGACTGCAGCAGCGGTGGCGCTGGCGGGGTTTGAGGCAGTGAAGCTCTCTTCCGTATCCGACATCCTCCTCCGCCCTAGTGGACCATGGCCTACCTTGCGATGATCCTCTTCCGTAGGCCGCGGCTCCGCAGTAGATCGTCAGGGTTGAGGACCTTCCGTCGCGCTCCTGTGACGTCGGCGTCTGCTGGGCTCCTTCCAGGACCTTACGCGACGTCCGGACGTGAGGCGGGGCTTCAGTTCTCGCGTGCTTTCGGAGTCCACGCCCCTCTTCTTCCCGCGCGACGTCTTCAAGATGGCGTCCAACGGCGGGAAAACTCCACGGAAGGCGGGAAGAAGGCTGAAAATGGCGCCGGATGGCGGGAATCTTCACCGATGGCGGGAAGAAGGCTGAAGATGGCGCCGGATGGCGGGAATCTTCACCACAGGTAAGTTTGAACAGTCTTTTTCAGGCACGCAGTACCCGGTGGTTGCGGGCACGAAATCCTGCCGACTACGCCAAAAGTTGACACGCCCCTGGGCCTGTGTCGCGCTTCGTTGCGCACGCGGGAGCTTACCCGGAGCCGGATCTGTTGAGGGTTGTAGTCTCGTGGCGGTGACCCGGTCCGTGCCCAGGGAGTCAAACTGAGCGGCGATGTATCAGCGGTAGATGTTGGACGACTACGCCACCCGTTGAGTACAGCTAAGGAGCTGCTGCTGCAGGGCAGACCGCTGAGGCCGGTGGTAGGATTGTGCAGCGTGATAGTATAACCCCCAACGGGAGGGGTATGGCCTCAGGGCAGCCGACGTGGATGATGGGGGTAGCAGGAACCACTCGGAGACGGTACGGTGTAGTTCAGGGTCTTTACTGGTGACAAAGATAGACCCTCCCGGAGTACTGGCTAGCGATTGGGGCCTGGTCAGTCCTTGAGCAGATGGGATCTCCCCTGGCCAGGCGGAGTTGTAGGCCTCCCAAACTAACTGTACTCTTCTGGCTACCTTGCTAGAGGCGGGTATAAGTAGCCCACGTCCCTCAGTGTACCGTGTGGTGCTCACCCGTATGGCCGGTGACTCGGGGCCTTCTAGTAGCTTCCGCTCCACGACGGCGGTGCTGGTCCCATGCGTGTGACCGTGCCTTCGGGTTTCTTGGCCAGAGGACCTGGAATCCCCTGCCTGACGGATTCTGCTGCTGGGTAGGAGTTAGTCCCCACAGCCTCGGACTCCGGGTCCGGTAAGAAATCTTCTCAGTCAGGGCGAGCTCTGCAGCTGTCAGCCCCTGACTCCTTGTAACACTGCTCCCACAGAGCTCCTGATGTTCTGTTCCTATATTTGCTTCTTTTCTCTGTCTCTACTTCTTCTCTACTCGCTAACCCTCAGCCTCAGTTTTATATAGGGGAAGTTCTTCCCCTCCCAGGACTGTGCAGGAGGTGTGGCATGCATAGGATTCCTGACCAAGAGACCTCTCACCTGCTCTCAGACGTAATATCTCTATCACTGTGGCAACCAGACCACTGGGGTGTCACACTGGCACCTTAAGGGCTCTGCAAACATCGCCCACAAACTATTCTAAGGCTCCAAAATCCAAATAGCGCTCCTTCCTTCTCAGCCCTGATATGTGGCCAAACAGAGTTTCTGTCATATGGGGCATCACCGCATTCGAAAGAAATTGTGCAATAAATTGTGGGGTCCAGCTTCACCTACTAACCCTTGTCTAAGTGACAAATTTGCAAGATGCTGCCACCACCATGTTTCACTGTTGGGATTGTATTGGGCAGGTGATGAGCAGTGCCTGGTTTTCTCCACACATACCGCTTAGAATTGTCACCAAAAAGTTCTATCTTTGTCTTACCAGACCAGAGAATCTTATTTCTCATAGTCTGGGAGTCCTTCATGTGTTTTTGAGCAAACTCTATGCGGGCTTTCATTTGTCTTGCACTGAGGAGAGGCTTCCATCGGGCCACTCTGCCATAAAAACCCAACTGGTGGAGCGCTGCAGTGATAGTTGACTTTGTGGAACTTTCTCCCATCTCCCTACTGCATCTCTGGAGCTCAGCTACAGTGATCTTGGGGTTCTTCTTTACCTCTCTCACCAAGACTCTTCTCCCACGATTGCTCAGTTTGGCTTGACGGCCAGGTCTAGGAAGACTTCTGGTGGTCCCAAACTTCTTCCATTTAAGAATTATGGAGACCACTGTGCTCTTAGGAGCCTTGAGTAATGCAGAAATTCTTTTGTAACCTTGGCCAGATCTATGCCTTGCCACAATTCTGACTCTGAGCTCCTTGAGCAGTTCCTTTGAGCTCATGATTCTCATTTGGTCTGACATGCACTGTGAGCTGTGAGGTCTTATATAGACAGGTGTGTGCCTTTCCAAATCAAGTCCTATCAGTTTAATTAAACACAGCTGGACTCCAATGAAGGAGTAGAACCATCTCAAGGAGGATCACAAGGAAATGGACAGCATGTGACTTAAATATGAGTGTCTGAGCAAAGGGTCTGAATAATTATGACCATGTGATATTTCAGTTTTTCTTTTTTAATAAATTTGCAAAAATTTCTACATTTCTGTTTTTTTTCAGTCAAGATGGGGTGCAGAGTGGACTTTAATGGGAAAAAAATGAACATTTTAGAATTTACCAAATGGCTGCAATGAAACAAAGAGTGAAACATTTAAAGTAGTCTGAATACTTTACGTACCCACTGTATTCAAATGGAATCTGCGTTCTAAAAGCCGAGTAGCGCTCCTTCCCATCCAATCCCTGCTGTGTGCTCAAACAGTAGTGTATAACCACATATGGAGTACAGCCACGGTCAGTAAAAATTGCATAGCAAATTATGGGGTCCATTTTCTCCTATTACCACTAGTGGAAATAATAAATTTGGTGTCAAAACAGTATTTTAGTGGGGAAAAATATTTTTTTCTCTTTCCACATCTAAATGTTATAAAGTTTCATTATTTACCTGTAAGTTAAAAATAATAAATACACCCCTAGATGAATTCTTTCAGGGGTCTACTTTCCAAAATGGAGTCACTTATAGGGGGGGGTTTACACTGTTTTGGCATGTTAGTGTCACGGGTGTGTCAGATGTAACAGACAGTCGCTCTGCATCTAGCTGCAGAAGGTCACTGTGTTTGGCATTGCAGATGCCTTCTTAATCTTTCTGACTTTTGGACCCAGCGGTCCTCCCTCCTGCTCTGATTGACATACCCTGGTCTGGGTGTTTATAAACTCTGTCTGCTACAGGGAGTCACCAGCGATATTCTCATTTTCCCTTGTGAAGGCTTGGAGCTATAGCAGTCGGCTTGCTTCCTCTGTGGTGCCCTTGGAGGACGTTTGGTGTTATCTCTCTGGTGTCTGCTCAAGCTAAGTTATCCCCCCTTTGTTTCTCTCCCTTGTTGTCTTTAGTTTATACTGGGGACTGACCAGTGCTCACCCACCCCCCTATCCAGGGATATACAGGGCTTAGGTTTCTTGCTCGGCGATTGGTGTGGAACCAATATAGGGATGGTAGGGTAAGCAGGGTGTTATTAGATCAGCCTCGGGGTCCCCATTCCCCCTTTCCCTAGTGTCTGGGCTCCCTTCCGCTCATCCCTTCTTGTTGTACTTAGTCTTCCCCACTCTGTGCGTGACAGTTAGGGCCCCTGCAAATGTGACATGGCATTCACAATCTATTCCAGACAAATTTACGCTCCAAAAATCAAATAGCGCTCTTTCCTTTCTGAGCCCTGCCATGTGTCCAAAAGTTTTTGACCACATATGGTGTGTCTTCGTGTTCGGAAGAAATTGCGTAACAAATTATGGGGTCCAATTTTTGCTATTATCCATTGTGAAAATTACAAATATGGGGCTAAAACAACATTTTCGTTTCCACATCCACATTTTAAAAAGTTCTGTGAAGCACTTAGGGGGTCAACAAGCTCAACACACCACTAGATGAATTCCTTAATGAATCTAGTTTCCAAAATGGGGTCACTTTTGGAGGGTTTCTGCTGTGTTTGGTACCTCGGGGGCTTTGCAAATGTGACATGGTGTCTGCATTCTATTCCAGTCAAATTTACATTCCAAATACCAAATATCGCTTCTTCCCTTCCAAGCCCTGCCGTGTGTCCAAACAGATTTTTTTGACTGTGTTTGGTATCACCGCAATCAGAAGAAAGTAGGTAACAAACTGTGGGTCCACTTTTTCATGGTACCTCTTGCAAAAGTGAAAAATTTGGGGCAACATTTTTGTCAAAAATTGAAATTTTTCAATATAATGTTATCAAATATGTAGTACCTGTAAGTTCAAAATGCTCACTATACCCATGGATAAAAACCTTGAGGGGTGCAGTTTCCAAAATGGGGTCGCTTGTGAGGGGTTTCTGCTGTTTGGGTGCCTTAGAGGCCGTGCAAATGCGACACGGTGCCTGCAAATTATTTCAGCCAAATTTGTGTTTCAAAATTCAAATGATGCTCCTTTCCTTCCGAGCCCTGTCGTTTGTCAAAACAGAGGTATCTGACCATATATGGGGAATAAGCACGCTCAGAAGAAACTTGGTAACAAGTGGGGTCAATTTTATTGTGCTATTCCTTGTAAAAGTGAAAAAAATGGGGCTAAAGCAACATTTTAGAGTAAAAATGAAATTTTTCTATTTGACTTTGTATTAATTCCTGTATAGGTCCAGAAGAGTTAACAAAAATTCCTGACAGCAGTTTTGAAATATTTTAGGGGTGCGTTTTTTTAAATAGCATCACTTTTGGGGAGTTTCCAATATATAAGCCCTTCAAAGTCTATTGAAATGTGAAACAGGTTTTGTAAATTTCTTGAAAAAAATGAGAAATTGCTATTAAACTTTTAATCACTCTAACATACTAAAAAAATAAAATGACATTTGAAAAATGATGCTGATGTAATGTAGACATAAGGGAAATGTCGTCTATTAATGACTAACTGGTTTAGGGATATAATGATTGAAAGTTTGAAAATTGAAAGTTTTTCAAAATTTTCTCTAAAATTCCGATATTTTCCCAAATAAATGCAAAAAATATCGACCTAAATTTACTACTAAAATAGACTACAAAACCTTCTCAGCTGGGATACGTTGAAGCGTTAGAGAGTTATTACCACATATAGTGACGCCGGACAGAGTTCAAAAATTTGGCCAGGTCATTAAAGGGAATCTGTCAGCAAGTTTTTGCTATATAATCTGAAGACAGCATGAGGTAAGCCACGGACCCACTATCAGTATTTTTGGAGGAAAATGGGGGGTGCATCTTATAGTCCGAATGTTGTGGGGGGTATATATATATATATATATATATATATATATATACACTGTGTGGGGTGTGGGGGGAGCGGTAACGGCGGAGGAGCGGGGCACAGGAGGCAGCTGCCGCCTGCTGCAGCCTACACTGTCCCCGCTGCTAAAGAAAATTAATATTCACTGCTCTCCACGCCCATGGGGCGTGGGGAGCAGTGAATATTCATGCTCCTTAATAGCGGAACACAGTGTAGCCGCAGCGCGGCTCCTGCTGTTGCCGGAATCACCTGTGTCCGCTGTTAAAGGGCATGAATATTCAACCTCTCTCCACGCCCATGGGAGTGGAGAGGGGTGAATATTCATGCCCTTTAATAAGCGGCTACGCTGCGTGCCGGCTATTAAGGAGCATGAAGTCACTGCTCCCTGCACCCACAGTCCTGGCGTGGGGAGCAGTGACTTCCGGCAGCTGATCTCTCCATGTGAGCCGCGCATGGTAGTGACGTCATGTGAGGCCCACATGGAGAGATCAGTGCGGGCAGACAGGATGCAGCGCTGGAGAAGAGAAGAAAGGTGAGTAGGAGTGTTTATTTTTTTATGTGCAGCCTGGTGGGGATTAGGGGGACCATGCATACTAGGATAAGGATGAGGGGGCCATACATACAAGGGTAAGGATGAGGGGTGCCATGCATACCAGGATAACCCTGATGGGGGCATACATAACAGGATAAAGATGAGGGGGCCATACATACCAGGAAAAGGATGAGGGGCCATACATACCAGGATAAGGATGAGGGATGCTATGCATACCAGGATAGGGATCAGGGGTGCCATGCATACCAGGATAGGGATTGAGGGGGTGCCATGCATACTAGGATGGGGATTGCTGTGCCATGCATACCAGGATGGGGATGAGGGGTGCCATGCATACCAGGATAGGGATGAGGGGTGCCATGCATACCAGGACAGGGATGAGGGGTGCCATGCATACCAGGATAGGGATGAGGGGTGCCATGCATACCAGGATAAGGATGAGGGGTGCCATGCATACCAGGATGGAGGGATGCCAGGCATACCAGGATTGGGATGGGGACCACATATAAAAGGAAGGGGGGGGGGCACATATACCAGGATGGGGGATATTGTCAGAATTGTGTGACATTACCCCTATACCAGTGTCAGCAGAAGACCCCCTCCCCCTTAAAAGTGTATCATGACCACATTTTTTGCTTACATTTTTATTTTTTTATTTTCCTCCTCTAAGGCTAAGTGCCCACATTGCGGAACTGAAGCATATTTTTTACGCTTCTCCCTGGCGGGAAAATCGCATGTGGATTTTACATGCGGTTTTCCCGCCAGGTAGAAGCGTTTGTGAGACGTCTTTGCAGCGTCTTTGCTTGCATTTCCGCATGCGGGTTATCAAGCACTTCTCCAAGTGATTTAAGCATCACTTGGAAAAGTGCTTGACAACTTGTTCACACTATATAAATCCATGCAACCGGTATGGATTTATATAGTGTGACCAAGTAATAGTTAAAAAAAAAGAATCAGAATGGTAAAAAATAAAAAAATAAAGTTTATACTCACCTTCCGATGCATTCTCTGCCCCGTCAGGAGTGTTGAGCGGCTCACGCTGTTGTGTGCAGGACCTGCGGTGAAGTCATTGAGTCATGTGATGGGTCACATGACTCAATGACGTGGCAGGTCCTTCACACAACAGCGCGACGGAGGGAAAACATCAGAAGATAAGTATAAACTTTATTTTATTCTTTTTTTTTACAGGTTCTTTGGTACCCAGGTCTGGATGAGAGTCTCCTCTCCTCCAGACTTGGGTACCATCCGCACATTGATTCCGCTGCGCTTCCGTAAAATTAATGAACATGCTGCGGATTTTTGACCGCAGCATATACGCTGCGGAAAAATCCGCAGCATAAGCATTGACATTGCGGAATGCCATTGGGGACCATGGGGTGCGGATATACATGCGTTTTACAAGCGTTTACGCTGCGGAAATTCCGCAGCATATACGCTTGTAATACGCAACGTGGGCACGCAGCCTAAAACCTAGGTGCGTCTTATGGTCCGGTGCGTCTTATAGTCCGAAAAATACGGTATATACGGTATATACAGTAGAGACCAAAAGTTTGGACACACCTTAATTCATAGTTTTGATGCCTTCAGTGTGAATGTACAATTTTCAAAGTCATGAAAATACAGAAAAATCTTTAAATGAGAAGGTGTGTCCAAACTTTTGGTCTGTACTATACTGGTTTTCTGCACCATTATTCCTTCTACTCATTCTCTATATGTCAACCAGGGCTGCTTCTATCATGAGGTGAGATGAGCATCTTGCCCCAGGCGCTGGTTGGAGCTGTGTGAGAGGGGTGGCAGAATGCGGCTGCTGCCCCCTCAGAGACACTAGACACAGGCCTGTAGGCGGCTGCTGCCCCCTCAGAGACACTAGACACAGGCCTGTAGGCGGCTGCTGCCCCCTCAGAGACACTAGACACAGGCCTGTAGGCAGCTGCTGCCCCCTCAGAGACACTAGACACAGGCCTGTAGGCAGCTGCTGCCCCCTCAGAGACACTAGACACAGGCCTGTAGGCAGCTGCTGCCCCCTCAGAGACACTAGACACAGGCCTGTAGGCGGCTGCTGCCCCCTCAGAGACACTAGACACAGGCCTGTAGGCTGCTGCTGCCCCCTCAGAGACACTAGACACAGGCCTGTAGGCTGCTGCTGCCCCCTCAGACACACTAGACACAGGCCTGTAGGCAGCTGCTGCCCCCTCAGAGACACTAGACACAGGCCTGTAGGCGGCTGCTGCCCCCTCAGAGACACTAGACACAGGCCTGTAGGCGGCTGCTGCCCCCTCAGAGACACTAGACACAGGCCTGTAGGCGGCTGCTGCCCCCTCAGAGACACTAGACACAGGCCTGTAGACGGCTGCTGCCTTCTCAGAGACACTAGACACAGGCCTGTAGGCGGCTGCTGCCCCCTCAGAGACACTAGACACAGGCCTGTAGGCGGCTGCTGCCCCCTCAGAGACACTAGACACAGGCCTGTAGGCAGCTGCTGCCCCCTCAGAGACACTAGACACAGGCCTGTAGGCTGCTGCTGCCCCCTCAGAGACATTAGACACAGGCCTGTAGGCTGCTGCTGCCCCCTCAGAGACACTAGACACAGGCCTGTAGGCGGCTGCTGCCCCCTCAGAGACACTAGACACAGGCCTGTAGGCGGCTGCTGCCCCCTCAGAGACACTAGACACAGGCCTGTAGGCGGCTGCTGCCCCCTCAGAGACACTAGACACAGGCCTGTAGACGGCTGCTGCCCCCTCAGAGACACTAGACACAGGCCTGTAGACGGCTGCTGCCCCCTCAGAGACACTAGACACAGGCCTGTAGACGGCTGCTGCCCCCTCAGAGACACTAGACACAGGTCTGTAGGCGGCTGCTGCCTCCTCAGAGACACTAGACACAGGCCTGTAGGCGGCTGCTGCCCCCTCAGAGACACTAGACACAGGCCTGTAGGCGGCTGCTGCCTCCTCAGAGACACTAGACACAGGCCTGTAGGCGGCTGCTGCCCCCTCAGAGACACTAGACACAGGCCTGTAGGCGGCTGCTGCCCCCTCAGAGACACTAGACACAGGCCTGTAGGCGGCTGCTGCCCCCTCAGAGACACTAGACACAGGCCTGTAGACGGCTGCTGCCCCCTCAGAGACACTAGACACAGGCCTGTAGACGGCTGCTGCCTCCTCAGAGACACTAGACACAGGCCTGTAGGCGGCTGCTGCCTCCTCAGAGACACTAGACACAGGCCTCTAGGCGGCTGCTGCCCCCTCAGAGACACTAGACACAGGCCTGTAGGCGGCTGCTGCCCCCTCAGAGACACTAGACACAGGCCTGTAGGCGGCTGCTGCCTCCTCAGAGACACTAGACACAGGCCTGTAGGCGGCTGCTGCCTCCTCAGAGACACTAGACACAGACCTGTAGGTGGCTGCTGCCCCCTCAGAGACACTAGACACAGGCCTGTAGGCTGCTGCTGCCCCCTCAGAGACACTAGACACAGGCCTGTAGGCGGCTGCTGCCCCCTCAGAGACACTAGACACAGGCCTGTAGGCGGCTGCTGCCCCCTCAGAGACACTAGACACAGGCCTGTAGGCGGCTGCTGCCCCCTCAGAGACACCAGACACAGACCTGTAGACGGCTGCTGCCCCCTCAGAGACACTAGACACAGGCCTGTAGGCGGCTGCTGCCCCCTCAGAGACACTAGACACAGGCCTGTAGGCGGCTGCTGCCCCCTCAGAGACACTAGACACAGGCCTGTAGGCGGCTGCCAGTCACAGTGTATCAGACAGACGGGCGAGATCGCAGAGCAGAGGGGGGCGCTCCAATGCTGGCTCCATACTCAGGGGCAGCGTCGTACTGCTGAGCCTCGGGCCCACCAGAGGAAATTATTCCTGGGGCCCAATATGTAACTACATAGAAATAATACAAGCCCCCCAATTGTGAGATAAAATATGCTAGTATTGTGGTGTAACATAAAAACACAATGGTTCACATTTATCAAAAATGGCAGAATTTGAGCAAACTCTTTTGTACTCACTTCAACTCCATTATTCCATATTTATCAAATTTCGTCACTAATGATACATTTGGTGCAAATTATTTAAGCACAACATTTTAGGCATGGTAGCACACTTCTCAATGTTAAAAAAGAGCTGACATCCAGTGTGTCAAATGTTGCATAGTAATATAATTTTGTACAAATTGCAACTTTTTCTGCATGTAAAAATGGTTTTAATATGAATGCATTTGTTTCGTGCCTTTTTTAAGACAGCCGGTGCCAGGGTGCTCCTGTCCCCAGGCACATACATCAAATCAATTCGAAATATATTAATCCCTTGGCACAAATGAACATACAGTACCAGTACGTCCACAGCAGGGTCCACGTGTGTGGAGTTGGCTCAGGAGTGGAGACCACTTCACACGCAACATACTGCGGGCATGTGCCTGTATGGTAACCATTCAGCTGTGCACACGCAACATACAGCGGGCATGTGCCTGTATGGTGACCATTCAGCTGTGCACACACAACATACAGCGGGCATGTGCCTGTATGGTGACCATTCAGCTGTGCACACGCAACATACAGCGGGCATGTGCCTGTATGGTGACCATTCAGCTGTGCACACACAACATACAGCGGGCATGTGCCTGTATGGTGACCATTCAGCTGTGCACACGCAACATACAGCGGTCATGTGCCTGTATGGAGACCATTCAGCTGTGCACACGCAACATAGAGCGGGCATGTGCCTGTATGGTGACCATTCAGCTGTGCACACGCAACATACAGCGGGCATGTGCCTGTATGGTGACCATTCAGCTGTGCGCACGCAACATACAGCGGGCATGTGCCTGTATGGTGACCATTCAGCTGTGCACACGCAACATACAGCGGGCATGTGCCTGTATGGTGACCATTCAGCTGTGCACACGCAACATACAGCGGGCATGTGCCTGTATGGTGACCATTCAGCTGGGCACACACAACATACAGTGGGCATGTGCCTGTATGGTGACCATTCAGCTGTGCACACGCAACATACAGCGGGCATGTGCCTGTATGGTGACCATTCAGCTGTGCACATGCAACATACAGCGGGCATGTGCCTGTATGGTGACCATTCAGCTGTGCACACACAACATACAGCGGGCATGTGCCTGTATGGTGACCATTCAGCTGTGCACACGCAACATACAGCGGGCATGTGCCTGTATGGTGACCATTCAGCTGTGCACACGCAACAAACAGCAGGCATGTGCCTGTATGGTGACCATTCAGCTGTGCACACGCAACATACAGCGGGCATGTGCCTGTATGGTGACCATTCAGCTGTGCACACGCAACATACAGCGGGCATGTGCCTGTATGGTGACCATTCAGCTGTGCACACGCAACATACAGCGGGCATGTGCCTGTATGGTGACCATTCAGCTGTGCACACGCAACATACAGCGGGCATGTGCCTGTATGGTGACCATTCAGCTGTGCACACACAACATACAGCGGGCATGTGCCTGTATGGTGACCATTCAGCTGTGCGCACGCAACATACAGCGGGCATGTGCCTGTATGGTGACCATTCAGCTGTGCGCACGCAACATACAGCGGGCATGTGCCTGTATGGTGACCATTCAGCTGTGTGCACGCAACATACAGCGGGCATGTGCCTGTATGGTGACCATTCAGTTGGGCACACACAACATACAGCGGGCATGTGCCTGTATGGTGACCATTCAGCTGGGCACACGCAACATACAGCGGGCATGTGCCTGTATGGTGACCATTCAGCTGTGTGCATGCAACATACAGCGGGCATGTGCCTGTATGGTGACCATTTAGCTGTGCGCACGCAACATACAGCGGGCATGTGCCCGTATGGTGACCATTCAGCTGTGCGCATGCAACATACTGCGGGCATGTGCCTGTATGGTGACCATTCAGCTGTGCGCACGCAACATACAGCGGGCATGTGCCTGTATGGTGACCATTCAGCTGTGCACACGCAACATACAGCGGGCATGTGCCTGTATGGTGACCATTCAGATGTGTGCACGCAACATACAGCGGGCATGTGCCTGTATGGTGACCATTCAGCTGGGCACACGAAACATACAGCGGGCATGTGCCTGTATGGTGACCATTCAGCTGTGTGCACGCAACATACAGCGGGCATGTGCCTGTATGGTGACCATTTAGCTGTGCGCACGCAACATACAGCGGGCATGTGCCCGTATGGTGACCATTCAGCTGTGCGCATGCAACATACTGCGGGCATGTGCCTGTATGGTGACCATTCAGCTGTGCGCACGCAACATACAGCGGGCATGTGCCTGTATGGTGACCATTCAGCTGTGCACACGCAACATACAGCGGGCATGTGCCTGTATGGTGACCATTCAGCTGTGCACACGCAACATACAGCGTTCATGTGCCTGTATGGTGACCATTCAGCTGTGCACACGCAACAAACAGCAGGCATGTGCCTGTATGGTGACCATTCAGCTGTGCGCACGCATCTTGATAGCATTAGGCTGGATTCATATGGGATCATTATTTCCACTATATACTGCAATACTGTTACTGTTATATTAAAACATACAAAACAAGCAGGGGCGTAATGATTGCGGTCATAGAGGGTACAACCGGGACCAGACCCATGCTTGTGCGTGGCCCGACGACACCAATTTCACCTGGATGTGCATTCTCTGACACACATTCTGCTGAAATGAATTGTGACGCAGAGACCCGCCGGCTCCCTGCACTTCAAGACATGCTGCCAGCCAATCAGAGGCTGGCAGCAGGTGTTGGCGGCCCGCAAAAGTCAGCTACTGGCTGGGGGAACATTATACCAGGATGGCGGACCTTATACCAGGATGGCGGACCTTATACCAGGATGGCGGACCTTATACCAGGATGGCGGACCTTATACCAGGATGGCGGACCTTATACCAGGATGGCGGACATTTCATCAGGATGGCGGACATTATATCAGGATGTTGGACACTATATCAGGATGGCGGACATTATATCAGGATGGCGGATATTATATCAGGATGGGGAAATTATATCAGAATGAAGGACATTATATCAGAATGAAGGACATTATATCAGGATGGGAGATAAGATACCAGGCTGGGAACATTATATTAAGATGGGGACAATATACCAGGATAAGTAGACATTATACCAGAATGGCGAACATTATACCAGAAGGGGGACATGGTTGTAGCATGGAGCTCAGGATGGGGGACTGTGGAACCCCAGGGGTCTGGTTTCCACAGTAACAACAATGTTATGTCTGAGAGCAGGTGGGAGGTCTCTTGGTCAGGAATCCTATGCATGCCACACCTCCTGCCCAGTCCTGGGAGGGGAAGAACTTCCCCTGTATAAACCTGGGGCTGAGGCAGGGTTAGAGAGTGGAGAGGGAGAGTTCAGCCAGGAGGGCTGACAGGGAGCTGTGGCTCCGGCTGGGCCCAGCTCCTGGGCCATGCCAGAAGTAAAGAAGAGAAGCAGCATGGGAAGAAACAACAGGAGCTCTGTGGGAGCAGTGTTACAAGGAGTCAGGGGCTGGCAGCTGCAGAGCTCGCCCTGACTGAGAAGATTTCTTACCGGACCCGGAGTCCGAGGCTGTGGGGACTAACTCCTACCCAGCAGCAGAATCCGTCAGGCAGGGGATTTCAGGTCCTCTGGCCAAGAAACCCGAAGGCACGGTCACACGCATGGGACCAGCACCGCCGTCGTGGAGCGGAAGCTACTAGAAGGCCCCGAGTCACCGGCCATACGGGTGAGCACCACACGGTACACTCAGGGACGTGGGCTACTTATACCCGCCTCTAGCAAGGTAGCCGGAAGAGTATCGTTAGTTTGGGAGGCCTACAACTCCGCCTGGCCAGGGGAGATCCCATCTGCTCAAGGACTGACCAGGCCCCAATCGCTAGCCAGTACTCCGGGAGGGTCTATCTTTGTCACCAGTAAAGACCCTGAACTACACCGTACCGTCTCCGAGTGGTTCCTGCTACCCCCATCATCCACGTCGGCTGCCCTGAGGCCATACCCCTCCCGTTGGGGGTTATACTATCACGCTGCACAATCCTACCACCGGCCTCAGCGGTCTGCCCTGCAGCGGCAGCTCCTTAGCTGTACTCAACGGGTGGCGTAGTCGTCCAACATCTACCGCTAATACAGCGCCACTTAGTCTGACTCCCTGGGCACGGACCGGATCACCGCCACGACACTACAACCCTCAAGAGATCCGGCTCCGGGTAAGCTCCCGCGTGCGCAACGCAGCGCGACACAGGCCCAGGGGCGCGTCAACTTTTGGCGTAGTCGGCAGGATTCCGTGCCCGCAACCACCGGGTACTGCGTGCCTGAAAAAAGAGACTTTTAAACTTACCATCGGTGAAGATTCCCGCCATCCGGCGCCATCTTCAGCCTTCTTCCCGCCATCGGTGAAGATTCCCGCCATCCGGCGCCATTTTCAGCCTTCTTCCCGCCTTCCGTGGAGTTTTCCCGCCGTTGGACGCCATCTTGAAGACGCCGCGCGGGAAGAAGAGGGGCGTGGACTCCGAAAGCGCGCGAGAACTGAAGCCCCGCCTCACGTCCGGACGTTGCGTAAGGTCCTGGAAGGAGCCCAGCAGACGCCGACGTCACAGGAGCGCGACGGAAGGTCCTCAACCCTGACGATCCACTGCGGAGCCGCGGCCTACGGAAGAGGATCATCGCAAGGTAGGCCACGGTCCACTAGGGGGGAGAAGGATGTCGGATACGGAGGAGAGCTTCACCGCTTCAACCCCCGCCAGCGCCACCGCTGTTGCGGTCATGCCTTTCACCATGCCCTATATCCCGGGGGCAGCCTGGCTACCCCAGTACTCAGGGGAATCGCATACCCTGCATGACTTTAGAGAAAAGCTGGATAGCCTCTTCCAGGTGTACCCCCTTACAGAAGAGCAAAAAGTGAGCATCCTGGTGGCCCAATTAACCGGGGCAGCCCAAAGGGAGGTAAAGTCCTGGCCACCTGGGGGGAGGACTGTCGCAGGGATACTGGCCCGGCTGAGGGACACCTTTGATACCCGCACCTCAGCCGAGATCAAGCTCAGATTCTACGGGTGCAAACAGCGGGCACATGAGAGTATAAGGGACTATGCATTAAACCTACAAGAAGCCCTGAGAGCCATTAAGCAGACCGACCCTGACGGCGTGGGAGACGAGGACAGGCTGTTGACTGAACAATTTATAGAGGGTTTATATTGCAATGCCCACCGAACCCAGTTGCGGGCAATGGCCTTACAGGACCCTCATCTGGGATTTGCACAGTTCAAGGACAGAGCCATCCGGGTGCTCCGAGAACCGGCACCAGGTGGCGTTGTGACCCACAGACGCCCCACTACCACTTACCACCAGGAGGCGGCGCCCTTGTCGGCAGGGCCTGTGGGAGCTGATGCGCAGGCTTTGAGCAATGACCCGGCTCCAGACCTGCACCATCAGGTCCAAGAGCTAGCTAAAAGCGTTGCTGCGCTAACCCGAACTGTGCAGTCTTTACAGGTTTCTACTCCAGGGAAGATCCAGCTGGCATCCAGACCGGAGGACATCCCGTGGCGTCGACCAAGGAGGACCCCACCGGCCAGAGGAAGACCCAGCGACCGATACAACGAGGACGGACGACCCATCTGCCGCCGCTGTAATCAACCCGGACATATGGCAAGGTACTGTCCTTTAAACTGGCACAACCTAGGGTAGAGGCCAACCCCTAGGAAAAAGATCATCAGGCCCATCGAACTGGCGCGACAAATATGTGGGAGGACGTCCAGTCTTGCCTGTGGTACTGGATGGCATTCCTATGAGTGCCCTACTGGACACCGGGTCACAGGTCACCACCATCCCGTACGTGCTCTTCAAGCAGTACTGGAATGACTCGGATATTACCCGCTACCCTGACGACGACTTGAGTATCATCGCCAGCAATGGTCAGCCCGTGCCACAGATCGGATTTAAAGAGGTGACCATTAAAATTGGTAGAGTTGAACTGGCAGCACAGAGACTGATCATTGTAGACATTGACAAACACGAGAGTCACCCAAAGATAACTCTAGGAACTAATGTAATTGAAAATTGTCTTGCAGAGGTGATTTTCCTTTTACAGCAGGTTGCCAAGAACGCCAGCTCCGGCGAGCAGCGAGTGCTCCAAAAAGAGATCCGGGCACTGATGTGACGGCAACAGGTGGAACTCTCCGGCGGTGAGATTGGTAGCGTGAGAATGTGTGACCCTTTCCCTATTGCCATGCCCCCAAAAAGTGAAATGATGATTTGGTGCCGGGCAGCTATTGGTCTGAGAGGTAGAGATTACCAGGCAATGGTAGAACCAGTTTACTCAGACAGTAGGCCCACCATCTTGACAGCACGGGGGGTGGTTAATGTACGCCATGGGAGGGTGCCCGTTCGCATAATCAATATCGGGAAGAGGGAAGTGTACCTGCCCCGGTATGCCACGCTAGCCAAATTATATACCATTAACCAAAATGCTATACAATCTGTGGAACCCTTGCCTCCATCTCACCCGGAGGAAGGTAACGGCTCTAAGAAAACAATGGAGGACTGGTGTCAGCAACTACATTTGGGTACTGACTCCACTCCCTCACACCAGAAACAGGGAGTCTATCGGGTGGTTCAAGAGTACGAGAGAGTGTTTAGTAAACACCCGTTAGACTTCGGGCGAGTCAAGGGGGTAGAACACCACATCCCCACGGGAGACCATCCTCCCATAAAAGAGAGGTATCGACCCGTACCCCCTGCACACTACCAACACGCCAAGGGGATGCTTAGAGACATGAAGGAGGCTGGGGTGATCAGGGATAGCTGTAGCCCCTGGGCAGCTCCACTAGTCTTAGTCAAAAAGAAAGACAACACCATGAGGATGTGTGTAGATTACCGGAAAATCAACCGTATCACACACAAGGATGCGTACCCCTTACCAAGGATAGAGGAGTCTTTGGCTGCTTTAAGATCTGCTAACTTCTTCTCTACCTTGGATCTCACTAGTGGGTACTGGCAGGTTCCTGTGGCAGAGGCGGACCGGGAGAAGACCGCATTCACCACCCCGATGGGACTTAGCGAGTTTACCTGCATGCCGTTCGGACTCTGCAACGCACCAGGAACCTTCCAACGATTAATGGAGTGCTGTCTGGGCCACAGAAACTTCGAGACGGTCCTGTTGTACCTGGACGATGTCATCGTATATTCTAAGACTTATGAGGACCACCTGAAACACCTGGCGGAAGTGTTCGAAGCTCTGGCAAGCTACGGCCTAAAGGTGAAACCCTCCAAGTGTCACCTCCTGAAACCAAAGGTGCAGTACCTGGGACACGTGGTGAGCGCTGACGGAGTGGCTCCCGACCCTGATAAGATCACCGCAATTAAGGAATGGCCAAGTCCCTCCAGTGTAAAGGAAGTGCGGCAGTTCCTCGGGTTGGTAGGCTACTACCGCAGGTTCATCCCCGGTTTCACCAAAAAGGCAGCTCCTATGCAGGACCTCCTGATAGGCCAGTCCCGGAAGGCCAAGAACCAGAAGCCGCCCTTCAGATGGGAGAAGTTGGAAGAAGAGTCCTTCCGCCAGCTGAAGATGGCCCTCACGGGGGATGAAATCCTGGCGTACCCAGCCAGCCCTTTATCCTCTACACCGACGCAAGTAACATCGGGCTAGGAGCCGTGCTGTCCCAGATCCAGCAGGGGAAAGAGCGAGTAATCGCTTACGCCAGCCGAAAACTGCGACCCACCGAAAGAAACCCTGAGAATTACAGCTCATTTAAGCTAGAGTTCCTGGCAGTGGTGTGGGCAGTCACCGAACGCTTTAAGCACTACCTCGCTTCTTCCCGGTTCGTCGTGTACACGGATAACAACCCGTTGACACACCTGTACACGGCAAGACTCGGTGCCCTAGAGCAGAGATGGATGGCCCGCCTGTCCAACTACGAGTTCACCATCAAATACCGGGCAGGACGCTCCAATACCAACGCGGACGCCCTGTCCAGGATGCCAAATCTACCGGACGTAGGAGAAGATCCAGAGGGACTGGAAGAAGTCGAACTCCCCGCGTTTCACCGTCATGGGACTATCCAGTATTCCCATCGGGTAAGGAGTAAGCAAGGCGCTACGCTTAACCCCTTACCTCACTACAACTGGGCGGAAACGCAAGACAGTGACCCTGCCGTCCGGCTGGTGAAGGAGATGCTGACTCGGCCAGAGGCTCGCCTTGACCCAGACGCTCCGGAGGAAGCCAAGCAACTGTGGGCAGAAAAGAGTAGACTGTTCCTTTACAAGGGGAAGTTGTGCCGCAGGATGGTTAACTCCCGGACGCATGAACTAATCTGGCAAGTAGTGGTGCCACGACGAGACGCAGCCATGGTGATGGAGGCATACAACGATGGAGCTGGGCATTTCGGATGGAAGAAGCTGGAGTTCCTGCTGCGCGGGCGGTTCCATTGGGTAGGCATGAGGGGAACCATCGAGAGGTGGTGCAGAGACTGTGGCCCGTGCAACCTGAGGAGGAAGGACCGTGCCAGCCAGAAGACTCCCCTGCAGTCCATCGTCACCCGGCAGCCATTGGAACTGGTAGCCTTGGATCATGTAAAACTGACCCCAAGCAGAAGTGGCTACGTCTACGCGTTAACCATCGTGGATCATTACTCCCGGTTCTTGGTTGTCGTCCCCGTCAAGGACTTAACGGCTCAAACAGCAGCTAGAGCCTTCCAGCAGCACTTCTGCCGTCCACACGGGTACCCGGACCAAGTGCTGACGGACCAGGGACCTGCCTTTGAAGCGGAGGTCTTCCAGGAATTCTGCAATCTGTATGGCTGCCGGAAGATAAGGACGACACCCTATCATCCGCAAACTAATGGACTTTGTGAGAAAATGAACCAGGTGGTAATGGATCTCCTGAAAACGTTGCCCCTGGAAGAACGTAGTCTGTGGCCTGAGAAGCTGCCCGATCTGGTGGACCTATACAACCACATCCCGGTAGGTTCCACCAACTGTACCCCGGCTTACCTAATGAGGGCGAGACCTGGTAAGTTACCTGTTGACCTGGAAATGGGAGTCCTGACACCCGAGGACACTTCACCGGAAACAGACTGGGACACAGAGAGGCAGCAGCAGTACCGGAAAGTACAGGAGAGCGTGGAGCGAAGTCTCTGTCTCGCTAGGGAAAGACAAGAGAAAAATTACAACCAGTATGCTCCCGCTGTTCCCCTGGTACCCGGAGAGCAGGTCTTGAAGAGGAAGAGACGGCTCCACAAGTTGGACGACCAGTGGGAGAAGGACCCGTACACCGTACTGCCCTCAAGCCATGACAACCCAAAGGTTTGTACCATCAGTAAAGACGGAGGGGAAACCACAGCCATTGTATCCCGGGATCACCTGAAGAAGTGTCCCGAACAGCTACGGAACCCAGAAGGAGAGCAAGAAGACCCTCGACCCGTAGAGGAAAGGGAAGATATGGTTAGTACTGTGCTCGGAGACTTCCCTCGATCCTGGACTCAAGTCAATGGTGCAGTTGTGGTACCCGTCCTCACGTTCCTCCAACCAGCATCCCAAGTGCCTACGGAGCAACAGGTAGAGCTGGAAGAGCAGCCGGTCCAGGAGGCAGCAGACTCCACACAAGCAGAACAGGAGGATCAACCCTCTGCTCATAGTGAGCCTGCCGTACCCCTAGTGAGCCGAAGAGCCCGTAGACAGCTGCCCAGTTTACCCTTGACAGCTCCTACACCCTGTAGTTCAGGGCCAGACAGTCAACTCCGTAGGTCCACTAGGGCCACTAGAGGCCAGTTACCCGCACGTTGGAGGATTTGAAGTGTATAAATTGTTTTATTTGTGGTTACCTGTTTTTCTTGTTGCTTGTGTATAATTATGTGTTTCTAGTTATTTATAGGAGTCCTTGGTGGATTTACCGGGAATCCTTGTACATGGTTGGAGCGTAACCTAGGAATGGACTAAAGACTGTTAAGGACTCGGGGCAGGACAGACCCCTACCTGGTTACGTCTCCCTGTTTTGGTGAAATGGACACCTTTGTTTTCTTCAAAGACTGCACCCGGTTGCGGACATGCCGTAACCATCTTTATGTGTTTTTCTTATTGTATTATTATTGTTTATACCTTGTTATGTTTTTCTAAAAATATGTTTAGTCCCGGAGTACTAAATTTCACTAGGGGGGAATGTGGCACCCCAGGGGTCTGGTTTCCACAGTAACAACAATGTTATGTCTGAGAGCAGGTGGGAGGTCTCTTGGTCAGGAATCCTATGCATGCCACACCTCCTGCCCAGTCCTGGGAGGGGAAGAACTTCCCCTGTATAAACCTGGGGCTGAGGCAGGGTTAGAGAGTGGAGAGGGAGAGTTCAGCCAGGAGGGCTGACAGGGAGCTGTGGCTCCGGCTGGGCCCAGCTCCTGGGCCATGCCAGAAGTAGAGAAGAGAAGCAGCATGGGAAGAAACAACAGGAGCTCTGTGGGAGCAGTGTTACAAGGAGTCAGGGGCTGGCAGCTGCAGAGCTCGCCCTGACTGAGAAGATTTCTTACCGGACCCGGAGTCCGAGGCTGTGGGGACTAACTCCTACCCAGCAGCAGAATCCGTCAGGCAGGGGATTTCAGGTCCTCTGGCCAAGAAACCCGAAGGCACGGTCACACGCATGGGACCAGCACCGCCGTCGTGGAGCGGAAGCTACTAGAAGGCCCCGAGTCACCGGCCATACGGGTGAGCACCACACGGTACACTCAGGGACGTGGGCTACTTATACCCGCCTCTAGCAAGGTAGCCGGAAGAGTATCGTTAGTTTGGGAGGCCTACAACTCCGCCTGGCCAGGGGAGATCCCATCTGCTCAAGGACTGACCAGGCCCCAATCGCTAGCCAGTACTCCGGGAGGGTCTATCTTTGTCACCAGTAAAGACCCTGAACTACACCGTACCGTCTCCGAGTGGTTCCTGCTACCCCCATCATCCACGTCGGCTGCCCTGAGGCCATACCCCTCCCGTTGGGGGTTATACTATCACGCTGCACAATCCTACCACCGGCCTCAGCGGTCTGCCCTGCAGCGGCAGCTCCTTAGCTGTACTCAACGGGTGGCGTAGTCGTCCAACATCTACCGCTAATACAGCGCCACTTAGTCTGACTCCCTGGGCACGGACCGGATCACCGCCACGAGACTACAACCCTCAAGAGATCCGGCTCCGGGTAAGCTCCCGCGTGCGCAACGCAGCGCGACACAGGCCCAGGGGCGCGTCAGGACATTATGCCAAAATGGGGACATTATATCAGTCAGGGGTGGTACAGGGTGGGCATCAGGCAGGGTTGATACAGGGGCAGTCAGGGGTAATACAGGGGAGGCTCAGTCAGTCAGGGGTGAAACAAAAAATTGAGGGAAATCCTCCCTTAGTGACTGAGCCCTCTCACCCTCTATCACCAATGAGTAAAGCCCCTCACTGTTGGTGTTGATGGGGGCTCACTTAGTTATGTGATAATCCTGCTCAGCTACATATATCTGACCTTTGGTGAGTGATGTAGCAGGCAGCCATCCATCTCCCTGTGCTTCTCACTGTCAGCCTGTGACACAGTTAGGGGGGAGCGCTGTTACTCAGCACACCATGGCTCATTACCTCAGCTCTGCTGTCAGCACGGGGAAGAGGCCAGAAACAAAACTAACACTGATTGGCTGCGATGCTGCCAATCACTATTAGACTTACCAACAGCAGCACCGCTCTCCCTGGTTGTTCCAGGTGCGGTATCGCAGAGGCAAAGATTCAGCATTATTGATCAGCGATCAGTCAGTCCCTGAAGTGAGCTGCTGTCTGCACTGCAGCAGAACAGATCCAGTGACTCCCGTACTCTGCCGGGATGTCTAATGCTGGGAGGAGCGGTGAATAGTAATCAGTGACACGTGTGAGCTGCCGTGCTTGCAGCATGTCATGTGCTAGTGCACTGAGTGCTGCTGACTGCTCCTCCCAGCATTAGACATCCCGGGAGAGCAGTGCACGGGTCACTGAATCTCTCCAGCTGCAGACAGCGGCTCACTCCTCATACTGACCAGAACACTGATCCATCCTGCTGGATCCTGAACACTGTGATATCGCACCTGGAACTGAATCATTGGAATCAGTAAGTAATAAAAATGCCTTAAAACATTCTCTCTCTCATTATTCTGGCATTTGGCAAATATTAAAAATGATGGTAAAATCCTAATTGTCCTAAAACGGGAAAGGTTTATTCTGATTTCATGTCAGATATTGAGAAAAACCTGCGTCTTTTTATATAGTGTATGGAAACTTCTCTTTTCAGCTGTGTGTGTATGTGTCCCTATAGTTATAGTTTTGGATGATTACTATTGTCCCTTCATTGTCTGCGCCGTTGCATCCAAATAACCTGTTCACAAAATCAAAGTATGTCATTAGGTTGGAAGGGGTTAAACAGGCAGTTCTGATGACATCACAAAGCACATAGACATCATATGACATCACAATTGGTATAGAATGTACAGAGTGTAACTCCTGAGCCATCTTGTGTCATTCCAGGCTGACTGCTGGAAGGTGACAAGTCCAGGTAGGGAACTCTTCACCTATGACCTCACTCATACATTGTATAGATGGGGGGCTAGTAGTGGGATTCAGAACTGCATCATTAACCTAAAAATCTCAGCAGATGGCGCTGGATCATGTGTCCCGTGCTGGGATTGTTAGAATGAGTCTATGATTTACAAAACAATGTTATTGAGCAGATTCCATGGAAAATCATTTGGGGGTTTTAGTAAAGCAGTGTGGCCCGGCCTAACAGGGGCGACCAATCTGGACAAACCCTTCCCTAAATGAGGACTTGCTGGCGATCAACTGATCATGTGTCACTGGTCTTGAAGACCCTCAGCAATCGGCTGGCTTTGCCCTCTATGACACCCATGTGCTCTAATAAAAGGGGAGCGCCAGCTGACACCACTCCATTTGGCTCCATTTTTGGGGAGCTTTGCCATTAATGTTGTCAGAACATAGCGTTTCCAGAACATCCATTTAATAGCAGACTGGTCCAGTTCTCCATTGTCCGCTCTCATGGTCCTGCTGGATCCGGAGTGACCGGGAGCTGACGGTTTATGGTGGTCAGGAGTTGCAGTATGGCGCCGGTGTTTCCCTTTAGGTCATAGAGCAGTAGGTGATGCGGATTAGAATAAAAGAGTGGAAATGTTTCGGTTATTATCTGCGTCATGACTCCATTATAAATGAGGCTGGTGGTTATTTGCAGCCGGTGATTTCGTTTTATTAATTCAACTCTTCCTTGATGTTGGAAACTCGATACATAACACAGCAGTGACAGTTATTATGACATCACAGGGCACATGACATCATAGATATCACATGACATCACAGTTGGTACAGAATGTGTAAAGTTCTAATCCTGAACCATCTTGTGTCCCAGAGGCGGCATCTTGAGGAAGACAAGTCTATGTAGGTAGCTCTTCACTTAACACTAAGGCCCTGTTCACACATTGTGTAGCTGTGGGGAGTTTGTGGTGAAGTTTAGAACTTCATCATTTACCCCTAAAAAAATCTCAGCAAACATCTCTGAGCGACGTGTTCTTTCTTGTGCATCAGGATGATTCCTTAAATAGGACCTATCATTGAATCCTCTTTTTTGTAATGATAGGTGTTATGTCTCATCTAGTTCAGATGAGCAGCAGTAATGAAGCACGGACAGATGACGGCGGCGCAGCAGGATGGCCGAGCAGAAACAACGGAGAACGCCGTGGCTTGATGGCAGCAGGAAGAGCAGAACTGGAACCACAGGAAATCAAGAGCAGAATTGAAGCAGCGGCACCTGGTATAATAGAGGGACAGACTCTGACCAGACTTTCATCAGAGTGGTATCAGTTTTTCTCGGACATGGAGAGGAGAAAGAAAAGGTTTCTCACCTTCTCCCTTCTGCAAGCCGGAGAAAATCGGACCACACTCCGATGTCAAAGCGCGGTCCAATTTTTCCACAAGCGCATAGACTTGCATTACCATTGCCATATTTTGCAGACTATAAGACGCACCCCAAATTTTGGGGTGGAAAATCATTTTTTTAAATAAAATGGTGGTGCCTCTTATAGTCCGTTTAACAGTAGGCTACCGGGGGGCGGCGGTGGTGGAGCGGGGTAACAGGAGGCAAGGCCACTGCTTTAGGAAGTAGGCGGCGACAGGAGTGGGGCGATGCTGCGGGCCCTGGGCTCTCATAAGATGTCGGTGCCGGTGAGCAGAGTCCCCTTTCCTATAGATTGACCTGCAGTAGGCTTTGGGAAAATGGCTGCTGGAGGTGACGCATGTGCAGATTGAGATCTCGGGAGATGCATGCGCCGCCTCAAGCGTCCATTTTCCCAAAGCCCACTGCAGGGCAAAAAATGGGAAAAGCTACTCTGCTCACCGGCGCCGACATCTTATGAGAGCCCAGAGCCCGCCGACACCGGCCTCCTGAGACCGCGCTCCACCGCAACCACCCCTCGGTAAGCTACATTCAGATATTGTATATTAGATTGTAAGCTCCTAGGACAGGGTGTACATTATTCTGCATGCCCTCAGGAGCAGTCTGTATATTGTATATTAGATTGTAAGCTCCAAGGACAGGGTGTACATTTTTCTGCATGACCTCAGGAGCAGTCTGTATACTGTATATTAGATTGTAAGCTCCTAGGACAGGGTGTGCATTATTCTGCATGCCCTCAGGAGCAGTCTGTATATTGTATATTAGATTGTAAGCTCCTAGGACAGGGTGTCCATTATTCTGCATGCCCTCAGGAGCAGTCTGTATACTGTATATTAGATTGTAAGCTCCTAGGACAGGGTGTGCATTATTCTGCATGCCCTCAGGAGCAGTCTGTATATTGTATATTAGATTGTAAGCTCCTTGGACAGGGTGTGCATTATTCTGCATGCCCTCAGGAGCAGTCTGTATACTGTATATTAGATTGTAAGCTCCTAGGACAGGGTGTGCATTATTCTGCATGCCCTCAGGAGCAGACTGTATGTTGTATATTAGATTGTAAGCTCCTAGGACAGGGTGTGCATTATTCTGCATGCCCTCAGGAGCAGTCTGTATATTGTATATTAGATTGTAAGCTCCTAGGACAGGGTGTGCATTATTCTGCATGCCCTCAGGAGCAGACTGTATACTGTATATTAGATTGTAAGCTCCTAGGACAGGGTGTGCATTATTCTACATGCCCTCAGCAGCAGTCTGTATATTGTATATTAGATTGTAAGCTCCTAGGACAGGGTGTGCATTATTCTGCATGCCCTCAGGAGCAGCCTGTATATTGTATATTAGATTGTAAACTCCTAGGACAGGGTGTGCATTATTCTGCATGCCCTCAGGAGCAGACTGTATACTGTATATTAGATTGTAAGCTCCTAGGACAGGGTGTGCATTATTCTGCATGCCCTCAGGAGCAGTCTGTATACTGTATATTAGATTGTAAGCTCCTAGGACAGGGTGTACATTATTCTGCATGCCCTCAGGAGCAGTCTGTATATTGTATATTAGATTGTAAGCTCCTAGGACAGGGTCTACATTATTCTGCATGCCCTCAGGAGCAGTCTGTATATTGTATATTAGATTGTAAGCTCATAGTACAGGGTGTACATTATTCTGCATGCCCTCAGGAGCAGTCTGTATACTGTATATTAGATTGTAAGCTCCTAGGACAGGGTGTGCATTATTCTGCATGCCCTCAGGTTCAGTCTGTATATTGTATATTAGATTGTAAGCTCCTAGGACAGGGTGTGCATTATTCTGCATGCCCTCAGGAGCAGCCTGTATATTGTATATTAGATTGTAAGCTCATAGTACAGGGTGTACATTATTCTGCATGCCCTCAGGAGCAGTCTGTATATTGTATATTAGATTGTAAGCTCCTAGGACAGGGTGTGCATTATTCTGCATGCCCTCAGGAGCAGCCTGTATATTGTATATTAGATTGTAAGCTCCTAGGACAGGGTGTGCATTATTCTGCATGCCCTCAGGAGCAGTCTGTATATTGTATATTAGATTGTAAGCTCCTAGGACAGGGTGTGCATTATTCTGCATGCCCTCAGGAACAGTCTGTATACTGTATTTTAGATTGTAAGCTCCTAGGACAGGGTCTACATTATTCTGCAAGCCCTCAGGAGCAGCCTGTATATTGTATATTAGATTGTAAGCTCATAGTACAGGGTGTACATTATTCTGCATGCCCTCAGGAGCAGTCTGTATATTGTATATTAGATTGTAAGCTCCTAGGACAGGGTGTGCATTATTCTGCATGCCCTCAGGAGCAGCCTGTATATTGTATATTAGATTGTAAGCTCCTAGGACAGGGTGTGCATTATTCTGCATGCCCTCAGGAGCAGACTGTATATTGTATATTAGATTGTAAGCTCCTAGGACAGGGTGTGCATTATTCTGCATGCCCTCAGGAGCAGACTGTATATTGTATATTAGATTGTAAGCTCCTAGGACAGGGTGTACATTATTCTGCATGCCCTCAGGAACAGTCTGTATATTGTATATTAGATTGTAAGCTCCTAGGACAGGGTGTACATTATTCTGCATGCCCTCAGGAGCAGCCTGTATACTGTATATTAGATTGTAAGCTCCTAGGACAGGGTGTGCATTATTGTGCATGCCCTCAGGAGCAGACTGTATATTGTATATTAGATTGTAAGCTCCTAGGACAGGGTGTACATTATTCTGCATGCCCTCAGGAACAGTCTGTATATTGTATATTAGATTGTAAGCTCCTAGGACAGGGTGTGCATTATTCTGCATGCCCTCAGGAGCAGACTGTATACTGTATATTAGATTGTAAGCTCCTAGGACAGGGTGTGCATTATTCTGCATGCCCTCAGGAGCAGTCTGTATACTGTATATTAGATTGTAAGCTCCTAGGACAGGGTGTACATTATTCTGCATGCCCTCAGGAGCAGTCTGTATATTGTATATTAGATTGTAAGCTCCTAGGACAGGGTCTACATTATTCTGCAAGACCTCAGGAGCAGCCTGTATATTGTATATTAGATTGTAAGCTCATAGTACAGGGTGTACATTATTCTGCATGCCCTCAGGAGCAGTCTGTATACTGTATATTAGATTGTAAGCTCCTAGGACAGGGTGTGCATTATTCTGCATGCCCTCAGGTTCAGTCTGTATATTGTATATTAGATTGTAAGCTCCTAGGACAGGGTGTGCATTATTCTGCATGCCCTCAGGAGCAGCCTGTATATTGTATATTAGATTGTAAGCTCATAGTACAGGGTGTACATTATTCTGCATGCCCTCAGGAGCAGTCTGTATATTGTATATTAGATTGTAAGCTCCTAGGACAGGGTGTGCATTATTCTGCATGCCCCCAGGAGCAGCCTGTATATTGTATATTAGATTGTAAGCTCCTAGGACAGGGTGTGCATTATTCTGCATGCCCTCAGGAGCAGTCTGTATATTGTATATTAGATTGTAAGCTCCTAGGACAGGGTGTGCATTATTCTGCATGCCCTCAGGAACAGTCTGTATACTGTATTTTAGATTGTAAGCTCCTAGGACAGGGTCTACATTATTCTGCAAGCCCTCAGGAGCAGCCTGTATATTGTATATTAGATTGTAAGCTCATAGTACAGGGTGTACATTATTCTGCATGCCCTCAGGAGCAGTCTGTATATTGTATATTAGATTGTAAGCTCCTAGGACAGGGTGTGCATTATTCTGCATGCCCTCAGGAGCAGCCTGTATATTGTATATTAGATTGTAAGCTCCTAGGACAGGGTGTGCATTATTCTGCATGCCCTCAGGAGCAGACTGTATATTGTATATTAGATTGTAAGCTCCTAGGACAGGGTGTACATTATTCTGCATGCCCTCAGGAACAGTCTGTATATTGTATATTAGATTGTAAGCTCCTAGGACAGGGTGTACATTATTCTGCATGCCCTCAGGAGCAGCCTGTATACTGTATATTAGATTGTAAGCTCCTAGGACAGGGTGTGCATTATTCTGCATGCCCTCAGGAGCAGACTGTATATTGTATATTAGATTGTAAGCTCCTAGGACAGGGTGTACATTATTTTGCATGCCCTCAGGAACAGTCTGTATATTGTATATTAGATTGTAAGCTCCTAGGACAGGGTGTACATTATTCTGCATGCCCTCAGGAGCAGCCTGTATACTGTATATTAGATTGTAAGCTCCTAGGACAGGGTGTGCATTATTCTACATGCCCTCAGCAGCAGTCTGTATATTGTATATTAGATTGTAAGCTCCTAGGACAGGGTGTGCATTATTCTACATGCCCTCAGGAGCAGTCTGTATATTGTATATTAGATTGTAAGCTCCTAGGACAGGGTGTGCATTATTCTGCATGCCCTCAGGAGCAGACTGTATATTGTATATTAGATTGTAAGCTCCTAGGACAGGGTGTACATTATTCTGCATGCCCTCAGGAACAGTCTGTATATTGTATATTAGATTGTAAGCTCCTAGGACAGGGTGTACATTATTCTGCATGCCCTCAGGAACAGTCTGTATACTGTATATTAGATTGTAAGCTCCTAGGACAGGGGGTGCATTATTCTACATGCCCTCAGGAGCAGTCTGTATATTGTATATTAGATTGTAAGCTCCTAGGACAGGGTGTGCATTATTCTGCATGCCCTCAGGAGCAGTCTGTATATTGTATATTAGATTGTAAGCTCCTAGGACAGGGTGTACATTATTCTGCATGCCCTCAGGAGCAGTCTGTATATTGTACATTAGATTGTAAGCTCCTAGGACAGGGTGTACATTATTCTGCATGCCCTCAGGAGCAGTCTGTATACTGTATATTAGATTGTAAGCTCCTAGGACAGGGTGTGCATTATTCTGCATGCCCTCAGGAGCAGTCTGTATACTGTATTTTAGATTGTAAGCTCCTAGGACAGGGTGTGCATTATTCTGCATGCCCTCAGGAACAGTCTGTATATTGTATATTAGATTGTAAGCTCCTAGGACAGGGTGTACATTATTCTGCATGCCCTCAGGAACAGTCTGTATACTGTATATTAGATTGTAAGCTCCTAGGACAGGGTGTACATTATTCTGCATGCCCTCAGGAACAGTCTGTATACTGTATATTAGATTGTAAGCTCCTAGGACAGGGTGTACATTATTCTGCATGCCCTCAGGAGCAGCCTGTATACTGTATATTAGATTGTAAGCTCCTAGGACAGGGTGTGCATTATTCTACATGCCCTCAGCAGCAGTCTGTATATTGTATATTAGATTGTAAGCTCCTAGGACAGGGTGTGCATTATTCTACATGCCCTCAGGAGCAGTCTGTATATTGTATATTAGATTGTAAGCTCCTCGGACAGGGTGTGCATTATTCTGCATGCCCTCAGGAGCAGTCTGTATATTGTATATTAGATTGTAAGCTCCTAGGACAGGGTGTACATTATTCTGCATGCCCTCAGGAGCAGTCTGTATATTGTATATTAGATTGTAAGCTCCTAGGACAGGGTCTACATTATTCTGCAAGCCCTCAGGAGCAGCCTGTATATTGTATATTAGATTGTAAGCTCATAGTACAGGGTGTACATTATTCTGCATGCCCTCAGGAGCAGTCTGTATATTGTATATTAGATTGTAAGCTCCTAGGACAGGGTGTGCATTATTCTGCATGCCCTCAGGAGCAGCCTGTATATTGTATATTAGATTGTAAGCTCCTAGGACAGGGTGTGCATTATTCTGCATGCCCTCAGCAGCAGTCTGTATATTGTATATTAGATTGTAAGCTCCTAGGACAGGGTGTGCATTATTCTGCATACCCTCAGGAGCAGTCTGTATATTGTATATTAGATTGTAATCTCCTAGGACAGGGTGTACATTATTCTGCATGCCCTCAGGAGCAGCCTGTATACTGTATAATAGATTGTAAGCTCCTAGGACAGGGTGTGCATTATTCTGCATGCCCTCAGCAGCAGTCTGTATATTGTATATTAGATTGTAAGCTCCTAGGACAGGGTGTGCATTATTCTGCATGACCTCAGGAGCAGTCTGTATATTGTATATTAGATTGTAAGCTCCTAGGACAGGGTGTGCATTATTCTGCGTGCCCTCAGGCGCAGTCTGTATATTCTATATTAGATTGTAAGCTCCTAGGACAGGGTGTGCATTATTCTACATGCCCTCAGGAGCAGTCTGTATATTGTATATTAGATTGTAAGCTCCTAGGACAGGGTGTGCATTATTCTGCATGCCCTCAGGAGCAGTCTGTATATTGTATATTAGATTGTAAGCTCCTAGGACAGGGTGTACATTATTCTGCATGCCCTCAGGAGCAGTCTGTATATTGTATATTAGATTGTAAGCTCCTAGGACAGGGTCTACATTATTCTGCAAGCCCTCAGGAGCAGCCTGTATATTGTATATTAGATTGTAAGCTCATAGTACAGGGTGTACATTATTCTGCATGCCCTCAGGAGCAGTCTGTATATTGTATATTAGATTGTAAGCTCCTAGGACAGGGTGTGCATTATTCTGCATGCCCTCAGGAGCAGCCTGTATATTGTATATTAGATTGTAAGCTCCTAGGACAGGGTGTGCATTATTCTGCATACCCTCAGGAGCAGACTGTATATTGTATATTAGATTGTAAGCTCCTAGGACAGGGTGTACATTATTCTGCATGCCCTCAGGAACAGTCTGTATATTGTATATTAGATTGTAAGCTCCTAGGACAGGGTGTACATTATTCTGCATGCCCTCAGGAGCAGCCTGTATACTGTATATTAGATTGTAAGCTCCTAGGACAGGGTGTACATTATTCTGCATGCCCTCAGGAGCAGCCTGTATACTGTATATTAGATTGTAAGCTCCTAGGACAGGGTGTGCATTATTCTGCATGCCCTCAGCAGCAGTCTGTATATTGTATATTAGATTGTAAGCTCCTAGGACAGAGTGTGCATTATTCTGCATGACCTCAGGAGCAGTCTGTATATTGTATATTAGATTGTAAGCTCCTAGGACAGGGTGTGCATTATTCTGCGTGCCCTCAGGCGCAGTCTGTATATTCTATATTAGATTGTAAGCTCCTAGGACAGGGTGTGCATTATTCTGCATGCCCTCAGGAGCAGTCTGTATATTGTATATTAGATTGTAAGCTCCTAGGAAGGGGTGTACATTATTCTGCATGCCCTCAGGAGCAGTCTGTATACTGTATATTAGATTGTAAGCTCCTAGGACAGGGTGTGCATTATTCTGCATGCCCTCAGGAGCAGTCTGTATAATGTATATTAGATTGTAAGCTCCTAGGACAGGGTGTACATTATTCTGCATGCCCTCAGGAGCAGTCTGTATATTGTATGTTAGATTGTAAGCTCCTAGGACAGGGTGTGCATTTTTCTGCATGCCCTCAGGAGCAGTCTGTATATTGTATATTAGATTGTAAGCTCCTAGGACAGGGTGTACATTATTCTGCATGCCCTCAGGAGCAGTCTGTATATTGTATATTAGATTGTAAGCTCCTAGTACAGGGTGTGCATTATACTGCATGCCCTCAGGAGCAGTCTGTATATTGTATATTAGATTGTAAGCTCCTAGGACAGGGTGTACATTATTCTGCATGCCCTCAGGAGCAGTCTGTATATTGTATATTAGATTGTAAGCTCCTAGTACAGGGTGTGCATTATACTGCATGCCCTCAGGAGCAGTCTGTATATTGTATATTAGAGTGTAAGCTCCTAGGACCGGGTGTGCATTATTCTGCATGCCCTCAGGAGCAGTCTGTATATTGTATATTAGATTGTAAGCTCCTAGTACAGGGTGTGCATTATACTGCATGCCCTCAGGAGCAGTCTGTATATTGTATATTAGATTGTAAGCTCCTAGGACAGGGTGTACATTATTCTGCATGCCCTCAGGAGCAGTCTGTATATTGTATATTAGATTGTAAGCTCCTAGTACAGGGTGTGCATTATACTGCATGCCCTCAGGAGCAGTCTTTATATTGTATATTAGATTGTAAGCTCCTAGAACAGGGTGTACATTATTCTGCATGCCCTCAGGAGCAGTCTGTATACTGTATATTAGATTGTAAGCTCCTAGGACAGGGTGTGCATTATTCTGCATGCCCTCAGGAGCAGTCTGTATACTGTATATTAGATTGTAAGCTCCTAGGACAGGGTGTGCATTATTCTGCATGCCCTCAGGAGCAGTCTGTATAATGTATATTAGATTGTAAGCTCCTAGGACAGGGTGTGCATTATTCTGCATGCCCTCAGGAGCAGTCTGTATACTGTATATTAGATTGTAAGCTCCTAGTACAGGGTGTACATTATTCTGCATGCCCCCAGAAGCAGCCTGTATATTGTATATTAGAGTGTAAGCTCCTAGGACAGGGGGTGCATTATTCTGCATGCCCTCAGGAGCAGTCTGTATATTGTATATTAGAGTGTAAGCTCCTAGGACAGGGTGTGCATTATTCTGCATGCCCTCAGGAGCAGTCTGTATACTGTATATTAGATTGTAAGCTCCTAGTACAGGGTGTACATTATTCTGCATGACCCCAGAAGCAGCCTGTATACTGTATATTAGAGTGTAAGCTCCTAGGACAGGGGGTGCATTATTCTGCATGCCCTCAGGAGCAGTCTGTATATTGTATATTAGAGTGTAAGCTCCTAGTACAGGGTGTGCATTATTCTGCATGCCCTCGGGAGCAGCCTGTATATTGTATATTAGATTGTAAGCTCCTAGGACAGGGTGTGCTTTATTCTGCATGCCCTCAGGAGCAGTCTGTATACTGTATATTAGATTGTAAGCTCCTAGGACAGGGTGTGCATTATTCTGCATGCCCTCAGGAGCAGTCTGTATACTGTATATTAGATTGTAAGCTCCTAGGACAGGGTGTGCATTATTCTGCATGCCCTCAGGAGCAGTCTGTATACTGTATATTAGATTGTAAGCTCCTAGGACAGGGTGTGCATTATTCTGCATGCCCTCAGGAGCAGTCTGTATACTGTATATTAGATTGTAAGCTCCTAGGACAGCGTGTGCATTATTCTGCATGCCCTCAGGAGCAGTCTGTATACTGTATATTAGATTGTAAGCTCCTAGGACAGGGTGTGCATTATTCTGCATGCCCTCAGGAGCAGTCTGTATACTGTATATTAGATTGTAAGCTCCTAGGACAGGGTGTGCATTATTCTGCATGCCCTCAGGAGCAGTCTATATACTGTATATTAGATTGTAAGCTCCTAGGACAGGGTGTGTATTATTCTGCATGCCCTCAGGCGCAGTCTGTATATTGTATATTAGATTGTAAGCTCCTAGGACAGGGTGTGTATTATTCTGCATGCCCTCAGGAGCAGTCTGTATACTGTATATTAGATTGTAAGCTCCTAGTACAGGGTGTGCATTATTCTGCATGCCCTCAGGAGCAGTCTGTATACTGTATATTAGATTGTAAGCTCCTAGGACAGGGTGTGCATTATTCTGCATGCCCTCAGGAGCAGTCTGTATATTGTATATTAGATTGTAAGCTCCTAGTACAGGGTGTACATTATTCTGCATGCCCCCAGAAACAGTCTGTATATTGTATATTAGATTGTAAGCTCCTAGGACAGGGTGTGCATTATTCTGCATGCCCTCAGGAGCAGTCTGTATATTGTATATTAGATTGTAAGCTCCTAGGACAGGGTGTGCATTATTCTGCATGCCCTCAGGAACAGTCTGTATACTGTATATTAGATTGTAAGCTGCTAGGACAGGGTGTACATTATTCTCCATGCCCTGAGGAGCAGTCTGTATATTGTATATTAGATTGTAAGCTCCTAGGACAGGGTGTGCATTATTCTGCATGCCCTCAGGAGCAGCCTATATATTGTATATTAGATTGTAAGCTCCTAGGACAGGGTGTGTATTATTCTGCATGCCCTCAGGCGCAGTCTGTATATTGTATATTAGATTGTAAGCTCCTAGGACAGGGTGTGTATTATTCTGCATGCCCTCAGGAGCAGTCTGTATACTGTATATTAGATTGTAAGCTCCTAGTACAGGGTGTGCATTATTCTGCATGCCCTCAGGAGCAGTCTGTATACTGTATATTAGATTGTAAGCTCCTAGGACAGGGTGTGCATTTTTCTGCATGCCCTCAGGAGCAGTCTGTATATTGTATATTAGATTGTAAGCTCCTAGGACAGGGTGTGCATTATTCTGCATGCCCTCAGGAGCAGTCTGTATATTGTATATTAGATTGTAAGCTCCTAGGACAGGGTGTGCATTATTCTGCATGCCCTCAGGCGCAGTCTGTATATTGTATATTAGATTGTAAGCTCCTAGGATAGGGTGTGCATTATTCTGCATGCCCTCAGGAGCAGTCTGTATACTGTATATTAGATTGTAAGCTCCTAGGATAGGGTGTGCATTATTCTGCATGCCCTCAGGAGCAGTCTGTATCTTGTTCATTAGATGGTGAGCTCCTAGGACAGGGTGTGCATTATTCTGCATGCCCTCAGGAGCAGTCTGTATATTGTATATTAGATTGTAAGCTCCTAGGACAGGGTGTGCATTATTCTGCATTCCCTCAGGAGCAGTCTGTATATTGTATATTAGATAGTAAGCTCCTAGGACAGGGTGTACATTATTCTGCATGCCCTCAGGAGCAGTCTGTATATTGTATATTAGATTGTAAGCTACTAGTACAGGCTGTGCATTATACTGCATGCCCTCAGGAGCAGTCTGTATATTGTATATTAGAGTGTAAGCTCCTAGAACAGGGGGTGCATTATTCTGCATGCCCTCAGGAGCAGTCTGTATATTGTATATTAGAGTGTAAACTCCTAGGACAGGGTGTACATTATTCTGCATGCCCTCAGGAGCAGCCTATATATTGTATATTAGAGTGTAAGCTCCTAGGACAGGGTGTGCATTATTCTGCATGCCCTCAGGAGCAGTCTTTATATTGTATATTAGATTGTAAGCTCCTAGGACAGGGTGTACATTATTCTGCATGCCCTGCATGGGAGCTGCTTGTGACTAAATTGGCAGCTGCTCAGCTCACCAGGGAGTAGATAGCTGATCAAAGACACAGACCTAACACCCTATGCCTGACACTGTATAACACCTTTCACCATCAGATAAAGTCTACAATGATGGAAGAACAGACAGTGACTATTGAATACAATGCATCAAATAACAGAGCACAGATACAGCAAGCAGACACATTATACCATAGAAATGGTTTCAAGATGAGACGTCAGCAGATGACATATATCCAGCAAGCAGAGATGTTATACCATAGAAATGGTTTCAGGATGAGAGTTCAGCAGATGACATAGATCCAGCAAGCAGAGATGTTACACCATAGAAATGGTTTCAAGATGAGAGTTCAGCAGATGACATAGATCCAGCAAGCAGAGATGTTATACCATAGAAATGGTTTCAAAATGATCGTTCAGCAGATGACATAGATCCAGCAAGCAGAGATGATACACCATAGAAATGGTGTAAAGATGAGCGTTCAGCAGATGACATAGAACCAGCAAGCAGAGATGTTATACCATATAAATGGTTTCAAGATGAGAGTTCAGAAGATGATATAGATCCAGCAAGCAGAGATGTTATACCATAGAAATGGTTTCAAGATGAGACTTCAGCAGATGATATAGATCCAGCAAGCAGAGATGTTATACCATAGAAATGGTTTCAAGATGAGAGTTCAGCAGATGACATAGATCCAGCAAGCAGAGATGTTATACCATAGAAATGGTTTCAAGATGAGAGTTCAGCAGACGACATAGATCCAGCAAGCAGAGATGTTATACCATAGAAATGGTATCAAGATGAGAGTTCAGCAGACGACATAGATCCAGTAAGCAGAGATGTTATACCATAGAAATGGTATCAAGATTTGAGTTCAACATATGACATGGATCCAGCAAGCAGAGATGTTATACCATAGAAATGGTTTCAAGATGAGAGTTCAGCAGATGTCATAGATCCAGCAAGCTGAGATGTTATACCATAGAAATGGTTTCAAGATGAGAGTTCAGCAGATGACACAGATCCAGCAAGCAGAGATGTTATACCATAGAAATGGTTTCAAGAGGAGAGTTCAGCAGATGACATAGATCCAGCAAGCAGAGATGTTATACCATAGAATTGGTTTCAAGATAAGAGTTCAGCAGATGACATAGATCCAGCAAGCAGAGATGTTATACCATAGAAATGGTATCAAGATGTGAGTTCAACATATGACATGGATCCAGCAAGCAGAGAAGTTATACCATAGAAATGGTTTCAAGATGAGAGTTCAGCAGATGTCATAGATCCAGCAAGCTGAGATGTTATACCATAGAAATGGTTTCAAGATGAGAGTTCAGCAGATGACATAGATCCAGCAAGCAGAGATGTTATACCATAGAAATGGTTTCAAGATGAGAGCTCAGCAGATGACATAGATCCAGCAAGCAGAGATGTTATACCATAGAAATGGTTTCAAGAGGAGAGTTCAGCAGATGACATAGATCCAGCAAGCAGAGTTGTTATACCATAGAAATGGTTTCAAAAGGAGAGTTCAGCAGATGACATAGATCCAGCAAGCAGAGATGTTATACCATAGAATTGGTTTCAAGATAAGAGTTCAGCAGATGACATAGATCCAGCAAGCAGAGATGTTATACCATAGAAATGGTTTCAAGATGAGAGTTCAGCAGATGACATGGATTCAGCAAGCAGAGATGTTATACCATAGAAATGGTTTCAAGAGGAGAGTTCAGCAAATGACATAGATCCAGCAAGCAGAGATGCTATAACATAGAAATGGTTTCAAGATGAGAGTTCAGCAGATGACATAGATCCAGCAAGCAGAGATGTTATACCATAGAAATGGTTTCAAGATGAGAGTTCAGCATATGACATGGATTCAGCCAGTAGAGATGTTATACCATAGAAATGATTTCAAGATGAGAGTTCAGCAGATGACACGGATCCAGCAAGCAGAGATGTTATACCATAGAAATGGTTTCATGATGAGAGTTCAGCAGATGACATGGATTCAGCCAGCAGAGATGTTATACCATAGAAATGGTTTCAAGATGAGAGTTCAGCAGATGACAAGGATTCAGCAAGCAGAGATGTTATACCATAGAAATGGCATCAAGATGTGAGTTCAAAATATGACATGGATCCAGCAAGCAGAGAAGTTATACCATAGAAATGGTTTCAAGATGAGAGTTCAGCAGATGTCATAGATCCAGCAAGCTGAGATGTTATACCATAGAAATGGTTTCAAGATGAGAGTTCAGCAGATGACATAGATCCAGCAAGCAGAGATGTTATACCATAGAAATGGTTTCAAGATGAGAGCTCAGCAGATGACATAGATCCAGCAAGCAGAGATGTTATACCATAGAAATGGTTTCAAGATGAGAGCTCAGCAGATGACATAGATCCAGCAAGCAGAGATGTTATACCATAGAAATGGTTTCAAGAGGAGAGTTCAGCAGATGACAAAGATCCAGCAAGCAGAGTTGTTATACCATAGAAATGGTTTCAAGAGGAGAGTTCAGCAGATGACATAGATCCAGCAAGCAGAGATGTTATACCATAGAAATGGTTTCAAGAGGAGAGTTCAGCAGATGACATAGATCCAGCAAGCAGAGATGTTAAACCATAGAATTGGTTTCAAGATAAGAGTTCAGCAGATGACATAGATCCAGCAAGCAGAGATGTTATACCATAGAAATGATTTCAAGATGAGAGTTCAGCAGATGACATGGATTCAGCAAGCAGAGATGTTATACCATAGAAATGGTTTCAAGAGGAGAGTTCAGCAGATGACATAGATCCAGCAAGCAGAGATGCTATAACATAGAAATTGTTTCAAGATGAGAGTTCAGCAGATGACATAGATCCAGCAAGCAGAGATGTTATACCATAGAAATGGTTTCAAGATGAATGTTCAGCATATGACATGGATTCAGCCAGCAGAGATTTTATACCATAGAAATGATTTCAAGATGAGAGTTCAGCAGATGACATGGATCCAGCAAGCAGAGTTGTTATACCATAGAAATGGTTTCATGATGAGAGTTCAGCAGATGACATGGATTCAGCCAGCAGAGATGTTATACCATAGAAATGGTTTCAAGATGAGAGTTCAGCAGATGACAAGGATTCAGCCAGCAGAGATGTTATACCATAGAAATGGTTTCAAGATGAGAGTTCAGCAGATGACATGGATCCAGCAAGCAGAGATGTTATAGCATAGAAATGGTTTCAAGATGAGAGTTCAGCAGATGACATGGATCATGCAAGCAGAGATATTATACCACAGAAATGGTTTCAAGATTAGAGTTCAGCAGATGACATGGATTCAGCCAGCAGAGATGTTATACCATAGAAATGGTTTCAAGATCAGAGTTCAGCAGATGACATAGATCCAGCAAGCAGAGATGTTATACCATAGAAATGGTTTCAAGATGAGAGTTCAGCAGATGACATAGATCCAGCAAGCAGAGATGTTATACCATAGAAATGGTTTCAAGATGAGAGCTCAGCAGATGACATAGATCCAGCAAGCAGAGATGTTATACCATAGAAATGGTTTCAAGAGGAGAGTTCAGCAGATGACATAGATCCAGCAAGCAGAGATGTTATACCATAGAATTGGTTTCAAGATAAGAGTTCAGCAGATGACATAGATCCAGCAAGCAGAGATGTTATACCATAGAAATGGTATCAAGATGTGAGTTCAACATATGACATGGATCCAGCAAGCAGAGAAGTTATACCATAGAAATGGTTTCAAGATGAGAGTTCAGCAGATGTCATAGATCCAGCAAGCTGAGATGTTATACCATAGAAATGGTTTCAAGATGAGAGTTCAGCAGATGACAGAGATCCAGCAAGCAGAGATGTTATACCATAGAAATGGTTTCAAGATGAGAGCTCAGCAGATGACATGGATCCAGCAAGCAGAGATGTTATACCATAGAAATGGTTTCAAGATGAGAGCTCAGCAGATGACATGGATCCAGCAAGCAGAGATGTTATACCATAGAAATGCTTTCAAGAGGAGAGTTCAGCAGATGACATAGATCCAGCAAGCAGAGTTGTTATACCATAGAAATGGTTTCAAGAGGAGAGTTCAACAGATGACATAGATCCAGCAAGTAGAGATGTTATACCATAGAATTGGTTTCAAGATAAGAGTTCAGCAGATGACATAGATCCAGCAAGCAGAGATGTTATACCATAGAAATGGTTTCAAGATGAGAGTTCAGCAGATGACATGGATTCAGCAAGCAGAGATGTTATACCATAGAAATAGTTTCAAGAGGAGAGTTCAGCAAATGAAATAGATCCAGCAAGCAGAGATGCGATAACATAGAAATGGTTTCAAGATGAGAGTTCAGCAGATGACATAGATCCAGCAAACAGAGATGTTATACCATAGAAATGGTTTCAAGATGAGAGTTCAGCATATGACATGGATTCAGCCAGTAGAGATGTTATACCATAGAAATGATTTCAAGATGAGAGTTCAGCAGATGACATGGATCCAGCAAGCAGAGATGTTATACCATAGAAATGGTTTCATGATGAGAGTTCAGCAGATGACATGGATTCAGCCAGCCGAGATGTTATACCATAGAAATGGTTTCAAGATGAGAGTTCAGCAGATGACAAGGATTCAGCCAGCAGAGATGTTATACCATAGAAATGGTATCAAGATGTGAGTTCAACATATGACATGGATCCAGCAAGCAGAAAAGTTATACCATAGAAATGGTTTCAAGATGAGAGTTCAGCAGATGTCATAGATCCAGCAAGCTGAGATGATATACCATAGAAATGGTTTCAAGATGAGAGCTCAGCAGATGACATAGGTCCAGCAAGCAGAGATGTTATACCATAGAATTGGTTTCAAGATAAGAGTTCAGCAGATGACATAGATCCAGCAAGCAGAGATGTTATACCATAGAAATGGTTTCAAGATGAGAATTCAGCAGATGACATGGATTCAGCAAGCAGAGATGTTATACCATAGAAATGGTTTCAAGAGGCGAGTTCAGCAGATGACAGAGATCCAGCAAGCAGAGATGCTATAACATAGAAATGGTTTCAAGATGAGAGTTCAGCAGATGACATAGATCCAGCAAGCAGAGATGTTATACCATAGAAATGGTTTCAAGATGAATGTTCAGCATATGACATGGATTCAGCCAGCAGAGATGTTATACCATAGAAATGATTTCAAGATGAGAGTTCAGCAGATGACATGGATCCAGCAAGCAGAGATGTTATACCATAGAAATGGTTTCATGATGAGAGTTCAGCAGATGACATGGATTCAGCCAGCAGAGATGTTATACCATAGAAATGGTTTCAAGATGAGAGTTCAGCAGATGACAAGGATTCAGCCAGCAGAGATGTTATACCATAGAAATGGTTTCAAGATGGGAGTTCAGCAGATGACATGGATCCAGCAAGCAGAGATGTTATAGCATAGAAATGGTTTCAAGATGAGAGTTCAGCAGATGACATGGATCCAGCAAGCTGAGATGTTATACTATAGAAATGGTTTCAAGATGAGAGTTCAGCAGATGACAAGGATTCAGCCAGCAGAGATGTTATACCATAGAAATGGTTTCAAGATCAGAGTTCAGCAGATGACATAGATCCAGCAAGCAGAGATGTTATACCATAGAAATGGTTTCAAGATGAGAGTTCAGCAGATGACATAGATCCAGCAAGCAGAGATGTTATACCATAGAAATGGTTTCAAGATGAGAGTTCAGCAGATGACATAGATCCAGCAAGAAGAGATGTTATACCATAGAAATGGTTTCAAGATGAGAGTTCAGCAGACGACATAGATCCAGCAAGCAGAGATGTTATACCATAGAAATGGTATCAAGATGAGAGTTCAGCAGACGACATAGATCCAGTAAGCAGAGATGTTATACCATAGAAATGGTATCAAGATGTGAGTTCAACATATGACATGGATCCAGCAAGCAGAGATGTTATACCATAGAAATGGTTTCAAGATGAGAGTTCAGCAGATGTCATAGATCCAGCAAGCTCAGATGTTATACCATAGAAATGGTTTCAAGATGAGAGTTCAGCAGATGACATAGATCCAGCAAGCAGAGATGTTATACCATAGAAATGGTTTCAAGATGAGAGCTCAGCAGATGACATAGATCCAGCAAGCAGAGATGTTATACCATAGAAATGGTTTCAAGAGGAGAGTTCAGCAGATGACATAGATCCAGTAATCAGAGTTGTTATACCATAGAAATGGTTTCAAGACGAGAGTTCAGCAGATGACATAGATCCAGCAAGCAGAGATGTTATACCATAGAAATGGTTTCAAGAGGAGAGTTCAGCAGATGACATAGATCCAGCAAGCAGAGATGTTATACCATAGAATTGGTTTCAAGATAAGAGTTCAGCAGATGACATAGATCCAGCAAGCTTAGATGTTATACCATAGAAATGGTTTCAAGATGAGAGTTCAGCAGATGACATGGATTCAGCAAGCAGAGATGCTATAACATAGAAATGGTTTCAAGATGAGAGTTCAGCAGATGACATAGATCCAGCAAGCAGAGATGTTATACCATAGAAATGGTTTCAAGATGAGAGTTCAGCATATGACATGGATTCAGCCAGTAGAGATGTTATACCATAGAAATGATTTCAAGATGAGAGTTCAGCAGATGACATGGATCCAGCAAGCAGAGATGTTATACCATAGAAATGGTTTCATGATGAGAGTTCAGAAGATGACATGGATTCAGCCAGCAGAGATGTTATACCATAGAAATGGTTTCAAGATGAGAGTTCAGCAGATGACATGGATTCAGCCAGCAGAGATGTTATACCATAGAAATGGTTTCAAGATGAGAGTTCAGCAGATGACATAGATCCAGCAAGCAGAGATGTTATACCATAGAAATGGTTTCAAGATGAGAGTTCAGCAGATGACATAGATCCAGCAAGCAGAGATGTTATACCATAGAAATGGTTTCAAGATGAGAGTTCAGCAGATGACATAGATCCAGCAAGCAGAGATGTTATACCATAGAAATGGTTTCAAGATGAGAGCTCAGCAGATGACATAGATCCAGCAAGCAGAGATGTTATACCATAGAAATGGTTTCAAGAGGAGAGTTCAGCAGATGACATAGATCCAGCAAGCAGAGATGTTATACCATAGAATTGGTTTCAAGATAAGAGTTCAGCAGATGACATAGATCCAGCAAGCAGAGATGTTATACCATAGAAATGGTATCAAGATGTGAGTTCAACATATGACATGGATCCAGCAAGCAGAGAAGTTATACCATAGAAATGGTTTCAAGATGAGAGTTCAGCAGATGTCATAGATCTAGCAAGCTGAGATGTTATACCATAGAAATGGTTTCAAGATGAGAGTTCAGCAGATGACAGAGATCCAGCAAGCAGAGATCTTATTCCATAGAAATGGTTTCAAGATGAGAGCTCAGCAGATGACATGGATCCAGCAAGCAGAGATGTTATACCATAGAAATGGTTTCAAGAGGAGAGTTAAGCAGATGACATAGATCCAGCAAGCAGAGTTGTTATACCATAGAAATGGTTTCAAGAGGAGAGTTCAGCAGATGACATAGATCCAGCAAGCAGAGATGTTATACCATAGAATTGGTTTCAAGATAAGAGTTCAGCAGATGACATAGATCCAGCAAGCAGAGATGTTATACCATAGAAATGGTTTCAAGATGAGAGTTCAGCAGATGACATGGATTCAGCAAGCAGAGATGTTATACCATAGAAATGGTTTCAAGAGGAGAGTTCAGCAAATGAAATAGATCCAGCAAGCAGAGATGCTATAACATAGAAATGGTTTCAAGATGAGAGTTCAGCAGATGACATAGATCCAGCAAGCAGAGATGTTATACCATAGAAATGGTTTCAAGATGAATGTTCAGCATATGACATGGATTCAGCCAGCAGAGATGTTATACCATAGAAATGATTTCAAGATGAGAGTTCAGCAGATGACATGGATCCAGCAAGCAGAGATGTTATACCATAGAAATGGTTTCATGATGAGAGTTCAGCAGATGACATGGATTCAGCCAGCAGAGATGTTATACCATAGAAATGGTTTCAAGATGAGAGTTCAGCAGATGACAAGGATTCAGCCAGCAGAGATGTTATACCATAGAAATGGTTTCAAGATGGGAGTTCAGCAGATGACATGGATCCAGCAAGCAGAGATGTTATAGCATAGAAATGGTTTCAAGATGAGAGTTCAGCAGATGACATGGATCCAGCAAGCTGAGATGTTATACTATAGAAATGGTTTCAAGATGAGAGTTCAGCAGATGACAAGGATTCAGCCAGCAGAGATGTTATACCATAGAAATGGTTTCAAGATCAGAGTTCAGCAGATGACATAGATCCAGCAAGCAGAGATGTTATACCATAGAAATGGTTTCAAGATGAGAGTTCAGCAGATGACATAGATCCAGCAAGCAGAGATGTTATACCATAGAAATGGTTTCAAGATGAGAGTTCAGCAGATGACATAGATCCAGCAAGAAGAGATGTTATACCATAGAAATGGTTTCAAGATGAGAGTTCAGCAGACGACATAGATCCAGCAAGCAGAGATGTTATACCATAGAAATGGTATCAAGATGAGAGTTCAGCAGACGACATAGATCCAGTAAGCAGAGATGTTATACCATAGAAATGGTATCAAGATGTGAGTTCAACATATGACATGGATCCAGCAAGCAGAGATGTTATACCATAGAAATGGTTTCAAGATGAGAGTTCAGCAGATGTCATAGATCCAGCAAGCTCAGATGTTATACCATAGAAATGGTTTCAAGATGAGAGTTCAGCAGATGACATAGATCCAGCAAGCAGAGATGTTATACCATAGAAATGGTTTCAAGATGAGAGCTCAGCAGATGACATAGATCCAGCAAGCAGAGATGTTATACCATAGAAATGGTTTCAAGAGGAGAGTTCAGCAGATGACATAGATCCAGTAATCAGAGTTGTTATACCATAGAAATGGTTTCAAGACGAGAGTTCAGCAGATGACATAGATCCAGCAAGCAGAGATGTTATACCATAGAAATGGTTTCAAGAGGAGAGTTCAGCAGATGACATAGATCCAGCAAGCAGAGATGTTATACCATAGAATTGGTTTCAAGATAAGAGTTCAGCAGATGACATAGATCCAGCAAGCTTAGATGTTATACCATAGAAATGGTTTCAAGATGAGAGTTCAGCAGATGACATGGATTCAGCAAGCAGAGATGCTATAACATAGAAATGGTTTCAAGATGAGAGTTCAGCAGATGACATAGATCCAGCAAGCAGAGATGTTATACCATAGAAATGGTTTCAAGATGAGAGTTCAGCATATGACATGGATTCAGCCAGTAGAGATGTTATACCATAGAAATGATTTCAAGATGAGAGTTCAGCAGATGACATGGATCCAGCAAGCAGAGATGTTATACCATAGAAATGGTTTCATGATGAGAGTTCAGAAGATGACATGGATTCAGCCAGCAGAGATGTTATACCATAGAAATGGTTTCAAGATGAGAGTTCAGCAGATGACATGGATTCAGCCAGCAGAGATGTTATACCATAGAAATGGTTTCAAGATGAGAGTTCAGCAGATGACATAGATCCAGCAAGCAGAGATGTTATACCATAGAAATGGTTTCAAGATGAGAGTTCAGCAGATGACATAGATCCAGCAAGCAGAGATGTTATACCATAGAAATGGTTTCAAGATGAGAGTTCAGCAGATGACATAGATCCAGCAAGCAGAGATGTTATACCATAGAAATGGTTTCAAGATGAGAGCTCAGCAGATGACATAGATCCAGCAAGCAGAGATGTTATACCATAGAAATGGTTTCAAGAGGAGAGTTCAGCAGATGACATAGATCCAGCAAGCAGAGATGTTATACCATAGAATTGGTTTCAAGATAAGAGTTCAGCAGATGACATAGATCCAGCAAGCAGAGATGTTATACCATAGAAATGGTATCAAGATGTGAGTTCAACATATGACATGGATCCAGCAAGCAGAGAAGTTATACCATAGAAATGGTTTCAAGATGAGAGTTCAGCAGATGTCATAGATCTAGCAAGCTGAGATGTTATACCATAGAAATGGTTTCAAGATGAGAGTTCAGCAGATGACAGAGATCCAGCAAGCAGAGATCTTATTCCATAGAAATGGTTTCAAGATGAGAGCTCAGCAGATGACATGGATCCAGCAAGCAGAGATGTTATACCATAGAAATGGTTTCAAGAGGAGAGTTAAGCAGATGACATAGATCCAGCAAGCAGAGTTGTTATACCATAGAAATGGTTTCAAGAGGAGAGTTCAGCAGATGACATAGATCCAGCAAGCAGAGATGTTATACCATAGAATTGGTTTCAAGATAAGAGTTCAGCAGATGACATAGATCCAGCAAGCAGAGATGTTATACCATAGAAATGGTTTCAAGATGAGAGTTCAGCAGATGACATGGATTCAGCAAGCAGAGATGTTATACCATAGAAATGGTTTCAAGAGGAGAGTTCAGCAAATGAAATAGATCCAGCAAGCAGAGATGCTATAACATAGAAATGGTTTCAAGATGAGAGTTCAGCAGATGACATAGATCCAGCAAGCAGAGATGTTATACCAAAGAAATGGTTTCAAGATGAGAGTTCAGCAGATGACATAGATCCAGCAAGCAGAGATGTTATACCATAGAAATGGTTTCAAGATGAGAGTTCAGCAGATGACATAGATCCAGCAAGCAGAGATGTTATACCATAGAAATGGTTTCAAGATGAGAGCTCAGCAGATGACATAGATCCAGCAAGCAGAGATGTTATACCATAGAAATGGTTTCAAGATGTGAGTTCAACATATGACATGGATCCAGCAAGCAGAGAAGTTATACCATAGAAATGGTTTCAAGATGAGAGTTCAGCAGATGTCATAGATCTAGCAAGCTGAGATGTTATACCATAGAAATGGTTTCAAGATGAGAGTTCAGCAGATGACAGAGTTCCAGCAAGCAGAGATGTTATACCATAGAAATGGTTTCAAGATGAGAGCTCAGCAGATGACATGGATCCAGCAAGCAGAGATGTTATACCATAGAAATGGTTTCAAGAGGAGAGTTCAGCAGATGACATAGATCCAGCAAGCAGAGTTGTTATACCATAGAAATGGTTTCAAGAGGAGAGTTCAGCAGATGACATAGATCCAGCAAGCAGAGATGTTATACCATAGAATTGGTTTCAAGATAAGAGTTCAGCAGATGACATAGATCCAGCAAGCAGAGATGTTATACCATAGAAATGGTTTCAAGATGAGAGTTCAGCAGATGACATGGATTCAGGAAGCAGAGATGTTATACCATAGAAATGGTTTCAAGAGGAGAGTTCAGCAAATGAAATAGATCCAGCAAGCAGAGATGCTATAACATAGAAATGGTTTCAAGATGAGAGTTCAGCAGATGACATGGATTCAGCCAGTAGAGATGTTATACCATAGAAATGATTTCAAGATGAGAGTTCAGCAGATGACATGGATCCAGCAAGCAGAGATGTTATACCATAGAAATGGTTTCATGATGAGAGTTCAGCAGATGACATGGATTCAGCCACCCGAGATGTTATACCATAGAAATGGTTTAAAGATGAGAGTTCAGCAGATGACAAGGATTCAGCCAGCAGAGATGTTATACCATAGAAATGGTATCAAGATGAGAGTTCAACATATGACATGGATCCAGCAAGCAGAGAAGTTATACCATAGAAATGGTTTCAAGATGAGAGTTCAGCAGATGTCATAGATCCAGCAAGCTGAGATGATATACCATAGAAATGGTTTCAAGATGAGAGTTCAGCAGATGACATAGATCCAGCAAGCAGAGATGTTATACCATAGAAATGGTTTCAAGATGAGAGCTCAGCAGATGACATAGATCCAGCAAGCAGAGATGTTATACCATAGAAATGCTTTCAAGATGAGAGCTCAGCAGATGACATAGATCCAGCAAGCAGAGATGTTATACCATAGAAATGGTTTCAAGAGGAGAGTTCAGCAGATGACATAGGTCCAGCAAGCAGAGTTGTTATACCATAGAAATGGTTTCAAGAGGAGAGTTCAGCAGATGACATAGATCCAGCAAGCAGAGATGTTATACCATAGAAATGGTTTCAAGAGGAGAGTTCAGCAGATGACATGGATCCAGCAAGCAGAGATGTTATACCATAGAATTGGTTTCAAGATAAGAGTTCAGCAGATGACATAGATCCAGCAAGCAGAGATGTTATACCATAGAAATGGTTTCAAGATGAGAGTTCAGCAGATGACATGGATTCAGCAAGCAGAGATGTTATACCATAGAAATGGTTTCAAGAGGCGAGTTCAGCAGATGACATAGATCCAGCAAGCAGAGATGCTATAACATAGAAATGGTTTCAAGATGAGAGTTCAGCAGATGACATAGATCCAGCAAGCAGAGATGTTATACCATAGAAATGGTTTCAAGATGAATGTTCAGCATATGACATGGATTCAGCCAGCAGAGATGTTATACCATAGAAATGATTTCAAGATGAGAGTTCAGCAGATGACATGGATCCAGCAAGCAGAGATGTTATACCATAGAAATGGTTTCATGATGAGAGATCAGCAGATGACATGGATTCAGCCAGCAGAGATGTTATACCATAGAAATGGTTTCAAGATGAGAGTTCAGCAGATGACAAGGATTCAGCCAGCAGAGATGTTATACCATAGAAATGGTTTCAAGATGAGAGTTCAGCAGATGACATGGATCCAGCAAGCAGAGATGTTATAGCATAGAAATGGTTTCAAGATGAGAGTTCAGCAGATGACATGGATCCAGCAAGCAGAGATGTTATACCATAGAAATGGTTTCAAGATGAGAGTTCAGCAGATGACAAGGATTCAGCCAGCAGTGATGTTATACCATAGAAATGGTTTCAAGATCAGAGTTCAGCAGATGACATAGATCCAGCAAGCAGAGATGTTATACCATAGAAATGGTTTCAAGATGAGAGTTCAGCAGATGAAATAGATCCAGCAAGCAGAGATGTTATACCATAGAAATGGTTTCAAGATGAGAGTTCAGCAGATGACATAGATCCAGCAAGCAGAGATGTTATACCATAGAAATGGTTTCAAGATGAGAGTTCAGCAGACGACATAGATCCAGCAAGCAGAGATGTTATACCATAGAAATGGTATCAAGATGAGAGTTCAGCAGACGACATAGATCCAGTAAGCAGAGATGTTATACCATAGAAATGGTATCAAGATGTGAGTTCAACATATGACATGGATCCAGCAAGCAGAGATGTTATACCATAGAAATGGTTTCAAGATGAGAGTTCAGCAGATGTCATAGATCCAGCAAGCTCAGATGTTATACCATAGAAATGGTTTCAAGATGAGAGCTCAGCAGATGACATAGATCCAGCAAGCAGAGATGTTATACCATAGAAATGGTTTCAAGAGGAGAGTTCAGCAGATGACATAGATCCAGCAAGCAGAGTTGTTATACCATAGAAATGGTTTCAAGACGAGAGTTCAGCAGATGACATAGATCCAGCAAGCAGAGATGTTATACCATAGAAATGGTTTCAAGAGGAGAGTTCAGCAGATGACATAGATCCAGCAAGCAGAGATGTTATACCATAGAATTGGTTTCAAGATAAGAGTTCAGCAGATGACATAGATCCAGCAAGCAGAGATGTTATACCATAGAAATGGTTTCAAGATGAGAGTTCAGCAGATGACATGGATTCAGCCAGTAGAGATGTTATACCATAGAAATGATTTCAAGAGGAGAGTTCAGCAGATGACATGGATCCAGCAAGCAGAGATGTTATACCATAGAAATGGTTTCATGATGTGAGTTCAGAAGATGACATGGATTCAGCCAGCAGAGATGTTATACCATAGAAATGGTTTCAAGATGAGAGTTCAGCAGATGACAAGGATTCAGCAAGCAGAGATGTTATACCATAGAAATGGTATCAAGATGTGAGTTCTACATATGACATGGATCCAGCAAGCAGAGAAGTTATACCATAGAAATTGTTTCAAGATGAGAGTTCAGCAGATGTCATAGATCCAGCAAGCTAAGATATTATACCATAGAAATGGTTTCAAGATGAGAGTTCAGCAGATGACATAGATCCAGCAAGCAGAGATGTTATACCATAGAAATGGTTTCAAGATGAGAGCTCAGCAGATGACATAGATCCAGCAAGCAGAGATGTTATACCATAGAAATCTTTTCAAGATGAGAGCTCAGCAGATGACATAGATCCAGCAAGCAGAGATGTTATACCATAGAAATGGTATCAAGATGAGAGTTCAGCAGACGACATAGATCCTGCAAGCAGAGATGTTACACCATAGAAATGGTTTCAAGATGAGAGTTCAGCAGATGACATAGATCCAGCAAGCAGAGATGTTATACCATAGAAATGGTTTCAAGATGAGAGTTCAGCAGATGACATGGATCCAGCAAGCAGAGATGTTATACCATAGTAATGGTTTCAAGATGAGAGTTCAGCAGATGACATGGATCCAGAAAGCAGAGATGTTATACCATAGAAATGGTTTCAAGATGACAGTTCAGCAGATGACATAGATCCAGCAAGCAGAGATGTTATACCATAGAAATGGTTTCAAGATGAGAGTTCAGCAGATGACATGGATTCAGCAAGCAGAGATGAAATACCATAGAAATGATTTCAAGAGGAGAGTTCAGCAGATGACATAGATCCAGAAAGCAGAGATGTTATACCATAGAAATGGTTTCAAGATGAGAGTTCAACAGATGACATAGATCCAGCAAGCAGAGATGTTGTACCATAGAAATAGTTTCAAGATGAGAGTTCAGCAGATGACATGGATTCAGCAGGCAGAGATGTTATACCATAGAAATGGTTTCAAGATGAGAGTTCTGCAGATGACATATATCCAGCAAGTAGAGATGTTATACCATAGAAATGGTTTCAAGATGATAGTTCAGCAGATGACATGGATCCAGCAAGCAGAGATGTTATACCATAGAAATGGTTTCATGATGAGAGTTCAGCAGATGACATGGATTCAGCAAGGAGAGATGTTATACCATAGAAATGGTTTCAAGATGAGAGTTCAGCAGATGACATAGATCCAGCAAGCAGAGATGTAATACCATAGAAATGGTTTCAAGATGAGAGTTCAGCAGATGACATAGATGCAGCAAACAGAGATGTTATACCATAGAAATGGTTTCAAGATGAGTGTTCAGCAGATGACATAGATCCAGCAAGCAGAGATGTTATACCATAGAAATGGTTTCTAGATGAGAGTTTAGCAGATGACATAGATCCAGCAAGCAGAGATGTTATACTATAGAAATGGTTTCAAGATGAGAGTTCAGCAGATGACATAGATCCAGCAAGCAGAGATGTTATACCATAGAAATGGTTTCAAGATGAGTGTTCAGCAGATGACATAGGTCTAGCAAGCAGAGATGTTATACCATAGAAATTGTTTCAAGATGAAAGTTCAGCAGATGACATAGGTCCAGCAAGCAGAGATGTTATACCATAGAAATGGTTTCAAGATGAGAGTTCAGCAGATGACATAGATCCAGAAAGCAGAGATGTTATACCATAGAAATGGTTTCAAGATGAGAGTTCAGCAGTTGACATAGATCTAGCAAGCAGAGATGTTATACCATAGAAATGGTGTAAAGACGAGAATTCAGAAGATGACATAGATCCACCAAGCAGAGATGTTATACCATAGAAATGGTTTCAAGACGAGAATTCAGAAGATGACATAGATCCATCAAGCAGAGATGTTATACCATAGACATGGTTTCAAGATGAGAGTTCAGCAGATGACATAGATCCAGCAAGCAGAGATGTTATACCATAGAAATGGTTTCAAGATGAGAGTTCAGCAGATGACATAGATCCAGCAAGCAGAGATGTTATACCATAGAAATGGTTTCAAGATGAGAGTTCAGCAGACGACATAGATCCAGCAAGCAGAGATGTTATACCATAGAAATGGTATCAAGATGAGAGTTCAGCAGACGACATAGATCCAGTAAGCAGAGATGTTATACCATAGAAATGGTATCAAGATATGAGTTCAACATATGACATGGATCCAGCAAGCAGAGATGTTATACCATAGAAATGGTTTCAAGATGAGAGTTCAGCAGATGTCATAGATCCAGCAAGCTCAGATGTTATACCATAGAAATGGTTTCAAGATGAGAGTTCAGCAGATGACATAGATCCAGCAAGCAGAGATGTTATACCATAGAAATGGTTTCAAGATGAGAGCTCAGCAGATGACATAGATCCAGCAAGCAGAGATGTTATACCATAGAAATGGTTTCAAGAGGAGAGTTCAGCAGATGACATAGATCCAGCAAGCAGAGTTGTTATACCATAGAAATGGTTTCAAGACGAGAGTTCAGCAGATGACATAGATCCAGCAAGCAGAGATGTTATACCATAGAAATGGTTTCAAGATGAGAGTTCAGCAGATGACATAGATCCAGCAAGCAGAGATATTATACCATAGAAATGGTTTCAAGACGAGAATTCAGAAGATGACATAGATCCAGCAAGCAGAGATGTTATACCATAGAAATGGTTTCAAGATGAGAGTTCAGCAGATGACATAGATCCAGCAAGCAGAGATGTTATACCATAGAAATGGTTTCAAGACGAGAATTCAGAAGATGACATAGATCCAGCAAGCAGAGATGTTATACCATAGAAATGGTTTCAAGATGAGAGTTCAGCAGATGACATAGATCCAGCAAGCAGAGATGTTATACCATAGACATGGTTTCAAGATGAGAGTTCAGCAGATGACATAGATCCAGCAAGCAGAGATGTTATACCATAGAAATCGTTTCAAGAAGAGAATTCAGAAGATGACATAGATCCAGCAAGCAGAGATGTTATACCATAGAAATGGTTTCAAGATGAGAGTTCAGCAGATGACATAGATCCAGCAAGCAGAGATGTTATACCATAGAAATGGTTTCAAGATGAGAGTTCAGCAGATGACATAGATCCAGCAAGCAGAGATGTTATACCATAGAAATGGTTTCAAGATGAGAGTTCAGCAGATGACATAGATCCAGCAAGCAGAGATGTTATACCATAGAAATGGTTTCAAGAGGAGAGTTCAGCAGATGACATAGATCCAGCAAGCAGAGATGTTATACCATAGTAATGGTTTCAAGATGAGAGTTCAGCAGATGACATAGATCCAGCAAGCAGAGATGTTATTCCTGTGTGAAGATAGAAGAGATGGATGGACGTTAGTCGGTTGCCATTGAAATGACTGTCAGACACTAGTCGAACAGGACATTTTGCCGAAGAGGACACGTGCGTGCACCCCACACTATATTAGATTGTAAGCTCCTAGGACAGGGTGTACATTATTCTGCATGCCCTCAGGAGCAGTCTGTATACTGTATATTAGATTGTAAGCTCCTAGGACAGGATGTGCATTATTCTGCACGCCCTTAGGAGCAGCCTGTGTATGATATATTAGATTGTAAGCTCCTAGGACAGGGTGTGCATTATTCTGCATGCCCTCAGGAACAGTCTGTATATTGTATATTAGGCTGTAGGCTCCTAGTACAGGGTGTGCATTATTCTGCATGCCCTCAGGAGCAGTCTGTATATTGTATATTAGATTGTAAGCTCCTAGGACAGGGTGTACATTATTCTGCATGCCCTCAGGAGCAGCCTGTATATTGTATATTAGATTGTAAGCTCCTAGGACAGGGTGTGCATTATTCTGCATGCCCTCAGGAGCAGTCTGTATATTGTATATTAGATTGTAAGCTCCTAGGACAGGGTGTACATTATTCTGCATGCCCTCAGGAGCAGCCTGTATATTAGATTGTAAGCTCCTCTTGAGCAGGGTGTATTTGTCTTTTCCTTTGCCTGAGCTTATAATACATGTAGATATACAGCAATATGCAGCAGGACAGACGTGATCCAGGGAAATATCCGATCGCCACCACTGGGGTCAGGAAGGAATTTTTTTCCCCCCTGGAGCAGAGCTCTCCGGGGGGTTTCTTCGCCTTCCTCTGGATCTCTGGTTCCAGTGGCTCTCAGTGGGTCCTCAATGACCACATCCAGTTCTGTGGTCTCTATGGAGCCTGACCTGAGAGTCATTGTGATCAGGGTTTAATTTCTTAAAGGGCCAGTAATATTTTTATTACAATGTTGCTTATTGCTATTCCAATAATAGATAAAAAGAAAGAAAATAAAAGTGTCATGTGAGTTTTTTTGTCTTGACTTTTTGTGTTTACACCGTTACAATGATGGAAGTGACCATTACTACCCTCAATATTCCTGAAGTAGAACCAGGAATTATGGGGGCGCCATTTACAGACGGCAGACCACGTCTATCTCCACCCATTGTGGTATAATTATGTCAGCTCCTGTCCCAAGTTACATTACAAGTGTTATGGGGGTTGATCTCTGTGATGGGGGCAGGGCACTAAAATAGTATATGTCCTACACAACAAACTACCTGATCGAAGACTGAAGAGCGGACACAGAGCCGCCGAATACAAGAGACACAAGCAGAGTCTGACTGTGGTGCCAAGTGGCCCCCCACTATCCAACTCCAGGGCCCCACGTTTCAGCTTCATGCAAATATGATGTTATTCTCAATTACAAATATATATAACAATGAGCGGGGTAGATTGGTAAATGAATAAGATTCTGCCTTTGTCTGTACATAGTGAGTCAATTATATTGTGCCAAGTGCTGCTCATATAAGAGGGTGGTGGACACTCTTGCAGGGCCGGCTCCAGGTTTTTCTGGGCCCCGGGCGAAAGAGTCTCAGTGGCTCCTTTAACACATACCACGATTCATGATGCACAGATACCGCAGAGAAATATATATATATACATATATATATATATATATATATATATATATAGTACAATGCCAAAGATTTCACTTCTTGCGTTACATGAGTGATATCTATTGTAAATTCCACAATAGCTCAGAAACTGGCGAATCGCTCCATACAGAATACTGGGCCCCATAAAATGCTCCATACAGGATACTGGCCCCATATAACGCTCCACACAGAATACTGACCCCCATATAACGCTCCATGCAGGCTGTTCCCACCACATAATGCCTCATGCAGGCTGTTCCCCCTACATAATGCCCCACGCAGGCTGTTCCCCCTTTATAATGCCCCATGCAGGCTGTTCCCCCCTTATAATGCCCCATGCAGGATGTCACCCACCCTTATAATGCCCCATGCAGGATGTCACCCACCCTTACAATGCCCCATGCAGGATGTTACCCCCCTTATAATGCCCCATGAAGGATGTCGCCCCCCTTATAATGCCCCATGCATTATGTCACCCCCCCTTATAATGCCCCATGCATGATATCACACCCCCGCCCCTTACAATGCCCCATGCAGGATGTAACACACACCCTCCCTTATAATGCCCCATGCAATATGTCACTCCCCCCCTTATAATGCCCCATGCAGGATGTCACTTCCCCCCCCCCTTATAATGCCCCATGTAGGATGTCACTCCCCCCCTTTAATGCCCCATGCAGGATGTCACCCCCCTCCCTTATAATGCCCCATGCAGTATGTCACTCCCCCCCTTTTAATGCCCCATGCAGGATGTCACCCCCCTTATAATGCCCCATGCATTATGTCACCCCCCCTTATAATGCCCCATGCAGGATGTCACTCCCCCCTCCCTTATAATGCCCCATGCAGTATGTCACACCCCCTTACAATGCCCCATGCAGGATGTCACACCCCCTTATAATGCCCCATGCAGGATGTCACCTCTCCCCCCCATATAATGCCCCATGCAGGATGTCACTCCCCCCTTTATAATGCCCCATGCAGGATGTCACCCCCCCCCTTATAATGCCCCATGCAGGATGTCACCCCCCTTATAATGCCCCATGCAGGATGTCACACCCCCTTATAATGCCCCATGCAGGATGTCACCTCTCCCCCCATATAATGCCCCATGCAGGATGTCACTCCCCCCCCTTATAATGCCCCATGCAGGATGTCACCACCCCTTATAATGCCCCATGCAGGATGTCACCTCTCCCCCCATATAATGCCCCATGCAGGATGTCACTCCCCCCCCCATATAATGCCCCATGCAGGATGTCACACACACCCTCCCTTATAATGCCCCAAGCAGGATGTCACTCCCCCCCCTTATAATGCCCCATGCAGTATGTCACTCCCCCCTTTTAATGTCCCATGCAGAATATCACACCCCTCTCCCTTATAATGCCCCATGCAGTATGTCACTCCCCTCCTTTTAATGCCCCATGCAGGATGTCACACCCCCCTCCCTTATAATGCCCCATGCCTCCATACATTAAAAAAAAAATCAAATACTCACCTCACTTCTCACCTGCTGCCGCTGCTCCAGACCCCTCACCCGCGTCGCCGGCGTCTTTCTGCTCTGCGCTGTGACGGCTCAGGAGAGAGCACGGTGGAAAGCGGTCACCACGTCCTCTGACCGGAGACATCACAGTCAGAGGACGCAGAAGAGACGGGAGCTGCTGCAGAGGCCCGGGAAGAGGTAAGTATTGTGCCGCCGGCTGCCGCGGCCCTGAGCAAGCGAGGGGGAGCAGGCGCTGACACCGGTCTCCTCCGCTCACGGGTCCCATAGCGCAGCGGGGTGCCCGACAGCGAGTGGCCCCCCCGCCCGCTCATGGGCCCGGCACTTGCCGGGGTGCGCGAGGTGCTGACGCCGACCCTGTACTCTTGCACAAGGGCCTACTGGAGGATTCTCCTGTTCTCCTGTGGGCCAGTCCGAGCCTGACTGTGCTATACATAATAAGGCTACATTCCTGCATTGAGCATGTCCTATTCTGATCCTCAAAATCAGATGACAACTGGACGTTCTCTGACCCTCACAGATCTCATTCTCAGATCCGTGATTTTCATGGATGTGTGAATGGACCTATAAAACTGTACGAGTCCGTGGACCATCCGATAAAAAAATCTGGCAGCACATGGACATTTCACACAAATGTGAGAATGCAGCCTAAGAGATTTTACAGATAACATTATCACTCCAAGTCACACAGTGCAGATACAGAATAATATCTACATCCAGGCACTTACCGCTGACGTCTCATCTGATCAGAGCCGGTTTCTGCTGCTTCTTCTCCGTCTGGTCAGACCTTCATGTCGACATCTCCCAGCCACGACTCGTCTGGTCACCATGATCCTCCAGCCTAGAAAATAACAATGTCACATATATTGTATATATACACGTGTTTCCCCCACACTGCGCCCCTGAATACAGATATGTACCCCCCCCCCCAATTAATATACTATTAGCCACTTATAGAAAATACATTGAATGTACCGGCACATATTAATCCTAATATTTAGACCCACAATTTGTCAGGTCCATAAATAGTGTTGTGCTGGTTATACGGACCCATGTAGAATGGCAGACCATTCAGAAAATTATATTATACAACAAGAGAACATCCGAATAACAAGTCAAACGGAAACTAGATTGAATCAGCATAAAAAACCTTTATTATGAAGTAGAAGGGTTAGGTGGCACTACATGCACCAGCATGACCGTACCAAGATGCCAAGTAAACAATCATTAGTAATGCACAGAAATATAAAAATTCATTTGTTCCTCAAATGGGACCAGCAGCAGCAAAGGGAAACATATAATGGAATAAAACGAGCATAGTTCCATAAAGATTACCTATGTAGCAAGAGCCTCATCAAATGCTTAAATGATGACAGATTATAGCCTATATACAATTCTCATATAGGACATAAAGAGACAGGAGTAAATACTCACTCAACGGGTGTACACCTCAAATTATGTACGCATATGTGTAATATTAAATAATTACCATAGAAGTGTACAACTCCTATGAGGATCTAAATGATAGTCCCTTAGCGTTAATAGCTAACACATAATCACAATCTGTCATAGATCAAAGAAGAGAGAGGCAAATATTATTTACCAGCATTACCGGTCCAAGTAAGCAGGAGGCACCATGTGGTACAGCCCCGACGCGCGTTTCGGACACTCGTCCTTCGTCAGGGGGCTTAGGGACTATCATTTAGATCCTCATAGGAGTTGTACACTTCTATGGTAATTATTTAATATTACACATATGCGTACATAATTTGAGGTGTACACCCGTTGAGTGAGTATTTACTCCTGTCTCTTTATGTCCTATATGAGAATTGTATATAGGCTATAATCTGTCATCATTTAAGCATTTGATGAGGCTCTTGCTACATAGGTAATCTTTATGGAACTATGTTCGTTTTATTCCATTATATGTTTCCCTTTGCTGCTGCTGGTCCCATTTGAGGAACAAATGAATTTTTATATTTATGTGCATTACTAATGATTGTTTACTTGGCATCTTGGTACGGTCATGCTGGTGCATGTAGTGCCACCTAACCCTTCTACTTCATAATAAAGGTTTTTTATGCTGATTCAATCTAGTTTCCGTTTGACCTTTTATTCGGATGTTCTCTGTTGTATATTGGCCACTTAGTAATCAAAATATAAAGTGATAAGCAGCACTGTGTCCTCCATTAACTATAATCTCCACAGGCCAGTAGAATAAATTATTCAGTCTCTGTGACTCTCCCCAATTAACTGTAAGGCTATGTGCACACGAAAAATATACCAGGTTTTACAGTACAAGCAAAGTGAAACCCCCATCGCTGCTCTCTCCCAGCACCCCCATCATTGCTCTCCCCCAGCACACCCATCACTGCTCTCTCCCAGTACCCCAGTCATTACTCTTTCCGAGTACCTCCATCATTGCTCTCTCCCAGCACCCCCATCATTGCTCTCTCCCAGCACCCCCATCACTACTCTCCCCAAGTACCCCAGTCATTACTCTTTCCGAGCAGCCCCATCATTGCTCTCTCCAAGCACCCCCATCATTGTTCTCCCCCAGCACACCGATCACTGCTCTCTCCCAGTACCCCCGTCATTGCTCTTTCCGAGCACCTCCATCATTGCTTTCTCCCAGCACCCCCATCATTGCTCTCTCCCAGCACCCCCATCACTACTCTCCCCAAGTACCCCAGTCATTACTCTTTCCGAGCAGCCCCATCATTGCTCTTTCCGAGCACCCCATCATTGCTTTTTCCCAACACCCCCATCATTGTTCTCTCCCAGCACCCCATCATTGTTCTCTCTCAGCACCCCCATCATTGCTCTCTCTCAACACCCCCATGATTGCTCTCTCCCAGTACCCCATCATTGCTCTCTCCCAGCACTGCACCCCCATCATTGCTCTCTCCCAGCACCATCATTGCTCTCCCCATCCCCACCATTCTCACCATCTCCATTATTGCTCTCCCCATCCCCACCATCCCCATTATTGCTCTCCCCTTCTCCACCATCCTCTTCATTGCTCTCCCCATCCCCACCATACTGATCATTGCTCTCCCCATCCCCACCATCCTCATCATTGCTCTCCCCATCCCCACCATCCCCATCATTGCTTTCCCCGTCCCCATCATTGCTCTGCCCATCCCCACTGTCCCTATCATTGCTCTGCCCATCATTTCTCTCCCCATCATTGCTTTGCCGATCACTGCTCTGCCCATCATTGCTCTCCCATCATTGCTCTCCCCATCATTGCTCTGCCCATCATTGCTCTGCCCATCATTGCTCTGCCCATCATTGCCCTGCCCATCATTGCTCTGCCCATCACTACTCTGCCCATCATTGCTCTGCCCATCATTGCTTTCCCCCCACCTCCCCTCATTCTCCTGTTCTTCTCCCTAGTGTATCAGTACAAAAAAAAAAAAACACAACTTACCTCTCAGCACGCTCCTGCAGCATCCTCCTTGTTGCCGTTAACTTCCTCCCTTACACAGGCCCGCGCTGCTTGATGACGTTATCAAGCTGTACGAGCCTGTGTCAGGGAGGAAGCGCCGGGCAAGAAGCAGAGGACGGATCCCTCAGCTCCACTGCAATTTTCCTTCTGTCAGCAGCGGAGCTGGAGGGATCGCTCGCTGCCCGCTGCACATGAGAGGGCAATCTGGCCATGGGCCCCCCAGAGCCTGGGGCTCCGAGAAGCAGGCCAGATTGCCCTCAATATTAACTGCCCGATAAGAGCCCCCCTGCACCCCTGCACAGCCAGGCTCCAGTGCAGCTGCACCAGCGGTAGGTCCGCCCCTGTCTCTGAACTAATCAACTGATATCTACCACCACGTAATCTCTGGTCCTCCAAAGACCTCCTTCTCTCCTCCACAATCGTACGTTCCTCATCCAATCGCCTGCAAGACTTCTCCCGAGTATTCCCCATCCTGTAGAATTCTGTGGCCCAACATATCCGATTATCCCCTCATTTGGAACTTTCAAGCACAACTTGAAAACCCATGTCTTCAGAACAGCTTACAGCCTGCAATGACCCCACTGCCACCTTACCAACAGCAGAGCTGTTGCACCCCCCAAAACTACTATCCTTCCCCATTATCCTGTAGAATGTAAGGCCGCAATGGTAGGGTCCTCTCCCCTTTGTACTTGTCCGTCACTATTAGTTTGTTCATTGCAATTTCTATTTGTGTTTGTATGTAACTCCTCCTCATGTACAGCACCATAGAATCAATGGTGCTCTAAAAATAAATAATAACAATAATCCCCCACATGATGTTCCCCCCAGTCTTCACCCCTGCCCTCCATGCCGGTGTGCACACTGCAGGAAGCTGCAGCAGTAGTTGGCACAGTGTTTCATCGTCAGCATCATCAGAGATGGGCTGCAGTGGTCTGCTGACCGTTTACAATACCCATCCCACATACTCATCCTCCAACAAAACAAGTGGTTGGGCATCAGTGCACTCAATCTCTTCCAGTTGTTGGCCAGGGCCAGATGGATGGCCCACGGAACCACAGCCAGCAGTCATCAAAAAGCAGGAGATCCCGCTGCATGACTTGGGGCTCAGACTGCTGGCCAGGGGGTGAGGTGGAAGACAGATGCCCATGAGCCGCAGGTGCCAAATCTGTGCTTTCAGCAGGGGATTAGGTGGAAGAGAAAGCAATGGGACTGAAGGCACTCTCAGCCAACCAACTTAAAACCACTTCTACTTGTTCTGGACTCACCATTCATCCAACGATACTCGGGCCTACGAAATTACACAGAGCATCCTGTCGCCTACTTGCAGCAAAGGAAGGCGTTTCATTTGGGCACGTAGCCGACACAGATCGACCACGGCCTTTCTCTCCCTGCAGCAGCTACATTCACCACCACCAGCAAAACTGACACATCTATTCGATGCTCTCCACTTTGTTTTCAACCCAAAAAATTGCAGAGTATTACACGGCCTGTATTCAGAGAGAGAGTGGCTCGCAGAGTATTACACGGTCTGTATTCAGAGAGAGAGTGGCTCGCAGAGTATTACACGGTCTGTATTCAGAGAGAGAGTGGCTCGCAGAGTATTACACGGTCTGTATTCAGAGAGAGAGTGGCTCGCAGAGTATTACACGTCCTGTATTCAGAGAGAGAGTGGCTCGCAGATTATTACACTGCCTGTTTTCAGAGTACCCCCTAAAAAAACAACAAAAACAATACAGTTTTGGCTGCCTACTCCTCCTCCACTTTTCCCACCTCCGCCGCCACCTCCACCTCCTCCTCCTCCTCAACCTCCTGCTTCACTTGGACCTCTGCCTCCTGGTTCAAGATTATAATTGTTTCTTTTTTTTTTATTATGTTATTTTAAGTCATTTTCCTATCAACCTTTGTTTTCGGGGCAATTGTCCTGCACTTACCCCCATTTGGCTTCCTTTTGCAGCCCCTTAGCCCTTACTATGAACATTTTACAGCCCTTTTTTAAGCACTGAAGTTAGGGTCCCTATTGACTTCTATTGGGTTCGGGGTCAAGTTCGGTCCAAAACCAAACTTTTAACTGTAGCTTGGTAGAATCTGCTGAACCTGACCATCCATGGATCCACACATCCCTATCAGTAACACATCATTGTCTGCACATAGACGGTCATCTTTCTTGACAGCGCATTTCTTGTTTACAGGGCGATATAATTCTGAGAATGACTCTTTTTAAGCTTAAAGAGGTGGTCCGCTACATTCTATAATGCCCCCTTCCATCCAGTATCGCTCCAAAGTCAAGCGCGCGCTTTCCCTCTCTCCTCTGCTTTCATCGGCCGCAAGCGATCTCTGGATTTTGGGATGTTCACGATTACAGAAATTGTCCTGCCCCCAGCTATAGAGCGAGGGGCCGGTGGAAGGGAGCTGCAGACCCCACAATCACTAGAGGATAGAAACTTTCACCGCACACTCAGGAGATCCAATGCAAAAGGTTTAATGATATTTAGAAAAACCTGCAAGTGGCGACAAAAAACAGCTCTTTTGTTTAGAGGCGACTTTTACGTTTCGGTCCGCTCCTGGGCCTCGCTCACATAGTCGCTCTGAGTAAGGCTGTGATGGTCCAAACCATATGAGAGAAATCCCAGTGGGGATGCATATTCCGTTGAGTCCTTATGGGGAATGGCATTAAGGGCGCTCCTGCACTTCCTGTGTGAAGGCCTTTTGGGATGTGACGTGCGGTGAAACGCCGTTCACAACCCAGTCAGTCGTGGCGGGGGGGTTTAGTGCGTGCGACTGGGTCATGCCTAGGTGAATCCAAGAAATCCGGAAGTTGAGGTGACATCAGCCGAGGTCACGTGATGTGGACTGAGCAAGAAGGGATAGCGCCACCCACAGGCACATCTGGCTACATAAGGTATTTCCAAAAATAGTTAGTTAAAAGGTGTAAATTGATGGGGGCATTTTACAATGTAGCGGACCACCTCTTTACACTTGTTCATTGGGTGATTGGCAGCAGTTTACACTGCACAGTTATTGGGAAACATAAGAGTATGTGATGAATGATTAGTGCCGGTCGTCATGGTTACTGTCTGTGACAATAAACCATAGGGAGCAGCGAGCATGGGGAATGGCATCGAATGGATGATAGCTGACAATGATGTTACTATGGTAATAAACTGGGGTGGATGGTATGGATGATTACTGCAATCATTACACTGCTTATAATCTGGAGGGGAGATGATGGATGATTCCTGTAATATTTACTGTAATGACGTATGTGCTTTATTCACAGCGGCCTGTTGATATATATTTATGCACCGTATATAGTCTGTTAATTGCTAGATGAATGCAGAGGAGAGGGAAAGCGCGCGGTGGATGCTGGGCTGTGACAGGAGGTGGCGCCACTGGGTCACGCCGGCATGAATCTGGAATGTGACATGACCTCAGCGGGGTCAGAGCCGGCTGTAGCCGGGGTCAGAGACGCCCAATGAGCCGTCAGCGATAGCGCCCCTCACAGACCCTTATAACAACCAAAGGGAATTACAAAAAAACTTTTTTTCCAAATTGAAATGGATAGGGGCATTATTGATTGCAGAGGACGACCTCTTTAATAAACCGTCCTGTTACTTAGTAACAATTCTTTATAAAGGGACAGTGAACACTTCTGACTAATTGTAACTTATAATTTGTAGAGTCCTGTAAATGAAGAGGTTCCTGCACACGGCCCCCGCTCAGCAGACAGCAGGCGGGTTACTCACTAGCACCTTTAGGAAGGCAGCTTTTTCTTTTAAGAAAAATAAAAGTAGCATGCCAAAAATGTATATAGAAATCCATGTAGCAACCTTATGGCAGCTTTACATTCTAGTTGTAATTCCTGCTTATCTCGTCTTTTGGTTTTTATTTTGATTTGATTTGACAACTTTTCTCTTTTCTACAACTACAAATCTGTCGGCTTTCTAATATCGGCTCGTGGACCTGTCGGTTCAACCACATTCACCGTCTCCTATTACTACATCAGGATAATCACAGTCCAACGTTGTATTAAAATAATTTAATGTCGTCAAACAATAATGAGAATTGTATGAACAGGATGTGGAGAGGAGAGTTTCAGAATCGGGTGGATTCAGTCCTCTCTTCCTAGACTTAGACCCGGCGATATAACACAAGAAGCAGAATCATTAGAGCTGCGTCACTTACACCGCAGACAGGACGTGCGAGATTCCAATAAACATTTAAAGCTGCTTAGATTAAAAAGCTTATTCCAAAAATCGTCATTTATTCCCTTTGGGACTGTAGGGAATAGTCGGGGCTGTAATCTGACAGTCTTATAGACAATGAATAAAGTTGTGGTCTAGTATGTACACCTCCACTCCATTCACTACAGGGCTATGCAGAGCCTGGTTCCTGGGATCTAGGGACCCATTGTCTGGATTGCTGAGGGGGCCAGTGCTTGGACCCCAAACGATTAGTAAGTTTTATTATTGATATGGGACAACTTAGAATTTTGAGAAAAACACTTTAGTTCTGTAAGAGTCAAGGCTGTATGTATATATATATATGGATTAGAATGTGTATAAGTGGATTACATGAAGTGATAACATTCTATAATTATATATATATACAGTACAGACCAAAGGTTTGGACACACCTTCTCATTTAAAGATTTTTCTGTATTTTCTTGACTATGAAAATTGTACATTCACACTGAAAGCATCAAAACTATAAATTAACACATGTGGAATTATATACTTAACAAAAAAGTGTGAAACAACTGAAAATATGTCTTATATTCTAGGGTCTTCACAGTAGCCACCTTTTGCTTTGATGACTGCTTTGCACACTCTTGGCATTCTCTTGATGAGCTTCAAGAGGTAGTCACCGGAAATGGTCTTCCAACAATCTTGAAGGAGTTCCCAGAGATGCTTAGCACTTGTTGGCCCTTTTGCCTTCACTCTGCGGTCCAGCTCACCCCAAACCATCTCGATTGGGTTCAGGTCTGGTGACTGTGGAGGCCAGGTCATCTGGCGTAGCCCCCCATCACTCTCCTTCTTGGTCAAATAGCCCTTACACAGCCTGGAGGTGTTTGGGGTCATTGTCCTGTTGAAAAATAAATGATGGTCCAACTAAACGCAAACCGGATGGAATAGCATGCCGCTGCAAGATGCTGTGGTAGCCATGCTGGTTCAGTATGCCTTCAATTTTGAATAAATCCCCAACAGTGTCACCAGCAAAGCCCCCCCACACCATCACACCTCCTCCTCCATGCTTCACGGTGGGAACCAGGCATGTAGAGTCCATCCGTTCACCTTTTCTGCGTCGCACAAAGACGCGGTGGTTGGAACCAAAGATCTCAAATTTGGACTCATCAGACCAAAGCACAGATTTCCACTGGTCTAATGTCCATTCCTTGTGTTCTTTAGCCCAAACAAGTCTCTTCTGCTTGTTGCCTGTCCTTAGCAGTGGTTTCCTAGCAGCTATTTTACCATGAAGGCCTGCTGCACAAAGTCTCCTCTTAACAGTTGTTGTAGAGATGTGTCTGCTGCTAGAACTCTGTGTGGCATTGACCTGGTCTCTAATCTGAGCTGCTGTTAACCTGCGATTTCTGAGGCTGGTGACTCGGATAAACTTATCCTCAGAAGCAGAGGTGACTCTTGGTCTTCCTTTCCTGGGGCGGTCCTCATGTGAGCCATTTTCTTTGTAGCGCTTGATGGTTTTTGCAACTGCACTTGGGGACACTTTCAAAGTTTTCCCAATTTTTCGGACTGACTGACCTTTATTTCTTAAAGTAATGATGGCCACTCGTTTTTCTTTACTTAGCTGCTTTTTTCTTGCCATAATACAAATTCTAACAGTCTATTCAGTAGGACTATCAGCTGTGTATCCACCAGACTTCTGCACAACACAACTGATGGTCCCAACCCCATTTATAAGGCAAGAAATCCCACTTATTAAACCTGACAGGGCACACCTGTGAAGTGAAGACCATTTCCGGTGACTACCTCTTGAAGCTCATCAAGAGAATGCCAAGAGTGTGCAAAGCAGTCATCAAAGCAAAAGGTGGCTACTTTGAAGACCCTAGAATATAAGACATATTTTCAGTTGTTTCACACTTTTTTGTTAAGTATATAATTCCACATGTGGTAATTCATAGTTTTGATGCCTTCAGTGTGAATGTACAATTTTCATAGTCATGAAAATACAGAAAAATCTTTAAATGAGGTGTATCCAAACTTTTGGTCTGTACTGTATATATATATATATATGGATTAGAATGTATATAAGTGGATTACATGAAGTGATAACATTCTATAATACATATATATATAATTAAATCCTCTTATATTTACTAATTGAAATACTTTTCCACAATTAGACTTCAGAAGCAGAAGCCGTTGTATCATTTCACTTTCTATTGTTTTTCTATTTATGACTCTTTACATTCTTATCTGCATTTATCTATCAGTAAATTACAGCTGGAGATGATTTATTGCCATTCATGTGATACAAATTAGGCAATGTCTGGAATCACACTAATGGTTGGACTAGGACGGCCATTATATTAGTGGTTTGCAGGTTCTGAGCCTATAACTCAGATACAACCAGGGGGGAGTAAGGGATTTCCAGGAGGGCCGCAGGCAGAACACTTGTATTTTATATAATATATGATAAACTGTTCTCCGCTGTTTCAGCACAGTAATAGCCGGGTATTATAGAAAGCCGACTGCTGACTGACATACAAGGTGACATCAATGGTCTCAAGGATTGAAAGTTGATCGTTCCATTCTCAGGCGGTCTTGTGTGTAAGGATATGTTCACACATCATGTTTTTTTCTGCAGCAAAACCTGATCTCTTGCCAGATGTTTGTTCAGGATTTTTCTTGCTGTTTTGCTTATTTTTTTGGTGCATTTTTGCTGCGTTTTTTTCAGTGAAAAAAAGATAAAAATTTCTGGTTTTGGCGCAAAAAAAACGCTGAAAAAAACATTGAAAAACCTGACACCTGCATTTTTGGTGCGTTTTTTCAGCGTTTTTTCCACCACCCATTACTTTCAATGGGTAAAAAAAACACTGAAAAAACGCTGAAAGAAGTGACATGCTCTATTTGGCAAAAAAACCCATGATGTGTGCATGAGATTTCTGGAATCTCATAGACTTTGCGGCTACTGCAAAACGCAGCTGAAAATTTGCATAAAAAAACGCATTAAAAAAAACGCTGAAAAAAAACATGATGTGTGAACATAGCCTGAAGGTTGGTAAACACTTAAAACAATGCAATGAAGACTGGTCTGATCTTCACAGTCCTCTACTTCTGAGATTTGTATGACTTCATTCACACCTTCACTCAAGTGTAGGTACAAAACAGGGATCCAGTTCTCTAATAAATCCACACCTCATCCACCATGAAACTTCAGCTGCCTTCCGTCCAGCGCCGGACTGGGGTGTCAGGGGCCCACCAGGGACATTGACTACAGGGGCCCACCCACCCGAGCCCACCCTTCAGCTATTTGCAGATACCTGTTAGCCGTTATCCCCATTATATTGGCGGCTCCTGCCCATCACTCTGCGCTCACCAGAAATGCCATGTACAATTACTGGAGTTTGCATTAAAGGGTTTTTAGTGGTGAAGTTCTCAGCGATGCACAGGTTGGGAAGGGGGTCACTTATTTATTGGTGGAATCCGCACTGTCAGGAGATTGCGGCACTTTGAGTATTTGGTGAGATTTTCACCTCTGTATTTATAAGACAAATCCAGGAGTGGAGCGATCCGAGGTCATGTTTTATGCATTTCTCACCCACTCCTGGTTTTTGTCCTATAAATACAGAGGTGAAAATCTCACAAAATGCCAACTTGCTTTCTCTGGAGAACCTCTGTAACTGCATCTCTGCTGCTGTGTAATAGTCACAGGGCAGGGAGGGGTTAAACATCCAAGTATTTAATATCTATTGGAAATAAAGAGGTTTCCCCTTATTGATATCAGATAAAACAAATGACCAACCACAATCCACTCTACCAAGACCAATATTACCAGATAGAAGGCAGAAATACTACCACACCGTGACCAGATCACATATTACCACCACATAGTGCCCAAATAATGCCACATACAAGGCACAAATACCGCCACACCATGACCAAAGCACATAATACCACCACATAGTGATCAAATGCTACCAGATACAAGGTATAAATACTGACACGCCATGAGACCACATATTACCACCACATAGTGACCGAATAATACCACATACAAGGGACAAATATCGTCATGTCATGACCAAAGCACATAATGCCACGACATAGTGACAAATAATACTAAAATAATAAAAATGTAAAAAAGCTCTGTACATTGGGTCAGTGTACAGGTTATACAGTGATCACTAGTGACATTATACACAGAAGCTCCATATATAGTGTCAGTGTACAGGTAATGCAATGATCACCAGTGACATTATACACAGGAGCTCTGTATATAGTGTCAGTGTACAGGCAATGCAATGATCACCATTGATATTATACACCGAAGCTCTGTATATAGTGTACAGGTTATACAGTGATCACCAGTGACATTATACACAGAAGCTCCATATATAGTGTCAGTGTACAAGTAATGCAATGATCACCATTGATATTATACACAGGAGCTCTGTATATAGTGTCAGTGTACAGGTTATACAGTGATCACCAGTGATATTATACGCAGGAGCTCTGTATGTAGTGTCAGTGTACAGGTAATGCAATGATCACCATTGATAGTATACACAGGAGCTCTGTATATAGTGTCAGTGTGGGTGTATAGGTAATACACATACTCACAAGTCCTTTATCTGCCGCAGACCGATATTTCACATCTTCTATGCAGGACTTATCTCTGCAGAAAATAACATAGTTAGCTATAACTGATCACTTCCAGAGCACAATCCACACTTTTCCCAAGACTTCTACACTACATGAAATGACAAAAAAGCAACATAGTGCGGCACTACACAGTAACAGTGCTCCAGCTTCATTCTGTGCCTGCTAATCTGTCAGCAGACATATTGTCTGATGGCAAAGATGTAGCAGAGCTGAAGACAGAAGACCTATGGATTATGTTGGAGTGAGGATTTTTCTTTATTAAAGATGGAGTCACTAAATGTGTTTTATTTTTAATAAAAAAAAATTCTCTTTTTTTTTTTCTGTTTACTAGAAATTCATGGTGGCTATGTCTAATTTGGCGTGACACCATGAATTTCGGGCTTAGTACCAGCTGATAATACAAAGCTGGCCTGGCACGTCCACGTCCCACCGCAGCGTTCAATTGTCCTTATCCCAGACCTTTGAATGAAAGCGCAAATTCGCAGCCAACGCCCCACAGGCCACAGTCCTAAATTCGCACATTTCACGACTGCTAGCCTTGGAAATGCTGCCTTTTAGGCTGGTGGAGAAGGAATCCTTCGGCAACCTTATGGCGGTGGCCGTCCCTCGGTACTCGGTCCCCAGCCGACACTATTTTGCCCGGTGTGCCATCCCCGCACTACACAAGCACGTGTCCCAAAACATCTGCCGTGCCCTCAACAACGCAGTTACTGGGAGAGTCCACCTGACAACGGACACGTGGACAAGTGCTTGTGGCCAGGGACGGTACATCTCCCTGACGGCACACTGGGTAAAGATAGTGGAAGCCGGGACCCAGTCGGACCTTGGGACGGAACACATCCTCCCCACACCGTGGATTGCGGGCCCTATGTCAGTCAGAGTTGCCCCCACAGTGTACAGCTCCTGCACATCATCCTCATCCTCCTCCTCATGTTCAGCCTCCATCTCAGATATCACCACATCAGTTACAAGCTGGAAGCACTGCAGTACTGCCTCCGCCAAGCGGCAACAGGCTGTGCTGAAACTCATAAGCTTAGGTGAGAAACCTCACACTGCTTGTGAGTTGTGGACAGCTGTGAAAGAGCAGGCAGATCTGTGGCTGAGACCGCTGAACCTACATCCCGGCATGGTCATGTGTGACAATGGCCGTAAACCGGTGGCGGCTCTGAGGCGAGGCGAGATCACACACGTACCATGCCTGGCTCATGTGCTTAACCTCGTGGTTCAGCGGTTTCTTAAATCGTACCCCGAGTTGCAAGATCTGCTCGTCAAAGTACGCCGCCTGTCAGCTCATTTTCGGAAGTCGGCTACAGCTTCCGCCGCCCTTGCTGTGTTGCAGCAGCGTTTGCAGCTTCCGTCACACCGACTGGTGTGTGATGTCCCCACACGTTGGAACTCTACCCTCCACATGTTGCAAAGGATTTGTGAGCAGAAGAGAGCAGTTGTGGAGTACCAGCTGCAACAAGGCCATCGATATTCAGGTCAGACTCCGCACATAAGACCCCAGGAGTGGACCTGGATGTCTGACATATGTACCATCCTGACAAACTTTGAGGAGTTCACCAAGATGGTAAGTGGCGATGACGCCATCATTAGCGTCAGCATCCCACTTGTCTGTCTTTTGCAATTCTCTCTGCAAAGAATTAAAGAGGAGACATTGCAGCCAGAGTATGATGAGATGGATCAAGAAGCTGTAATGGGCGATTACACACAGCCCAGCCTCATCTCATCCCAATGTGCATTGGGGGACAATGAGGGGGAGGAGGAGGAGGAGGAGGAAGAACAGGAGCTGATATCATGCGCTGTAGACGGTAGTACCTGTACAACTGCCATACCGTCGGTTCAGCGTGGGTGGCCTGAGGACAGGGGGGAGGAGGAGGAGGAGGAGAGCATGGTCAGTCGTCATCTTGGTGAGGACACGGAAGTCTTGCCCATTACCAGTCTGGCACACATGGCTGACTTTATGTTATGCTGCCTTAACCGTGACCCTCGCGTTGTCAAAATGTTGGGTGACAGTCATTACTAGTTGGTGACACTTTTAGACCCCTGCTACAAGGAGAACTTTCACTCTCTTATTCCTGAGGTGGAGAGGTCTACAAAAATGTGGCAGTACCAGAAGGCCCTTGCTGCAGAACTGTTAAAAAAATTCCCATCTGAACAATCTAGTGGCAGAGGTCACAGTTCGTTGACCAACCAAGGCGTACAGGCGAGAGAGATGAAACTCCAATCCAGCAGAGGCAGGGGAACACTGTCAACATTCTGGGACAGTTTTCTGAGACCCGCCCAGCTTACAGGCCCTGAGGCGCGGGGTACTCTCACAAGGAGTGGAAAGTTTCAAAAGATGGTGAGGGAGTACCTTGCCGACCGTACCAGCATCCTCCGTGATTCCTCTGTGCCTTTTAATTATTGGGTATCCAAGCTGGACACTTGGAATGAACTCGCTCTGTACGCTGTAACGGGTCTGGGAGGTGGAACCTCTGTGCAACTATACAAGGGGGCAGTCCTTGTACGGAAGCGGGTGGCTCCCAGGGAAGACGGGCAGGTAGTCACGGCAAGTGACAGGGACAGTCTCTGGGTAGAGGGGCAGGTAGTCACGGCAAGTGACAGGGACAGTCTCTGGGTAGAAGGGCAGGTAGTCACGGCAAGTGACAGGGACAGTCTCTGGGTAGAAGGGCAGTGGGCTGGTGGCTGGTGAGCGCTCCCAGGTGAGCGGGCGAGAGTCTCTGGACAGGCAGGTGGTCACGGCAAGTGACGGCAGAACCTCCAGGTAGACTAGCAGACAGGTAGCGGGTGGACGCTCCCAGGTGAGCGGGCAAGAGTCTCTGGAAAGGCAGGTGGTCACGGCAAGTGACAGCAGAGCCTCCAGGTAGGCTAGCAGGCAGGTAGCAGGTGAGCGCTCCCAGGTGAGCGGGCAAGAGTCTCTGGACAGGCAGGTGGTCACATCAAGTGACGGCAGAGCCTCCAGGTAGGCTAGCAGGCAGGTAGCAGGTGAGCGCTCCCAGATGAGCGGGCAAGAGTCTCTGGACAGGCAGGTGGTCACGGCAAGTGACGGCAGAGCCTCCAGGTAGGCTAGCGGGCAGGTAGCAGGTGAGCGCTCCCAGGTGAGCGGGCAGGCTGGTCCATAGAAAGACTGACAGGTGTCGGAGAGCAGACCGTCGGACCACAGGCTTGCAAGCAGGTAAGAAGATATCAGGCAGGTATCAAGCAGGAATCTGGCAGATGACTGGCAGGTAACAGGCAGGAATCAGGCAGGTGACTGGCAGGTCACTGGCAACGGGAACTGAGGGCTGAAGCAGAGTGAAGGCTTTGCAACAACATTGCTCGGGCACCTCCATTTTGGAGGAGGTGCCTTATATATGGAGAGGTCCTCCGGCCATTGGCCGGGGACTCCTTAGGACGGCGCGCGCGGTCCCTTTAAGAGAGGGGGAGCGAGCGCGCGCCTTAAGCACAGAGGCCGGGAAGCAGCGCACGCTGCCAACAGAGCGGGAGGAAGCCGCCGGGCACGGAGCGGAGAGGTGAGGGGAATGGCGTCCCTGCCTAGCAGGGGGCAGGGACGCCGACGCTACATACGCCTTGGAGGTCCTGGCCTGCCATGCCGCTAGCGTGTTATCGGAGCGTGTTTTTAGTGCCGCTGGGGGAATTATAATTGATAAGCGCACTCGCCTGTCAACTGACAATGCTGACAAGCTGACCCTTATCAAAATGACCAAGGGCTGGATTGGGCCAGACTTCTCATCACCACCAAATGACAGCAGAGTAACATAAAGTCAAATCCACTGTGTTATTTCGGGAGGTGTATTCCCATGCACCGCTTCACACCCACACATGGGTATACGCTTCCTGATTTCGGCTGTTTTTTGCTCTTCTCCTTATCCTCAGTCTCCACCACCACTATACCACCAGGGTGACCGTGGTCCGTGTTTCCAGCATTGCAAGTTCCTCCGTCCTAATTTTTAGCAGCTTTTGCATCGAAGGCATAGGCAAAGACTATGGGAGACCTACTCCCCAATAATGGGAATAATGTTTTTAATATGCTGTACTGCATGGCTCTTGTAAGGGACATTAAAATCACCTTGTTAAGCTACTGCGACCTCCACCACTCTTCCAAGGGGCATTAAAACCGTCTTGTTATGCCACTGCGACCTCCACCGATCTTCCAAGGGGCATTAAAATCGTCTTGTTAAGCTACTGCGACCTCCACCACTTTTCCAAGGGGCATTAAAACCATCTTGTTAAGCTACTGCGACCTCCACCACTCTTCCAAGGGGTATTAAAATCATCTTGTTAAGGTACTGCGACCTCCACCGCTTTTCCAAGGGGCATTAAAACCGTCTTGTTAAGCTACTGCGACCTCCACCGCTCTTCCAAGGGGCATTAAAACCGTCTTATTAATCTACTGCGACCTCGACCGCTCTTCCAAGGGGCATTAAAATCATCTTGCTAAGCTACTGCGACCTACACCACTTTTCCAAGGGCATTAAAATCGTCTTGTTAAGCCACTGCGACCTCCACCAATTTTCCAAGGTGCAGTAAAACCGTCTTGTTAAGCTACTGCGACCTCCACCACTTTTCCAAGGGGCATTAAAACCGTCTTGTTAAGCTACTGCGACCTCCACCACTTTTCAAAGGGGCATTAAAACCGTCTTGTTAAGCTACTGCGACCTCCACCACTCTCCCAAGGGGCATTAAAACCATCTTGTTAAGCTACTGCGACCTCCACCACTTTTCCAAGGGGCATTAAAACCGTCTTGTTAATCTACTGCGACCTCCACCACTCTTCCAAGGGGTATTAAAATCATCTTGTTTAGCTACTGCTACCTCAACCACTTTTCCAAGGGCCATTAAAACCGTCTTGTTAAGCTACTGCGACCTCCACCGCTCTTCCAAGGGGCATTAAAACCGTCTTGTTAAGCTATTGCGACCTCGACCGCTCTTCCAAGGGGCATTAAAATCGTCTTGTTATGCTACTGCGACCTCCACCACTTTTCCTAGGCGCATTAAAACCGTCTTGTTAAGCTACTGCGTCCTCCACCCCTCTTCCAAGGGGCATTAAAACCGTCTTGTTAAGCTACTGCGACCTCCACCACCCTTCCAAGGGGCATTGATATTGTCTTTTTATTCCACTGCGACCTCCACCACTCTTCCAAGGGGCATTAAAACCGTCTTGTTAAGCTACTGCGATCTCCACCACTTTTCCAAGGGGCATTAAAACCATCTTGTTAAGCTACTGCGACCTCCTCCACTTTTCCAAGGGGCATTAAAACCGTCTTGTTAAGCTACTGCGACCTACACCGCTCTTCCAAGGGGTATTAAAACCGTCTTGTTAAGCTACTGCGACCTCGACCACTCTTCCAAGGGGCATTAAAATCGTCTTGTTAAGCTACTGCGACCTCCACCACTCTTCCAAGGGGCATTAAAACCGTCTTGTTAAGCTACTGTGACCTCCACGTCTCTTCCAAGGGCCATTAAAACCATCTTGTTAAACCACTTTGAACTCCACAGCTCTTCCAAGGGGCATTGAAATGTTGTTTTTAATTACCTCTAACCTCCACGACTCTTCCAACAGGCATTGCATTTCCTCCTAATTTTAGTCAGCTTTTGCTTTTCAATGCATAGGCGAACACTAAGGGAGACCCACTCTCCAATAATGGGTAGAAGGTTTTTAGTACGCTGTAATCCCCGTCTGTTTCAAGGGGCATTGCAGTTCCTCATAATTTTTGGAAAGCCTTCCATTCACTGCTTAGGCCAACAGTGTACAGGAGACCCAGTTGCTATAAATGGAAAAAACGGTTTAGTTAAGGCCCTCTGACCTCCATGTCACTTCCAATGGGCATTGGAGTGCCTCGAAATTTTTGGTAGGCATTGCACTCACTGTATGCCCTATAACTGTGTAGCTGAACCGCTCCTTTTGGTACAGAAACATATCCTACAAGACATATGTGGTTGACTGGCCTGATATTGATGTGAATGGTCCCTGTTCCTCCTGCTCTCTTTCTCCTTTGCCACCACCTCATCCATCATTTATCACCTGAAGCTTTGTTTTAAAGGGAGTCATAGAACTGGGATAATAGCAGGAAAACATCCAGCAATCCTCGGAGGAGGTAGGATATGTGCCAAAACGCTGACCACCTCAGGCCTAGCCGCTACTACATACATGCGCTTGCATTCCAAGGAACAGAAAGCTAAGGAGATGGATGGTCTGATGATCATGAATAATTTACTCCTTGTGTAGGAGGCCGACCACTGCTGCTGTCTACCTTCTGAACTTTGTGTTGAAGCCTGATTGACCCAGGAACCGCAATCCTCTATGTCTGGAGGATGTGTTGCATCCCAGTGTCCAACTGTGTCCTGGCTTCCACAATATTAACCCAGTGTGAAGGCGTCAGTGAGATGGACCATCCCTGGCCATATTCACTTGTCCATGTGTTTGTGGTTAGGCTGTCTTTCAAATAGGGGCGGCTCGGGACCGTTTATGGACACCCGGCCGCCCCCTGGCGGCTGGGGACCAAGCGTGGACACCCGGTCCCCTGGCGGCTGGGGACCGAGTGTGGACACCCGGCCGCGGGACGGTTGGGGACCGAGTATGGACACCCGGCCGCCCCCTGGCGGCTGGGGACCAAGCGTGAACACCCGGCCGCCGGACGGCTGGGGACTGAGTATGGATACCAGGCCGTCGACGCAGCCATGATGTGGTGGCCAGATTCTGCCTCCACATGCCTAAAAGGCCCAATTTCAAGCGCACGGTATTGCTGCCTGGGGGTGGGTGGGTGGCAGGCTGCACACTTACTCTTGCATTCCAAGAAAACAAAGCAGATGCTAACTTCTATCATCATCATCATGCTCCTCACCTTGGCTCTCTCAACTCCCCTGATGGAGAAGCCAGGGTCCACCGGAGGAGTCTGGTTTTCTGGTGGGCTCGCCCAATGCTGCCCTAAAGCAGGCCAGGCTAAGAAAAGAGTGGGGAAGATTACCGGGACAAATAAGGGCGGCTGGGGACCATTTATGGACACCCGGCCGCCCCCTGGCGGCAGGAGACCAAGCGTGGACACCCGGCCGCCTGGTGGCTGGGGACTGAGTATGGATGCCAGGCCGTCGACGCAGCCAGGACGTGGTGGCCAGATTCCGCCTCCACATGTCTAAAAGGCCCAATTTCAAGTGCAAGCAGTATGGTATTGCAGCCTGGGGGTGGGTGGGTGGCAGGCTGCATACTTGCGCTTGCATTGCAAGGAATGGGGGAGGTACAATTGAACACTGCCCTGGGACAAGGACTTGCACGGGGATAGTTGCAAGTCTGCATCTTCTGATGCGGCAAGGATCACTTCTGATGGGCATACTTTTAGGCAGTGACCTGGGTGTCAGAGATGCTTCCAAGGGTCTTCCCCATGCTGTTCCCATGTCTTTTCAGCACTGTATGCATGTGTCACACAGCACATGGCCAGATAAGGTTGTAAAATGTTAAAATGACATTTTCCAGTGAATGCATTTGTCAGGGTTGAAAGCAATACATAAGTGCAAAAACGCATAAAAAATCCTACTTGTGAACATAGCCCAAGGTGTGGAGGAGCATTTTTGGTTTTGGTTATTTATTTTACCTTATACACAAGTCTTTACCCTGGAAAGGAAGTTCCTTAACATATTTCACAGGAAAGCACTTTCAGTTTCGTTTCTGAACGTTTTATTGTGAGCTCGTAAAAGTGGCTTAATACCTCTGACCAAGTTGTTGACAGCAGTGACCTGGGGGTCAGAAATAGAGATGAGCGTTGTTCTACTCGAACTGTTCGCCAATCTCAAATTCGAGCTGTTTTGGGCGGTGTTCGAGCCGTTCGGCGAACACGAACAATTTGAGAAAAATTCGGCTGTTCGAGGTTATGTTCGATAACTGTTCGTGCACCAAAATCATAACTGGATTTTTTCTCAGTAATGATGAAAATTAATGTTAATACGCAGTTTGAGTGTACAGCGGGGTGGGGGGAGGGGCAGGGAATGGATCTCTGCAGGAACAATGAAGATCTCCATTTTTTTTTCTCTTTCCCGCATTTACAGTGGGGAGGTGCAATCTGTCAGCCTATCAGCAGCGCACACACGGAGCGAAGTGCTTTTTTTCACACAAGCAAGGGCATGTGTCATTGGCAGTGTATGTCACATGTCCTTGCCCTATAAGACCAAGCCATTTTCCCCGTCGCCACCATTTTCTCACTGCTGCAGCTGCGTGTTAGACGGCACCGCTGTTGCTGTGTGCGCTATACCTTGTTAATTTCAAGCCAATTTTCGCACAAATCTACAGATAGCTTGGGAGTAGGGAATAGTTGTGATTGCAGTCCTTTTAAGGACTAGGTTACAGCATTTCCTACGACTTTTATCAGGCAGGTCTGTGCTCTTAAATAGATAGATTGTGGGAGTAAAGACTAATTGTAATTGGAGTCCTTTTCAGGACTAGGTTACATCAGTTCCTATCAGTTTTTGCCAGGCAGGTCTGTGCCAGTACTGTGCAAGTTTTTTTCACAGCATTTGGCTGAATCTAGCAAAGCTAATCCTTTTTGGCCTATTGCAGAGTGTGTTAGTCAGTGGAGTAGCCTATCTGTGTTGCAAGATATAACACCTGTGTATAGAATACCAATTTTTTTACTGCACCTAGTGAAGTAAAATCTTTTGGGCATAGTGACGCGCCCCCTGGGCCAGTGCTGTTTGGGGATACCCGGAACCGGATCAGATGGGGGTTGTAGTCTCCGAGTGGCGGCGACCCGGTCCGTGCCCAGGGTGTCAAACTCAGTGTGTGGCAGTCTTTACAGATGTTGTTAAAGGTCCTTAGTGTCGACTACGCCACCCGTTGATTTGCGGTCAAAAGGCCGCCGCTGCAGAAGGGTCCGCTGAGGCTGTTGGTATGTGTGCAGCTCTGGTAGTATAACCCCCAACGGGAGGGGTATAGCCTCAGGGGGTCAGATGTAGAGGATGGTGGTTGTGAAGGTGCAGGATGAATCAGCAAGGAGACTCAGAGTCGGGCTGTGCAGTTCAGGGGTTTTTACTTACGGGTGTTCTTATGGTCACTCTGGCCTGAAGCGACCACCCGAGCCGTGCTGCGTCCACCAGGTCCTGGACTCGGCCAACCCCCAAGCAATTCTGGAGCGTGGTCCTGAGCTCCTGTCTGACTTTCCCTCTCTTCTGGCCGTTCTCACCAGGGATCCACCTATGTCCGGCTCCCTCGGGTCTCTTGGTGGGTACACCTCTTCTGGGTTCCCTGACCCTATACCTGGTATGCCTTCCTAGTGGATTTAGTGAGGGTCGTGGCAGATCCTGCCCACGACCTCCGGTCTCTGGCTGAGGATTAGTGGCCTCCACCAGCTTGGGATCCGGTACCCTCGGTGCCAACCCTTCACCCTGCTGTTTGTATTCTGGGGTCTTTGGGTTCCTTCTTCTTCTCTCTGGGTCCTTCTGACTCCTCTCTCTCTCTCAGACTTGGCCTTGGAGCTGGGCCCAGCCGGAACCACAACTCCTGTCAGCCCTTCTGGCTGAGCTTCTCTGCTCTGCTCCTCTAACTGAACTCTGACAGACTGACCCTGATCTAAGATGGTGCCCACCTTATATACTCCCTCTATGTGTGAGCTCAGGTGACCAGCACCCAATGAGCTCCTAGCCTTACCCAGACTGCTCCCCCTATCTGCCCCTACACTACTGGGATGTTCCACCCCCCTCCCACTCCAGCCAGGGACAGACACTGTTGTACCTGCACATAAACTGGTGGGAGTACCGTCGGTCTGTCCCCCGGAAATGGGATGTATGTAGTGTATGCAGCTATCTGAGCTCAGTTCCACACTCCATCCTTACCCGAGAGTGGAATACCACACCTCTGGCTTGAGGTGTAATACCCCTGTAGCAGCCGAATCCTCAGGGTGCTACATTCCCCCCTGGTAAATCACAGCACGCCCTCGGGCTGTAAGAGAATAAAAACATCCAAAACATACAAATTTTTTTCATAAAACATATACATATAAAACAATATATATACTATCAGCATAAAACTTTTTCATATAAACATTTTTGTAAACTTTCTTGTTCCTCCGGCCACGGTGCAACTTGTGACCGGGTAAAGTGCAACAGTCTCTTGTAGAAAAACAACAGTTTCCTATAAAACCGGTAGGGGGCGCCTTAGAAAGCGCAACTATATACAAGGGAAGGTGGCAGCTCTCAGTCCTCGACCAGTGGGGAAAAGGGATGGCTGCTCACAGTCCTCAGCCTGTGGGGAGATGGGACACACTGGAACAGTTCACACTTGTCCCAACGGGGACCTTATTTTAAGTTAGCAGCATGGCATATACCCTGACGGGTAACTATGTACAGTCTCTTTACCGTACTTTAATGACGGCGTACTCCTGCTCCTCCTTCAGACCCGTCCGGGTCCTCTTGCTCCTCTTCACACCGTAGCTCCTCCTCCGTCAGCCGGTGTACATGGAGGGCGTAGGGTCCTTTGGCACACTTGTGCCGGGTGAACGTGACCTCGTCCCCTACATATAGGTCACGACCTCTGTGTCCCTCCGGCAGATGGGACTCCATGTCTCTGCGGGTGACAAAGACGTCGCCGGGGGTGTGATGATCCCTGATGAAACCCCAACCGTGCTGCAGTTGGAATTTAATTACAGTCCCGGTGGCACGGGGACTGTGGGCTGCACGGGGGTTCCTCCTGGTCCGGCTCTTCTGCTCTGCACTCTGTTCCTGCAGCCGCTGCTCTCGGACCCGCCTCTCTCTTCGCTCCCGGTCAAAGACCTCTAACTGCTGCCGGCAGCACTCCGCATGCTCAGCTGCGGCTGCCCGAGTCTCTTGGGTGAATCCCATGAGGTCTCCTCCGGTGGGGTCCCACGCAAACTGCGCTTCCTCCAACGAGAGTGGGGTGATCTTAACGGGCTTCGGAACCGGAATCAGGGGCTCATCTAGGGGTCTTTCTTTCCGGAGCCGGGGATGGTGGAACTCCGGTGGCCACACAAAGGGCTGCCCATCCGGGCACGTGTGCTGGGCAAACAAGTCTTCACCCAGGTGCGGCACGGTGGACGTTGAGGGCGCGGTGGTGGTAGCGGCGCCCGGGTTCACTAGGCCTTGCGACCAGGCTTGGGGCACCCTGAAGGTAAAGGGCACCGTGAAGACGGCGGCGCCCGGGGTAACTTGGCCCAGCGACCAGGCCGGTGGCTCAGTGGAGGTAGAGGGCGCTGTTGGAACTGCGGCGCCCGGGGGTACTAGACCTTGCGACCAGGCCGGTGGTGTTTCCTGCTTTGCCGCGCTCAGGGTTGAGGCGCGTGACGTCACAGGGGTCGCGGCCGCGGCTTCTGCTTGAGGCCTTGTCTGGAGCGGTGACGATGCAGCGACGGGCACGGCAGGGGGAATTTCGGGCTCTGCGACGGGGAGCTGGGGCAGGCACGCGGTTTCTCGGCTCGGGGTAGGGACGTCCCCTTTACCTGCCTCCATCTGTTCAGCTCCCTCTTCGGCGCCGTCTCCGGCCTTCACTCCTCCTGCACCATCCTCAGAGGCGGTCTGTCTCCTCGTCTCGGGTGGCGTGCTTCGCTGGCGGGTTCTTGCCTGCAGGGCCATCTCTCGGCTCCACTCCGTCAGCGTCTCTCGCTGCACCTGAGCCATCCTCCATGCGAGGCGCTCCAGCGCGGTCTGCGCACACTCCCGGTCTCGGGGGAGCTGTGCCAGGATCTCCACTAAGCCTAGTGGGGTTGTTGCTTGCAGCAGGCTCCTGACCACAGGGTCGGTGCTGCCTGACTCTCCTTCCATCTCCGGGTGCGACTTCTCCGGAGTCCTCTCCAGACTTCTTGTCTCCGGGTGCGCTCTCTCCAGACTCCTCCAGGCTGCACCCATCTTCTCTCTTTTGTTCTGTCTCCGCCCACATTGAAGGTGGTCCCGGGGCAACTTTGTGATTGTCAGTTCCAGGGGCAGTTCTCTCACGCTGATGGACATTTCTAGCACCACAGTCTCTGTTGGTGGGGGCGGTTTCCGCTTTTGGCGCCATTCCTTGACCTGGCCCACGATGGGAGGTGACCTCTTGCCACCCTCTGGCACGCCCATAATGGCGTCCGCTCTTCCAAGGCGGGAAATCTTCTGGAAATGGCGGGAATCGTCTCCCAGTGGCGGGAAACTCCGTGGATGGCGGGAAAAAGCTGCAGATGGCGGGCAACCGGCGGGAATCGATCCGTGATGGCGTCCCATGGCGGGGACCCTCTGGAACCGGCGGGAGACTTCTTCTTAAGGTAAATTTGAACTTCTCTTCAGGCACGCAGTACCCGGTGGTTGTGGGCACGAAATCCTGCCGACTACACCAAAGTTGACGCGCCCCCTGGGCCAGTGCTGTTTGGGGATACCCGGAACCGGATCAGATGGGGGTTGTAGTCTCCGAGTGGCGGCGACCCGGTCCGTGCCCAGGGTGTCAAACTCAGTGTGTGGCAGTCTTTACAGATGTTGTTAAAGGTCCTTAGTGTCGACTACGCCACCCGTTGATTTGCGGTCAAAAGGCCGCCGCTGCAGAAGGGTCCGCTGAGGCTGTTGGTATGTGTGCAGCTCTGGTAGTATAACCCCCAACGGGAGGGGTATAGCCTCAGGGGGTCAGATGTAGAGGATGGTGGTTGTGAAGGTGCAGGATGAATCAGCAAGGAGACTCAGAGTCGGGCTGTGCAGTTCAGGGGTTTTTACTTACGGGTGTTCTTATGGTCACTCTGGCCTGAAGCGACCACCCGAGCCGTGCTGCGTCCACCAGGTCCTGGACTCGGCCAACCCCCAAGCAATTCTGGAGCGTGGTCCTGAGCTCCTGTCTGACTTTCCCTCTCTTCTGGCCGTTCTCACCAGGGATCCACCTATGTCCGGCTCCCTCGGGTCTCTTGGTGGGTACACCTCTTCTGGGTTCCCTGACCCTATACCTGGTATGCCTTCCTAGTGGATTTAGTGAGGGTCGTGGCAGATCCTGCCCACGACCTCCGGTCTCTGGCTGAGGATTAGTGGCCTCCATCAGCTTGGGATCCGGTACCCTGGGTGCCAACCCTTCACCCTGCTGTTTGTATTCTGGGGTCTTGGGGTTCCTTCTTCTTCTCTCTGGGTCCTTCTGACTCCTCTCTTTCTCTCAGACTTGGCCTTGGAGCTGGGCCCAGCCGGAACCACAACTCCTGTCAGCCCTTCTGGCTGAGCTTCTCTGCTCTGCTCCTCTAACTGAACTCTGACAGACTGACCCTGATCTAAGATGGTGCCCACCTTATATACTCCCTCTATGTGTGAGCTCAGGTGACCAGCACCCAATGAGCTCCTAGCCTTACCCAGACTGCTCCCCCTATCTGCCCCTACACTACTGGGATGTTCCACCCCCCTCCCACTCCAGCCAGGGACAGACACTGTCGTACCTGCACATAAACTGGTGGGAGTACCGTCGGTCTGTCCCCCGGAAATGGGATGTATGTAGTGTATGCAGCTATCTGAGCTCAGTTCCACACTCCATCCTTACCCGAGAGTGGAATACCACACCTCTGGCTTGAGGTGTAATACCCCTGTAGCAGCCGAATCCTCAGGGTGCTACAATAGCATCATTCTATTAGTCCATCTATACTGACCTCCATCAGGTTGCAAACTGAATATAATTTTTTTCTGCATCTAGCTCTGAAAAAATATTTGGCCTTCTAGCAGTGTGTCGGACTTTCTCTATTAGTCCATCTATACTGACCTCCATCAGGTTGCAAATTAAAAATAATTTTTATCTGCATCTACAGTACCTCTGAAAAAATATTTGGGCTTCTAGCTGTGTGTGGGACTTGTTGTATTAGTCCATCTATACTGACCTCCATCAGGTTGCAAACTGAATATATTTTTTTCTGCATCTACCTCTGAAAAAATATTGGGCTTCTAGCTGTGTGTGGGACTTGTTGTATTAGTCCATCTATACTGACCTCCATCAGGTTGCAAACTGAATATATTTTTTTCTGCATCTACCTCTGAAAAAATATTGGGCTTCTAGCAGTGTGTGGGACTTGTTCTATTAGTCCATCTATACTGACCTCCATCAGGTTGCAAACTGAATATAATTTTTTTCTGCATCTAGCTCTGAAAAAATATTTGGCCTTCTAGCAGTGTGTGGGACTTGTTCTATTAGTCCACCTATACTGACCTCCATCAGGTTGCAAATTCAAAATAATTTTTTGCATGCATCTAGCTCTGAAAAAATATTTGGCCTTCTAGCAGTGTGTGGGACTTTCTCTGTTAGTCCATCTATACTGACCTCCATCAGGTTGCAAACTGAATATAATTTTTTTCTGCATCTAGCTCTGAAAAAATATTTGGCCTTCTAGCAGTGTGTCAGACTTTCTCTATTAGTCCATCTATACTGACCTCCATCAGGTTGCAAATTAAAAATAATTTTTATCTGCATCTACAGTACCTCTGAAAAAATATTGGGCTTCTAGCTGTGTGTGGGACTTGTTGTATTAGTCCATCTATACTGACCTCCATCAGGTTGCAAACTGAATATATTTTTTTCTGCATCTACCTCTGAAAAAATATTGGGCTTCTAGCTGTGTGTGGGTCTTGTTCTATTAATCCATCTATACAGACCTCCATCAGGTTGCAAACTGAATATAATTTTTTTCTGCATCTAGCTCTGAAAAAATATTTGGCCTTCTAGCAGTGTGTGGGACTTGTTCTATTAGTCCACCTATACTGACCTCCATCAGGTTGCAAATTCAAAATAATTTTTTGTATGCATCTAGCTCTGAAAAAATATTTGGCCTTCTAGCAGTGTGTAAGACTTTCTCTATTAGTCCACCTATACTGACCTCCATCAGGTTGCAAATTAAAAATAATTTTTATCTGCATCTACAGTACCTCTGAAAAAATATTTGGGCTTCTAGCTGTGTGTGGGACTTGTTGTATTAGTCCATCTATACTGACCTCCATCAGGTTGCAAACTGAATATATTTTTTTCTGCATCTACCTCTGAAAAAATATTGGGCTTCTAGCTGTGTGTGGGACTTGTTGTATTAGTCCATCTATACTGACCTCCATCAGGTTGCAATCTGAATATATTTTTTTCTGCATCTACCTCTGAAAAAATATTGGGCTTCTAGATGTGTGGGACTTGTTGCATTAGTCCATCTATACTGACCTCCATCAGGTTGCAAACTGAATATAATTTTTTTCTGCATCTAACCCAGCCAATAGTTTTGGCCTAATACCACAGTTTGGCCACTCAGCTCTGCTCGGTTACCATCCATTGTTTTTTTGTGCAAACAACTCCAGAGTTGTGAATTAGTTAACCACCAAAATGAGTGGAAAAAGGCCTGCTGCTGGTGGAAAGGGGAAAATGTAGCACCCTGAGGACTCGGCTGCTACAGGGGTATTGCACCTCGAACCAGAGGTGTGGTATTCCACTCCCGGGTAAGGATGGAGTGTGGGACTGGGCTCAGATAGCTGCATGCACTACACTCATCCCATTTCCGGGGGACAGAACTACGGTACTCCCACCAAATAGATGTGCAGGTACGACAGCGTCTGTCCCTGGCTGGAGTGGGAGGGGGGGAGGAACATCCCAGTAGTGTAGGGGCAGATAGGGGAGGGACTCTGGGCATAGAGGTAGGAGCCCATTGGGTGCTAGTCACCCGGGCTCACACATAGAGGGAGTATATATGGTGGGCACCATCTTGAGACAGGGAGAGAGTCAGAGGGAGAGTTCAGAGAGGGCTGACAGGGAGCTGTGGCTCCGGCTGGGCCCAGCTCCAGGGCCAGGCCTGTAGTGGAGAGGAGGAGGAAGAAAGGCCCAGAGACGCAAGACAAGAGGGAACCCTGAGATCCCACAAGTTAACGGGTGAAGGGTTGGCAGAAAAGGGTACCGGATCCCAAACTGGCAGAGGCAAGATATCCTTAACCAGGAACCGGAGGTCGTGGTCAAGCTTTGGCACGACCCTCACCACACTCACCAGGAAGGCATACCACGAATAGGGTCAGGAAAGCCAGAGAAGGTTTTACCACCAAGAGGCCCGAGGGAGCCGGACAAAGGTGGGTCCCTGGTGGGAACGGCCAGTAGGAAGGAAGAGAGGGGAGCTCAGGACCACGCTCTGGAACTGCCTGGGAGTTGGCCGAGTCCCACACCTGGTGGACGCAGCACGGCTCGGGTGGTCACTAAAGGCCGGAGTGACCGGGGCAACACCTGTGAGTAAAAACCCTGAAACTGCATCACATGTCTCTGAGCTTTCTTGCTGCACCATCGCTACCACCATCATCCACTCTTGCTGCCCTGAGGCCGTACCCCTCCCGTTGGGGGTTATACCATCTACGCTGCACAACCATATCACCAGCCTCAGCGGACTGTCCTGCAGCAGCAGCCCTAAAGCTGCATTCAACGGGTGGCGTAGTCGTACAACACCCTACTATTCAAGACACTGCCGCTCAGCTTGACTCCCTGGGCACGGACCGGGTCGCCGCCACGAGACTACTACCCCCATCTGATCCGGCTCCGGGTAAGCCCCCGTGCGCGCGATGCCGCACGACACAGCAGGCCCAGGGGCGCGTCAGCTTTTGGCGTAGTCGGCAGGATTACGTGCCCGCAACCAACGGGTACTGCGTGCCTGAAGAAAAGTTCACATTTACCGTAAAAAGGAGTCTCCCGCCAGTTCCGGAGGGTCCCCGCCATCGGACGCCATCTCGGATCGTTTCCCGCCGTTTGCCCGCCATCTGCAGCCTTTTCCCGCCATCCACGGAGTTTCCCGCCATAAGGAGACGATTCCCGCCATCTGAGACAATTTCCCGCCCTGGCAGAGCGGACGCCATTATGGGCGTGCCAGAGGGTGGCAAGAGACCACCTCCCATCGTGGGCCTGGTCCCAGAAGAGCGCCAAAAGCGGAGACCGCCCCCACCAGCAGAGACTGCAATGATAGAGATGTCCATCAGAGTGGGGGGTCTGCCCCTGGAACTGACAATCACCAAGTTGCCCCGAGACCACCCTCAGTGTAGGCGGATCAAGAACAAAAGGGAGAGGATGGGTGCAGTCTGGAGGAGTCTGGAAAGATCGCACCCGGAGATGGAGGGAGAGTCAGGCAGCACCGACCCTGTGGTCAGGAGCCTGCTGCAGGCCGCCACCCCAGAAGGCCTGGTGGAGATCCTGGCACAGCTCCCCAGAGATCGGGAGCATGCACAGACCGCGCTGGAGGGCCTGGCTCGGAAGATGGCCCGAGTGCAACAAGAAGTACTGACCGAGTGGAGCAGAGAAATGGCCCTGCAGGCTGGAACCCGCCAGCAAAGGACGCCACCCGCAACGAGGAGCACGCCTGCCCCTGAAGATGGTACAGAAGGGACGACGGCCGGAGACGACGCCGTGGAAGAAGCTGAAGAGATGGAAGCAGGTAAAGGGGACGTCACCACCCCAAGCCTAGTAGCCGTAAGCCTGCCCCAGCTCCCCGTCGCAGAGCCCGAAATCCCACCGACCGTGCCCGTTGCTGCACCGCCACCGCTCCGAACTAGGCCTCAAGCGGCAGGAGCCGCGGCCACGCCCCCTGTGACGTCACGCGCCTTAACCCTGAGCGCGGCCAAGCAGGAAACGCCACCGGCCTGGTCGCAAGGCCGGGTACCCCCGGGCGCCGCCGTCTCCACAGTGCCCTTCACCTTTAGAGTGCCACCGGCCTGGTCGCAAGGCCTGGTGAATCCGGGCGCCGTTGCCCCCATCGCGCCCTCAACCTCCACAGTGCTGCCCCTAGGCGAAGACCTATTTGCGCAACATACTTGCCCGGATGGGCAGCCCTTTGAGTGGCCACCGGAGTACCTCAGTCCCCGACTCCGGAAGGAAAGGCCCCTGTGTGAGCCCCTGATCCCGGCTCCGGCGCCCGCCAAGATCACCCCACTCCCGTTGGAGGAGGCGCAGTTCGCATGGGACCCCACCGGTGAAAACCTCATGGGGTTCACCCAAGAGACCCGGGCGGCCGCAGCCCAGCATGCGGAGTGCTGCCGACAACAACTAGAGGTCTTCAATAAAGAACGGCGAGAGAGGCGGGTCCGCGAGGAGCGGCTGCAGGTCCAAAGTGCGGAGCAGAAAAGCCGGACCCGGCGAAACCCCCGTGCAGCCCACGGTCCCCGCGCCACCGGGACTGTAATCAAGTTCCAACTGGAGCACGGCTGGGGCTTTATCAGGGATCACAAAACCCCCGGCGACGTCTTTGTTACCCGCAGGGATGTCGAGAGCCATCTGCCGGAGGGACACCGTGGACGTGACCTTTACCTGGGTGACGAGGTCACCTTCACCCGGCATCAGTGTGCCAAAGGACCGTACGCCCTTCACGTGCACCGATTGACGGAAGAAGAGCTGCGGTATGAGGGAGATCAAGAGGACCCGGACGGGTTTGAAGATTACCCTCAGGAGGAGACAAGGAGAGGACACCGCTGCTGAAGGGAAGTAGCATAAAGAGAACTGTATATAGTTACCCGTAGGGGTACTTGTCATGCTGCCAATTTAAGAGTGGTCCCCGTTGGGACTAGTGTGAACTGTTACCTGTGTGCCCCTATCCCTGACCAGGCTGAGGACTGTGAGCAGCCATTCCTATCCCTGACCAGGCTGAGGACTGTGAGCAGCCATCCCTTATCCCCACTGGCCGAGGACTGAGAGCGGCCAAACCCTGTAAATAGTTGCGCTTCCTAAGGCGCCCCCTACCGGTTTTATAGGAGAACCGCTGTTTTTCTATTAGTGACTGTTGCACTTTACCCGGTCACAAGTGGCACCGTGGCCAGAAGATCAAGAACATTTTATATGAAAAAGTTTTATATCAAAAGTTTATACTGCTAGAATAATATATAGGAAGTTACCTGTCATGTTATATTTGCTGATAATGTTTTTATAATGTTTTATATGTTAGTGTATGTTTTAAAAAGTTTGTATGTTTTGGTATGTTTTACTCTTTTACAGCCCGAGGACGTGCTGTGATTTACCAGGGGGGAATGTAGCACCCTGAGGACTCGGCTGCTACAGGGGTATTGCACCTCGAACCAGAGGTGTGGTATTCCACTCCCGGGTAAGGATGGAGTGTGGGACTGAGCTCAGATAGCTGCATGCACTACACTCATCCCATTTCCGGGGGACAGAACTACGGTACTCCCACCAAATAGATGTGCAGGTACGACAGCGTCTGTCCCTGGCTGGAGTGGGAGGGGGGGAGGAACATCCCAGTAGTGTAGGGGCAGATAGGGGAGGGACTCTGGGCATAGAGGTAGGAGCCCATTGGGTGCTAGTCATCCGGGCTCACACATAGAGGGAGTATATATGGTGGGCACCATCTTGAGACAGGGAGAGAGTCAGAGGGAGAGTTCAGAGAGGGCTGACAGGGAGCTGTGGCTCTGGCTGGGCCCAGCTCCAGGGCCAGGCCTGTAGTGGAGAGGAGGAGGAAGAAAGGCCCAGAGACGCAAGACAAGAGGGAACCCTGAGATCCCACAAGTTAACGGGTGAAGGGTTGGCAGAAAAGGGTACCGGATCCCAAACTGGCAGAGGCAAGATATCCTTAACCAGGAACCGGAGGTCGTGGTCAAGCTTTGGCACGACCCTCACCACACTCACCAGGAAGGCATATCACGAATAGGGTCAGGAAAGTCAGAGAAGGTTTTACCACCAAGAGGCCCGAGGGAGCCGGACAAAGGTGGGTCCCTGGTGGGAACGGCCAGTAGGAAGGAAGAGAGGGGAGCTCAGGACCACGCTCTGGAACTGCCTGGGAGTTGGCCGAGTCCCACACCTGGTGGACGCAGCACGGCTCGGGTGGTCACTAAAGGCCGGAGTGACCGGGGCAACACCTGTGAGTAAAAACCCTGAAACTGCATCACATGTCTCTGAGCTTTCTTGCTGCACCATCGCTACCACCATCATCCACTCTTGCTGCCCTGAGGCCGTACCCCTCCCGTTGGGGGTTATACCATCTACGCTGCACAACCATATCACCAGCCTCAGAGGACTGTCCTGCAGCAGCAGCCCTAAAGCTGCATTCAACGGGTGGCGTAGTCGTACAACACCCTACTATTCAAGACACTGCCGCTCAGCTTGACTCCCTGGCACGGACCGGGTCGCCGCCACGAGACTACTACCCCCATCTGATCCGGCTCTGGGTAAGCCCCCGTGCGCGCGATGCCGCACGACACAGCAGGCCCAGGGGCGCGTCAAATAGGCGTGTTGGGAAGGGGAAAAAAGGTTTTGTCCGTGGGTTAGGTGTTAAAGCAACAGTAACATCTGCAGAAGAAAGACCATCTTCCAGCCAAACTAAAATGTCTACTTCTTTTAGCGGACAATGTGATAAGATCCCTTTCTTACGGCCACGCCAATCGCTACAAATTCCAGATGAGGCACAAAAACAGCAGGTGCTTCAACGGATATCAAGTGCTCCTTTAAGTGGGCTCTCCTCCACATCAACTTCAACATCACAAATACTCCAGTCCTCAAAGGTGTCACCCCAATCGCACTTGCTTCCTCACAGCTCCCAAATCTCCAGCTGCCCGTCTGAGTATGAGGTAGAACAGATGGTTGAGTCTGCAGAGCTGTTTACTCATACTATAGCCTGGGAATCAGAGGTCGACTCCAGCGCTTCTGTGAATCCAGACGAGGAAATGATCTGCACTGATGCCCAGAATCTTTATGAGTCGGATCCAGGACCAGACGCAGAAGGTTCTGACCATAATGTAGACCCTCATTCCCAAACTGTAACTCCTGTTGGTGGAGACAATGAGGAAGACGATGATAAGACTCAAATACCTGATTGGAGCGACAACTTTAGTTTTTTGTCAGGGCAGGAACAGGTTGGCTCTGAGGACGACGGGTGTGATAACGCACAGGGTGATGATGATGAGGTTGGAGATCCCACTTACTGTCAACCCACAGACAGCCAAGAGATGAGGTCAGCAGAGGAGGTGGAGGAAGATGCTAGTGACGACGAGGTCAGGTTGCGCCTTCCTGGACAGAGACGTAGTACTGGAAGCACGTCAACAACTGCATCCTCAAACACAACTCTGCCTCTCACCACAAGTCGTGGTGGCTCTTCAGGTCGCATGGGTGCTAAGCCTTGCATAGCCTGGGCATTTTTTCAGATCGATAAAGATGACCCAACTCGTGTTATCTGTAACATTTGTCAGCAAAAGCTAAGTAGAGGCCAAAAAATACATAGTTTGAGTACTTCATGCATGAACCGGCACATGGACATGAAGCATAAGTTGCAGTGGGAAGCTCAGTGTGCTACAATGCGGCCTAGCCGGCCGGGCCAACCACCGTCTGCCATATCTTGTGCATCCGCGGCCTCTTCATCCTCTGTGACTGGGGGGACAGCAGTCACACCTGTTTTGGGGTGCAGACCTGCCACCTCTTTACCGGCAACAGCCAGCATGATTGGCAGGTCATCATTTTCTTTGGAGGTGGGAACACCAGCTGGTGTTGAGCGCTGTCCGACATCGATAGCACCACCTTTGGATCAAGGCAACCTAACATGTCCGCCTGCATCTTCCTCACAGACCGGCAGTTTGCCGGGGACACCCTTATCAACCCCGTCTAAGCACAATAGCCAGCCCTCGGTCCCTCAGATGTGGACAAGTAAAAGACCATTTCCTCCTAGCCATGAGAAAGCTAAGAGGTTGAATTTCACCATCTGCAAGCTCTTGGCTACAGAAAAGCTGCCTTTCCGCCTGGTGGACACAGAGGATTTTCGAGACCTTATGTCCGTCGCAGTGCCCCAGTACCAGATGCCCAGTCGGCACTACTTCTCAAAGAAAGGTGTGCCTGCGCTCCACCAGCATGTCGCACACAACATCACCGCTTCTTTGAGAAACTCTGTGTGTGACAGGGTGCATTTCACCACAGACACTTGGACGAGTAGGCATGGACAGGGGCGTTACATGTCGCTGACTGGGCACTGGGTAACTATGGTGACAGCAGGACAAGGGGCTGCTGTCCAAGTCTTGCCGTCCCCACGAGTTGTGCGTCAATCCTCTTTATGTCAAAGTTCCTCCACTGCTTCTGCCTCCTCAACCTCCTCTCGGTCTTCCACCTGCACCCAAAGCCTGTCTGGTCATGCCACAAGCTTTCTAACTGCGCAGAAGGGATCCTGCACACCTCCTTACTATGCTGGCAGTAGGGCTCAACGTCATCAGGCGGTTTTTACATTGAAATGTCTGGGAAATGTGAGTCACACAGCTGAGGAGTTGTGGTCAGCTCTGGAGAACCAATTTCATGAATGGTTGTCTCCACTGGACCTGAAACCAGGGAAGGCCGTGTGCGACAATGCTGCAAACCTGGGTGCGGCCCTTCACCGGGGCAATGTCACACACGTGCCTTGTATGGCTCACGTGTTGAACCTGGTTGTCCAGCAATTTTTAGCCCACTATCCCAGACTAGATGGCCTTCTGCAGAGGGCACGGTCGCTGTGTGCTCACTTCCGCCGTTCGCATCCCGCAGCTCAGCGACTTACATCTCTACAGAAGTCGTTGGGCCTGCCACTTCACCGGCTAAAATGCGATGTGCCTACCCGGTGGAATTCAACTCTGCACATGTTGCAGCGACTGTGGCAGCACCGACAAGCCCTGGTGCAATACGTTCTGACGTATAGCCTGGGCCAACGAGATTCAGAGGTGGGGCAAATCACGCTGGAGGAGTGGTCTCAGATCAGGGACCTATGCACCCTTCTGCACAGTTTTGAAATGGCGACGAAGATGTTTAGTGCTGACGATGCCATTATCAGCATGACTATTCCGGTGATTTACATGCTGGAGCACATGTTAAACAGAATTCGGAGTCAGGTGGTGGCACAAGAGGAGGTGGAGGAAGTAGAGGAGGAGGAGTTGTATGCGGAAGGGTTAACATCTGCAAGGTCCAGACGGTCGGCAGCACCAAGGCGGCAGGCATGTGAGGGTGGGGGAGATGGTTTTACCAGGGCACATGGTAGCAGCCAAACTAGTGAGGAAGGTGCAGGAGCCCAGGAAGAAGTGGAGGACGAACTGATGGAAGACTCATCAGATGAGGGAGACCTTGATCACATTTCTGTTGTGCGAGGTTGGGGGGAGAGGACAGAGGAAGGAGGCATGATTGTTACCTCGCCACCAACACAACAGGGACTTGGTGCTCCTGGATGCGCAACACACATGAGTGCCTTCTTGCTGCACTACCTGCAACATGACCCTCGAATTGTGAGAATTAGAAATAATCCTGACTACTGGGTTGCCACACTGTTAGATCCCCGGTACAAAAGTAAATTTGCAGAAATTATTCCTGCCATAGAAAGGGATGCACGCATGCAGGAGTATCAGCAGAGACTGTTGCAGAATCTTACATGTGCTTTTCCACAAAATACCAGTGGTGCACGTAGTGAATCTCACAGTTCCAACTTGCCAACCGTGGGACCGTCAAGTGTTCAGCACTCAAACCGTAACAGAACCACAGTATCTGCTGGTAACATCAATTTTGCGGAATCATTTCACCACTTTTTTAGCCCATCCTTTGCAAGGCCACAGGAGACAAGAAGTCTGACACATAGTCAACGCCTAGAGACGATGGTACAGGAGTATCTCCAAGTAAACATTGAAGCCACGACTGTGTCACTGGACCCTTGCTCTTTTTGGGCTTCCAATCTGGATAAATGGCCGGAGCTAGCCACTTACGCCTTGGAGATCTTGTCATGCCCCGCAGCCAGCGTTCTGTCTGAACGTGTGTTCAGCGCTGCTGGTGGTGTGCTGACAGATAAGCGCACGCGGCTCTCCACTGATAATGTAGACAGACTCACGTTCATAAAGATGAACAAATCATGGATCCGAAACGACTTTTCTACCCCTGTGTCATCCTGGGGAGAGTAAAAGCTTGATGATTGGTTAAAATCACCCTACCAACCGTTTTAAGCTTTCAAATTACTAATCATGTTTATCTGTATCTTGACTGGAAAATAATTTGGGCTTTGTAGCAGTGTGCAGCACTGATCCTATTAGGCCATCTATACTAAAGCTTCACCAGATTTAAAATTAAAAATAATTTTTAGCTGCATCTAGCCCGGAAAATAATTTTGGGGCTCCGAGATGCGCAAGACACATAAGTGCCTTCTTGCTGCACTACCTGCAGCATGACCCTCATATTGTCAGAATTCGAAGTAATCATGACTACTGGGTTGCCACACTCTTAGATCCCCCAAACTTTTCGATCAACCTTTTCATTTTAATAAAGACCAAAAAAATGGTCATTTTTGAAATTATAAGCATTAGCAGGTTGTTAGAAACTGAAATCAAACAGTTTTCAACTCAAAACTTTATTCTAGGTGATGTTACATTTTCACATAGGACCCCTTGTTCGAAAGGAGCTTCTGAACTCTCTCGTCCATTGAATTTGTCAGGTTTTGGATGGTTTCTGCTTCAATTGTTTTGCATGAGGACAGAATACCCTCCCAGAGCTGTTGCTTAGATGTGAACTGCCTCCCGCCATCATAGACACTCCTTTTAATGATGCTCCAAAGGTTCTGAATGGGGTAGAGGTCAGGGGAGCATGGGGGTCACACCATAAGTTTGTCCCCTTTTATGCCCATATCAGCCAGAGATGCAGATGTTTTATGTGCAGCATGAGATGGTGCATTATAATGCAGAAAAATGATCTTGCTGTGAAATACACGGTTCTTCTTCTTGAACCATGGCAGGAAGTGCTGTTTGAGAAAATCCACATACATTATGGAGTTCATCTTTAGCGCCTTCAGGGATCCTAAAGGGGCCGACAATCTCTCTCCCCATGATTCCAGCCCAAAACATTACTCCACCTCCTCCTTTTTGGCGCTGTAGCCGTGTTTGCGTGGGGTGTCCATCAACCAGCCATCCTCCACTCCATCCATCTGGACCATCGAGCGCTGCACGGCACTCATCCGTGAACAAAACTGTTTTGAAATCAGTCTTCATGTAATGTTTGGCCCACTGGAGCCGTTTCTGCTTGTGTGAAGTGGATAGAGGAGGTCGACAGGATGGCGTATGCACAGCTGCAAACCTCTGAAGGACCCTGCATCTTGTTGTTCGGGGGACGTTGGAGGCACAAGCAGCTTCAAAAACTTGTCTGCTGCTATGACAAGGCTTTTTTGCCGCTGCTCTTTCAACCTGACGTAATTGCCTGTAGGAAAGAGTCCTCAATTTGCCCTTATCAGCACGCACACGTGTGTACTGTGAATCAGCTACATACTTCTTGATTGCCAAGACACTTCATCCTGATCATCGCACAATGTTGATTGTAGTCATGCCTTGACCTAAACACTCCACAATTTGTTGCTTCTCAGCAGCCGACACATCCTTTTTCTTTCCCATTTTGGCAGAAAATGTAGGCTGCTTAATAATGTGAGAGAGCCTTCTTAAGTAGTCTTGCCTTTCATTGGACACACCTGCCAAACTAATTAGCACAGGTGTCTGCAATTGCTTACAGTGATATAAAGAGCCCTGACACACATCACCATCAATGAGTTTAACTGACAAACAAACAAATTCTTCCCTTATCACTCCTAAACACTTTTTGCATAATAATTTGGAACGCAGTGTACATGTGCTTTTCCACAAAACACCAGTGGTTCACGTAGTGAATCTTACAGTTCTAACTTGCCAACCGTGGTCTGTATGGAGTTGTTCAATAAAGGGCCCAAAATTAAGATAACATAGATGGGAGAGGTCTCTATGAATAGGAATTCCTAAGTATTTGATACCCTGTGAGGGCCAGGCAAAGGGAAAGTTGGACTGGATGGAATCCTATATGGATTTGGGGAGGGAGACATCGAGGGCCTCAGACTTCGCTGCATTGATTTTAAAATTTGACCATGTAACAAAGTGATCTATTTCAGCCATAACAGCATGGATGGATATATGTGATTGAGTGATATATACTAGGATATCATCAGCAAATAGAGAGCACTTGTACTCGGTGCCTCCCACCTCAATCCACCTAATATTGGGGTTATGGCGAATTGATGAGAGCAGGTGCTCCGTCACTAGGATGTATAAGAGAGGGGACAGAGGACATCCCTGCCTTGTCCCATTGGTGATTGTGAAAGGTGATGAAAATGTTCTGACGCACCCCCTGGGCCTTGGGACACCCGGAGCCGGACCCTTTTTGGTGGATGCTGGTGGTTGTAGTCTTCGTGGCGGCGACCCGGTTCCGTGGCTCAGGGCGGTCAAACCAGTGGCGGAACTATTTATGTGGTTTTGATGTTTAAATGTCCGACTACGCCACCCGTGGATTGCGGTCAGAGTGAACCGCCGCTACAGGGCAGACCGCTGAGGCTGGTGTTGTGGGTGCAGCAGAGCGTAGCATAACTCCCCACGGGAGGAGTATAGCCTCAGGGCAGTGTATGCGGAGGATGGGGGTGATGGTGCAGGGCAGCAGCAGTAACGACACGGAGTCAGTGATGCAGTTCAGGGCCTTTACTCACAGTTCTTATTATCCAGACCACGTCTGCAGGTAACGGCTGCCCACGTCGTACTGTGCTCACCAGGTGAGGGGCTCAGACAACTCCCAGATAACTTTGGAGCACTTCACAGGACCCCCTTTGTGTGTCCTTTGTCTGGCCTTTCTTACCAACACTTCTGTCCGGCTGCCTCGGGCCTCCTCTTGGTAAACTTGGCGCCAGTTTCCCTGACCCTATGTGGTGCCTTACTAGCGGGTGTAGCGAGGGGCTGCGCCACATAAAATGTCAGAGCCTCCGGTTTCTAGCTGAGGGTCGTTTCCTGCCTCCACTAGTTCGGGGACCGGTCTCCCCCTTTGGCCTGACCCCTCCACGCAGGTGGATTCGGGCGTGCGGTGGCAACTCGCCCGTCCGCACCCCTGGGATCCCTTCATTCCTCGTTCCTGGCGCCTTCTCCGCTCCTCTTCCTTCCTTCTCCCTCTTCCAGGCCTGGGCCTCTGTTACTAGGCCCGCCTCCGGAGCAGAGCTCATGCAGAGCCCCTGCTCCCTGCCACTTCTGCTCAGACTTCTCTGCACTGAACTAAGATGGTGCCCACCTTTTATACTCCCTTCTCAATGCACCCAGGAACTGCTTCCTCCCTGCTCCTGCACTACAGGGTTCCCCTTCCTCAGTGTTCCCTCCCCCCACTCCAGCCAGGGACAGGGACTGTCGTGCCCATCTCAGGGGCATATTGGTCGCCCTGCCCCACGGCAATGTGGTGTAATGCATGCAGGTGTCGGGTCCTGATCCACACTCCATCCTTACCTGAGAATGAGATATCACACCTCTGGGTGAGGTGCAATACGTCTGTAGCAACCGAGCCCTCAGGGTGCTACAGTTCCATTTATCTTCAGCCTAGGTGACGTATTGTGATACAGGGCCGTGATTTTGGCTATAAAAGGGTCCCCTAGACCCCTACCCCAAGCTTTTTAAGAGAATCATATATGGCGTGCCAGGAGACTCTATGGAATGCTTTCTCAGCATCCAACGAGAGTATCTAATTACAAATTTTTAACTGCATCTAGCCCAGGAAATACTTTGTGCCTAGTAGCAGGGTCTGCTAGTCAGCGGATTATCCCGGCTGTTAAGCAAGCTACACCACCTGTAGTTTAGACACTTAATTTTTTCAAAGGAAATGCTTCGGGACCATGGGATACTTAGTGAAGAGCATCAGGAGGCACCCCAAGGCATAGGGGCTGGGACTGGCAGTAGGATGCCTTGCGGTGGACAGCCGAGCTCGATCCTTATAAAAGCTTTTTAACTGCAGCAGCTTTAGTGGACGCTACTGGAGCTGGAATTACGCGGCTGCTGGCATGAGACTTGCCCTCCAATAGATCCTCTTAAATGGATTTAAAGTGTATTCATTCAAATTAGAGAGACAATTTAAATTAAAAAGCTTAGAGCTGCCTCCACCACAGGGGGGCTCGCTCGACCCACCAGCGGACAGGCACCAGTATTGGGAGAGGGGGGCTGGCCATCAGGGTTCACCGCGGCTCTGGCACAAACCCGGCGACACGGAGGTGGCACGGGCAGGAGCGGACTGGCCGTGTCGGCTTCTCACTTTTTGGATTTTAGAAGGGCATGACATGCCTATATCTGTGTCTCCCCCTCCTTTTACTCCTCCACCTCTTTTATTTTCGCATGACTATATGTACTTGTCACTTTTCCATGTGTTAGTTATGTCTTCTGAGCAGTTTGTCAGCTTTTGGACACCTTTGAAGGTGTTTTCTATGTGTTTCTATGTGTTTTTGTTTGCCTGCCATTGGTTTTAACGGTGTTCGAAGGTGTTCGACGAACAGTTCGACGAACAGTTCGGCGAACACACGGGTGTTCGACGAACCGAACTGAACTCGAACACTACGGGGGTGGCTCAACACTAGTCAGAAATGCTTCCTGATGCGATCCCCATGCTGTCCCCATGTCATTTGAGCACTGTCACTATTGTTTTGGGCACTTTTTAGGCTTTCTATAGACTGCCGGGGGTGCCGCCGCAAAAATACTCGGGTCTTCCATAGACTTACATTGGGCTCGTTGCTCGGGTCGAGCACCCGAGTATCACGGTGAGCTCGGCCAGAGCTTCGAGCACCCGAGCATTTTAGTGCTCGCTCAACACTAATTATCACCTTCCCCATGCGGCTCCACTCAAGTAACATAAACTCTTTTCCTGTGAAAGCCCCCCCCCCAATAAGCAGCCCCATACAAGTAGCAGCAGACATTTCCCTATGCAACCACCATATAGTACCATCATCCATACTTCTTTGCCCCCAAAATACATCCTCAGAGCACTCACACTGAGTCCTGTGCTATCATTCCCCTCTGTACACGGCTTCATTGTGCAGCTCCTCCGTCCTCTCCACTCCAGTAACCTCAGCACAATGCTGCTTACCTCTTCACTGGACTGGAGGAGCCCCATTTTGGTGACATCATTGCCTCAAAACATCATTTGCACTGTAGTGGCTACCCTGCGGAAATATGTGAGTGAGCTGCAGATGGCGGCGGCGCACATAAGATTATAATGAGGACAATCTGGTGTTGGGCTTCCCCGGAGCCCCGGGCGGTAGCCCAGATTGCCCTCATTATAATCCACCTATGGATACATCGTTGGATTCAGGGTCTCTTTGCCTACATTATACTGCTCTCAGATGATGTAGCAAAATCCTGCTGACAGATTCCCTATAATATATGAATAGCTGTACTAGACTTTCTTTTCATATGTACCATCACCATTTCAAAGAAACAGAGTCATCGTTGTCCATTCACACTTTGCTTTAATTTTCCAGGTAGCACCTGAAAAACTCAAATGTGAATATAGATTTGCTGCTATAGGTAACAAAATAACAAGTCCTCAGAAACAATTTTTATGTATGAGGTTAGATGTCAGACTTGCTGCAAAATAATATTTGTAAACTTATTTGTGCAAAGAAAAAGGAACTGAGAGTGAGAAACACCGGACGGCGAGCTGTAAAGAACCTTACAAGCGTGAATCTGGACATTTAACGTTTATATTGTTAGAGTACATGACATCTCAAATTTAATGGTAGTTTGCATTTTTTTCAGATTTTGTTTTACTTGTGGATAATTTCATGTATCAAACAATATAATAAGGAGGGTTCTTCAAAAGTGGCGGCGTTTCTTATCCAGGAAATGTTACTCCAGTCCCAGACTAGAGTATCATTTCTGGTGAAGCCCATGGAGGCACATCTTATCAATGGCATCGCGTCCTTAGTCTTACAAATAGTATAAGATGCAAGCGTGTCGCCTTTGTAAATGGGACTTGTGTGAACTCCTGCTCTAATCTTAAGTATAATTTTTTTTTTTAAATAAATGCCCATTAACCCTATCTTTTCCCTATTGTCCTAATTTAAGCCCAAAGCTCTATACCCATCATATTACATAAACTATGAAAAATAGCCTCAAGTACTCATGGATTTAACCCCTTAACTACCGCCAATATGCATTAAAATGGCAGCCGATGAGCAAGCAGTAAAATGCTGGAGTGCTCAGTACTGGAATCGGGCAGGTCAGATGCTCGGACGGGCTCGACACGAGTAACAAGTATAATGGAAGTCACAAGGAAACTCAAGCATTTTTCCGGAAGGCCCTAACAGGAGGGCTGGGGGTGACAGACACATTTCATGAATGGATAGAAGCAGTGCTGAAATGGACTGGGAACAGCATGGGGGGAACCCAGGAAGCATCTCTGACTCCCACGTCGCTGCTGGGAACAATGTTTTCAGAGTATTACTCCACTTTTACAGACTGGCAATAAAACATAAAAAAACGAAGATAAAATGTATTTTACAGGAAAAAAGGTTAGTAAATCTGCTTTTCTGTATAATGACTGTATAAGGCAAAATTACAAAGAGAAAAAAGAAAAATGCCTCCTCCACCTCTTAATAGCCGGGCCATCTCTCACTGTATTTCCCCGTCACCTATGACTACAGTAGATGACATAGTAGAGGGGGAAATAAAACTACACCCACCAGTAGTCACCTTTTAATGTAATTTTAACATTTTACCACCTTATGTCGGCATGTGGTGTGTGTGACACGGCCAGACACATCCTGTTTAATTTATGAAGAAGGGTCTCTGAAACCCCCAAAAGTCCAAAAGGACAATGCAAGGACTGCCAAAAATGAGAAAGAAGAGGGCCTCCGATACACCCTGTATTAGACATAAAGGAGGGCCTCATACACATTCTGTTACAATTGTTAGGTAGTGGAACTCCAAGACTCATAAAGCCAATGCACTAAGTGCAAGGGCTGCCAAAAAAATAGAAGGAGGGATTGCAATACACCCTGGAAGAAGCGTAGTGGAGGGCTTCAGAAAACATTTTTTCTAATTTTTAAGAAGTAAGATTCCTAGACTGGTAAAGCCGATGTACTAAGTGCAAGGGCTGCCAAAAATTAGAAGGAAGTTCTGCAGTGCACCCTGGAAGACATGGAGAGTAGGGCCGCAGAAAACATTTGTTTCCCATTTTAAAGGAGTGTAACTTCAAGAACGGATAAAGGCTAAGAGAAAGGTGTGAAAAACATTTACCCCTGGGGGGTATACATATATACACTGCTCAAAAAAATAAAGGGAACACTGAAATACCCCATCCTAGATCTGAATGAATGAAATCTTCTCATTGAATACTTTGTTCTGTAGAAAGCTGAATGTGCTGACAACAAAATCACACAAAAATCATCAACGGAAATCACATTTATTAACCAATGGAGGCCTGGATTTAGAGACACCCCCAAAATTAAAGTGGAAAAACACACTACAGGCTGATCCAACTGTGATGTAATGTCCTTAAAACAAGTCACAATGAGGCTGAGTATTGTGTGTGGCCTCCACGTGCCTGTATGACCTCCCTACAACGCCTGGGCATGCTCCTGATGAGGCTGAGTATTGTGTGTGGCCTCCACGTGCCTGTATGACCTCCCTACAATGCCTGGGCATGCTCCTGATGAGGCTGAGTATTGTGTGTGGCCTCCACGTGCCTGTATGACCTCCCTACAACGCCTGGGCATGCTCCTGATGAGGCTGAGTATTGTGTGTGGCCTCCACGTGCCTGTATGACCTCCCTACAACGCCTGGGCATGCTCCTGTTGAGGCTGAGTATTGTGTGTGGCCTCCACGTGCCTGTATGACCTCCCTACAACGCCTGGGCATGCTCCTGATGAGGCTGAGTATTGTGTGTGGCCTCCACGTGCCTGTATGACCTCCCTACAATGCCTGGGCATGCTCCTGATGAGGCTGAGTATTGTGTGTGGCCTCCACGTGCCTGTATGACCTCCCTACAACGCCTGGGCATGCTCCTGATGAGGCTGAGTATTGTGTGTGGCCTCCACGTGCCTGTATGACCTCCCTACAACGCCTGGGCATGCTCCTGTTGAGGCTGAGTATTGTGTGTGGCCTCCACGTGCCTGTATGACCTCCCTACAACGCCTGGGCATGCTCCTGATGAGGCTGAGTATTGTGTGTGGCCTCCACGTGCCTGTATGACCTCCCTACAATGCCTGGGCATGCTCCTGATGAGGCTGAGTATTGTGTGTGGCCTCCACGTGCCTGTATGACCTCCCTACAACGCCTGGGCATGCTCCTGATGAGGCTGAGTATTGTGTGTGGCCTCCACGTGCCTGTATGACCTCCCTACAACACCTGGGCATGCTCCTGTTGAGGCTGAGTATTGTGTGTGGCCTCCACGTGCCTGTATGACCTCCCTACAACGCCTGGGCATGCTCCTGATGAGGCTGAGTATTGTGTGTGGCCTCCACGTGCCTGTATGACCTCCCTACAACGCCTGGGCATGCTCCTGATGAGGCTGAGTATTGTCTATGGCCTCCACGTGCCTGTATGACCCCCCTACAACGCCTGGGCATGATCCTGATGAGGCTGAGTATTGAGGGTGGCCTCCACGAGCTGGTATGACCTCCCTACAACGCCTGGGCATGCTCCTGATGAGGCTGAGTATTGTGTGTGGCCTCCACGTGCCTGTATGACCTCCCTACAACGCCTAGGCATGCTCCTGATGAGGCTGAGTATTTTGTGTGGCCTCCACGTGCCTGTATGACCTCCCTACAACGCCTGGGCATGCTCCTGATGAGGCTGAGTATTGTGTGTGGCCTCCACGTGCCTGTATGACCTCCCTACAATGCCTGGGCATGCTCCTGATGAGGCTGAGTATTGTGTGTGGCCTCCACGTGCCTGTATGACCTCCCTACAACGCCTGGGCATGCTCCTGATGAGGCTGAGTATTGTCTGTGGCCTCCACGTGCCTGTATGACGTTCCTAAAACGCCTAGGCATGCTCCTGATGAGGCTGAGTATTGTGTGTGGCCTCCGCGTGCCTGTATGACCTCCCTACAATGCCTGGGCATGCTCCTGATGAGGCTGAGTATTGTGTGTGGCCTCCACGTGCCTGTATGACCTCCCTACAACGCCTGGGCATGCTCCTGATGAGGCTAAGTATTGTGTGTGGCCTCCACGTGCCTGTATGACCTCCCTACAACGCCTGGGCATGCTCCTGATAAGGCTGAGTATTGTGTGTGGCCTCCACGTGCCTGTATGACCTCCCTACAACGCCTGGGCATGCTCCTGATGAGGCTGAGTATTGTGTGTGGCCTCCACGTGCCTGTATGACCTCCCTACAACGCCTGGGCATGCTCCTGATGAGGCTGAGTATTGTGTGTGGCCTCCACGTGCCTGTATGACCTCCCTACAACGCCTGGGCATGCTCCTGATAAGGCTGAGTATTGTGTGTGGCCTCCACGTGCCTGTATGACCTCCCTACAACGCCTGGGCATGCTCCTGATGAGGCTGAGTATTGTGTGTGGCCTCCACGTGCCTGTATGACCTCCCTACAACGCCTGGGCATGCTTCTGATGAGGCTGAGTATTGTGTGTGGCCGCCACGTGCCTGTATGACCTCCCTACAACACCTGGGCATGCTCCTGATGAGGCTAAGTATTGTGTGTGGCCTCCACGTGCCTGTATGACCTCCCTACAACGCCTGGGCATGCTCCTGATGAGGCTGAGTAATGTGTGTGGCCTCCACGTGCCTGTATGACCTCCCTACAACGCCTGGGCATGCTCCTGATGAGGCTGAGTATTGTGTCTGGCCTCAACGTGCCTGTATGACCTCCCTACAATGCCTGGGCATGCTCCTGATGAGGCTCAGTATTGTGTGTGGCCTCCACGTGCCTGTATGACCTCCCTACAATGCCTGGGCATGCTCCTGATGAGGCTGAGTATTGTGTGTGGCCTCCACGTGCCTGTATGACCTCCCTACAACGCCTGGGCATGCTCCTGCTGAGGCTGAGTATTGTGTGTGGCCTCCATGTGCCTGTATGACCTCCCTACAACGCCTGGGCATGCTCCTGATGAGGCAGAGTATTGTGTGTGGCCTCCACGTGCCTGTATGACCTCCCTACAATGCCTGGGCATGCTCCTGATGAGGCTGAGTATTGTGTGTGGCCTCCACGTGCCTGTATGACCTCCCTACAATGCCTGGGCATGCTCCTGATGAGGCTGAGTATTGTGTGTGGCCTCCATGTACCTGTGTGACCTGCCTACAATGCCTGGGCATGCTCCTGATGAGGCTCAGTATTGTGTGTGGCCTCCACGCGCCTGTATGACCTCCCTACAATGCCTGGGCATGCTCCTGATGAGGCTGAGTATTGTGTGTGGCCTCCACGTGCCTGTATGACCTCCCGACAACGCCTGGGCATGCTCCTGATGAGGCTGAGTATTGTGTGTGGCCTCCACGTGCCTGTATGACCTCCCTACAACGCCTGGGCATGCTCCTGATGAGGCTGAGTATTATGTGTGGCCTCCACGTGCCTGTATGACCTCCCTACAATGTCTGGGCATTCTCCTGATGAGGCTGAGCATTGTGTGTGGCCTCCACTTGCCTGTATGACCTCCCTACAATGCCTGGGCATGCTCCTGATGAGGTTGCGGATGGTCTCCTGTGGGATCTCCTCCCAGACCTGGACTAAAGCATCCGCCAACTCCTGGACAGTCTGTGGTGCAATGTGACGTTGGTGGATGGAGCGAGACATGATGTCCCAGATGTGTTCAATCGGATTCAGGTCTGGGCAAGGGGCGGCCAAGTCCATAGCTTCAATGCCTTCATCTTGCAGGAACTGCTGACAGACTCCAGCCACATGAGGTCAGGCATTGTCCTGCATTAGGAGGAACCCAGGGCCAACCGCACCAGCATATGGTCTCACAAGGGGTCTGAGGATCTCATCTCGGTACCTAATGGCAGTCAGGCTACCTCTGGCGAGCACATGGAGGACTGTGCTGCCCTCCAAAGAAATGCCACCCCACACCATTACTGACCCACTGCCAAACCGGTCATGCTGAAGGATTCTGCAGGTTGCAGATCACTCTCCATGGCGTCTCCAGACTCTGTCACGTCTGTCACATGTGCTCAGTGTGAACCTGCTTTCATCTGTGAAGAGCACAGGGCGCCAGTGGCGATTCTGCCAATCCTGGTGTTCTGTGGGAAATGCCAAGTGTCCTGCACGGTGTTGGGCTGTGAGCACAACCCCCATCTGTGGACGTCGGGCCCTCATACCACCCTCATGGAGTCGGTTTCTAACCGTTTGTGCAGACACATGCACATTTGTGGCCTGCTGGAGGTCATTTTGCAGGGCTCTGGCAGTTCTCCTCCTGTTCCTCCTTGCACAAAGGGGGAGGTAGCGGTCCTGCTCCTATGGCCCCCTCCATGTCTCCTGGTGTACTGGACTGTCTCCTGGTAGTGCCTCCGGCCTCTGGACACTACGCTGACAGACACAGCAAACCTTCTTGCCACAGCTCGCATTGATGTGCCATCCTGGATGAGTTGCACTACCTGAGCAACTTCTGTGGGTTGTACAGTCCGTCTCATGCTACCACGAGTGTGAAAGCACAACCAACATTCAAAAGTGACCAAAACATCAGCCAGAAAGCATTGGTACTGAGATGTGGTCTGTGGTCCCCACCTGCAGAACCACTCCTTTATTGAGGGTGTCTTGATAATTGCCAATAATTTCCATCTCTTACATAGTAACATAGTTTTTAAGGTTGAAGGAAGACTAAGTCCATCTAGTCCAACCCATACCCTAACTCATTGATCCAGAGGAAGGCAAAAAAATCCATGTGGCAAACACTAAGCTCCACTTTGGGGAAAAAAATTCCTTCCCGACTCCATATGACAATCAGACTAGTTCCCTGGATCAACGCCCTATCAAGGAGTCTAGTATATATAACCTGTAATATTATACTTTTCCATAAAGGCATCCAGGCCCTTCTTAAATGTTAGTAGTGAATCCCTCATTACCACATCATGCGGCAGAGAGCTCCATAGTCTCACTGCTCTTACAGTAAAGAATCCCCGTCTGTGATTATGATTAAACCTTCTTTCCTCCAGACGTAGAAGATGCCCCCTTGTCCCAGTCTCAGGCCTCAGAGTAAAAAGATCAGTAGAAAGGTCTTTGTACTGTCCCCACATATACTTGTACATAGTAATAAGATCACCCCTAAACTAAATAACCCCAAGTGTAATAACCTGTCTTGGTATTGCAGACCCCCAGTCCTCTAATAACCTGACTTGGTATTGCAGACCCCCAGTCCTCTAATAACCTGTCTTGGTATTGCAGACCCCCCAGTCCTCTAATAACCTTGGTCGCTCTTCTCTGCACCCTCTCTAGTTCAGCTATGTCTTTCTTATACACCGGAGACCAGAACTGTACACAGTATTCTAAGTGTGGTCGCACTAGTGACTTGTATAGAGGTAAAATTATCTTCTCCTCATCAGCATCTATGCCTCTTTTAATGCATCCCATTATTTCATTTGCCTTTGCAGCGGCTGCCTGACACTGGCCACTAAACGCGAGCTTGTCGTCCACCAATACACCCAGGTCTTTTTCAGTTACAGTTTTGCCCAGTGTTTTACAATTAAGCATATAATTATACATTTTATTTCCTCTGCCCAAGTGCATTACCTTACATTTATCCCCATTAAAGCTCATTTGCCATTTATCAGCCCAAGCTTCTAGTTTACATAGATCCTCCCGTAATATAATATTGTCCTCCTCTGTATTGATTACCCTGCAGAGTTTAGTGCCATCTGCAAATATTGAAATATTACTCTGTATGCCCCCTACAAGGTCATTAATAATTATGTTAAAAAGAAGGGGTCCCAATACTGACCCCTGTGGTACCCCACTGTTACCTGAGACCCAGTCTGAGTGTTTTCCATTAATAACCACCCTTTGTTTCCTATCACTGAGCCAATTCTTAACCCACATACATATATTTTCCCCTATCCCCATTGTTCTCATTTTATGTATCAACCTTTTGTATGGAACCGTATCAAAAGCTTTTGAAAAGTCCATATACACAACATCCACTGCATTTCCTTGGTCCAGTCCAGAACTTGCCTCCTCATAAAAGCTGATCAGATTAGTCTGACAGGAACGGTCCCTGGTAAACCCATGTTGATATTGGGTCATGAGGTTCTTCTTCAGATACTCTAGTATAGCATCTCTTAGGAAACCCTCCAGGATTTTACCCACAGTAGAGGTTAAGCTTACCGGCCTATAATTTCCAAGTTCAGTTTTTGTCCCCTTTTTGAATATTGGCTCCACATTTGCTATACGCCAGTCCTGTGGTACAGACCCTTTATTATGGAATCTTTAAAGATTAAAAATAATGGTCTATCTATGACGTTACTTAATTCCTGCAGTACTCGCTGGTGTATCCCATCCGGGCCTGGGGATTTGTCAACTTTAGTGATTTTTAGACGCCGCCGTACTTCCTGCTGGAAGCAAGTGACATTTACTGGAGAATTTTAGTTCTCACTAATCATGTTTTCTGTCATGCGATTTTCTTGTGTAAATAAGGTTGAAAAAAAATCATTTAGCATATTGGCTTTTTCCTGATCCTCATCCACCATTTCACCCAGACTATTTTTAAGGGGGCCAACACTATCATTTTTTAGTTTCTTACTATTTATGTAGTTAAAGAATATTTTGGGGTTATTTTTACTTTCTCTGGCAATGATTCTCTCTGTCTCAATCTTTGCTGCCTTGATTTGGTTTTTACATAATTTATTTAATTTTCTGTATTTATTTAATGCCTCATCACTACCTACTTGCTTTAGTTCTCTAAATGCTTTCTTTTTGTCACTTATTGCGCCCCTTACAGCTCTATTTAGCCATAGTGGTTTCCTCCTATTTCTAGCATGTTTATTCCCATAGGGTATATATTGTACACAGGTCCTATTCAGGATGTTAATAAATGTCTCCCATTTGCTTTGTGTAGTTTTATGTCTCAGGATATCGTCCCAGTTTATTGCACTAAGATCATCTCTCAACCGTTGGAAATTTGCCTTCCTGAAATTTAGTATCCTTGCAAACCCTCTACTACACATCTTATTAAAGGATACATGAAAACGTATTATTTTGTGATCACTATTACCCAAGTGACCCCCTACTCGTATATTTGATATGCGGTCTGGCCTATTGGTTAATATTAGGTCTAGCAGTGCCCCCCTTCTTGTTGGGTCCTGAACCAGTTGTGAAAGGTAATTGTCTCTCATAGTTGTCAAAAACCTATTTCCTTTGCTTGAACTACAGGTTTCTGTCCCCCCAATGTATTTCAGGGTAGTTGAAGTCCCCCATAATAATGACTTCTCCTTGAGTCGCTGCTTCATCTATTCGCTTTACGAGAATATTCTCCGCTACTTCCATTATTTTTGGAGACTTATAACAAACTCCTATCAGTAATTTATTATTTTTCCCCCTCCCCTTATCTCCACCCACAGGGACTCTACATTTTCATTAGATTCACATATATCCTCCCGCAAGACAGGTTATAAGGATGATTTTACATATAAACACCCCCCCTCGCTTGTTTATACGCTCATTTGCACAACAGCAGGTGAAATTGATTGTCAATCAGTGTTGCTTCCTAAGTGGACAGTTTGATTTCACAGAAGTTTCATTTACTTGGAGTTATATTCTGTTGTATAAGTGTTCCCTTTATTTTTTGGGCAGTGTATATGTAAGAGAATTGTAGAGGTAGGCCTCATACACACCCTGGAAAAATTAAAAGCGAGAGTCGGATGATGACCCTCTAGAAATTATAAGCAAGAGCCCCTGAATACCAGCTGTATGACACCTGACACCCTGCGGTATTGGCCCCCGGGAGGTTTTGGAACCGATTGGGGCAGATTAACTCCTTCAATACTGCTGTCAATCACCACAGCAGTATCTAAGTGGTTAAAAGTAGGTTAAAAGACCCCCTATGACTGGATAGTCCACCCTCGATCATAATCACAGGTGCCAATCATTGCATGGTGCCCTGAGGTCATCTGATGACACCCGGGTACGGTGGCCTGTGAGATCCTGCCATAAGCTGGGTCTAACAGGCACAGTCAGTGACTCATTGACAATTCTCCAGCAGTGCAGTACACGAGTACTGCAGTGCATGAAGCTAGTGATCAAAGTAAAAAATATTCATGTCCTACAATGGTACTAAGTGAAAAAGTAAAAAAAAAAATGACATAAAATGTGTAAAAAGTAAAAAAAAAAAAAAAACACAAAAAAGCGCACACATATCACAAAAAGTTGTTTCGCCACTAAAAATGCAGCGTTTGTGTTAAATCAGAAATAAACAAAAAAAATGGACACATAATTGGTAACGCCGCGTCCGCAATGACCCGATCTATAAAACTGGCATGTTATTTATTTGGAAAGGCGAACACCATAAAAAAATAAAAATTTAAAACACTCCAAAAATGTTGCATTTTCACCATACTGACACACACAAAAACTGAATAAAAAGCAAAAAAATATATTGTGACGACACAGCATTTAATCTTAATTATGCCAAACTTAAATTCAGTAGGCCCAGAGATAAAGGCTATTGCCTGAATATTGACTATTGAATTTATGTGTTTCTTTCTTCGGTTGCTCAAGAAACTTGGCCTATTGTCAAGTGAGTCTGAATGTTGTAACTTATCTGTTATCTTTGGAGGACAGGAACACAGGATCATGGAACAATCGATGTTTGCTAATATGTTGATTATCCATTATATAAGTCTATGTAACTTGTTGACCTGCAAATCAGAGGAGAACAAACTAAGCAGATTGATTAAATACTCAAACATTGCGATTTGCGATTTAATCTCATCCCACCTTCCCCTTGAACTGTGGATGATGACCTGAACCACAAATGTGGGTAGAAAAAGCCTATTTTCTATCCTTCTGTTACAAGAGAGTGACTTGACAGAACACAGCCAGGACATCATGACTCCATAGAGGAACACTGTATAGGACAGCTGCCAGGACACCATGGCTCCATCAAGATGTACACCGATTTGACATTCTACAGGATGCCAGCCTTAAGGACCACAGCCCTGGCTGGAAGAATACAGATCTGCTCCATGGACCATAGTTGAACCCTTAAAGACGTCTTGAAGAATCTAGGTTGGGACAATCAGGTCACCTGGCCACATACATCACTGATCTCGGTTAGCTTTCTAAGCTTGTCATTACCTCCTCTCTGTGGGTGCCCGCCAACAGGAGGGTGCCACTGGTGAGGGTAGTTGGCCTTGGAAATCCCAAAGTTGCAGCGGCTCAAATCCCGGCGAATCAGAGGAAGGGTGAGACTGTCATTTGCACCATCTTGGGTATTTTGCTGGGACTGGTCCATATTTTATTGATCGTTTGGTGGTTTAATAAAGTATTGCCACACTGTTTTACCCTCACCCTGTGTTGCCTGAGTAGAATTATGCCCACGGGCGTTCAGTGGGATGAGCCCTGGTCCATGCGGTCTCGGGCCAGCGGACGAGAGTACCCACTGCCCCACCCCCTCCCGTGTCTCCACATATATGTAAAAAAAATGGTACAATTCAAAATGCCAAACCGTCCCGCAAAAAACATCCCCTAATAAGGCATATTTGGAAAAAAAGTTATCGCTGTAATCGTACTGACCCGATGAACAAATCGGTCTTATCACTTTTACTGCACGGTGAACTGTGCAAAAAATATATAAAAAAACAATAATTGAATTGCTGGTTTTTATTCATTTAGTGTCTAAAAAAATCTGAATAAAAAGTGATCAAAAAAGTTATGTACCCCAAAATTGTAACAAAAAAATCTCCAGCTCATTGCGCAAAAAATAAACCCTAATACAGCTCTGCCAAAAAATAAAAAAGGTACAGCTCTCAGAACATGACGACAAAATTTTTTTTTTTTTATAAAAAAAAAAGCATTTGTACTGCGTGATAATAGCAAAACATAACAAAAAAAAGAAGATGTAAATCTGGTATCACTGACCCGAAGGTTAAAGCCGTCTGTGGTAAGACGACTCGCTCGGCCACTCCCGGAAGTAGACACAGGAACCGAGTTTTCTCTGCAGGCTTTATTATATGGCATAAAGCCCTGCAACTCCAGCAATAGTAAACACGGCCTTACTTGCAAAACGACAAAATAAAAGATAAACAATAGCACAGTCCATATGTATGGGGGATATGCCCACACAGGGTGTAATCCCAGCCTTCAGCTCTGTCCTGAGCTGAAGCTTTCCCAGTCTGGAGACCTTGCCTCTCCACACCACAACACAGAGAAAAAAACAGGCCTGAACATTTAAACCCTGCTCAGCCACACCCTGAGGGAAGGTATGGTGAATAACGTCCCTCCCATCTCTATGTCATTCACATAAAACCACACCCTTCAAAAGAGTTAACCCCCAGCATATAACATGCTGGCAGAAATTCAGTAGGTCTCAGTTCACACAGGAGAGCAACCTGAGTGACACATACCTCCCCTCGTATATTACACCAGTGACTCTGTCACACGTCTTATCACTAATACCGCACAGAAAATGACGCAAAATTAAAAATAATAAATATTCTTGTACTGCTGTCTATTTATTCATTCAACCTCCCAAAAATCAGAATAAGACTTGGTTAACATTTATAATGCGCTCTCCGCTGAGCACTGACGTCCGGTTTTCTGTGTAAATCCCCCAAAAAACGCGATTCTGACAAAACCTCCAATGGAACCACTCACTGTAATGAGGCAGATGGAGCCCCTTTGGTCTCCGTCTGGTCTCGGTTCCGGCGGTGTCACATCATTTTAGGTGTCTTTTTAGTGCACGTGTGGTTGACCACAGTTCTGTGAGTGCCTAAAAAGATGGATAACACTGGAACTGGAGAGCACACAGAGTCCAAATTGTCTCCATCGGCCTCATTATAGTGAGTGATTCCATTGGGAGATTCATCCGAATCACATTTTTGTGGGATTTACACGGAAACCCTGACGTAAGTGTTCAGCGTAGAACACAGCCTTATACTGAAAGCGATCAAAAAATGGTAAGTACCCCAAAATGTTACCAATAAAATCCCTAACTTATTCCGCACAAAACCAGCCCCCACTCAGGTCCATCATCTGCCATTGGAAATATAGGGGATTCCCATGTTACTGGTAGAATACTCTGGAAAAGCGACACAGCTCCCAACCCCAAATAAAATCCAGTGAAGTCTGCTCTCCCAAATCCGCATGCCACCCTCCTTCTGAACCCCAATGTGCCTAAACCGCAGTAAGTGGCCACATGTTGGCATTATTGTAGTGTGGAGAGAGCACTTCATTTACATGGTGCATGACTCCAGAAACACAAACCGGGCGCAATGTATGGAGGCGCTTCAATATATGGGGGCACTACACTGCAAGGGGACACAATGTATGGGCACTAAACTGGCAGATTTGCAATTGTCCAGAGAAAAGGCCCAGCGTGGATGCTACAAAATAGTCGCTGCAGCCATAGATTAATTCATTCAGAGGTGAAATTTCATTGAGAGGTGCAATTTCTATAATAGGGTTACTTTTGGGGTTTTTCTTCTATTCTGGCACCTTAAGGGCTCTGCAAACATCGCCCACAAACTATTCTAAGGCTCCAAAATCCAAATAGTGCTCCTTCCTTCTCAGCCCTGATATGTGGCCAAACAGAGTTTCTGTCATATGGGGCATCACCGCATTCGAAAGAAATTGTGCAATAAATTGTGGGGTCCAGCTTCACCTACTAACCCTTGTCTAAGTGACAAATTTGCAAGATGCTGCCACCACCATGTTTCACTGTTGGGATTGTATTGGGCAGGTGATGAGCAGTGCCTGGTTTTCTCCACACATACCGCTTAGAATTGTCACCAAAAAGTTCTATCTTTGTCTTACCAGACCAGAGAATCTTATTTCTCATAGTCTGGGAGTCCTTCATGTGTTTTTGAGCAAACTCTATGCGGGCTTTCATTTGTCTTGCACTGAGGAGAGGCTTCCATCGGGCCACTCTGCCATAAAAACCCAACTGGTGGAGCGCTGCAGTGATAGTTGACTTTGTGGAACTTTCTCCCATCTCCCTACTGCATCTCTGGAGCTCAGCTACAGTGATCTTGGGGTTCTTCTTTACCTCTCTCACCAAGACTCTTCTCCCACGATTGCTCAGTTTGGCTTGACGGCCAGGTCTAGGAAGACTTCTGGTGGTCCCAAACTTCTTCCATTTAAGAATTATGGAGGCCACTGTGCTCTTAGGAGCCTTGAGTAATGCAGAAATTCTTTTGTAACCTTGGCCAGATCTATGCCTTGCCACAATTCTGACTCTGAGCTCCTTGAGCAGTTCCTTTGAGCTCATGATTCTCATTTGGTCTGACATGCACTGTGAGCTGTGAGGTCTTATATAGACAGGTGTGCGCCTTTCCAAATCAAGTCCTATCAGTTTAATTAAACACAGCTGGACTCCAATGAAGGAGTAGAACCATCTCAAGGAGGATCACAAGGAAATGGACAGCATGTGACTTAAATATGAGTGTCTGAGCAAAGGGTCTGAATAATTATGACCATGTGATATTTCAGTTTTTCTTTTTTAATAAATTTGCAAAAATTTCTACATTTCTGTTTTTTTTCAGTCAAGATGGGGTGCAGAGTGGACTTTAATGGGAAAAAAATGAACATTTTAGAATTTACCAAATGGCTGCAATGAAACAAAGAGTGAAACATTTAAAGTAGTCTGAATACTTTACGTACCCACTGTATTCAAATGGAATCTGCGTTCTAAAAGCCGAGTAGCGCTCCTTCCCATCCAATCCCTGCTGTGTGCTCAAACAGTAGTGTATAACCACATATGGGGTACAGCCACGTTCAGTAAAAATTGCATAGCAAATTATGGGGTCCATTTTCTCCTATTACCACTAGTGGAAATAATAAATTTGGTGTCAAAACAGTATTTTAGTGGGGAAAAATATTTTTTTCTCTTTCCACATCTAAATGTTATAAAGTTTCATTATTTACCTGTAAGTTAAAAATAATAAATACACCCCTAGATGAATTCTTTCAGGGGTCTACTTTCCAAAATGGAGTCACTTATAGGGGGGGGTTTACACTGTTTTGGCATGTTAGTGTCACGGGTGTGTCAGATGTAACAGACAGTTGCTCTGCATCTAGCTGCAGAAGGTCACTGTGTTTGGCATTGCAGATGCCTTCTTAATCTTTCTGACTTTTGGACCCAGCGGTCCTCCCTCCTGCTCTGATTGACATACCCTGGTCTGGGTGTTTATAAACTCTGTCTGCTACAGGGAGTCGCCAGCGATATTCTCATTTTCCCTTGTGAAGGCTTGGAGCTATAGCAATCGGCTTGCTTCCTCTGTGGTGCCCTTGGAGGACGTTTGGTGTTATCTCTCTGGTGTCTGCTCAAGCTAAGTTATCCCCCCTTTGTTTCTCTCCCTTGTTGTCTTTAGTTTATACTGGGGACTGACCAGTGCTCACCCACCCCCCTATCCAGGGATATACAGGGCTTAGGTTTCCTGCTCGGCGATTGGTGTGGAACCAATATAGGGATGGTAGGGTAAGCAGGGTGTTATTAGATCAGCCTCGGGGTCCCCATTCCCCCTTTCCCTAGTGTCTGGGCTCCCTTCCGCTCATCCCTTCTTGTTGTACTTAGTCTTCCCCACTCTGTGCGTGACAGTTAGGGCCCCTGCAAATGTGACATGGCATTCACAATCTATTCCAGACAAATTTACGCTCCAAAAATCAAATAGCGCTCTTTCCTTTCTGAGCCCTGCCATGTGTCCAAAAGTTTTTGACCACATATGGTGTGTCTTCGTGTTCGGAAGAAATTGCGTAACAAATTATGGGGTCCAATTTTTGCTATTATCCATTGTGAAAATTACAAATATGGGGCTAAAACAACATTTTCGTTTCCACATCCACATTTTAAAAAGTTCTGTGAAGCACTTAGGGGGTCAACAAGCTCAACACACCACTAGATGAATTCCTTAATGAATCTAGTTTCCAAAATGGGGTCACTTTTGGAGGGTTTCTGCTGTGTTTGGTACCTCGGGGTCTTTGCAAATGTGACATGGTGTCTGCATTCTATTCCAGTCAAATTTACATTCCAAATACCAAATATCGCTTCTTCCCTTCCAAGCCCTGCCGTGTGTCCAAACAGATTTTTTTGACTGTGTTTGGTATCACCGCAATCAGAAGAAAGTAGGTAACAAACTGTGGGTCCACTTTTTCATGGTACCTCTTGCAAAAGTGAAAAATTTGGGGCAACATTTTTGTCAAAAATTGAAATTTTTCAATATAATGTTATCAAATATGTAGTACCTGTAAGTTCAAAATGCTCACTATACCCATGGATAAAAACCTTGAGGGGTGCAGTTTCCAAAATGGGGTCGCTTTTGAGGGGTTTCTGCTGTTTGGGTGCCTTAGAGGCCGTGCAAATGCGACACGGTGCCTGCAAATTATTTCAGCCAAATTTGTGATTCAAAATTCAAATGATGCTCCTTCCCTTCCGAGCCCTGTCGTTTGTCAAAACAGAGGTATCTGACCATATATGGGGAATAAGCACGCTCAGAAGAAGCTTGGTAACAAGTGGGGTCAATTTTATTGTGCTATTCCTTGCAAAAGTGAAAAAAATGGGGCTAAAGCAACATTTTAGAGTAAAAATGAAATTTTTCTATTTGACTTTGTATTAATTCCTGTATAGGTCCAGAAGAGTTAACAAAAATTCCTGACAGCAGTTTTGAAATATTTAAGGGGTGCGTTTTTTTAAATAGTATCACTTTTGGGGAGTTTCCAATATATAAGCCCTTCAAAGTCTATTGAAATGTGAAACAGGTTTTGTAAATTTCTTGAAAAAAATGAGAAATTGCTATTAAACTCTTAATCACTCTAACATACTAAAAAAATAAAATGTCATTTGAAAAATGATGCTGATGTAAAGTAGACATAAGGGAAATGTCGTCTATTAATGACTAACTGGTTTAGGGATATAATGATTGAAAGTCTGAAAATTGAAAGTTTTTCAAAATTTTCTCTAAAATTCCGATATTTTCCCAAATAAATGCAAAAAATATCGACCTAAATTTACTACTAAAATAGACTACAAAACCTTCTCAGCTGGGATACGTTGAAGCGTTAGAGAGTTATTACCACATATAGTGACACCGGACAGAGTTCAAAAATTTGGCCTGGTCATTAAAGGGAATCTGTCAGCAAGTTTTTGCTCTATAATCTGAAGACAGCATGAGGTAAGCCACGGACACACTATCAGTATTTTTGGAGGAAAATGGGGGGTGCATCTTATAGTCCGAATGTTGTGGGGGGTATATATATATATATATATATATATATATATATATATATATACTGTGTGGGGTGTGGGGGGAGCGGTAACGGCGGAGGAGCGGGGCACAGGAGGCAGCTGCCGCCTGCTGCAGCCTACACTGTCCCCGCTGCTAAAGAAAATTAATATTCACTGCTCTCCAAGCCCATGGGGCGTGGGGAGCAGTGAATATTCATGCTCCTTAATAGCGGAACACAGTGTAGCCGCAGCGCGGCTCCTGCTGTTGCCGGAATCACCTGTGTCCGCTGTTAAAGGGCATGAATATTCAACCTCTCTCCACGCCCATGGGAGTGGAGAGGGGTGAATATTCATGCCCTTTAATAAGCGGATACACGCAATAGCCCGGCAGCAGCAGGAGCCGCGCTGCGGCTACGCTGCGTGCCGGCTATTAAGGAGCATGAAGTCACTGCTCCCTGCACCCACAGTCCTGGCGTGGGGAGCAGTGACTTCCGGCAGCTGATCTCTCCATGTGAGCCGCGCATGGTAGTGACGTCATGCGCGGCCCACATGGAGAGATCAGTGCGGGCAGACAGGATGCAGCGCTGGAGAGGAGAAGAAAGGTGAGTAGGAGTGTTTATTTTTTATGTGCAGCCTGGTGGGGATTAGGGGGACCATGCATACTAGGATAAGGATGAGGGGGCCATACATACAAGGGTAAGGATGAGGGGTGCCATGCATACCAGGATAACCCTGATGGGGGCATACATAACAGGATAAAGATGAGGGGGCCATACATACCAGGAAAAGGATGAGGGGCCATACATACCAGGATAAGGATGATGGGTGCTATGCATACCAGGATTGGGATCAGGGGTGCCATGCATACCAGGATAGGGATTAGGGGTGCCATGCATACCAGGACAGGGATGAGGGGTGCCATGCATACCAGGATGGGGATGAGGGGGTGCCATGCATACTAGGATGGGGATTGCTGTGCCATGCATACCAGGATGGGGATGAGGGGTGCCATGCATACCAGGATAGGGATGAGGGGTGCCATGCATACCAGGACAGGGATGAGGGGTGCCATGCATACCAGGATAGGGATGAGGGGTGCCATGCATACCAGGATAAGGATGAGGGGTGCCATGCATACCAGGATGGAGGGATGCCAGGCATACCAGGATGGGGATGGGGACCACATATAAAAGGAAGGGGGGGGGCACATATACCAGGATGGGGGATATTGTCAGAATTGTGTGACATTACCCCTATACCAGTGTCAGCAGAAGACCCCCTCCCCCTTAAAAGTGTATCATGACCACATTTTTTGCTTAAATTTTTATTTTTTTATTTTCCTCCTCTAAGGCTAAGTGCCCACGTTGCGGAACTGAAGCATATTTTTTACGCTTCTCCCTGGCGGGAAAATCGCATGTGGATTTTACATGCGGTTTTCCCGCCAGGTAGAAGCGTTTGTGAGACGTCTTTGCAGCGTCTTTGCTTGCATTTCCGCATGCGGGTTATCAAGCACTTCTCCAAGTGATTTAAGCATCACTTGGAAAAGTGCTTGACAACTTGTTCACACTATATAAATCCATGCAACCGGTATGGATTTATATAGTGTGACCAAGTAATAGTTAAAAAAAAAGAATCAGAATGGTAAAAAATAAAAAAATAAAGTTTATACTCACCTTCCGATGCATTCTCTGCCCCATCAGGAGTCTTGAGCGGCTCACGCTGTTGTGTGCAGGACCTGCGGTGAAGTCATTGAGTCATGTGATGGGTCACATGACTCAATGACGTGGCAGGTCCTTCACACAACAGCACGACGGAGGGAAAACATCAGAAGATAAGTATAAACTTTATTTTATTCTTTTTTTTTTACAGGTTCTTTGGTACCCAGGTCTGGATGAGAGTCTCCTCTCCTCCAGACTTGGGTACCATCCGCACATTGATTCCGCTGCGCTTCCGTAAAATTAATGAACATGCTGCGGATTTTTGACCGCAGCATATACGCTGCGGAAAAATCCGCAGCATAAACATTGACATTGCGGAATGCCATTGGGGACCATGGGGTGCGGATATACATGCGTTTTACAAGCGTTTACGCTGCGGAAATTCCGCAGCATATACGCTTGTAATACGCAACGTGGGCACGCAGCCTAAAACCTAGGTGCGTCTTATGGTCCGGTGCGTCTTATAGTCCGAAAAATACGGTATATACAGTAGAGACCAAAAGTTTGGACACACCTTAATTCATAGTTTTGATGCCTTCAGTGTGAATGTACAATTTTCAAAGTCATGAAAATATAGAAAAATCTTTAAATGAGAAGGTGTGTCCAAACTTTTGGTCTGTACTGTACTGGTTTTCTGCACCATTATTCCTTCTACTCATTCTCTATATGTCAACCAGGGCTGCTTCTATCATGAGGTGAGATGAGCATCTTGCCCCAGGCGCTGGTTGGAGCTGTGTGAGAGGGGTGGCAGAATGCGGCTGCTGCCCCCTCAGAGACACTAGACACAGGCCTGTAGGCGGCTGCTGCCCCCTCAGAGACACTAGACACAGGCCTGTAGGCGGCTGCTGCCCCCTCAGAGACACTAGACACAGGCCTGTAGGCTGCTGCTGCCCCCTCAGAGACACTAGACACAGGCCTGTAGGCTGCTGCTGCCCCCTCAGAGACACTAGACACAGGCCTGTAGGCGGCTGCTGCCCCCTCAGAGACACTAGACACAGGCCTGTAGGCGGCTGCTGCCCCCTCAGAGACACTAGACACAGGCCTGTAGGCTGCTGCTGCCCCCTCAGAGACACTAGACACAGGCGTGTAGACGGCTGCTGCCCCCTCAGAGACACTAGACACAGGCCTGTAGGCGGCTGCTGCCCCCTCAGAGACACTAGACACAGGCCTGTAGGTGGCTGCTGCCTCCTCAGAGACACTAGACACAGGCCTGTAGACGGCTGCTGCCCCCTCAGAGACACTAGACACAGGCCTGTAGACGGCTGCTGCCCCCTCAGAGACACTAGACACAGGCCTGTAGGCGGCTGCTGCCCCCTCAGAGACACTAGACACAGGCCTGTAGGCAGCTGCTGCCCCCTCAGAGACACTAGACACAGGCCTGTAGGTGGCTGCTGCCTCCTCAGAGACACTAGACACAGGCCTGTAGGCGGCTGCTGCCCCCTCAGAGACACTAGACACAGGCCTGTAGGCGGCTGCTGCCCCCTCAGAGACACTAGACACAGGCCTGTAGACGGCTGCTGCCCCCTCAGAGACACTAGACACAGGCCTGTAGACGGCTGCTGCCCCCTCAGAGACACTAGACACAGGCCTGTAGGCGGCTGCTGCCCCCTCAGAGACACTAGACACAGGACTGTAGACGGCTGCTGCCCCCTCAGAGACACTAGACACAGGCCTGTAGACGGCTGCTGCCTCCTCAGAGACACTAGACACAGGCCTGTAGGTGGCTGCTGCCCCCTCAGAGACACTAGACACAGGCCTGTAGGCGGCTGCTGCCCTCTCAGAGACACTAGACACAGGCCTGTAGGCGGCTGCTGCCCCCTCAGAGACACTAGACACAGGCCTGTAGGCGGCTGCTGCCCCCTCAGAGACACTAGACACAGGCCTGTAGGCGGCTGCTGCCCCCTCAGAGACACTAGACACAGGCCTGTAGGCGGCTGCTGCCTCCTCAGAGACACTAGACACAGGCCTGTAGGCTGCTGCTGCCCCCTCAGAGACACTAGACACAGGCCTGTAGGTGGCTGCTGCCCCCTCAGAGACACTAGACACAGGCCTGTAGGCGGCTGCTGCCCCCTCAGAGACACTAGACACAGGCCTGTAGGCAGCTGCTGCCTCCTCAGAGACACTAGACACAGGCCTGTAGGCAGCTGCTGCCCCCTCAGAGACACTAGACACAGGCCTGTAGGCGGCTGCTGCCTCCTCAGAGACACTAGACACAGTCCTGTAGGCAGCTGCTGCCCCCTCAGAGACACTAGACACAGGCCTGTAGGCGGCTGCTGCATTCTCAGAGACACTAGACACAGGCCTGTAGGCAGCTGCTGCCCCCTCAGAGACACTAGACACAGGCCTGTAGGCGGCTGCTGCCCCCTCAGAGACACTAGACACAGGCCTGTAGGCAGCTGCTGCCTCCTCAGAGACACTAGACACAGGCCTGTAGGCGGCTGCCCCCTCAGAGACACTAGACACAGGCCTGTAGGCAGCTGCCCCCTCAGAGACACTAGACACAGGCCTGTAGGCGGCTGCCCCCTCAGAGACACTAGACACAAGCCTGTAGGCGGCTGCCAGTCACAGTGTATCAGACAGAGGGGCGAGATCGCAGAGCAGAGGGGGGCGCTCCAATGCTGGCTCCATACTCAGGGGCAGCGTCGTACTGCTGAGCCTTGGGCCCACCAGAGGAAATTATTCCTGGGGCCCAATATGTAACTACATAGAAATAATACAAGCCCCCCAATTGTGAGATAAAATATGCTAGTATTGTGGTGTAACATAAAAACACAATGGTTCACATTTATGAAAAATGGCAGAATTTGAGCAAAATCTTTTGTACTCACTTCAACTCCATTATTCCATATTTATCACATTTCGTCACTAATGATACATTTGGTGCAAATTATTTAAGCACAACATTTTAGGCATGGTAGTACACTTCTCAATGTTAAAAAAGAGCTGACATCCAGTGGGTCAAATGTTGCATAGTAACATCATTTTGTACAAATTGCAACTTTTTCTGCATGTACAAATGGTTTTAATATGAATGCATTTGTTCCGTGCCTTATTAAGACAGCCGGTGCCAGGGTGCTCCTGTCCCCAGGCACATACATGAAATCAATTTGAAATATATTAATCCCTTGGCACAGATGAACATACAGTACCAGTACGTCCACAGCAGGGTCCACGTGTGTGCAGTTGGCTCAGGAGTGGAGATCACTTCACACGCAACATACAGCGGGCATGTGTCTGTATGGTGACCATTCAGCTGTGCACACGCAACATACAGCGGGCATGTGCCTGTATGGTGACCATTCAGCTGTGCACACACAACATACAGCGGGCATGTGCCTGTATGGTGACCATTCAGCTGTGCACACACAACATACAGCGGGCATGTGCCTGTATGGTGACCATTCAGCTGTGCACACGCAACATACAGCGGGCATGTGCCTGTATGGTGACCATTCAGCTGTGCACACGCAACATGCAGCGGGCATGTGCCTGTATGGTGACCATTCAGCTGTGCACACGCAACATACAGCAGGCATGTGCCTGTATGGTGACCATTCAGCTGTGCACACGCAACATACAGCGGGCATGTGCCTGTATGGTGACCATTCAGCTGTGCACACGCAACATAGAGCGGGCATGTGTCTGTATGATGACCATTCAGCTGTGCACACGCAACATACAGCGGGCATGTGCCTGTATGGTGACCATTCAGCTGTGCGCACACAACATACAGCGGGCATGTGCCTGCATGGTGACCATTCAGCTGTGCACACACAACATACAGCGGGCATGTGCCTGTATGGTGACCATTCAGCTGTGCACACGCAACATACAGCGGGCATGTGCCTATATGGTGACCATTCAGCTGTGCACATGCAACATACAGCGGGCATGTGCCTGTATGGTGACCATTCAGCTGTGCGCACGCAACATACAGCGGGCATGTGCCTGTATGGTGACCATTCAGCTGTGCACACGCAACATACAGCGGGCATGTGCCTGTATGGTGACCATTCAGCTGTGCGCACGCAACATACAGCGGGCATGTGCCTGTATGGTGACCATTCAGCTGTGCACACGCAACATACAGCGAGCATGTGCCTGTATGGTGACCATCCAGCTGTGCACACACAACATACAGCGGGCATGTGCCTGTATGGTGACCATTTAGCTGTGCACACGCAACATACAGCGGGCATGTGCCTGTATGGTGACCATTCAGCTGTGCACAGACAACATACAGTGGGCATGTGCCTGTATGGTGACCATTCAGCTGTGCACACGCAACATACAGCGGGCATGTGCCTGTATGGTGACCATTCAGCTGTGCACATGCAACATACAGCGGGCATGTGCCTGTATGGTGACCATTCAGCTGTGCACACACAACATACAGCGGGCATGTGCCTGTATGGCGACCATTCAGCTGTGCGCACGCAACATACAGCGGGCATGTGCCTGTATGGTGACCATTCAGCTGTGCGCACGCAACATGCAGCGGGCATGTGCCTGTATGGTGACCATTCAGCTGTGCACACGCAACATACAGCGGGCATGTGCCTGTATGGTGACCATTCAGCTGTGCACACGCAACATACAGCGGGCATGTGCCTGTATGGTGACCATTCAGCTGTGCACACGCAACATACAGCGTTCATGTGCCTGTATGGTGACCATTCAGCTGTGCACACGCAACATACAGCGGGCATGTGCCTGTATGGTGACCATTCAGCTGTGCACACGCAACATACAGCGTTCATGTGCCTGTATGGTGACCATTCAGCTGTGCGCATGCAACATACAGCGGGCATGTGCCTGTATGGTGACCATTCAGCGGTGCACACGCAACATACAGCGGGCATGTGCCTGTATGGTGACCATTCAGCTGTGCACACACAACATACAGCGGGCATGTGCCTGTATGGTGACCATTCAGCTGTGCACACGCAACATACAGCGGGCATGTGCCTGTATGGTGACCATTCAGCTGTGCACACGCAACATACAGCGGACATGTGCCTGTATGGTGAACATTCAGCTGTGCACACGCAACATACAGCGGGCATGTGCCTGTATGGTGACCATTCAGCTGTGCACACGCAACATACAGCGGTCATGTGCCTGTATGGTGACCATTCAGCTGTGCACACACAACATACAGCGGGCATGTGCCTGTATGGTGACCATTCAGCTGGGCACACGCAACATACAGCGGGCATGTGCCTGTATGTTGACCATTCAGCTGTGCGCACGCAACATACAGCGGGCATGTGCCTGTATGGTGACCATTCAGCTGTGCGCACGCAACATACAGCGGGCATGTGCCTGTATGGTGACCATTCAGCTGTGCGCATGCAACATACAGCGGGCATGTGCCTGTATGGTGAACATTCAGCTGTGCACACACAACATACAGCGGGCATGTGCCTGTATGGTGACCATTCAGCTGTGCGCACGCAACATACAGCGGGCATGTGCCTGTATGGTGACCATTCAGCTGTGCGCATGCAACATACAGCGGGCATGTGCCTGTATGATGACCATTCAGCTGTGCACACACAACATACAGCGGGCATGTGCCTGTATGATGACCATTCAGCTGTGCACACACAACATACAGCGGGCATGTGCCTGTATGGTGACCATTCAGCTGGGCACACGCAACATACAGCGGGCATGTGCCTGTATGGTGACCATTCAGCTGTGCACACACAACATACAGCGGGCATGTGCCTGTATGGTGACCATTCAGCTGTGCACACACAACATACAGCGGGCATGTGCCTGTATGGTGACCATTCAGCTGTGCACACACAACATACAGTGGGCATGTGCCTGTATGGTGACCATTCAGCTGGGCACACGCAACATACAGCGGGCATGTGCCTGTATGGTGACCATTCAGCTGTGCGCACACAACATACAGCGGGCATGTGCCTATATGGTGACCATTCAGCTTTGCGCACGCAACATACAGCGGGCATGTGCCTGTATGGTGACCATTCAGCTGTGCACACGCAACATACAGCGGGCATGTGCCTGTATGGTGACCATTCAGCTGTGCACACGCAACATACAGCGGGCATGTGCCTGTATGGTGACCATTCAGCTGTGCACACGCAACATACAGCGTTCATGTGCCTGTATGGTGACCATTCAGCTGTGCACACGCAACATACAGCGGGCATGTGCCTGTATGGTGACCATTCAGCTGGGCACACGCAACATACAGCGGGCATGTGCCTGTATGTTGACCATTCAGCTGTGCGCACGCAACATACAGCGGGCATGTGCCTGTATGGTGACCATTCAGCTGTGCGCACGCAACATACAGCGGGCATGTGCCTGTATGGTGACCATTCAGCTGTGCGCATGCAACATACAGCGGGCATGTGCCTGTATGGTGAACATTCAGCTGTGCACACACAACATACAGCGGGCATGTGCCTGTATGGTGACCATTCAGCTGTGCGCACGCAACATACAGCGGGCATATGCCTGTATGGTGACCATTCAGCTGTGCGCACGCAACATACAGCGGGCATGTGCCTGTATGGTGACCATTCAGCTGTGCGCATGCAACATACAGCGGGCATGTGCCTGTATGATGACCATTCAGCTGTGCACACACAACATACAGCGGGCATGTGCCTGTATGGTGACCATTCAGCTGGGCACACGCAACATACAGCGGGCATGTGCCTGTATGGTGACCATTCAGCTGTGCGCACGCAACATACAGCGGGCATGTGCCTGTATGGTGACCATTCAGCTGTGCACACACAACATACAGCGGGCATGTGCCTGTATGGTGACCATTCAGCTGTGCACACACAACATACAGTGGGCATGTGCCTGTATGGTGACCATTCAGCTGGGCACACGCAACATACAGCGGGCATGTGCCTGTATGGTGACCATTCAGCTGTGCACACGCAACATACAGCGGGCATGTGCCTGTATGGTGACCATTCAGCTGGGCACACGCAACATACAGCGGGCATGTGCCTGTATGGTGACCATTCAGCTGTGCGCACGCAACATACAGCGAGCATGTGCCTGTATGGTGACCATTCAGCTGTGCACACACAACATACAGCGGGCATGTGCCTGTATGGTGACCATTCAGCTGTGCACACACAACATACAGTGGGCATGTGCCTGTATGGTGACCATTCAGCTGGGCACACGCAACATACAGCGGGCATGTGCCTGTATGGTGACCATTCAGCTGTGCACACGCAACATACAGAGGGCATGTGCCTGTATGGTGACCATTCAGCTGTGCACACGCAACATACAGCGAGCATGTGCCTGTATGGTGACCATTCAGCTGTGCACACGCAACATACAGCGGGCATGTGCCTGTATGGTGACCATTCAGCTGTGCGCACGCAACATACAGTGGGCATGTGCCTGTCTGGTGACCATTCAGCTGTACACACGCAATATACAGCGGGCATGTGCCTGTATGGTGACCATTCAGCTGTGCACACGCAACATACAGCGGTCATGTGCCTGTATGGTGACCATTCAGCTGTGCACACGCAACATACAGCGGGCATGTGCCTGTATGGTGACCATTCAGCTGTGCACACGCAACATACAGAGGGCATGTGCCTGTATGGTGACCATTCAGCTGTGCACACGCAACATACAGCGGGCATGTGCCTGTATGGTGACCATTCAGCTGTGCACACGCAACATACAGCGGGCATGTGCCTGTATGGTGACCATTCAGCTGTGCGCATGCAACATACAGTGGGCATGTGCCTGTATGGTGACCATTCAGCTGTGCACACGCAACATACAGCGGGCATGTGCCTGTATGGTGACCATTCAGCTGTACACACGCAACATACAGCGGGCATGTGCCTGTATGGTGACCATTCAGCTGTGCACACACAACATACAGCGGGCATGTACCTGTATGGTGACCATTCAGCTGTACACACGCAACATACAGCGGGCATGTGCCTGTATGGTGACCATTCAGCTGTGCACACACAACATACAGCGGGCATGTGCCTGTATGGTGAACATTCAGCTGTGCACACACAACGTACAGCGGGCATGTGCCTGTATGGTGACCATTCAGCTGTGCGCACGCAACATACAGCGGTCATGTGCCTGTATGGTGACCATTCAGCTGTGCACACACAACATACAGCGGGCATGTGCCTGTATGGTGACCATTCAGCTGTGCGCACGCAACATACAGCGGGCATGTGCCTGTATGGTGAACATTCAGCTGTGCACACACAACATACAGCGGGCATGTGCCTGTATGGTGACCATTCAGCTGTGCACACGCAACATACAGAGGGCATGTGCCTGTATGGTGACCATTCAGCTGTGCACACGCAACATACAGCGAGCATGTGCCTGTATGGTGACCATTCAGCTGTGCGCACGCAACATACAGTGGGCATGTGCCTGTCTGGTGACCATTCAGCTGTACACACGCAATATACAGCGGGCATGTGCCTGTATGGTGACCATTCAGCTGTGCACACGCAACATACAGCGGTCATGTGCCTGTATGGTGACCATTCAGCTGTGCACACGCAACATACAGCGGGCATGTGCCTGTATGGTGACCATTCAGCTGTGCACACGCAACATACAGAGGGCATGTGCCTGTATGGTGACCATTCAGCTGTGCACACGCAACATACAGCGGGCATGTGCCTGTATGGTGACCATTCAGCTGTGCACACGCAACATACAGCGGGCATGTGCCTGTATGGTGACCATTCAGCTGTGCGCACGCAACATACAGTGGGCATGTGCCTGTATGGTGACCATTCAGCTGTACACACGCAATATATGTGCATTGTGACGCAGAGACCCGCCGGCTCCCTGCACTTCAAGACATGCTGCCAGCCAATCAGAGGCTGGCAGCAGGTGTTGGCGGCCCGCAGAAGTCAGCTACTGGCTGGGGTAACATTATACCAGGATGGCGGACCTTATACCAGGATGGCGGACCTTATACCAGGATGGCGGACATTTCATCAGGATGGCGGACATTATATCAGGATGTTGGACACTATATCAGGATGGCGGACATTATATCAGGATGTTGGACACTATATCAGGATGGCGGACATTATATCAGGATGGGGAAATTATATCAGAATGAAGGACATTATATCAGGATGGGAGATAAGATACCAGGCTGGGAACATTATATTAAGATGGGGACAATATACCAGGATAAGTGACATTATACCAGAATGGCGGACATTATACCAGAAGGGGGACATGGTTGTAGCATGGAGCTCAGGATGGGGGACATTATGCCAAAATGGGGACATTATATCAGTCAGGGGTGGTACAGGGTGGGCATCAGGCAGGGTTGATACAGGGGCAGTCAGGGGTAATACAGGGGAGGCTCAGTCAGTCAGGGGTGAAACAAAAAATTGAGGGAAATCCTCCCTTAGTGACTGAGCCCTCTCACCCTCTATCACCAATGAGTAAAGCCCCTCACTGTTGGTGTTGATGGGGGTCACTTAGTTATGTGATAATCCTGCTCAGCTACATATATCTGACCTTTGGTGAGTGATGTAGCAGGCAGCCATCCATCTCCCTGTGCTTCTCACTGTCAGCCTGTGACACAGTTAGGGAGGAGCGCTGTTACTCAGCACATCATGGCTCATTACCTCAGCTCTGCTGTCAGCACGGGGAAGAGGCCACAAACAAAACTAACACTGATTGGCTGCGATGCTGCCAATCACTATTAGACTTACCAGCAGCAGCACCGCTCTCCCTGGTTGTACCAGGTGCGGTATCGCAGAGGCAGAGATTCAGCATTATTGATCAGCGATCAGTCAGTCCCTGAAGTGAGCTGCTGTCTGCACTGCAGCAGAACAGATCCAATGACTCCCGTACTCTGCCGGGATGTCTAATGCTGGGAGGAGCGGTGAATAGTAATCAGTGACACGTGTGAGCTGCCGTGCTTGCAGCATGTCATGTGCTAGTGCGCTGAGTGGGGCTGACTGCTCCTCCCAGCATTAGACATCCCGGGAGAGCAGTGCACGGGTCACTGAATCTCTCCAGCTGCAGACAGCGGATCACTTCTCATACTGACCAGAACACTGATCCATCCTGCTGGATCCTGAACACTGTGATATCGCACCTGGAACTGAATCATTGGAATCAGTAAGTAATAAAAATACCTTAAAACATTCTCTCTCCCTCATTATTCTGGCATTTGGCAAATATTAAAAATGATGGTAAATCCTAATTGTCCTAAAACGGGAAAGGTTTATTCTGATTTCATGTCAGATATTGAGAAAAACCTGCGTCTTTTTATATAGTGTATGGAAACTTCTGGTTTCAGCTGTGTGTGTATGTGTCCCTATAGTTATAGTTTTGGATGATTACTATTGTCCCTTCATTGTCTGCGCCGTTGCATCCAAATAACCTGTTCACAAAACCAAAGTATGTCATTGGGTTGGAAGGGGTTAAACAGGCAGTTCTGATGACATCACAAAGCACATAGACATCCTATGACATCACAATTGGTATAGAATGTACAGAGTGTAACACCTGAGCCATCTTGTGTCATTCGAGGCTGACTGCTGGAAGGTGACAAGTCCAGGTAGGGAACTCTTCACCTATGACCTCACTCATACATTGTATAGATGGGGGGCTAGTAGTGGGATTCAGAGCTGCATCATTAACCTAAAAATCTCAGCAGATGGCGCTGGTTCATGTGTCCCGTGCTGGGATTGTTAGAATGAGTCTATGATTTACAAAAAAATGTTGTTGAGCAGATTCCATGGAAAATCATTTGGGGGCTTCAGTAAAGCAGTGTGAGACCGGCCTAACAGGGGCGACCAATCTGGACAAACCCTTCCCTAAATGAGGACTTGCTGGAGATCAACTGATCATGTGTCACTGGTCTGGAAGACCCTCAGCAACCGGCTGGCTTTGCCCTCTATGACACCCATGTGCTATAATAAAAGCATATAGAAAGGGGAGCGCCAGCTGACACCACTCCATTTGGCTCCATTTTTGGGCAGCTTTGCCATTAATGTTGTCAGAACACAGCGTTTCCAGAACATCCATTTAATAGCAGACTGGTCCAGTTCTCCATTGTCCGCTCTCATGGTCCTGCTGGATCAGGAGTGACCGGGAGCTGACGGTTTATGGTGGTCAGGAGTTGCAGTATGGCGCCGGTGTTTCCCTTTAGGTCATAGAGCAGTAGGTGATGCGGATTAGAATAAAAGAGTGGAAATGTTTAGGTTATTATCTGCGTCATGACTCCATTATAAATGAGGCTGGTGGTTATTTGCAGCCGGTGATTTCGTTTTATTAATTCAACTCTTCCTTGATGTTGGAAACTCGATACATAACACAGCAGTGGCAGTTATTATGACATCACAGGGCACATGACATCATAGATATCACATGACATCACAGTTGGTACAGAATGTGTAAAGTTCTAATCCTGAACCATCTTGTGTCCCAGAGGCGGCATCTTGAGGAAGACAAGTCTATGTAGGTAGCTCTTCACTTAACACTAAGGCCCTGTTCACACATTGTGTAGCTGTGGGGAGTTTGTGGTGAAGTTTAGAACTTCATCATTTACCCCTAAAAAAATCTCAGCAAACATCTCTGAGCGACGTGTTCTTTCTTGTGCGTCAGGATGATTCCTTAGATAGGACCTATCATTGAATCCTCTTTTTTGTAATGATAGGTGTTATGTCTCATCTAGTTCAGATGAGCAGCAGTAATGAAGCACGGACAGATGACGGCGGCGCAGCAGGATGGCCGAGCAGAAACAACGGAGAACGCCGTGGCTTGATGGCAGCAGGAAGAGCCGAACTGGAACCACAGGAAATCAAGAGCAGAATTGAAGCAGCGGCACCTGGTATAATAGAGGGACAGACTCTGACCAGACTTTCATCAGAGTGGTATCAGTTTTTCTCGGACATGGAGAGGAGAAAGAAAAGGTTTCTCACCTTCTCCCTTCTGCAAGTCGGTGAAAATCGGACCACACTCCGATGTCAAAGCGCCGACCAATTTTTCCACAAGCGCATAGACTTGCATTGCCATTGCCATATTTTGCAGACTATAAGACGTACCCCTAATTTTGGGGTGGAAAATCATTTTTTTAAATAAAATGGTGGTGCCTCTTATAGTCCGTTTAACAGTAGGTTACCGGGGGGCGGCGGTGGTGGAGCGGGGTAACAGGAGGCAGGGCCACTGCTTTAGGCAGTCGGCGGCGACAGGAGTGGGGCGATGCTGCGGGCCCTGGGCTCTCATAAGATGTCGGCGCCGGTGAGCAGAGTCCCCTTTCCTATAGATTGCCCTGCAGTAGGCTTTGGGAAAATGGCTGCTGGAGGTGACGCATGTGCAGATTGAGATCTCGGGAGATGCATGCGCCACCTCAAGCGTCCATTTTCCCAAAGCCCACTGCAGGGCAAAAAATGGGAAAAGCTACTCTGCTCACCGACGCCGACATCTTATGAGATCCCAGAGCCCGCCGACACCGGCCTCCTGAGACCGCGCTCCACCACAACCACCCCTCGCTAAGCTACATTCAGATATTGTATATTAGATTGTAAGCTCCTAGGACAGGGTGTACATTATTCTGCATGCCCTCAGGAGCAGTCTGTATATTGTATATTAGATTGTAAGCTCCTAGGACAGGGTGTACATTATTCTGCATGCCCTCAGGAGCAGTCTGTATACTGTATATTAGATTGTAAGCTCCTAGGACAGGGTGTACATTATTCTGCATGCCCTCAGGAGCAGTCTGTATATTGTATATTAGATTGTAAGCTCCTAGGACAGGGTGTACATTATTCTGCATGCCCTCAGGAGCAGACTGTATGTTGTATATTAGATTGTAAGCTCCTAGGACAGGGTGTACATTATTCTGCATGCCCTCAGGAGCAGTCTGTATATTGTATATTAGATTGTAAGCTCCTAGGACAGGGTGTGCATTATTCTGCATGCCCTCAGGAGCAGACTGTATACTGTATATTAGATTGTAAGCTCCTAGGACAGTGTGTGCATTATTCTGCATGCCCTCAGGAGCAGACTGTATACTGTATATTAGATTGTAAGCTCCTAGGACAGGGTGTGCATTATTCTGCATGCCCTCAGGAGCAGTCTGTATATTGTATATTAGAGTGTAAGCTCCTAGGACAGGGTGTGTATTATTCTGCATGCCCTCAGGAGCAGTCTGTATATTGTATATTAGAGTGTAAGCTCCTAGGACAGGGTGTGTATTATTCTGCATGCCCTCAGGAGCAGCCTGTATATTGTATATTAGATTGTAAGCTCCTAGCACAGGGTGTACATTATTCTGCATGCCCTCAGGAGCAGTCTGTATACTGTATATTAGATTGTAAGCTCCTAGGACAGGGTGTGTATTATTCTGCATGCCCTCAGGAGCAGTCTGTATATTGTATATTAGAGTGTAAGCTCCTAGGACAGGATGTGCATTATTCTGCATGCCCTCAGGAACAGCCTGTATACTGTATACTAGATTGTAAGCTCCTAGGACAGGGTGTGCATTATTCTGCAAGCCCTCAGGAGCAGACTGTATATTGTATATTAGATTGTAAGCTCCTAGGACAGGGTGTACATTATTCTGCATGCCCTCAGGAACAGTCTGTATATTGTATATTAGATTGTAAGCTCCTAGGACAGGGTGTACATTATTCTGCATGCCCTCAGGAACAGTCTGTATATTGTATATTAGATTGTAAGCTCCTAGGACAGGGTGTGCATTATTCTGCATGCCCTCAGGAGCAGTCTGTATATTGTATATTAGATTGTAAGCTCCTAGGACAGGGTGTACATTATTCTGCATGCCCTCAGGAACAGTCTGTATACTGTATATTAGATTGTAAGCTCCTAAGACAGGGTGTACATTATTCTGCATGCCCTCAGGAACAGTCTGTATACTGTATATTAGATTGTAAGCTCCTAGGACAGGGTGTGCATTATTCTGCATGCCCTCAGCAGCAGTCTGTATATTGTATATTAGATTGTAAGCTCCTAGGATAGGTTGTGCATTATTCTGCATGCCCTCAGGAGCAGTCTGTATATTGTATATTAGATTGTAAGCTCCTAGGACAGGGTGTGCATTATTCTGCATGCCCTCAGGAGCAGCCTGTATACTGTATATTAGATTGTAAGCTTCTAGGACAGGGTGTACATTATTCTGCATGCCCTCAGGAGCAGCCTGTATACTGTATATTAGATTGTAAGCTCCTAGGACAGGGTGTACATTATTCTGCATGCCCTCAGGAGCAGTCTGTATATTGTATATTAGATTGTAAGCTCCTAGGACAGGGTGTGCATTATTCTGCATGCCCTCAGGAGCAGTCTGTATATTGTATATTAGATTGTAAGCTCCTAGGACAGGGTGTACATTATTCTGCATGCCCTCAGGAGCAGTCTGTATACTGTATATTAGATTGTAAGCTCCTAGGACAGGGTGTGCATTATTCTGCATGTCCTCAGGAGCAGCCGGTATATTGTATATTAGATTGTAAGCTTCTAGGACAGGGTGTACATTATTCTGCATGCCCTCAGGAGCAGTCTGTATATTGTATATTAGATTGTAAGCTCCTAGGACAGGGTGTACATTATTCTGCATGCCCTCAGGAGCAGTCTGTATATTGTATATTAGATTGTAAGCTCCTAGGACAGGGTGTGCATTATTCTGCATGCCCTCAGGAGCAGTCTGTATACTGTATATTAGATTGTAAGCCCCTAGGACAGGGTGTACATTATTCTGCATGCCCTCAGCAGCAGTCTGTATATTGTATATTAGATTGTAAGCTCCTAGGACAGAGTGTGCATTATTCTGCATGCCCTCAGGAGCAGTCTGTATATTGTCTATTAGATTGTAAGCCCCTAGGACAGGGTGTACATTATTCTGCATGCCCTCAGCAGCAGTCTGTATATTGTATATGAGATTGTAAGCTCCTAGGACAGGGTGTACATTATTATGCATGCCCTCAGGAGCAGTCTGTATATTGTATATTAGATTGTAAGCTCCTAGGACAGGGTGTACATTATTCTGCATGCCCTCAGGAGCAGTCTGTATATTGTCTATTAGATTGTAAGCCCCTAGGACAGGGTGTACATTATTCTGCATGCCCTCAGCAGCAGTCTGTATATTGTATATGAGATTGTAAGCTCCTAGGACAGGGTGTACATTATTCTGCATGCCCTCAGGAGCAGTCTGTATATTGTATATTAGATTGTAAGCTCCTAGGACAGGGTGTACATTATTCTGCATGCCCTCAGGAGCAGTCTGTATACTGTATATTAGATTGTAAGCCCCTAGGACAGGGTGTACATTATTCTGCATGCCCTCAGGAGCAGCCTGTATACTGTATATTAGATTGTAAGCTCCTAGGACAGGGTGTGCATTATTCTGCATGCCCTCAGCAGCAGTCTGTATATTGTATATTAGATTGTAAGCTCCTAGGACAGGGTGTGCATTATTCTGCATGCCCTCAGGAGCAGTCTGTATACTGTATATTAGATTGTAAGCTCCTAGGACAGGGTGTACATTATTCTGCATGCCCTCAGGAGCAGTCTGTATATTGTATATTAGATTGTAAGCTCCTAGGACAGGGTGTGCATTATTCTGCATGCCCTCAGGCGCAGTCTGTATATTGTATATTAGATGGTAAGCTCCTAGGACAGGGTGTACATTATTCTGCATGCCCTCAGGAGCAGTCTGTATACTGTATATTAGATTGTATGCTCCTAGAACAGGGTGTGCATTATTCTGCATGCCCTCAGGAGCAGTCTGTATATTGTATATTAGATTGTAAGCTCCTAGGACAGGGTGTACATTATTCTGCATGCCCTCAGGAGCAGTCTGTATACTGTATATTAGATTGTAAGCTCCTAGGACAGGGTTTGCATTATTCTGCATGCCCTCAGGAGCAGTCTGTATATTGTATGTTAGATTGTAAGCTCCTAGGACAGGGTGTACATTATTCTGCATGCCCTCAGGAGCAGACTGTATACTGTATATTAGATTGTAAGCTCCTAGTACAGGGTGTACATTATTCTGCAAGCCCTCAGGAGCAGTCTGTATATTGTATATTAGATTGTAAGCTCCTAGGACAGGGTGTACATTATTCTGCATGCCCTCAGGCGCAGTCTGTATATTGTATATTAGATTGTAAGCTCCTAGTACAGGGTGTGCATTATACTGCATGCCCTCAGGAGCAGTCTGTATATTGTATATTAGAGTGTAAGCTCCTAGGACAGGGTGTGCATTATTCTGCATGCCCTCAGGAGCAGCCTGTATATTGTATATTAGAGTGTAAGCTCCTAGGACAGGGTGTGCATTATTCTGTATGCCCTCAGGAGCAGTCTTTATATTGTATATTAGATTGTAAGCTCCTAGGACAGGGTGTACATTATTCTGCATGCCCTCAGGAGCAGTCTGTATACTGTATATTACATTGTAAGCTCCTAGGACAGGGTGTGCATTATTCTGCATGCCCACAGGAGCAGTCTGTATACTGTATATTAGATTGTAAGCTCCTAGTACAGGGTGAGCATTATTCTGCATGCCCCCAGAAACAGTCTGTATATTGTATATTAGATTGTAAGCTCCTAGGACAGGGTGTACATTATTCAGCATGCCCTCAGGAGCAGTCTGTATATTGTATATTAGATTGTAAGCTCCTAGGACAGGGTGTACATTATTCTGCATGCCCTCAGGAGCAGTCTGTATATTGTATATTAGATTGTAAGCTCCTAGGACAGGGTGTGCATTATTCTGCATGCCCTCAGGAGCAGTCTGTATACTGTATATTAGATTGTAAGCTCCTAGGACAGGGTGTGTATTATTCTGCATGCCTTCAGGCGCAGTGTGTATATTGTATATTAGATTGTAAGCTCCTAGGACAGGGTGTGTATTATTCTGCATGCCCTCAGGAGCAGTCTGTATACTGTATATTAGATTGTAAGCTCCTAGGACAGGGTGTACATTATTCTGCATGCCCTCAGGAGCAGTCTGTATATTGTATATTAGATTGTAAGCTCCTAGGACAGGGTGTGCATTATTCTGCATGCCCTCAGGCGCAGTCTGTATATTGTATATTAGATGGTAAGCTCCTAGGACAGGGTGTACATTATTCTGCATGCCCTCAGGAGCAGTCTGTATACTGTATATTAGATTGTATGCTCCTAGAACAGGGTGTGCATTATTCTGCATGCCCTCAGGAGCAGTCTGTATATTGTATATTAGATTGTAAGCTCCTAGGACAGGGTGTACATTATTCTGCATGCCCTCAGGAGCAGTCTGTATACTGTATATTAGATTGTAAGCTCCTAGGACAGGGTTTGCATTATTCTGCATGCCCTCAGGAGCAGTCTGTATATTGTATGTTAGATTGTAAGCTCCTAGGACAGGGTGTACATTATTCTGCATGCCCTCAGGAGCAGACTGTATACTGTATATTAGATTGTAAGCTCCTAGTACAGGGTGTACATTATTCTGCAAGCCCTCAGGAGCAGTCTGTATATTGTATATTAGATTGTAAGCTCCTAGGACAGGGTGTACATTATTCTGCATGCCCTCAGGCGCAGTCTGTATATTGTATATTAGATTGTAAGCTCCTAGTACAGGGTGTGCATTATACTGCATGCCCTCAGGAGCAGTCTGTATATTGTATATTAGAGTGTAAGCTCCTAGGACAGGGTGTGCATTATTCTGCATGCCCTCAGGAGCAGCCTGTATATTGTATATTAGAGTGTAAGCTCCTAGGACAGGGTGTGCATTATTCTGTATGCCCTCAGGAGCAGTCTTTATATTGTATATTAGATTGTAAGCTCCTAGGACAGGGTGTACATTATTCTGCATGCCCTCAGGAGCAGTCTGTATACTGTATATTACATTGTAAGCTCCTAGGACAGGGTGTGCATTATTCTGCATGCCCACAGGAGCAGTCTGTATACTGTATATTAGATTGTAAGCTCCTAGTACAGGGTGAGCATTATTCTGCATGCCCCCAGAAACAGTCTGTATATTGTATATTAGATTGTAAGCTCCTAGGACAGGGTGTACATTATTCAGCATGCCCTCAGGAGCAGTCTGTATATTGTATATTAGATTGTAAGCTCCTAGGACAGGGTGTACATTATTCTGCATGCCCTCAGGAGCAGTCTGTATATTGTATATTAGATTGTAAGCTCCTAGGACAGGGTGTGCATTATTCTGCATGCCCTCAGGAGCAGTCTGTATACTGTATATTAGATTGTAAGCTCCTAGGACAGGGTGTGTATTATTCTGCATGCCTTCAGGCGCAGTGTGTATATTGTATATTAGATTGTAAGCTCCTAGGACAGGGTGTGTATTATTCTGCATGCCCTCAGGAGCAGTCTGTATACTGTATATTAGATTGTAAGCTCCTAGTACAGGGTGTGCATTATTCTGCATGCCCTCAGGAGCAGTCTGTATACTGGATATTAGATTGTAAGCTCCTAGGACAGGGTGTGCATTATTCTGCATGCCCTCAGGAGCAGTCTGTATATTGTATATTAGATTGTAAGCTCCTAGGACAGGGTGTGCATTATTCTGCATGCCCTCAGGAGCAGTCTGTATATTGTATATTAGATTGTAAGCTCCTAGGATAGGTTGTGCATTATTCTGCATGCCCTCAGGAGCAGTCTGTATATTGTATATTAGATTGTAAGCTCCTAGGACAGGGTGTACATTATTCTGCATGCCCTCAGGAGCAGCCTATATATTGTATATTAGAGTGTAAACTCCTAGGACAGGGTGTACATTATTCTGCATGCCCTCAGGAGCAGCCTATATATTGTATATTAGAGTGTAAGCTCCTAGGACAGGGTGTGTATTATTCTGCATGCCCTCAGGAGCAGTCTTTATATTGTATATTAGATTGTAAGCTCCTAGGACAGGGTGTGCATTATTCTGCATGCCCTCAGGAGCAGTCTGTATACTGTATATTAGATTGTAAGCTCCTAGCATAGGGTGTGCATTATTCTGCATGCCCTCAGGAGCAGTCTGTATATTGTATATTAGATTGTAAGCTCCTAGGACAGGGTGTGCATTATTCTGCATGCCCTCAGGAGCAGTCTGTATAATGTATATTAGATTGTAAGCTCCTAGGACAGGGTGTGCATTATTCTGCATTCCCTCAGGAGCAGTCTGTATATTGTATATTAGATTGTAAGCTCCTAGGACAGGGTGTACATTATTCTGCATGCCCTCAGGAGCAGTCTGTATATTGTATATTAGATTGTAAGCTCCTAGTACAGGGTGTGCATTATACTGCATGCCCTCAGGAGCAGTCTGTATATTGTATATTAGAGTGTAAGCTCCTAGGACAGGGGGTGCATTATTCTGCATGCCCTCAGGAGCAGTCTGTATATTGTATATTAGAGTGTAAACTCCTAGGACAGGGTGTACATTATTCTCCATGCCCTCAGGAGCAGCCTATATATTGTATATTAGAGTGTAAGCTCCTAGGACAGGGTGTGCATTATTCTGCATGCCCTCAGGAGCAGTCTTTATATTGTATATTAGATAAGCTCCTAGTACAGGGTGTACATTATTCTGCATGCCCCCAGAAGCAGCCTGTATATTGTATATTAGAGTGTAAGCTCCTAGTACAGGGTGTGCATTATTCTGCATGCCCTCAGGAGCAGCCTGTATATTGTATATTAGATTGTAAGCTCCTAGGACAGGGTGTGCTTTATTCTGCATGCCCTCAGGAGCAGTCTGTATACTGTATATTAGATTGTAAGCTCCTAGGACAGGGTGTGCATTATACTGCATACCCTCAGGAGCAGTCTGTATATTGTATATTAGAGTGTAAGCTCCTAGGACAGGGTGTACATTATTCTGCATGCCCTCAGGAGCAGTCTGTATATTGTATATTAGAGTGTAAGCTCCTAGGACAGGGGGTGCATTATTCTGCATGCCCTCAGGAGCAGTCTGTATATTGTATATTAGAGTGTAAACTCCTATGACAGGGTGTACATTATTCTGCATGCCCTCAGGAGCAGCCTATATATTGTATATTAGAGTGTAAGCTCCTAGGACAGGGTGTGCATTATTCTGCATGCCCTCAGGAGCAGTCTTTATATTGTATATTAGATTGTAAGCTCCTAGTACAGGGTGTACATTATTCTGCATGCCCCCAGAAGCAGCCTGTATCTTGTATATTAGAGTGTAAGCTCCTAGTACAGGGTGTGCATTATTCTGCATGCCCTCAGGAGCAGCCTATATATTGTATATTAGATTGTAAGCTCCTAGGACAGGGTGTGCATTATTCTGCATGCCCTCAGGAGCAGTCTGTATACTGTATATTAGATTGTAAGCTCCTAGCATAGGGTGTGCATTATTCTGCATGCCCTCAGGAGCAGTCTGTATATTGTATATTAGATTGTAAGCTCCTAGGACAGGGTGTGCATTATTCTGCATGCCCTCAGGAGCAGTCTGTATAATGTATATTAGATTGTAAGCTCCTAGGACAGGGTGTGCATTATTCTGCATTCCCTCAGGAGCAGTCTGTATATTGTATATTAGATTGTAAGCTCCTAGGACAGGGTGTACATTATTCTGCATGCCCTCAGGAGCAGTCTGTATATTGTATATTAGATTGTAAGCTCCTAGTACAGGGTGTGCATTATACTGCATGCCCTCAGGAGCAGTCTGTATATTGTATATTAGAGTGTAAGCTCCTAGGACAGGGGGTGCATTATTCTGCATGCCCTCAGGAGCAGTCTGTATATTGTATATTAGAGTGTAAACTCCTAGGACAGGGTGTACATTATTCTCCATGCCCTCAGGAGCAGCCTATATATTGTATATTAGAGTGTAAGCTCCTAGGACAGGGTGTGCATTATTCTGCATGCCCTCAGGAGCAGTCTTTATATTGTATATTAGATAAGCTCCTAGTACAGGGTGTACATTATTCTGCATGCCCCCAGAAGCAGCCTGTATATTGTATATTAGAGTGTAAGCTCCTAGTACAGGGTGTGCATTATTCTGCATGCCCTCAGGAGCAGCCTGTATATTGTATATTAGATTGTAAGCTCCTAGGACAGGGTGTGCTTTATTCTGCATGCCCTCAGGAGCAGTCTGTATACTGTATATTAGATTGTAAGCTCCTAGGACAGGGTGTGCATTATACTGCATACCCTCAGGAGCAGTCTGTATATTGTATATTAGAGTGTAAGCTCCTAGGACAGGGTGTACATTATTCTGCATGCCCTCAGGAGCAGTCTGTATATTGTATATTAGAGTGTAAGCTCCTAGGACAGGGGGTGCATTATTCTGCATGCCCTCAGGAGCAGTCTGTATATTGTATATTAGAGTGTAAACTCCTATGACAGGGTGTACATTATTCTGCATGCCCTCAGGAGCAGCCTATATATTGTATATTAGAGTGTAAGCTCCTAGGACAGGGTGTGCATTATTCTGCATGCCCTCAGGAGCAGTCTTTATATTGTATATTAGATTGTAAGCTCCTAGTACAGGGTGTACATTATTCTGCATGCCCCCAGAAGCAGCCTGTATCTTGTATATTAGAGTGTAAGCTCCTAGTACAGGGTGTGCATTATTCTGCATGCCCTCAGGAGCAGCCTGTCACGGGTGTGTTGCCACGAAGATCGTCACGAGTACACAGCCTGACTTCTCGCAGCTTTTCATTCAGACTTACAGAGCGGATCGTGGTGTTTGGAGTTGCTGAGATAAGTGTATTTGGAAGTTTTATTTCCCTTTCCTCGCTTTATCATTTATCTCCTTTCCCGTTGGTGTTCCCTCTGTTGTAGTTGTGTTGAAGTTGTATGCAAGGTGGTTTTGGTTTTTCCCTTGTACTGTCTCGTTCGTCTAAATACTGTGTGTGGGCATATTATTGCTGGTTCCCAATTGTTGTGATCGGGGTCCTTCTCAGGACTAGATTACTGTGGTGCAGGGATCCTCAGGAGGTAGGGGTTACGCTGGCGGCCTGGACCTCTGTACCTTTAACAGTACCTCCAGGATGAGGGATTAGTCAGGGCCCCAGCTTAGGGTCAGCTTAGGCCCCCTACCTCCAGTATTCTGTGACAGTGTGACATTTTCACCGACCCACTTAGTTTTTCTCCAGCTACCATGGATCCAGTAGCCGGTCTAGCTCGGCAGTTGCAGAGTTTGTCCATGGGGCTGGCGGACGTTAGGTCCAAGGTTTTGCATCCTCTGGAGCAAGCCGGACCAGAACCTAAAGTAGCTCTCCCTGACAGGTTCACTGGGGGGCGGGACAAGTTTTTTGTTTTCCGGGAGGCATGCAAATTGTACTTTCGGCTGCGGCCTCGGTCATCGGGCAGTGAAGAACAAAGGGTGGGAATTGTCATCTCGCTCCTACAAGGGGACCCACAATCTTGGGCGTTCTCTCTTCCCCCAAGCTCCCCGGTTCTCCAGTCAGTGGATAGGTTTTTCGCTGCTTTGGGACTCGTATATGATGACCCAGATCGGATCTCCCTTGCTGAGTCTAAGTTACGTAGGATTCAGCAGGGAGATCGTCCGGCGGAGGAATTCTGTTCGGAGTTCCGTAGGTGGGCCACGGACACCCAGTGGAATGACCCGGCTCTTAGGAGCCAGTTTTGTCATGGTTTATCCGACAAATTACAGGATGTGTTGGCACAGTATGACTCTCCCGCGTCACTGGAAGCCGCTATGGCCCTTGCTATTCGCGTTGACAGACGGCTTCGGGAGAGGTGCGGGATAACTCTACCCCCTGTAATGTCTCCACCTCTTACAAGGTCCCCTCATATGGTGGTTCCCCTGGTCAGTCCGGAGGAGCCTATGCAATTAGGAGGGACATCATTTCGGGGAAGGGGACCGGTGGTGCGCCATAAGACAGGAAGGTGTTTCCTCTGCGGGAAAAAGGGACATTTTATTGGGGGGTGTCCATCCCGCCCCTTGCAGAGTAAAGAGTCGTCGAAAAAACTGTTGATCCCAGGTTGTGTGGTGGACGGCAATCTGGGAGTAGGTATTTCGTCCCTAGGTTCGTCTCAGTTTCTCGTACCGGCGGAGGTGGTGGTGGGTACGAGAACTGAGAGGATATCTGTTCTTCTGGATAGTGGGGCCGGGGCTAATCTGGTTGATGCTCGGTTTGCCCGGGTTCAAGGTATGCGATTGAGTGAGTTGGCTAAACCCATCCCCATATTCTCGATCGATGCCAGGCCTCTCGGTCAGGGAAGTTTTTTGCAAGCTGTGCATGGCGTAAAACTTCAAGTGGGGGCAATACATAAAGAACTGTTGTCTTGCTACGTGTTGGAGGGTCTTCCCACTCCTATAGTGTTGGGCCTTCCTTGGTTAGCTAAGCATAACCCTGTTATTAATTGGCAAACCAGAGAGATAAGCCAATGGAGTAAATTCTGTAATAAAAACTGCATGAACACGGTCATCGGTGCGGTTACTCCTTGGGTCTTACCTCCATTTCTGGCAGACTTTGAGGATGTATTCTCGGAGAATGGGTGTCAGGAACTACCTCCTCATCGCGAGTATGACTGTTCTGTAAAACTGCTCCCTGAGGCCAAGTTACCTAAAGCTAGGTTGTATAACCTTTCTGGTCCTGAGAGGCAGGCCATGAAGGATTATATTTCTGAAAGTCTGGCTAAGGGGCATATTAGACCTTCATCTTCACCGGTGGCCGCGGGGTTCTTCTTTGTTAAGAAGAAAGATGGAGGCCTACGCCCTTGCCTGGATTTCCGTGAACTTAATCGGATTACGGTCCGAGATCCGTATCCGCTCCCACTTATTCCCGATCTCTTTAATCAGATCGTGGGCGCCAAATGGTTCTCTAAGTTGGATCTCAGGGGGGCGTACAATCTGATTAGGATGAAGGAGGGGGATGAGTGGAAGACGGCTTTTAACACTCCGGAGGGGCATTATGAGAACCTTGTCATGCCATTCGGTCTGACTAATGCCCCGGCGGTGTTTCAACACTTTGTTAATGATATTTTTCGCCACCTGGTGGGACAGTTTGTTGTCATATATCTGGATGATATCTTAATTTACTCGCCGGATCTGGTGTCTCATCAGGAGCACGTTAGACAGGTGTTACAGATCTTGCGGGATAATAAACTGTATGCCAAGTGGGAAAAGTGTGTGTTCGCCGTACAGGAACTCCAGTTTTTAGGCTTCCTGGTTTCTGCGTCCGGTTTTCGTATGGACCCTGGGAAAGTGCGGGCAGTTCTTGAGTGGGATCGGCCGGAGAATCTTAAGGCACTACAACGTTTCCTGGGGTTTGCTAACTATTACCGGAAGTTCATTCGTAATTTCTCGTCCATGGTTAAGCCTCTCACAGACATGACTAAAAAGGGGACGGATTTTTCTAGGTGGTCTGACAAGGCTTGTCAAGCATTCTCCTCCTTGAAAAAATGTTTTGCCTCGGCACCCATACTCATTCAACCTGATGCGTCTCAGCCATTCTTTGTAGAGGTAGACGCTTCCGAGGTAGGGGTGGGAGCAGTATTGTCACAGGGTTCGTCCCCTGGTAAGTGGCATCCGTGCGCCTTTTTCTCTAAAAAATTGTCGTCCGCTGAGAGGAATTACGATGTCGGCAATAGGGAACTCCTGGCCATTAAGTTAGCTTTTGAGGAGTGGCGCCATTTTTTGGAGGGGGCAGTTCATCCGGTCACCGTCATCACCGATCACAAGAACCTGCTATATCTGGAGTCCGCTAAACGTCTGAATCCCAGACAAGCTAGGTGGTCATTGTTTTTTACCAGGTTTAATTTCGTCGTTACATATCGTCCTGGGTCTAAAAATGTAAAGGCGGATGCCTTATCTCGTAGTTTCCCTGGGGCCGGGAATACAGACGACCCGATTCCTATTCTTCAGGAGGGGGTGGTGGTTTCGGCAGTATGCTCTGAGCTGGAGGAGGAGATATTGGAGGCTCAGGGGGACGCCCCTGTTGGACCTCCGGGGAGACTGTTCGTTCCAGATCAGTTGCGACAAAAGGTGATCGAGGCACACCATAACTCAGTTTTTGCAGGACACCCGGGGAGTAAAGCAACTGTGGATCTCCTCTCGCGTCGGTTTTGGTGGCCTAACTTACATAAAGAGGTGGTAACTTTTGTCGCGTCCTGTGGGGTTTGTGCGCGCTCTAAGACCTCACATACCCGTCCGTCTGGGGCCCTCTTACCTTTGAAGATCCCGGAGCGTCCTTGGACTCATCTGTCTATGGACTTTATTACGGACCTCCCTCCGTCTTCGGGTAAAACGGTCATACTCGTTGTAGTGGACAGGTTCAGCAAGATGGCACATTTTATCGCTCTTCCGGCTCTCCCTAATGCTAAAACTCTTGCGCAGGTGTTCATTGGGGAGATTGTGAGGCTTCACGGGGTACCCTCCGAGGTGGTGTCTGATCGGGGGTCTCAGTTTGTGTCCAAGTTCTGGAAGGCGTTTTGTGCACGGCGGGGGATGCATTTGTCATTCTCGTCGGCTTTTCATCCTCAGACCAATGGTCAGACGGAACGTATGAACCAGAGCTTGGAGACATATCTTCGGTGTTTTGTGTCAGAGAACCAGGAGGACTGGGCTTCTTTCCTACCTCTGGCAGAGTTTGCTCTCAATAATAGGCGAAGCGAGTCCACTGGTAAGTCCCCGTTTTTTGGGGCATATGGTTTTCACCCCCAGTTTTGTACTTTCAGTAGGGGGGGCTCTTCGGGGGTTCCGGAGGAGGAACGATTTTCCTCATCTCTCGCTTCAGTATGGAGAGGGGTGCTGAAGAATCTGAATACTATGGGGAACCGATACAAACGTATGGCTGATAGGAGGAGAGTGTCTGGTCCGGACCTAAGTGTGAACGATCAGGTATGGTTGTCTACCAGGAATATTAAACTTAAGGTTCCCTCCTGGAAACTGGGTCCCAGGTTCATCGGGCCGTACAGAATCAGTTCTGTTATTAATCCGGTGGCATTCCGTCTTGACCTCCCCCCTACTTTTAAAATTCACAACGTGTTTCACAGATCATTGCTTAAGAGGTATGTGGCGCCGGTGGTACCGTCACCTTTACCTCCCCCTCCTGTGGTTGTCAATGGTAACTTGGAGTTCCAGGTATCGAGGGTCATTGATTCACGCTTTAATCGCCGGTCCCTTCAGTACTTGGTTCATTGGAAGGGGTATGGTCCTGAGGAGAGGATGTGGGTTCCTGCGTCGGATATTAACGCAGACCGATTAGTTCGGGCCTTCCACACGACTCACCCGGATAAACCTGGCCCTGAGGGTCCGGAGGCCCCTCGTAGAAGGGGGGGTACTGTCACGGGTGTGTTGCCACGAAGATCGTCACGAGTACACAGCCTGACTTCTCGCAGCTTTTCATTCAGACTTACAGAGCGGATCGTGGTGTTTGGAGTTGCTGAGATAAGTGTATTTGGAAGTTTTATTTCCCTTTCCTCGCTTTATCATTTATCTCCTTTCCCGTTGGTGTTCCCTCTGTTGTAGTTGTGTTGAAGTTGTATGCAAGGTGGTTTTGGTTTTTCCCTTGTACTGTCTCGTTCGTCTAAATACTGTGTGTGGGCATATTATTGCTGGTTCCCAATTGTTGTGATCGGGGTCCTTCTCAGGACTAGATTACTGTGGTGCAGGGATCCTCAGGAGGTAGGGGTTACGCTGGCGGCCTGGACCTCTGTACCTTTAACAGTACCTCCAGGATGAGGGATTAGTCAGGGCCCCAGCTTAGGGTCAGCTTAGGCCCCCTACCTCCAGTATTCTGTGACAGTGTGACACAGCCTATATATTGTATATTAGATTGTAAGCTCCTAGGACAGGGTGTGCATTATTCTGCATGCCCTCAGGAGCAGTCTGTATACTGTATATTAGATTGTAAGCTCCTAGGACAGCGTGTGCATTATTCTGCATGCCCTAAGGAGCAGTCTGTATACTGTATATTAGATTGTAAGCTCCTAGGACAGGGTGTGCATTATTCTGCATGCCCTCAGGAGCAGTCTGTATACTGTATATTAGATTGTAAGCTCCGAGGACAGGGTGTGCATTATTCTGCATGCCCTCAGGAGCAGTCTGTATACTGTATATTAGATTGTAAGCTCCTAGGACAGGGTGTGCATTATTCTGCATGCCCTCAGGAGCAGTCTGTATACTGTATATTAGATTGTAAGCTCCGAGGACAGGGTGTGCATTATTCTGCATGCCCTCAGGAGCAGTCTGTATACTGTATATTAGATTGTAAGCTCCTAGGACAGCGTGTGCATTATTCTGCATGCCCTCAGGAGCAGTCTGTATACTGTATATTAGATTGTAAGCTCCTAGGACAGGGTGTGCATTATTCTGCATGCCCTCAGGAGCAGTCTGTATACTGTATATTAGATTGTAAGCTCCGAGGACAGGGTGTGCATTATTCTGCATGCCCTCAGGAGCAGTCTGTATACTGTATGTTAGATTGTAAGCTCCTAGGACAGGGTGTGCATTATTCTGCATGCCCCCAGAAGCAGCCTGTATACTGTATATTAGATTGTAAGCTCCTAGTACAGGGTGTACATTATTCTGCATGCCCCCAGAAACAGTCTGTATATTGTTTATTAGATTGTAAGCTCCTAGGATAGGGTGTACATTATTCAGCATGCCCTCAGGAGCAGTCTGTATATTGTATATTAGATTGTAAGCTCCTAGGACAGGGTGTGCATTATTCTGCATGCCCTCAGGAGCAGCCTATATATTGTATATTAGATTGTAAGCTCCTAGGACAGGGTGTGTATTATTCTGCATGCCCTCAGGCGCAGTCTGTATATTGTATATTAGATTGTAAGCTCCTAGGACAGGGTGTGTATTATTCTGCATGCCCTCAGGAACAGTCTGTATACTGTATATTAGATTGTAAGCTCCTAGTACAGGGTGTGCATTATTCTGCATGCCCTCAGGAGCAGTCTGTATACTGTATATTAGATTGTAAGCTCCTAGGACAGGGTGTGCATTATTCTGCATGCCCTCAGGAGCAGTCTGTATATTGTATATTAGATTGTAAGCTCCTAGTGCAGGGTGTGCATTATTCTGCATGCCCTCAGGAGCAGTCTGTATACTGTATATTAGATTGTAAGCTCCTAGGACAGGGTGTACATTATTCTGCATGCCCTCAGGAGCAGTCTGTATATTGTATGTTAGATTGTAAGCTCTTAGGACAAGGTGTACATTATTCTGCATGCCCTCAGGAGCAGTCTGTATATTGTATATTAGATTGTAAGCTCCTAGGACAGGGTGTGCATTATTCTGCATGCCCTCAGGAGCAGTCTGTATATTGTATATTAGATTGTAAGCTCCAAGGACAGGGTGTGCATTATTCTGCATGCCCTCAGGAGCAGTCTGTATATTGTATATTAGATTGTAAGCTCCTAGGACAGGGTGTGCATTATTCTGCATGCCCTCAGGAGCAGTCTGTATACTGTATATTAGATTGTAAGCCCCTAGGACAGGGTGTACATTATTCTGCATGCCCTCAGCAGCAGTCTGTATATTGTATATTAGATTGTAAGCTCCTAGGACAGGGTGTGCATTATTCTGCATGCCCTCAGGAGCAGTCTGTATATTGTATATTAGATTGTAAGCTCCTAGGACAGGGTGTACATTATTCTGCATGCCCTCAGGAGCAGTCTGTATATTGTATATTAGATTGTAAGCTCCTAGGACAGGGTGTACATTATTCTGCATGCCCTCAGGAGCAGTCTGTATATTGTCTATTAGATTGTAAGCTCCTAGGACAGGGTGTACATTATTCTGCATGCCCTCAGGAGCAGTCTGTATACTGTATATTAGATTGTAAGCCCCTAGGACAGGGTGTACATTATTCTGCATGCCCTCAGGAGCAGCCTGTATACTGTATATTAGATTGTAAGCTCCTAGGACAGGGTGTGCATTATTCTGCATGCCCTCAGCAGCAGTCTGTATATTGTATATTAGATTGTAAGCTCCTAGGTCAGGGTGTGCATTATTCTGCATGCCCTCAGGAGCAGTCTGTATACTGTATATTAGATTGTAAGCTCCTAGGACAGGGTGTACATTATTCTGCATGCCCTCAGGAGCAGTCTGTATATTGTATATTAGATTGTAAGCTCCTAGGACAGGGTGTGCATTATTCTGCATGCCCTCAGGCGCAGTCTGTATATTGTATATTAGATGGTAAGCTCCTAGGACAGGGTGTACATTATTCTGCATGCCCTCAGGAGCAGTCTGTATACTGTATATTAGATTGTAAGCTCCTAGAACAGGGTGTGCATTATTCTGCATGCCCTCAGGAGCAGTCTGTATATTGTATATTAGATAGTAAGCTCCTAGGACAGGGTGTGCATTTTTCTGCATGCCCTCAGGAGCAGTCTGTATACTGTATATTAGATTGTAAGCTCCTAGGACAGGGTGTGCATTATACTGCATGCCCTCAGGAGCAGTCTGTATATTGTATATTAGAGTGTAAGCTCCTAGGACAGGGTGTGCATTATTCTGCATGCCCTCAGGAGCAGCCTGTATATTGTATATTAGAGTGTAAGCTCCTAGGACAGGGTGTGCATTATTCTGCATGCCCTCAGGAGCAGTCTTTATATTGTATATTAGATTGTAAGCTCCTAGGACAGGGTGTACATTATTCTGCATGCCCTCAGGAGCAGTCTGTATACTGTATATTACACTGTAAGCTCCTAGGACAGGGTGTGCATTATTCTGCATGCCCTCAGGAGCAGTCTGTATACTGTATATTAGATTGTAAGCTCCAAGGACAGGGTGTGCATTATTCTGCATGCCCTCAGGAGCAGTCTGTATACTGTATATTAGATTGTAAGCTCCTAGGAAAGGGTGCGCATTATTCTGCATGCCCTCAGGAGCAGTCTGTATACTGTATATTAGATTGTAAGCTCCTAGGACAGGGTGTGCATTATTCTGCATGCCCTCAGGAGCAGTCTGTATACTGTATATTAGATTGTAAGCTCCTAGTACAGGGTGTACATTATTCTGCATGCCCCCAGAAGCAGCCTGTATATTGTATATTAGAGTGTAAGCTCCTAGGACAGGGGGTGCATTATTCTGCATGCCCTCAGGAGCAGTCTGTATATTGTATATTAGAGTGTAAGCTCCTAGGACAGAGTGTGCATTATTCTGCATGCCCTCAGGAGCAGTCTGTATACTGTATATTAGATTGTAAGCTCCTAGTACAGGGTGTACATTATTCTGCATGGCCCCAGAAGCAGCTTGTATATTGTATATTAGAGTGTAAGCTCCTAGTACAGGGTGTGCATTATTCTGCATGCCCTCAGGAGCAGCCTGTATATTGTATATTAGATTGTAAGCTCCTAGGACAGGGTGTGCTTTATTCTGCATGCCCTCAGGAGCAGTCTGTATACTGTATATTAGATTGTAAGCTCCTAGGACAGGGTGTGCATTATTTTGCATACCCTCAGGAGCAGTCTGTATACTGTATATTAGATTGTAAGCTCCTAGGACAGGGTGTGCATTATTCTGCATGCCCTCAGGAGCAGTCTGTATACTGTATATTAGATTGTAAGCTCCTAGGACAGCGTGTGCATTATTCTGCATGCCCTCAGGAGCAGTCTGTATACTGTATATTAGATTGTAAGCTCCTAGGACAGGGTGTGCATTATTCTGCATGCCCTCAGGAGCAGTCTGTATACTGTATATTAGATTGTAAGCTCCTAGGACAGGGTGTGCATTATTATGCATGCCCTCAGGAGCAGTCTGTATACTGTATGTTAGATTGTAAGCTCCTAGGACAGGGTGTGCATTATTCTGCATGCCCCCAGAAGCAGTCTGTATACTGTATGTTAGATTGTAAGCTCCTAGGACAGGGTGTGCATTATTCTGCATGCCCTCAGGAGCAGCCTGCATACTGTATATTAGATTGTAAGCTCCTAGTACAGGGTGTACATTATTCTGCATGCCCCCAGAAACAGTCTGTATATTGTATATTAGATTGTAAGCTCCTAGGATAGGGTGTACATTATTCAGCATGCCCTCAGGAGCAGTCTGTATATTGTATATTAGATTGTAAGCTCCTAGGACAGGGTGTACATTATTCTGCATGCCCTCAGGAGCAGTCTGTATATTGTATATTAGATTGTAAGCTCCTAGGACAGGGTGTGCATTATTCTGCATGCCCTCAGGAGCAGTCTGTATACTGTATATTAGATTGTAAGCTCCTAGGACAGGGTGTGTATTATTCTGCATGCCTTCAGGCGCAGTGTGTATATTGTATATTAGATTGTAAGCTCCTAGGACAGGGTGTGTATTATTCTGCATGCCCTCAGGAGCAGTCTGTATACTGTATATTAGATTGTAAGCTCCTAGTACAGGGTGTGCATTATTCTGCATGCCCTCAGGAGCAGTCTGTATACTGTATATTAGATTGTAAGCTCCTAGGACAGGGTGTGCATTATTCTGCATGCCCTCAGGAGCAGTCTGTATATTGTATATTAGATTGTAAGCTCCTAGGACAGGGTGTGCATTATTCTGCATGCCCTCAGGCGCAGTCTGTATATTGTATATTAGATTGTAAGCTCCTAGGACAGGGTGTGCATTATTCTGCATGCCCTCAGGAGCAGTCTGTATACTGTATATTAGATTGTAAGCTCCTAGGATAGGTTGTGCATTATTCTGCATGCCCTCAGGAGCAGTCTGTATATTGTATATTAGATTGTAAGCTCCTAGGACAGGGTGTGCATTATTCTGCATGCCCTCAGGAGCAGTCTGTATATTGTATATTAGATTGTAAGCTCCTAGGACAGGGTGTGCATTATTCTGCATTCCCTCAGGAGCAGTCTGTATATTGTATATTAGATTGTAAGCTCCTAGGACAGGGTGTACATTATTCTGCATGCCCTCAGGAGCAGTCTGTATATTGTATATTAGATTGTAAGCTTCTAGTACAGGGTGTGCATTATACTGCATGCCCTCAGGAGCAGTCTGTATATTGTATATTAGAGTGTAAGCTCCTAGGACAGGGGGAGCATTATTCTGCATGCCCTCAGGAGCAGTCTGTATATTGTATATTAGAGTGTAAACTCCTAGGACAGGGTGTACATTATTCTGCATGCCCTCAGGAGCAGCCTATATATTGTATATTAGAGTGTAAGCTCCTAGGACAGGGTGTGCATTATTCTGCATGTCCTCAGGAGCAGCCTGTATATTGTATATTAGAGTGTAAGCTCCTAGGACAGGGTGTACATTATTCTGCATGCCCTCAGGAGCAGCCTGTATACTGTATATTAGATTGTAAGCTCCTAGGATAGGGTGTGCATTATTCTGCATGCCCTCAGGAGCAGTCTGTATATTGTATATTAGATTGTAAGCTCCTAGGACAGGGTGTGCATTATTCTGCATGCCCTCAGGAGCAGTCTGTATATTGTATATTAGATTGTAAGCTCCTAGGACAGGGTGTGCATTATTCTGCATGCCCTCAGGAGCAGTCTGTATACTGTATATTAGATTGTAAGCTCCTAGGATAGGGTGTGCATTATTCTGCATGCCCTCAGGAGCAGTCTGTATATTGTATATTAGATTGTAAGCTCCTAGGACAGGGTGTGCATTATTCTGCATGCCCTCAGGAGCAGTCTGTATATTGTATATTAGATTGTAAGCTCCTAGGACAGGGTGTGCATTATTCTGCATTCCCTCAGGAGCAGTCTGTATATTGTATATTAGATTGTAAGCTCCTAGGACAGGGTGTACATTATTCTGCATGCCCTCAGGAGCAGTCTGTATATTGTATATTAGATTGTAAGCTCCTAGTACAGGGTGTGCATTATACTGCATGCCCTCAGGAGCAGTCTGTATATTGTATATTAGAGTGTAAGCTCCTAGGACAGGGGGTGCATTATTCTGCATGCCCTCAGGAGCAGTCTGTATATTGTATATTAGAGTGTAAACTCCTAGGACAGGGTGTACATTATTCTGCATGCCCTCAGGAGCAGCCTATATATTGTATATTAGAGTGTAAGCTCCTAGGACAGGGTGTGCATTATTCTGCATGCCCTCAGGAGCAGCCTGTATATTGTATATTAGAGTGTAAGCTCCTAGGACAGGGTGTACATTATTCTGCATGCCCTCAGGAGCAGTCTTTATATTGTATATTAGATTGTAAGCTCCTAGTACAGGGTGTACATTATTCTGCATGCCCCCAGAAGCAGCCTGTATATTGTATATTAGAGTGTAAGCTCCTAGTACAGGGTGTGCATTATTCTGCATGCCCTCAGGAGCAGTCTTTATATTGTATATTAGATTGTAAGCTCCTAGTACAGGGTGTACATTATTCTGCATGCCCCCAGAAGCAGCCTGTATATTGTATATTAGAGTGTAAGCTCCTAGTACAGGGTGTGCATTATTCTGCATGCCCTCAGGAGCAGCCTGTATATTGTATATTAGATTGTAAGCTCCTAGGACAGGGTGTGCTTTATTCTGCATGCCCTCAGGAGCAGTCTGTATACTGTATATTAGATTGTAAGCTCCTAGGACAGGGTGTGCATTATACTGCATGCCCTCAGGAGCAGTCTGAATATTGTATATTAGATTGTAAGCTCCTAGGACAGGGTGTACATTATTCTGCATGCCCTCAGGAGCAGTCTGTATATTGTATATTAGAGTGTAAACTCCTAGGACAGGGTGTACATTATTCTGCATGCCCTCAGGAGCAGCCTATATATTGTATATTAGAGTGTAAGCTCCTAGGACAGGGTGTGCATTATTCTGCATGCCCTCAGGAGCAGTCTTTATATTGTATATTAGATTGTAAGCTCCTAGTACAGGGTGTACATTATTCTGCATGCCCCCAGAAGCAGCCTGTATAATGTATATTAGAGTGTAAGCTCCTAGTACAGGGTGTGCATTATTCTGCATGCCCTCAGGAGCAGCCTTTATATTGTATATTAGATTGTAAGCTCCTAGGACAGGGTGTGCATTATTCTGCATGCCCTCAGGAGCAGTCTGTATACTGTATATTAGATTGTAAGCTCCTAGGACAGCGTGTGCATTATTCTGCATGCCCTCAGGAGCAGTCTGTATACTGTACATTAGATTGTAAGCTCCTAGGACAGGGTGTGCATTATTCTGCATACCCTCAGGAGCAGTCTGTATACTGTATATTAGATTGTAAGCTCCTAGGACAGGGTGTGCATTATTCTGCATGCCCTCAGGAGCAGTCTGTATACTGTATGTTAGATTGTAAGCTCCTAGGACAGGGTGTGCATTATTCTGCATGCCCCCAGAAGCAGCCTGTATACTGTATATTAGATTGTAAGCTCCTAGTACAGGGTGTACATTATTCTGCATGCCCTCAGGAGCAGTCTGTATATTGTATATTAGATTGTAAGCTCCTAGGATAGGGTGTACATTATTCAGCATGCCCTCATGAGCAGTCTGTATATTGTATATTAGATTGTAAGCTCCTAGGACAGGGTGTACATTATTCTGCATGCCCTCAGGAGCAGTCTGTATATTGTATATTAGATTGTAAGCTCCTAGGACAGGGTGTGCATTATTCTGCATGCCCTCAGGAGCAGTCTGTATACTGTATATTAGATTGTAAGCTCCTAGGACAGGGTGTGTATTATTCTGCATGCCTTCAGGCGCAGTGTGTATATTGTATATTAGATTGTAAGCTCCTAGGACAGGGTGTGTATTATTCTGCATGCCCTCAGGAGCAGTCTGTATACTGTATATTAGATTGTAAGCTCCTAGTACAGGGTGTGCATTATTCTGCATGCCCTCAGGAGCAGTCTGTATACTGTATTTTAGATTGTAAGCTCCTAGGACAGGGTGTGCATTATTCTGCATGCCCTCAGGAGCAGTCTGTATATTGTATATTAGATTGTAAGCTCCTAGGACAGGGTGTGCATTATTCTGCATGCCCTCAGGAGCAGTCTGTATACTGTATATTAGATTGTAAGCTCCTAGGATAGGGTGTGCATTATTCTGCATGCCCTCAGGAGCAGTCTGTATATTGTATATTAGATTGTAAGCTCCTAGGACAGGGTGTGCATTATTCTGCATGCCCTCAGGAGCAGTCTGTATATTGTATATTAGATTGTAAGCTCCTAGGACAGGGTGTGCATTATTCTGCATTCCCTCAGGAGCAGTCTGTATATTGTATATTAGATTGTAAGCTCCTAGGACAGGGTGTGCATTATTCTGCATTCCCTCAGGAGCAGTCTGTATATTGTATATTAGATTGTAAGCTCCTAGGACAGGGTGTGCATTATTCTGCATGCCCTCAGGAGCAGTCTTTATATTGTATATTAGATTGTAAGCTCCTAGTACAGGGTGTACATTATTCTGCATGCCCCCAGAAGCAGCCTGTATATTGTATATTAGAGTGTAAGCTCCTAGTACAGGGTGTGCATTATTCTGCATGCCCTCAGGAGCAGCCTGTATATTGTATATTAGATTGTACGCTCCTAGGACAGGGTGTGCTTTATTCTGCATGCCCTCAAGAGCAGTCTGTATACTGTATATTAGATTGTAAGCTCCTAGGACAGGGTGTACATTATTCTGCATGCCCTCAGGAGCAGTCTGTATATTGTATATTAGAGTGTAAACTCCTAGGACAGGGTGTACATTATTCTGCATGCCCTCAGGAGCAGCCTATATATTGTATATTAGAGTGTAAGCTCCTAGGACAGGGTGTGCATTATTCTGCATGCCCTCAGGAGCAGTCTTTATATTGTATATTAGATTGTAAGCTCCTAGTACAGGGTGTACATTATTCTGCATGCCCCCAGAAGCAGCCTGTATATTGTATATTAGAGTGTAAGCTCCTAGTACAGGGTGTGCATTATTCTGCATGCCCTCAGGAGCAGCCTTTATATTGTATATTAGATTGTAAGCTCCTAGGACAGGGTGTGCATTATTCTGCATGCCCTCAGGAGCAGTCTGTATACTGTATATTAGATTGTAAGCTCCTAGGACAGCGTGTGCATTATTCTGCATGCCCTCAGGAGCAGTCTGTATACTGTATATTAGATTGTAAGCTCCTAGGACAGGGTGTGCATTATTCTGCATGCCCTCAGGAGCAGTCTGTATACTGTATATTAGATTGTAAGCTCCTAGGACAGGGTGTGCATTATTCTGCATGCCCTCAGGAGCAGTCTGTATACTGTATGTTAGATTGTAAGCTCCTAGGACAGGGTGTGCATTATTCTGCATGCCCCCAGAAGCAGCCTGTATACTGTATATTAGATTGTAAGCTCCTAGTACAGGGTGTACATTATTCTGCATGCCCCCAGAAACAGTCTGTATATTGTTTATTAGATTGTAAGCTCCTAGGATAGGGTGTACATTATTCTGCATGCCCCCAGAAGCAGCCTGTATATTGTATATTAGAGTGTAAGCTCCTAGTACAGGGTGTACATTATTCTGCATGCCCTCAGGAGCAGCCTGTATATTGTATATTAGATTGTAAGCTCCTAGGACAGGGTGTGCTTTATTCTGCATGCCCTCAGGAGCAGTCTGTATACTGTATATTAGATTGTAAGCTCCTAGGACAGGGTGTGCATTATACTGCATGCCCTCAGGAGCAGTCTGTATATTGTATATTAGATTGTAAGCTCCTAGGACAGGGTGTGTATTATTCTGCATGCCCTCAGGAGCAGTCTGTATATTGTATATTAGATTGTAAGCTCCTAGGACAGGGTGTGCTTTATTCTGCATGCCCTCAGGAGCAGTCTGTATACTGTATATTAGATTGTAAGCTCCTAGGACAGGGTGTGCTTTATTCTGCATGCCCTCAGGAGCAGTCTGTATACTGTATATTAGATTGTAAGCTCCTAGGACAGGGTGTGTATTATTCTGCATGCCCTCAGGAGCAGTCTGTATATTGTATATTAGATTGTAAGCTCCTAGGACAGGGTGTACATTATTCTGCATGCCCTCAGGAGCAGTCTGTATATTGTATATTAGAGTGTAAACTCCTAGGACAGGGTGTACATTATTCTGCATGCCCTCAGGAGCAGCCTATATATTGTATATTAGAGTGTAAGCTCCTAGGACAGGGTGTGCATTATTCTGCATGCCCTCAGGAGCAGTCTTTATATTGTATATTAGATTGTAAGCTCCTAGTACAGGGTGTACATTATTCTGCATGCCCCCAGAAGCAGCCTGTATATTGTATATTGGAGTGTAAGCTCCTAGTACAGGGTGTGCATTATTCTGCATGCCCTCAGGAGCAGCCTTTATATTGTATATTAGATTGTAAGCTCCTAGGACAGGGTGTGCATTATTCTGCATGCCCTCAGGAGCAGTCTGTATACTGTATATTAGATTGTAAGCTCCTAGGACAGCGTGTGCATTATTCTGCATGCCCTCAGGAGCAGTCTGTATACTGTATATTAGATTCTAAGGTCCTAGGACAGCGTGTGCATTATTCTGCATGCCCTCAGGAGCAGTCTGTATACTGTATATTAGATTGTAAGCTCCTAGGACAGGGTGTGCATTATTCTGCATGCCCTCAGGAGCAGTCTGTATACTGTATGTTAGATTGTAAGCTCCTAGGACAGGGTGTGCATTATTCTGCATGCCCCCAGAAGCAGCCTGTATACTGTATATTAGATTGTAAGCTCCTAGTACAGGGTGTACATTATTCTGCATGCCCCCAGAAACAGTCTGTTTATTGTTTATTAGATTGTAAGCTCCTAGGACAGGGTGTACATTATTCAGCATGCCCTCATGAGCAGTCTGTATATTGTATATTAGATTGTAAGCTCCTAGGACAGGGTGTACATTATTCTGCATGCCCTCAGGAGCAGTCTGTATATTGTATATTAGATTGTAAGCTCCTAGGACAGGGTGTACATTATTCAGCATGCCCTCATGAGCAGTCTGTATATTGTATATTAGATTGTAAGCTCCTAGGACAGGGTGTACATTATTCTGCATGCCCTCAGGAGCAGTCTGTATATTGTATATTAGATTGTAAGCTCCTAGGACAGGGTGTGCATTATTCTGCATGCCCTCAGGAGCAGCCTATATATTGTATATTAGATTGTAAGCTCCTAGGACAGGGTGTGTATTATTCTGCATGCCCTCAGGCGCAGTCTGTATATTGTATATTAGATTGTAAGCTCCTAGGACAGGGTGTGTATTATTCTGCATGCCCTCAGGAGCAGTCTGTATACTGTATATTAGATTGTAAGCTCCTAGTACAGGGTGTGCATTATTCTGCATGCCCTCAGGAGCAGTCTGTATACTGTATATTAGATTGTAAGCTCCTAGGACAGGGTGTGCATTATTCTGCATGCCCTCAGGAGCAGTCTGTATATTGTATATTAGATTGTAAGCTCCTAGGACAGGGTGTGCATTATTCTGCATGCCCTCAGGAGCAGTCTGTATTTTGTATATTAGATTGTAAGCTCCTAGGACAGGGTGTGCATTATTCTGCATGCCCTCAGGAGCAGTCTGTATATTGTATATTAGATTGTAAGCTCCTAGGACAGGGTGTGCATTATTCTGCATGCCCTCAGGCGCAGTCTGTATTTTGTATATTAGATTGTAAGCTCCTAGGACAGGGTGTGAATTATTCTGCATGCCCTCAGGAGCAGTCTGTATACTGTATATTAGATTGTAAGCTCCTAGGATAGGGTGTGCATTATTCTGCATGCCCTCAGGAGCAGTCTGTATATTGTATATTAGATTGTAAGCTCCTAGGACAGGGTGTGCATTATTCTGCATGCCCTCAGGAGCAGTCTGTATATTGTATATTAGATTGTAAGCTCCTAGGACAGGGTGTGCATTATTCTGCATTCCCTCAGGAGCAGTCTGTATATTGTATATTAGATTGTAAGCTCCTAGGACAGGGTGTACATTATTCTGCATGCCCTCAGGAGCAGTCTGTATATTGTATATTAGATTGTAAGCTCCTAGTACAGGGTGTGCATTATACTGCATGCCCTCAGGAGCAGTCTGTATATTGTATATTAGAGTGTAAGCTCCTAGGACAGGGGATGCATTATTCTGCATGCCCTCAGGAGCAGTCTGTATATTGTATATTAGAGTGTAAACTCCTAGGACAGGGTGTACATTATTCTGCATGCCCTCAGGAGCAGCCTATATATTGTATATTAGAGTGTAAGCTCCTAGGACAGGGTGTGCATTATTCTGCATGCCCTCAGGAGCAGTCTTTATATTGTATATTAAGTTGTAAGCTCCTAGGACAGGGTGTACATTATTCTGCATGCCCTGCATGGGAGCTGCTTGTGATTAAATTGGCAGCTGCTCAGCTCACCAGGGAGTGGATAGCTGATCAAAGACACAGAACTAACACCCTATGCCTGACACTGTATAACACCTTTCACCATCAGATAAAGTCTACAATGATGGAAGAACAGACAGTGACTATTGAATACAATGCATCAAATAACAGAGCACAGATACAGCAAGCAGACACATTATACCATAGAAATGGTTTCAAGATGAGAGGTCAGCAGATGACATATATCCAGCAAGCAGAGATGTTATACCATAGAAATGGTTTCAGGATGAGAGTTCAGCAGATGACATAGATCCAGCAAGCAGAGATGTTCCACCATAGAAATGGTTTCAAGATGAGAGTTCAGCAGATGACATAGATCCAGCAAGCAGAGATGTTATACCATAGAAATGGTTTCAAAATGAGCGTTCAGCAGATGACATAGATCCAGCAAGCAGAGATGTTATACCATAGAAATGGTTTAAAGATGAGCGTTCAGCAGATGACATAGATCCAGCAAGCAGAGATGTTATACCATATAAATGGTTTCAAGATGAGAGTTCAGAAAATGATATAGATCCAGCAAGCAGAGATGTTATACCATAGAAATGGTTTAAAGATGAGCGTTCAGCAGATGACATAGATCCAGCAAGCAGAGATGTTACACCATAGAAATGGTTTAAAGATGAGCGTTCAGCAGATGACATAGATCCAGCAAGCAGAGATGTTATACCATATAAATGGTTTCAAGATGAGAGTTCAGAAAATGATATAGATCCAGCAAGCAGAGATGTTATACCATAGAAATGGTTTCAAGATGAGACTTCAGCAGATGATATAGATCCAGCAAGCAGAGATGTTATACCATAGAAATGGTTTCAAGATTAGAGTTCAGCAGATGACATAGATCCAGCAAGCAGAGATGTTATACCATAGAAATGGTTTCAAGATGAGATTTCAGCAGACGACATAGATCCAGCAAGCAGAGATGTTATACCATAGAAATGGTATCAAGATGAGAGTTCAGCAGACGACATAGATCCAGTAAGCAGAGATGTTATACCATAGAAATGGTATCAAGATGTGAGTTCAACATATGACATGGATCCAGCAAGCAGAGATGTTATACCATAGAAATGGTTTCAAGATGAGAGTTCAGCAGATGACATAGATCCAGCAAGCAGAGATGTTATACCATAGAAATGGTTTCAAGATGAGAGCTCAGCAGATGACATAGATCCAGCAAGCAGAGATGTTATACCATAGAAATGGTTTCAAGATGAGAGCTCAGCAGATGACATAGATCCAGCAAGCAGAGATATTATACCATAGAAATGGTTTCAAGAGGAGAGTTCAGCAGATGACATAGATCCAGCAAGCAGAGTTGTTATACCATAGAAATGGTTTCAAGACGAGAGTTCAGCAGATGACATAGATCCAGCAAGCAGAGATGTTATACCATAGAAATGGTTTCAAGAGGAGAGTTCAGCAGATGTCATAGATCCAGCAAGCTGAGATGTTATACCATAGAAATGGTTTCAAGATGAGAGTTCAGCAGATGACAGATCCAGCAAGCAGAGATGTTATACCATAGAAATGGTTTCAAGATGAGAGCTCAACAGATGACATAGATCCAGCAAGCAGAGATGTTATACCACAGAAATGGTTTCAACAGGAGAGTTCAGCAGATGACATAGATCCAGCAAGCAGAGATGTTATACCATAGAAATGGTTTCAAGAGGAGAGTTCAGCAGATGACATAGATCCAGCAAGCAGAGATGTTGTACCATAGAATTGGTTTCAAGATAAGAGTTCAGCAGATGACATAGATCCAGCAAGCAGAGATGTTATACCATAGAAATGGTTTCAAGATGAGAGTTCAGCAGATGACATGGATTCAGCAAGCAGAGATGTTATACCATAGAAATGGTTTCAAGAGGAGAGTTCAGCAGATGACATAGATCCAGCAAGCAGAGATGCTATACCATAGAAATGGTTTCAAGATGAGAGTTCAGCAGATGACATAGATCCAGCAAGCAGAGATGTTATACCATAGAAATGGTTTCAAGATGAGAGTTCAGCAGATGACAAGGATTCAGCCAGCAGAGATGTTATACCATAGAAATGATTTCAAGATGAGAGTTCAGCAGATGACATGGATCCAGCAAGCAGAGATGTTATAGCATAGAAATGGTTTCAAGATGAGAGTTCAGCAGATGACATGGATCCAGCAAGCAGAGATGTTATACCATAGAAATGGTTTCAAGATGAGAGTTCAGCAGATGACATGGATTCAGCCAGCAGAGATGTTATACCATAGAAATGGTTTCAAGATCAGAGTTCAGCAGATGACATAGATCCAGCAAGCAGAGATGTTATACCATAGAAATGGTTTCAAGATGAGAGTTCAGCAGATGACATGGACCAGCAAGCAGAGATGTTATACCATAGAAATGGTTTCAAGATGAGAGTTCAGCAGATGACATGGATTCAGCCAGCAGAGATGTTATACCATAGAAATGGCTTCAAGATGAGAGTTCAGCAGATGACATAGATCCAGCAAGCAGGGATGTTATACCATAGAAATGGTTTCAAAATGAGTGTTCAGCAGATGACATGGATCGAGCAAGCAGAGATGTTATACCATAGAAATGGTTTCAAGATGAGAGTTCAGCAGATAACATGGATCCAGCAAGCAGAGATGTTATACCATAGAAATGGTTTCAAGATGAGAGTTCAGCAGATGACATGGATCCAGCAAGCAGAGATGTTATACCATAGAAATGGTTTCAAGATGAGAGTTCAGCAGATGACATGGATCCAGCAAGCAGAGAAGTTATACCATAGAAATGGTTTCAAGATGAGAGTTCAGTAGATGACATGGATTCAGCAAGAAGAGATGTTATACCATAGAAATGGTTTCAAGAGGAGAGTTCAGCAGATGACATAGATCCAGCAAGCAGAGATGTTATACCATAGAAATGGTTTCAAGATGAGAGTTCAGCAGATGACATAGATCCAGCAAGCAGAGATGTTATACCATAGAAATGGTTTCAAGAGGAGAGTTCAGCAGATGACATAGATCCAGCAAGCAGAGATGTTATACCATAGAAATGGTTTCAAGATGAGAGTTCAGCAGATGACATGGATTCAGCCAGCAGAGATGTTATACCATAGAAATGGTTTCAAGATGAGAGTTCAGCAGATGACATGGATCCAGCAAGCAGAGATGTTATACCACAGAAATGGTTTCAAGATGAGTGTTCAGCTGATGATATAGATCCAGCAAGCAAGAGATGTTATACCATAGAAATGGTTTCAAGATGAGAGTTCAGCAGATGACATGGATCCAGCAAGCAGAGATGTTATACCATAGAAATGGTTTCAAGATGAGTGTTCAGCAGGTAACATGGATCCAGCAAGCAGAGATGTTATACCATAGAGATGTTATACCATAGAAATGGTTTCAAGATGAGAGTTCAGCAGATGACATGGATCCAGCAAGCGGAGATGTTATACCATAGAAATGGTTTCAAGATGAGAGTTCAGCAGATGACATGGATCCAGCAAGCAGAGATGTTATACCATAGAAATAGTGTCAAGATGAGAGTACAGCAGATGACATAGATCCAGCAAGCAGAGATGTTATACCATAGAAATGGTTTCAACATGAGAGTTCACCAGATCACATATATTCAGCAAGCAGATAAGTTATACCATAGAAATGGTTTCAAGATGAGAGTTCAGCAGATGACATAGATCCAGCAAGCAGAGGTTTTACACCATAGAAATGGTTTCAAGATGAGAGTTCAGCAGATGACATAGATCCAGCAAGCAGAGATGTTATACCATAGAAATGGTTTCAAGATGAGAGTTCAGCAGATGACATAGATCCAGAAAGCAGAGATGTTATACCATAGAAATGGTTTCAAGATGAGAGTTCAGTAGATGACATAGATGCAGCAAGCAGAGATATTATAACATAGAAATGATTTCAAGATGAGAGTTCAGCAGATGACATAGATCCAGCAAGCAGAGATGTTATACCATAGAAATGGTTTCAAGATGAGAGTTCAGCAGATGACATAGATCCGGCAAGCAGAGATGTTATACCATAGAAATGGTTTCAAGATGAGACTTCAGCAGATGATATAGATCCAGCATGCAGGGATGTTATACAATAGAAATGGTTTCAAGATGAGAGTTCAGTAGACGCCATAGATCCAGCAAGCAGAGATGTTATACAGTAGAAATGGTTTCAAGATGAGAGTTTATCAGACGAGCAAGATCCAGCAAGCAGAGATGTTATACCATAGAAATGGTTTCAAGATGAGACTTCAGCAGATGATATAGATCCAGCAAGCAGGGATGTTCTACCATAGAAATGGTATCAAGATGAGAGTTCAGCAGATGTCATAGATCCAGCAAGCAGAGATGCTGCACCATAGAAATGGTTTCAAGATGAGAGTTCAGCAGACGACTTAGATCCAGCAAGCAGAGATGTTCTACCATAGAAATGGTATCAAGATGAGAGTTCAGCAGACTACATAGATCCTGCAAGCAGAGATGTTATACCATAGAAATGGTATCAAGATGAGAGTTCAGAAGTTGACATGGATCAAGCAAGCACAGATGATACACCATAGAAATGGTTTCAAGATGAGAGTTCAGCAGATGACATAGACCCAGCAAGCAGAGATGTTATACCATAGAAATGGTATCAAGATAAAAGTTCAGCAGATGACATAGATCCAGCAAACAGAGATGCTATACCATAGAAATGGTTTCAAGATGAGAGTTCAGAAGATGACATGGATTCAGCAAGCAGAGATGTTATACCATAGAAATGGTTTCAAGAGGAGAGTTCAGCAGATGACATAGATCCAGCAAGCAGAGATGTTATACCATAGAAATGGTATCAAGATAAGAGTTCAGCAGATGACATAGATCCAGCAAGCAGAGATGCTATACCATAGAAATAGTTTCAAGATGAGAGTTCAGCAGATGACATAATTCAGCAAGCAGAGATGTTATACCATAGAAATGGTCTCAAGAGGAGAGTTCAGCAGATGACATAGATCCAGCAAGCAGAGATGTTATACCATAGAAATGGTTTCAAGATGAGAGTTCAGCAGACGACATAGATCCAGCAAGCAGAGATGTTATACCATAGAAATGGTATCAAGATGAGAGTTCAGCAGACGACATAGATCCTGCAAGCAGAGATGTTATACCATAGAAATGGTGTCAAGATGAGAGTTCAGCAGATGACATGGATCCAGTAAGCAGAGAAGTTACACCATAGAAATGGTTTCAAGATGAGAGTTCAGCAGATGACATAGATCCAGCAAGCAGAGATGTTATAACATAGAAATGGTTTCAAGATGAGAGTTCAGCAGATGACATAGATCCAGCAAGCAGAGATGTTGTACCATAGAAATGGTTTCAAGATGAGAGTTCAGCAGATGACATGGATCCAGCAAGCAGAGATGTTATACCATAGAAATGGTTTCAAGATGAGAGTTCAGCAGATGACATGGATCCAGCAAGCAGAGATGTTATACCATAGAAATGGTTTCAAGATGACAGTTCAGCAGATGACATAGATCCAGCAAGCAGAGATGTTATACCATAGAAATGGTTTCAAGATGAGAGTTCAGCAGATGACATGGATTCAGCAAGCAGAGATGAAATACCATAGAAATGATTTCAAGAGGAGAGTTCAGCAGATGACATAGATCCAGAAAGCAGAGATGTTATACCATAGAAATGGTTTCAAGATGAGAGTTCAACAGATGACATAGATCCAGCAAGCAGAGATGTTATATCATAGAAATAGTTTCAAGATGAGAGTTCAGCAGATGACATTGATTCAGCAAGCAGAGATGTTATACCATAGAAATGGTTACAAGATGAGAGTTCAGCAGATGACATAGATCCAGCAAGCAAAGTTGTTATACCATAGAAATGGTTTCAAGATGAGAGTTCAACAGATGACATAGATCCAGCAAGCAGAGATGTTACACCATAGACATGGTTTCAAGATGAGAGTTCAGCAGATGACATAGATCCAGCAAGCAGAGATGTTATACCATAGAAATGGTTTCAAGATGAGACTTCAGCAGATGATATAGATCCAGCATGCAGGGATGTTATACCATAGAAATGGTTTCAAGAAGAGAGTTCAGCAGACGACATAGATCCAGCAAGCAGAGATGTTATACAGTAGAAATGGTTTCAAGATGAGAGTTTATCAGACGAGCAAGTTCCAGCAAGCAGGGATGTTATACCATAGAAATGGCTTCAAGATGAGAGTTCAGCAGACGACATAGATCCAGCAAGCAGAGATGTTATACCATAGAAATGATTTCAAGATGAGAGTTCAGCAGACGACATAGATCCAGCAAGCAGAGATGTTATACCATAGAAATGGTATCAAGATGAGCGTTCAGCAGATGACATAGATCCTGCAAGCAGACATGTTATACCATAGAAATGGTATCAAGATGAGAGTTCAGCAGATGTCATAGATCCAGCAAGCAGAGATGTTACACCATAGAAATGGTTTCAAGATGAGAGTTCAGCAGACGACTTAGATCCAGCAAGCAGAGATGTTATACCATAGAAATGGTATCAAGATGAGAGTTCAGCAGACTACATAGATCCTGCAAGCAGACATGTTATACCATAGAAATGGTATCAAGATGAGAGTTCAGAAGTTGACATGGATCAAGCAAGCACAGATGATACACCATAGAAATGGTTTCAAGATGAGAGTTCAGCAGATGACATAGACCCAGCAAGCAGAGATGTTATACCATAGAAATAGTTTCAAGATGAGAGTTCAGCAGATGACATAGATCAAGCAAGCAGAGATGTTATACCATAGAAATGGTTTCATGATGAGAGTTCAGGAGATGACATGGATTCAGCAAGCAGAGATGTTATACCATAGAAATGATTTCAAGAGGAGAGTTCAGCAGATGACATAGATCCAGCAAGCAGAGATGTTATACCATAGAAATGGTATCAAGATAAAAGTTCAGCAGATGACATAGATCCAGCAAACAGAGATGCTATACCATAGAAATGGTTTCAAGATGAGAGTTCAGAAGATGACATGGATTCAGCAAGCAGAGATGTTATACCATAGAAATGGTTTCAAGAGGAGAGTTCAGCAGATGACATAGATCCAGCAAGCAGAGATGTTATACCATAGAAATGGTATCAAGATAAGAGTTCAGCAGATGACATAGATCCAGCAAGCAGAGATGCTATACCATAGAAATAGTTTCAAGATGAGAGTTCAGCAGATGACATAATTCAGCAAGCAGAGATGTTATACCATAGAAATGGTCTCAAGAGGAGAGTTCAGCAGATGACATAGATCCAGCAAGCAGAGATGTTATACCATAGAAATGGTTTCAAGATGAGAGTTCAGCAGACGACATAGATCCAGCAAGCAGAGATGTTATACCATAGAAATGGTATCAAGATGAGAGTTCAGCAGACGACATAGATCCTGCAAGCAGAGATGTTATACCATAGAAATGGTGTCAAGATGAGAGTTCAGCAGATGACATGGATCCAGTAAGCAGAGATGTTACACCATAGAAATGGTTTCAAGATGAGAGTTCAGCAGATGACATAGATCCAGCAATCAGAGATGTTATACCATAGAAATGGTTTCAAGATGAGAGTTCAGCAGATGACATAGATCCAGCAAGCAGAGATGTTATACCATAGAAATGGTTTCAAGATGAGAGTTCAGCAGATGACATACATCCAGCAAGCAGAGATGTTATACCATAGAAATGGTTTCAAGATGAGAGTTCAGCAGATGACATAGATCCAGCAAGCAGAGATGTTGTACCATAGAAATGGTTTCAAGATGAGAGTTCAGCAGATGACATGGATCCAGCAAGCAGAGATGTTATACCATAGAAATGGTTTCAAGATGAGAGTTCAGCAGATGACATGGATTCAGCCAGCAGAGATGTTATACCATAGAAATGGTTTCAAGAGGAGAGTTCAGCAGATGACATAGATCCAGCAAGCAGAGATGTTATACCATAGAAATGGTTTCAAGATGAGAGCTCAGCCGGTGACATAGATCCAGCAAGCAGAGATGTTATACCATAGAAATGGTTTCAAGATGAGAGCTCAGCAGATGACATAGATCCAGCAAGCAGAGATATTATACCATAGAAATGGTTTCAAGAGGAGAGTTCAGCAGATGACATAGATCCAGCAAGCAGAGGTTTTACACCATAGAAATGGTTTCAAGATGAGAGTTCAGCAGATGACATAGATCCAGCAAGCAGAGATGTAATACCATAGAAATGGTTTCAAGAGGAGAGTTCAGCAGATGACATAGATCCAGAAAGCAGAGATGTTATACCATAGAAATGGTTTCAAGATGAGAGTTCAGTAGATGACATAGATGCAGCAAGCAGGGATATTATAACATAGAAATGATTTCAAGATGAGAGTTCAGCAGATGACATAGATCCAGCAAGCAGAGATGTTATACCATAGAAATGGTTTCAAGATGAGAGTTCAGCAGATGACATAGATCCGGCAAGCAGAGATGTTATACCATAGAAATGGTTTCAAGATGAGAGTCCAGCAGATGACATAGATCCAGCAAGCAGAGATGTTATACCATAGAAATGGTTTCAAGATGAGACTTCAGCAGATGATATAGATCCAGCATGCAGGGATGTTATACCATAGAAATGGTTTCAAGATGAGAGTTCAGCAGACGACATAGATCCAGCAAGCAGAGATGTTATACAGTAGAAATGGTTTCAAGATGAGAGTTTATCAGACGAGCAAGATCCAGCAAGCAGAGATGTTATACCATAGAAATGGTTTCAAGATGAGACTTCAGCAGATGATATAGATCCAGCAAGCAGGGATGTTATACCATAGAAATGGCTTCAAGATGAGAGTTCAGCAGACGACATAGATCCAGCAAGAAGAGATGTTATACCATAGAAATGATTTCAAGATGAGAGTTCAGCAGACGACATAGATCCAGCAAGCAGAGATGTTATACCATAGAAATGGTATCAAGATGAGCGTTCAGCAGATGACATAGATCCTGCAAGCAGACATGTTATACCATAGAAATGGTATCAAGATGAGAGTTCAGCAGATGTCATAGATCCAGCAAGCAGAGATGTTACACCATAGAAATTGTTTCAAGATGAGAGTTCAGCAGACGACTTAGATCCAGCAAGCAGAGATGTTATACCATAGAAATGGTATCAAGATGAGAGTTCAGCAGACTACATAGATCCTGCAAGCAGAGATGTTATACCATAGAAATGGTATCAAGATGAGAGTTCAGAAGTTGACATGGATCAAGCAAGCACAGATGATACACCATAGAAATGGTTTCAAGATGAGAGTTCAGCAGATGACATAGACCCAGCAAGCAGAGATGTTATACCATAGAAATGGTTTCAAGATGAGAGTTCAGCAGATGACATAGATCCAGCAAGCAGAGATGTTATACCATAGAAATGGTTTCATGATGAGAGTTCAGCAGATGACATGGATTCAGCAAGCAAAGATGTTATACCATAGAAATGATTTCAAGAGGAGAGTTCAGAAGATGACATGGATTCAGCAAGCAGAGATGTTATACCATAGAAATGGTTTCAAGAGGAGAGTTCAGCAGATGACATAGATCCAGCAAGCAGAGATGTTATACCATAGAAATGTTATCAAGATAAGAGTTCAGCAGATGACATAGATCCAGCAAGCAGAGATGCTATACCATAGAAATAGTTTCAAGATGAGAGTTCAGCAGATGACATAATTCAGCAAGCAGAGATGTTATACCATAGAAATGGTCTCAAGAGGAGAGTTCAGCAGATGACATGGATCCAGCAAGCAGAGATGTTATACCATAGAAATGGTTTCAAGATGAGAGTTCAGCAGACGACATAGATCCAGCAAGCAGAGATGTTATACCATAGAAATGGTATCAAGATGAGAGTTCAGCAGACGACATAGATCCTGCAAGCAGAGATGTTATACCATAGAAATGGTGTCAAGATGAGAGTTCAGCAGATGACATGGATCCAGTAAGCAGAGATGTTACATCATAGAAATGGTTTCAAGATGAGAGTTCAGCAGATGACATAGATCCAGCAAGCAGAGATGTTATACCATAGAAATGGTTTCAAGATGAGAGTTCAGCAGATGACATAGATCCAGCAAGCAGAGATGTTATACCATAGAAATGGTTTCAAGATGAGAGTTCAGCAGATGACATAGATCCAGCAAGCAGAGATGTTGTACCATAGAAATGGTTTCAAGATGAGAGTTCAGCAGATGACATGGATCCAGCAAGCAGAGATGTTATACCATAGAAATGGTTTCAAGATGAGAGTGCAGCAGATGACATGGATCCAGCAAGCAGAGATGTTATACCATAGAAATGGTTTCAAGATGACAGTTCAGCAGATGACATAGATCCAGCAAGCAGAGATGTTATACCATAGAAATGGTTTCAAGATGAGAGTTCAGCAGATGACATGGATTCAGCAAGCAGAGATGAAATACCATAGAAATGATTTCAAGAGGAGAGTTCAGCAGATGACATAGATCCAGAAAGCAGAGATGTTATACCATAGAAATGGTTTCAAGATGAGAGTTCAACAGATGACATAGATCCAGCAAGCAGAGATGTTATACCATAGAAATAGTTTCAAGATGAGAGTTCAGCAGATGACATAGATCCAGCAAGCAAAGATGTTATACCATAGAAATGGTTTCAAGATGAGAGTTCAACAGATGACATAGATCCAGCAAGCAGAGATGTTACACTATAGACATGGTTTCAAGATGAGAGTTCAGCAGATGACATAGATCCAGCAAGCAGAGATGTTATACCATAGAAATGGTTTCAAGATGAGAGTTCAGCAGATGACATAGATCCAGCAAGCAGAGATGTTATACCATAGAAATGGTTTCAAGATGAGAGTTCAGCAGATGACATAGATCCAGCAAGCAGAGATGTTATACCATAGAAATGGTTTCAAGAGGAGAGTTCAGTAGATGACATAGATCCAGCAAGCAGAGATGTTATACCATAGAAATGGTTTCAAGATGAGAGTTCAGCAGATGACATAGATCGAGCAAGCAGAGATGTTATACCATAGAAATGGTTTCAAGATCAGAGTTCAGCAGATGACATAGATCCAGCAAGCAGAGATGTTATACCATAGAAATGGTTTCAAGATGAGAGTTCAGCAGATGACATAGATCCAGCAAGCAGAGATGTTATACCATAGTAATGGTTTCAAGATGAGAGTTCAGCAGATGACATAGATCCAGCAAGCAGAGATGTTATACCATAGAAATGGTTTCAAGATGAGAGTTCAGCAGATGACATAGATCCAGCAAGCAGAGATGTTATACCTGTGTGAAGATAGAAGAGATGGATGGACGTTAGTCGGTTGCCATTGAAATGACTGTCAGACACTAGTCGAACAGGACATTTTGCCGAAGAGGACACGTGCGTGCACCCCACACTATATTAGATTGTAAGCTCCTAGGACAGGGTGTACATTATTCTGCATGCCCTCAGGAGCAGTCTGTATACTGTATATTAGATTGTAAGCTCCTAGGACAGGGTGTGCATTATTCTGCACGCCCTTAGGAGCAGCCTGTGTATGATATATTAGATTGTAAGCTCCTAGGACAGGGTGTGCATTATTCTGCATGCCCTCAGGAGCAGTCTGTATATTGAATATTAGGCTGTAGGCTCCTAGTACAGGGTGTGCATTATTCTGCATGCCCTCAGGAGCAGTCTGTATATTGTATATTAGATTGTAAGCTCCTAGGACAGGGTGTACATTATTCTGCATGCCCTCAGGAGCAGCCTGTATATTGTATATTAGATTGTAAGCTCCTAGGACAGGGTGTGCATTATTCTGCATGCCCTCAGGAGCAGTCTGTATATTGTATATTAGATTGTAAGCTCCTAGGACAGGGTGTACATTATTCTGCATGCCCTCAGGAGCAGCCTGTATATTAGATTGTAAGCTCCTCTTGAGCAGGGTGTATTTGTCTTTTCCTTTGCCTGAGCTTATAATACATGTAGATATACAGCAATATGCAGCAGGACAGACGTGATCCAGGGAAATATCCGATCGCCACCACTGGGGTCAGGAAGGAATTTTTTTCCCCCCTGAGGCAGAGCTCTCCGGGGGGTTTCTTCGCCTTCCTCTGGATCTCTGGTTCCAGTGGCTCTCAGTGGGTCCTCAATGACCACATCCAGTTCTGTGGTCTCTATGGAGCCTGACCTGAGAGTCATTGTGATCAGGGTTTAATTTCTTAAAGGGCCAGTAATATTTTTATTACAATGTTGCTTATTGCTATTCCAATAATAAATAAAAAGAAAGAAAATAAAAGTGTCATGTGAGTTTTTTTGTCTTGACTTTTTGTGTTTACACCGTTACAATGATGGAAGTGACCATTACTACCCTCAATATTCCTGAAGTAGAACCAGGAATTATGAGGGCGCCATTTACAGACGGCAGACCACGTCTATCTCCACCCATTGTGGTATCATAATGTCAGCTCCTGTCCCAAGTTACATTACAAGTGTTATGGGGGTCGATCTCTGTGATGGGGGCAGGGCACTAAAATAGTATATGTCCTACACAACAAACTACCTGATCGAAGACTGAAGAGCGGACACAGAGCCGCCGAATACAAGAGACACAAGCAGAGTCTGACTGTGGTGCCAAGTGGCCCCCCACTATCCAACTCCAGGGCCCCACGTTTCAGCTTCATGCAAATATGATGTTATTCTCAATTACAAATATATATAACAATGAGCGGGGTAGATTGGTAAATGAATAAGATTCTGCCTTTGTCTGTACATAGTGAGTCAAGTATATTGTGCCAAGTGCTGCTCATATAAGAGGGTGGTGGACACTCTTGCAGGGCCGGATCCAGGTTTTTCTGGGCCCCGGGCGAAAGAGTCTCAGTGGCCCCTTTAACACATACCACGATTCATGATGCACAGATACCGCAGAGAAATATATATATATACATATATATATATATATATATATAGTACAATGCCAAAGATTTCACTTCTTGCGTTACATGAGCGATATCTATTGTAAATTCCACAATAGCTCAGAAACTGGCGAATCGCTCCATACAGAATACTGGGCCCCATAAAATGCTCCATACAGGATACTGGCCCCATATAACGCTCCACACAGAATACTGACCCCCATATAACGCTCCATGCAGGCTGTTCCCACCACATAATGCCTCATGCAGGCTGTTCCCCCTACATAATGCCCCACGCAGGCTGTTCCCCCCTTATAATGCCCCATGCAGGCTGTTCCCCCCTTATAATGCCCCATGCAGGATGTCACCCACCCTTATAATGCCCCATGCAGGATGTCACCCACCCTTACAATGCCCCATGCAGGATGTTACCCCCCTTATAATGCCCCATGAAGGATGTCGCCCCCCTTATAATGCCCCATGCATTATGTCACCCCCCCTTATAATGCCCCATGCATGATGTCACACCCCCGCCCCTTACAATGCCCCATGCAGGATGTCACACACACCCTCCCTTATAATGCCCCATGCAATATGTCACTCCCCCCCTTATAATGCCCCATGCAGGATGTCACTTCCCCCCCCTTATAATGCCCCATGTAGGATGTCACTCCCCCCCTTTAATGCCCCATGCAGGATGTCACCCCCCCTCCCTTATAATGCCCCATGCAGTATGTCACTCCCCCCCTTTTAATGCCCCATGCAGGATGTCACCCCCCTTATAATGCCCCATGCATTATGTCACCCCCCCTTATAATGCCCCATGCATGATGTCACACCCCCACCCCTTATAATGCCCCATGCAGGATGTCACTCCCCCCTCCCTTATAATGCCCCATGCAGTATGTCACACCCTCTTATAATGCCCCATGCAGGATGTCACACCCCCTTATAATGCCCCATGCAGGATGTCACCTCTCCCCCCCATATAATGCCCCATGCGTTATGTCACCCCCCCTTATAATGCCCCATGCATGATGTCACTCCCCCACCCCTTATAATGCCCCATGCAGGATGTCACTCCCCCTCCCTTATAATGCCCCATGCAGTATGTCACACCCCCTTATAATGCCCCATGCAGGATGTCACACCCCCTTATAATGCCCCATGCAGGATGTCACCTCTCCCCCCCCATATAATGCCCCATGCAGGATGTCACTCCCCCCTTTATAATGCCCCATGCAGGATGTCACCCCCCATTATAATGCCCCATGCAAGATGTCACCCCCCTTATAATGCCCCATGCAGGATGTCACACCCCCTTATAATGCCCCATGCAGGATGTCACCTCTCCCCCCCATATAATGCCCCATGCAAGATGTCACTCCCCCCCCTTATAATCCCCCATGCAGGATGTCACCCCCCCTTATAATGCCCCATGCAGGATGTCACCTCTCCCCCCATATAATGCCCCATGCAGGATGTCACTCCCCCCCCATATAATGCCCCATGCAGGAAGTCACTCCCCCCCCTTATAATGCCCCATGCAGTATGTCACTCCCCCCTTTTAATGTCCCATGCAGAATATCACACCCCTCTCCCTTATAATGCCCCATGTAGTATGTCTCTCCCCTCCTTTTAATGCCCCATGCAGGATGTCACACCCCCCTCCCTTATAATGCCCCATGCAGGATGTCACACCCCCCTCCCTTATAATGCCCCATGCCTCCATACATTAAAAAAAAAATCAAATACTCACCTCACTTCTCACCTGCTGCCGCTGCTCCAGACCCCTCACCCGCGTCGCCGGCGTCTTTCTGCTCTGCGCTGTGACGGCTCAGGAGAGAGCACGGTGGAAAGCGGTCACCACGTCCTCTGACCGGAGACATCACAGTCAGAGGACGCAGAAGAGACGGGAGCTGCTGCAGAGGCCCGGGAAGAGGTAAGTATTGTGCCGCCGGCTGCCGCGGCCCTGAGCAAGCGAGGGGGAGCGGGCGCTGACACAGCTCTCCTCCGCTCACGGGTCCCATAGCGCAGTGGGGTGCCCGACAGCTAGTGGCGCCCCCGCCCGCTCATGGGCCCGGCACTTGCCGGGGTGCGCCAGGTGCTGACGCCGACCCTGCACTCTTGCACAAGGGCCTACCGGAGGATTTTCCTGTTCTCCTGTGGGCCAGTCCGAGCCTGACTGTGCTATACATAATAAGGCTACATTCCTGCATTGAGCATGTCCTATTCTGATCCTCAAAATCAGATCACAACTGGACGTTCTCTGACCCTCACAGATCTTATTCTCAGATCCGTGATTTTCATGGATGTGTGAATGGACCTATAAAACTGTACGAGTCCGTGGACCATCCGATAAAAAAATCTGGCAGCACACGGACATTTCACACAAATGTGAGAATGCAGCCTAAGAGATTTTACAGATAACATTATCACTCCAAGTCACACAGTGCAGATACAGAATAATATCTACATCCAGGCACTTACCGCTGACGTCTCATCTGATCAGAGCCGGTTTCTGCTGCTTCTTCTCCGTCTGGTCAGACCTTCATGTCGACATCTCCCAGCCACGACTCGTCTGGTCACCATGATCCTCCAGCCTAGAAAATAACAAGGTCACATATATTGTATATATACACGTGTTTCCCCCACACTGCGCCCCTGAATACAGATATGTAGACCACCCCCCCAATTAATATACTATTAGCCACTTATAGAAAATACACTGAATGTACCGGCACATATTAATCCTAATATTTAGACCCACAATTTGTCAGGTCCATAAATAGTGTTGTGCTGGTTATACGGACCCATGTAGAATGGCAGACCATTCAGAAAATTATATTATACAACAAGAGAACATCCGAATAACAAGTCAAACGGAAACTAGATTGAATCAGCATAAAAAACCTTTATTATGAAGTAGAAGGGTTAGGTGGCACTACATGCACCAGCATGACCGTACCAAGATGCCAAGTAAACAATCATTAGTAATGCACAGAAATATAAAAATTCATTTGTTCCTCAAATGGGACCAGCAGCAGCAAAGGGAAACATATAATGGAATAAAAAGAACATAGTTCCATAAAGATTACCTATGTAGCAAGAGCCTCATCAAATGCTTAAATGATGACAGATTATAGCCTATATACAATTCTCATATAGGACATGAAGAGACAGGAGTAAATACTCACTCAACGGGTGTACACCTCAAATTATGTACGCATATGTGTAATATTAAATAATTACCATAGAAGTGTACAACTCCTATGAGGATCTAAATGATAGTCCCTAAGCGTTAATAGCTAACACATAATCACAATCTGTCATAGATCAAAGAAGAGAAAGGCAAATATTATTTACCAGCATTACCGGTCCAAGTAAGCTGGAGGCACCATGTTGTACAGCCCCGACGCGCGTTTCGGACACTCGTCCTTCGTCAGGGGGCTTAGGGACTATCATTTAGATCCTCATAGGAGTTGTACACTTCTATGGTAATTATTTAATATTACACATATGCGTACATAATTTGAGGTGTACACCCGTTGAGTGAGTATTTACTCCTGTCTCTTTATGTCCTATATGAGAATTGTATATAGGCTATAATCTGTCATCATTTAAGCATTTGATGAGGCTCTTGCTACATAGGTAATCTTTATGGAACTATGTTCTTTTTATTCCATTATATGTTTCCCTTTGCTGCTGCTGGTCCCATTTGAGGAACAAATGAATTTTTATATTTATGTGCATTACTAATGATTGTTTACTTGGCATCTTGGTACGGTCATGCTGGTGCATGTAGTGCCACCTAACCCTTCTACTTCATAATAAAGGTTTTTTATGCTGATTCAATCTAGTTTCCGTTTGACCTTTTATTCGGATGTTCTCTTGTTGTATATTGGCCACTTAGTAATCAAAATATAAAGTGATAAGCAGCACTGTGTCCTCCATTAACTATAATCTCCACAGGCCAGTAGAATAAATTATTCAGTCTCTGTGACTCTCCCCAATTAACTGTAAGGCTATGTGCACACGAAAAATATACCAGGTTTTACAGTACAAGCAAAGTGAAACCCCCATCGCTGCTCTCCCCCAGCACACCCATCACTGCTCTCTCCCAGTACCCCCGTCATTGCTCTTTCCGAGTACCTCCATCATTGCTCTCTCCCAGCACCCCCATCATTGCTCTCTCCCAGCACCCCCATCACTACTCTCCCCAAGTACCCCAGTCATTACTCTTTCCGAGCACCTCCATCATTGCTCTTTCCGAGCACCCCATCATTGCTCTCTCCCAGCACCCCATCATTGCTCTCTCCCAGCACCCCATCATTGCTCTCTCCAGCACCATCATTGCTCTCTCATAGCACCCCATCATTGCTCTCTCCCAGCACCCCCATCATTGCTCTCTCATAGCACCCCATCATTGCTCTCTCTCAGCACCCCGTCATTGCTCTCTCCCAGCACTCCATCATTGCTCTTTCCCAGCACCCCCATCATTGTTCTCTCCCAGCACCCCCATCATTGTTCTCTCCCAGCACCCCCATCATTGCTCTCTCTCAGCACCCCCATCATTGCTCTCTCTCAGCACCCCCATCATTGCTCTCTCTCAGCACCCCCATCATTGCTCTCTCCCAGTACCTCATCATTGCTCTCTCCCAGCACTGCACCCCATCATTGCTCTCTCCCAGCAACCCCCATCATTGCTCTCCCCATCCCCACCATTCTCACCATCTCCATTATTGCTCTCCTCATCCCACCATCCCCATCATTGCTCTCCCCTTCTCCACCATCCTCATCATTGCTCTCCCCATCCCCACCATACTCATCATTGCTCTCCCCATCCCCACCATCCTCATCATTGCTCTCCCCATCCCCACCATCCCAATCATTGCTTTCCCCGTCCCCATCATTGCTCTGCCCATCCCCACTGTCCCCATCATTGCTCTGCCCATCATTTCTCTCCCCATCATTGCTTTGCCGATCACTGCTCTGCCCATCATTGCTCTCCCATCAATGCTCTGCCCATCACTGCTCTGCCCATCACTGCTCTGCCCATCACTTCTCTGCCCATCATTGCTCTCTCCAAGCACCCCCATCATTGTTCTCTCCCAGTACCCTCGTCATTGCTCTTTCCGAGCACCTCCATCATTGCTTTCTCCCAGCACCCCCATCAATGCTCTCTCCCAGCACCCCCATCACTACTCTCCCCAAGTACCCCAGTCATTACTCTTTCCGAGCAGCCCCATCATTGCTCTTTCCGAGCACCCCATCATTGCTTTTTCCCAACACCACCATCATTGTTCTCTCCCAGCACCCCATCATTGTTCTCTCTCAGCACCCCATCATTGCTCTCTCTCAACACCCCCATGATTGCTCTCTCCCAGTACCCCATCATTGCTCTTTCCCAGCACTGCACCCCCATCATTGCTCTCTCCCAGCACCATCATTGCTCTCCCCATCCCCACCATTCTCACCATCTCCATTATTGCTCTCCCCATCCCCACCATCCCCATTATTGCTCTCCCCTTCTCCACCATCCTCATCATTGCTCTCCCCATCCCCACCATCCTGATCATTGCTCTCCCCATCCCCACCATCCTCATCATTGCTCTCCCCATCCCCACCATCCCCATCATTGCTTTCCCTGTCCCCATCATTGCTCTGCCCATCCCCACTGTCCCCATCATTGCTCTGCCCATCATTTCTCTCCCCATCATTGCTTTGCCGATCACTGCTCTGCCCATCATTGCTCTCCCATCATTGCTCTCCCCATCATTGCTCTGCCCATCATTGCTCTGCCCATCATTGCTCTGCCCATCATTGCCCTGCCCATCATTGCTCTGCCCATCACTACTCTGCCCATCATTGCTCTGCCCATCATTGCTTTCCCCCCACCGCCCCTCATTCTCCTGTTCTTCTCCCCAGTGTATCAGTACAAAAAAAAAAACACAACTTACCTCTCAGCACGCTCCCGCAGCATCTTCCTTGTTGCCGTTAACTTCCTCCCTTACACAGGCCCGCGCTGCTTGATGACGTCATCAAGCTGTACGAGCCTGTGTCAGGGAGGAAGCGCCGGGCAAGAAGCAGAGGACGGATCCCTCAGCTCCACTGCAATTTTCCTTCTGTCAGCAGCGGAGCTGGAGGGATCGCTCGCTGCCCGCTGCACATGAGAGGGCAATCTGGCCATGGGCCCCCCAGAGCCTGGGGCTCCGAGAAGCAGGCCAGATTGCCCTCAATATTAACTGCCCGATAAGAGCCCCCCTGCACCCCTGCACAGCCAGGCTCCAGTGCAGCTGCACCGGCTGCACCAGCGGTAGGTCCGCCCCATGTCTCTGAACTAATCAACTGATATCTACCACCACGTAATCTCTGGTCCTCCAAAGACCTCCTTCTCTCCTCCACAATCGTACGTTCCTCATCCAATCGCCTGCAAGACTTCTCCCGAGTATTCCCCATCCTGTAGAATTCTGTGGCCCAACATATCCGATTATCCCCTCATTTGGAACTTTCAAGCAGAACTTGAAAACCCATGTCTTCAGAACAGCTTACAGCCTGCAATGACCCCACTGCCACCTTACCAATAGCAGAGCTGTTGCACCCCCCAAAACTACTATCCTTCCCCATTATCCTGTAGAATGTAAGGCCGCAATGGTAGGGTCCTCTCCCCTTTGTACTTGTCCATCACTATTAGTTTGTTCATTGCAATTTCTATTTGTGTTTGTATGTAACTCCTCCTCATGTACAGCACCATAGAATCAATGGTGCTCTAAAAATAAATAATAACAATAATCCCCCACATGATGTTCCCCCCAGTCTTCACCCCTGCCCTCCATGCCGGTGTGCACACTGCATGAAGCTGCAGCAGTAGTTGGCACAGTGTTTCATCGTCAGCATCATCAGAGATGGGCTGCAGTGGTCTGCTGACCGTTTACAATACCCATCCCACATACTCATCCTCCAACAAAACAAGTGGTTGGGCATCAGTGCACTCAATCTCTTCCAATTGTTGGCCAGGGCCAGATGGATGGCCCACGGAACCACAGCCAGCAGTCATCAAAAAGCAGGAGATCCCGCTGCATGACTTGGGGCTCAGACTGCTTGCCAGGGGGTGAGGTGGAAGACAGATGCCCATGAGCCGCAGGTGCCAAATCTGTGCTTTCAGCAGGGGATTAGGTGGAAGACAAAGCAATGGGACTGAAGGCACTCTCAGCCAACCAACCTAAAACCACTTCTACTTGTTCTGGACTCACCATTCATCCAACGATACTCGGGCCTACGAAATTACACAGAGCATCCTATCGCCTACTTGCAGCAAAGGAAGGCGTTTCATTTGGGCACGTAGCCGACAAAGATCGACCACGGCCTTTCTCTCCCCGCAGCAGCTACATTCACCACCACCAGCAAAACTGACACATCTATTCGATGCTCTCCGCTTTGTTTTCAACCCAAAAAATTGCAGAGTATTACACGGCCTGTATTCAGAGAGAGAGTGGCTCGCAGAGTATTACACGTCCTGTATTCAGAGAGAGAGTGGCTCGCAGATTATTACACTGCCTGTTTTCAGAGTACCCCCTAAAAAAACCAACAAAAAAATACAGTTTTGGCTACCTACTCCTCCTCCACTTTTCCCACCTCCGCCGCCACCTCCACCTCCTCCTCCTCCTCAACCTCCTGCTTCACTTGGACCTCTGCCTCCTGGTTCAAGATTATAATTGTTTCTTTTTTTTTTATTATGTTATTTTAAGTCATTTTCCTATCAACCTTTGTTTTCAGGGCAATTGTCCTGCACTTACCCCCATTTGGCTTCCTTTTGCAGCCCCTTAGCCCTTACTATGAACATTTTACAGCCCTTTTTTAAGCACTGAAGTTAGGGTCCCTATTGACTTCTATTGGGTTCGGGGTCAAGTTCGGTCCAAAACCAAACTTTTAACTGTAGCTTGGTAGAATCTGCTGAACCTGACCATCCATGGATCCACACATCCCTATCAGTAACACATCATTGTCTGCACATAGACGGTCATCTTTCTTGACAGCGCATTTCTTGTTTACAGGGCGATATAATTCTGAGAATGATTCTTTTTAAGCTTAAAGAGGTGGTCCGCTACATTCTATAATGCCCCCTTCCATCCAGTATCGCTCCAAAGTCAAGCGCGCGCTTTCCCTCTCTCCTCTGCTTTCATCGGCCGCAAGCGATCTCTGGATTTTGGGATGTTCACGATTACAGAAATTGTCCTGCCCCCAGCTATTGAGCGAGGGGCCGGTGGAAGGGAGCTGCAGACCCCACAATCACTAGAGGATAGAAACTTTCACCGCACACTCAGGAGATCCAATGCAAAAGTGTTAATGATATTTAGAAAAACCTGCAAGTGGCGACAAAAAACAGCTCTTTTGTTTAGAGGCGACTTTTACGTTTCGGTCCGCTCCTGCGCCTCGCTCACATAGTCGCTCTGAGTAAGGCTGTGATGGTCCAAACCATATGAGAGAAATCCCAGTGGGGATGCATATTCCGTTGAGTCCTTATGGGGAATGGCATTAAGGGCGCTCCTGCACTTCCTGTGTGAAGGCCTTTTGGGATGTGACGTGCGGTGAAACGCCGTTCACAACCCAGTCAGTCGTGGCGGGGGGTTTAGTGCGTGCGACTGGGTCATGCCTAGGTGAATCCAAGAAATCCGGAAGTTGAGGTGACATCAGCCGAGGTCACGTGATGTGGACTGAGCAGGAAGGGATAGCGCCACCCACAGGCACATCTGGCTACATAAGGTATTTCCAAAAATAGTTAGTTAAAAGGTGTAAATGGATGGGGGCATTTTACAATGTAGCGGACCACCTCTTTACACTTGTTCATTGGGTGATTGGCAGCAGTTTACACTGCACAGTTATTGGGAAACATAAGAGTATGTGATGAATGATTAGTGCCGGTCGTCATGGTTACTGTCTGTGACCATAAACCATAGGGAGCAGCGAGCATGGGGAATGGCATAGAATGGATGATAGCTGACAATGATGTTACTATGGTAATAAACTGGGGTGGATGGTATGGATGATTACTGCAATCATTACACTGCTTATAATCTGGAGGGGAGATGATGGATGATTCCTGTAATATTTACTGTAATGACGTATGTGGTTTATTCACAGCGGCCTGTTGATATATATTTATGTAACGTATATAGTCTGTTAATTGCTAGATGAATGCAGAGGAGAGGGAAAGCGCGCGGTGGATGCCGGGCTGTGACAGGAGGTGGCGCCACTGGGTCACGCCGGCATGAATCTGGAATGTGACATGACCTTAGCGGGGTCAGAGCCGGCTGTAGCCGGGGTCAGAGACGCCCAATGAGCTGTCAGTGATAGCGCCCCTCACAGACCCTTATAACAACCAAAGGGAATCACAAAAAAACTTTTTTTCCAAATTGAAATGGATGGGGGCATTATTGATTGCAGAGGACGACCTCTTTAATAAACCGTCCTGTTATTTAGTAACAATTCTTTATAAAGGGACAGTGAACACTTCTGACTAATTGTAACTTATAATTTGTAGAGTCCTGTAAATGAAGAGGTTCCTGCACACGGCCCCCGCTCAGCAGACAGCAGGCGGGTTACTCACTAGCACCTTTAGGAAGGCAGCTTTTTTAAGAAAAATAAAAGTAGCATGCCAAAAATGTATATAGAAATCCATGTAGCAACCTTATGGCAGCTTTACATTCTAGTTGTAATTCCTGCTTATGACGCGCCCCCTGGGCCATATTCTTTAGGGGGAATATCCGGAGCCGGATCAGATGGGAGTTGTAGTCTCCGAGTGGCTGTGACCCGGTCCGTGCCCAGGGTGTCAAACTCAGTTGTATGTGGCAGTCCTACAGATGTTACTAAGTTCTTAATGTCGACTACGCCACCCGTTGTATTGCGGTCACTATGGCCGCCGCTGCAGCAGGGTCCGCTGAGGCTGATGGTGTAGGTGCAGCTATTGATGGTATAACCCCCAACGGGTGGGGTATAGCCTCAGGGGGATCAGGTGCAGAGGATGGGAGTTGTGGTGAAGCAGTGTAGACGGCAATCAGAGACAGAGTCGGGTTATGCAGTTTAGGATGTTTACTCACTGCTGATGTTCTGGTCACTCCAGCTTCGAGTGACCTCCCGAGCCGTGCTGCGTCCACCAGGTTCTGGATCCAGCCAACCCCCAAATAAGTCCGGAGCGTGACCCTGAGCTCTCCTTCTGTCCTTTCTCTGGCCGTCCCCACTATTGATCCACCCAGGTCCAGCTCCCTCGGGCCTTCTGTTGGGAGACCCTTGGCCTTGGGCTCCCTGACCCTCCTCGTGGTATGCCTTCGTGGTGGATGTGGTGGGTGATCGTGACAAACGCTGCCCACAGTCTCCGGTCTCTGGCTGGGGAGTGTTTTTGCCCCCACCAGCTTGGGTTCCGGTACCCTGTGCCGACTCTTCACCCGGGGATTTAAGTTGGGTTCTTGGAGTCCTTTTCTTCTGTTTCCCCCTCTGGGTCTCTCTTTCTCCTCTCTCACTCTGGGTCTCTCTTCTCCTCCGCTCGCTGACTTTCTCTCTGCAACTGACCCTGTTCTTAGTTGGTGCCCACCTTATATACACCCTCTATGTGTGAGCTCAGGTGACCAGCACCCAATGAGCTCCTATCTTTACCCAGGCTGCTCCCCCTATCTGCCCCTACACTACTTGGGATGTACCACCCCCCTCCCACTCCAGCCAGGAACAGACTCGGTCGTACCTGCACATTTCTAAGTGGGAGTACCGTCGGTCTGCTCCTCGGAAATGGGATGTGTGTAGTGCATGCAGCCTACCGAGCTCAGTTCCACACTCCTTCCTTACCCGGGAGTGGAATATCACACCTCTGGGTTGAGGTGCAATACCCCTGTAGCAGCCGAATCCTCAGGGTGCTACATTCCCCCCTGGTAAATCACAGCACGTCCTCGGGCTGTAAGACAAAAACATCACATCACATACAAAATTTTTCATAAACATATAAAACATATAAAACATATAAAACATTATATAAATTAGCAGCATTAAACATTCTCGTCGTCTCTTGTTCCTCCTTCGGTCACTGGGCAACTGTTGACCGGGCAAAGTGCGACAGTCTTTCTAGAAAAATGGTTTTCCTATAAAACCGGTAGGGGGCGCTTTAGGACGCGCAACTATATACAGGGATATGGCCGCTCTCAGTCCTCGGCCAGTTAAGGAGGGAAAGGGAATGGCTGCTCACAGTCCTCAGCCTGTGGGATTAAGGGTAAACGGGTGAACAGTTTACTCAGCTGGTCCCAACGGGGACTATATTTGCAGTAACAGTTTCTTTGTACCCCGGTCGGGTAACTATTTACAGCACCTGCTCCGCTGTACTTAACGACGTCTTCCTCCTGCTCTTTCTTTGGGGATCTTAGCTTCAGACCCGTCCGGATCCTCTTGCTCTTCCTCCTCACATCGCAGCTCCTCCTCTGTCAGGCGATGCACATGGAGGGCGTAAGGTCCTTTGGCACACTTGTGCCGGGTAAAGGTGACCTCGTCCCCGATATAAAGGTCACGACCTCTGTGCCCCTCCGGCAGATGGGACTCCACATCTCTGCGCGTGACAAAGACGTCGCCGGGGGTGTTGTGGTCTCTGATGAAGCCCCACCCATGCTGCATATTGAACTTAATTACAGTCCCGGTGGTGCGGGGACTGTGCGCTGCACGGGGGTCTCTCCTGGTTCGGCTCTTCTGCTCGGCGCTCCTTATTTGGGCCTGTTGTTCCCGGACCCGCCTCTCTCTCCGCTCCCTCGCAAACTCCTCGAGCTGCTGTCGGCAGCACTCAGCACGCTCCGCTGCAGCTGCCCTGGTTTCTTGAGTGAACCCCATTAGGTCTTCTCCGGTGGGGTCCCACTCAAATTGGGTCTCTTCAAGCGGGGGCGAGATCCTTATCACGGGCTTCGGAGCCGGAATCAGGGGTGCACACATGGCCCCAACTCTCCTCTGGTGCTCCAGTTCATAATATTTCTGGGGCCAGATGAAAGGCTGCCCGTCCGGCCACGTGTGCTGGGCAAACAAGTCCTCTCCCAGACGCGGCACCCTTGGTTTTACGGGTGCGGGCGCGGTGGTGGTGGCGCCCGGGTTGCCCAGGCCTTGCGGCCAGGCCTGGGGCACCTGGAAGGTGAAGGGCACCGTTAGGACGGCGGCGCCCTGGGCTACCTGGCCTTGCGGCCAGGCCGGAGGCTCCGCGGAGGTAGGGGGCGCTGTTGGTGATGCGACGCCCGGAAATTCTAGGCCCTGCGACCAGGCTGGTGTTACTTCCTGTTTTGCCACGCTCGGGGTCGGTGCGCATGGCGTCACAGGGGTCGCGGCGGCGGCTTCCGGTTGGGGCCTAGTCTGCGTCGGTGACATGGCGTTTTCGGGCACAGCAGGGGGACTTTCGGGCTCTGCGACGGGGAGCTGGGGCAGGTAAGCGGTGTCCCGGTTTGGGGTATAGACGTCCCCTTTACCTGCCTCCATGCGTTCGGCTCCCTTCTCGGCGCCGTCTCCGGCCTTGGGTCCTCCCGCGCCATCCTCAGAGGCGGTCTGTCTCCTCATCTTGGCTGGCGTGCTCCGGGTCTTGGTTTGCTGGGCCATCTCTCGGCTCCACTCCGCCAATGTCTCTCGCTGTACCCGGGCCATCCTCCGTGCGAGGCCCTCCAGGGCAGTCTGTGCACACTCCCGGTCTCGGGGGAGCTGTGCAAGGACCTCCACTAGGCCTAGTGGGGTCGTGGTTTCCAGCAGGCTCCTGACCAACGGGTCGGTGCTGCTCTGCTCTTCTTCCAGCAGGCTCCTGGCCAGCGGGCCGGTGCTGCTCTGCTCTCTCGCCATCTCCGGGTGAGCTTCTCTGCTACTCTTCTCCAGGCTTCCTGCCTCCGGGTGCGCTCGCTCCAGACTGCTCCAGGCGGCACCCATCTTCGTTCTTTTCTTTCGTCTCCTCCCACTTCGAGGGCGGTCCCGGGACCACTGGGTGACTGTCAGCTCCAGGGGCGGTTCTTTCACGCTGACAGACACCTCTAGCATCACAGTCTCTGTTGGTGGGGGCGGTTTCCACTTTTGGCGCCATTTTCGGTCCTGGCCCACGATGGGAGGTGGCCTCTCACCACCCTCTGGCACGCCCATAATGGCGTCCGCTCTTCCAAGGCGGGAAACCTTTGGAAATGGCGGGAATCGCTTCCCAGTGGCGGGAAACTCTGCAGATGGCGGGAAAAAGTTGTTAATGGCGGACACCCGGCGGGAATCGACTGGTGATGGGGTCCAATGGCGGGGACCCTCCGGAACCGGCAGGAGACTTCTTTTTGAGGTAAACTCGCACTTTCCTTCAGGCACGCAGTACCCGGGTGTTGCGGGCACGTAATCCTGCCGACTACGCCAAAGTTGACGCGCCCCCTGGGCCATATTCTTTAGGGGGAATATCCGGAGCCGGATCAGATGGGAGTTGTAGTCTTCCGAGTGGCTGTGACCCGGTCCGTGCCCAGGGTGTCAAACTCAGTTGTATGTGGCAGTCCTACAGATGTTACTAAGTTCTTAATGTCGACTACGCCACCCGTTGTATTGCGGTCACTATGGCCGCCGCTGCAGCAGGGTCCGCTGAGGCTGATGGTGTAGGTGCAGCTATTGATGGTATAACCCCCAACGGGTGGGGTATAGCCTTAGGGGGATCAGGTGCAGAGGATGGGAGTTGTGGTGAAGCAGTGTAGACGGCAATCAGAGACAGAGTCGGGTTATGCAGTTTAGGATGTTTACTCACTGCTGATGTTCTGGTCACTCCAGCTTCGAGTGACCTGCCGAGCCGTGCTGCGTCCACCAGGTTCTGGATCCAGCCAACCCCCAAATAAGTCCGGAGCGTGACCCTGAGCTCTCCTTCTGTCCTTTCTCTGGCCGTCCCCACTATTGATCCACCCAGGTCCAGCTCCCTCGGGCCTTCTGTTGGGAGACCCTTGGCCTTGGGCTCCCTGACCCTCCTCGTGGTATGCCTTCGTGGTGGATGTGGTGGGTGACCGTGACAAACGCTGCCCACGGTCTCCGGTCTCTGGCTGGGGAGTGTTTTTGCCCCCACCAGCTTGGGTTCCGGTACCCTGTGCCGACTCTTCACCCGGGGATTTAAGTTGGGTTCTTGGAGTCCTTTTCTTCTGTTTCCCCCTCTGGGTCTCTCTTTCTCCTCTCTCACTCTGGGTCTCTCTTCTCCTCCGCTCGCTGACTTTCTCTCTGCAACTGACCCTGTTCTTAGTTGGTGCCCACCTTATATACACCCTCTATGTGTGAGCTCAGGTGACCAGCACCCAATGAGCTCCTATCTTTACCCAGGCTGCTCCCCCTATCTGCCCCTACACTACTTGGGATGTACCACCCCCCTCCCACTCCAGCCAGGAACAGACTCGGTCGTACCTGCACATTTCTAAGTGGGAGTACCGTCGGTCTGCTCCTCGGAAATGGGATGTGTGTAGTGCATGCAGCCTACCGAGCTCAGTTCCACACTCCTTCCTTACCCGGGAGTGGAATATCACACCTCTGGGTTGAGGTGCAATACCCCTGTAGCAGCCGAATCCTCAGGGTGCTACACTTATCTCGTCTTTTGGTTTTTATTTTGATTTGATTTGACGACTTTTCTCTTTTCTACAACTACAAATCTGTCGGCTTTCTAATATCGGCTCGTGGACCTGTTGGTTCAACCACATTCACCGTCTCCTATTACTACATCAGGATCATCACAGTCCAACGTTGTATTAAAATAATTTAATGTCGTCAAACAATAATGAGAATTGTATGAACAGGATGTGGAGAGGAGAGTTTCAGAATCGGGTGGATTCAGTCCTCTCTTAACATAGTAACATAGCTTGTGAAGCCGAATAAAGACTTGCGTCCATCAAGTTCGACCTGTTAGTTCTGTAATTGCTAAAGTTGATCCAGAGGAGGCAAAAACCCCAAATGATTTGGCCAATCTTCACCTGAGGAAAAATTCCCTCCCGACTCTGAAACCAGCAGTCAGAATAAATCCCTGTATCAACCTACTATTTTATTCTATTTTTAAGTATATGCAGAAATCTGCCTGGTATCTAGAAATGCATCCAGTCCCCGCTTGAACTGGTGTAGTGAATCCGACATTACCGTCTCCTCACTCAGTGAATTCCATATTCTCACTGCTCTTACCGTAAAGAACCCCTTCCTATGCTGGTGCTGAAACCTTTTCTCTTCCAGTCTTAGTGAGTGCCCTCTTGTTACCGTAATATCCATCCTTTTGAACAAATCCCGGGCAAGATCTCTATACTGTCCCCTAACATATTTGTACACATTTATTATGTCCCCCCTCAACCTTCTCTTTTCCAGGCTGAATAGTCCTAGTTTTGCCAACCTCTCTGGGTATTGCAGTCCCTCCATTCCCTTTATTAATTTTGTTGCCCTCCTTTGTACCTTTTCAAGCTCATTTATATCCTTTCTATATATTGGGGCCCATAACTGAGCACAGTATTCCAAGTGTGGTCTGACCAGAGCTTTGTACAGTGGAAGAACAATGTTCTCCTCCTTTGCAGCTATACCTCTTCTGATACATCCCATTACCCTGTTTGCCCTTACAGCAGCCGCCTGACTTTGGGCACTCCAATTTAGTTTGCTATCAATCAAGATGCCCAAGTCCTTCTCCATCTCTGAATTCCCCAATGATTTCCCATTCAGTGAGTACTGGTGACTTCCATTTTTCCTTTCCATATGTATGACCTTACATTTCTCCTCGTTAAACCTCATTTGCCATTTAATGCTCCACCTGCCCAGCTTATCCAAATCCCTCTGTAGGTCTGCACTATCCTCTTTTGTATTAATTGTTTTACATAACTTTGTGTCATCTGCAAATATTGATATTTTACTATTTATCCCGTTGACTATGTCGTTAATAAAGATATTAAATAACATTGGGCCTAGTACAGACCCCTGTGGTACCCCACTAGTGACGCTTACCCAATCTGAGTATCTTCCTAGACTTAGACCCGGCGATATAACACAAGAAGCAGAATCATTAGAGCTGCGTCACTTACACCGCAGACAGGACGTGCGAGATTCCAATAAACATTTAAAGCTGCTTAGATTAAAAAGCTTATTCCAAAAATCATAATTTATTCCCTATGGGACTGTAGGGAATAGTCGGGGCTGTAATCTGACAGTCTTATAGACAATGAATAAAGTTGTGGTCTAGCATGTACACCTCCACTCCATTCACTACAGGGCTATGCAGAGCCTGGTTCCTGGGATCTAGCGACCCATTGTCTGGATTGCTGAGGGGGCCAGTGGTTGGACCCCAAACGATTAGTAAGTTTTATTATTGATATGGGACAACTTAGAATTTTGAGAAAAACACTTTAGTTCTGTAAGAGTCAAGGCTGTATGTATATATATATATGGATTAGAATGTGTATAAGTGGATTACATGAAGTGATATTATTCTATAATTATATATATATACAGTACAGACCAAAGGTTTGGACACACCTTCTCATTTAAAGATTTTTCTGTATTTTCTTGACTATGAAAATTGTACATTCACACTGAAAGCATCAAAACTATGAATTACCACATGTGGAATTATATACTTAACAAAAAAGTGTGAAACAACTGAAAATATGTCTTATATTCTAGGTTCTTCAAAGTAGCCACCTTTTGCTTTGATGACTGCTTTGCACACTCTTGGCATTCTCTTGATGAGCTTCAAGAGGTAGTCACCGGAAATGGTCTTCCAACAATCTTGAAGGAGTTCCCAGAGATGCTTAGCACTTGTTGGCCCTTTTGCCTTCACTCTGCGGTCCAGCTCACGCCAAACCATCTCGATTGGGTTCAGGTCTGGTGACTGTGGAGGCCAGGTCATCTGGCGTAGCCCCCCATCACTCTCCTTCTTGGTCAAATAGCCCTTACACAGCCTGGAGGTGTTTGGGGTCATTGTCCTGTTGAAAAATAAGTGATGGTCCAACTAAACGCAAACCGGATGGAATAGCATGCCGCTGCAAGATGCTGTGGTAGCCATGCTGGTTCAGTATGCCTTCAATTTTGAATAAATCCCCAACAGTGTCACCAGCAAAGCCCCCCCACACCATCACACCTGCTCCCCCATGCTTCACGGTGGGAACCAGGCATGTAGAGTCCATCCGTTCACCTTTTCTGCGTCGCACAAAGACACGGTGGTTGGAACCAAAGATCTCAAATTTGGACTCATCAGACCAAAGCACAGATTTCCACTGGTCTAATGTCCATTCCTTGTGTTCTTTAGCCCAAACAAGTCTCTTCTGCTTGTTGCCTGTCCTTAGCAGTGGTTTCCTAGCAGCTATTTTACCATGAAGGCCTGCTGCACAAAGTCTCCTCTTAACAGTTGTTGTAGAGATGTGTCTGCTGCTAGAACTCTGTGTGGCATTGACCTGGTCTCTAATCTGAGCTGCTGTTAACCTGCGATTTCTGAGGCTGGTGACTCGGATAAACTTATCCTCAGAAGCAGAGGTGACTCTTGGTCTTCCTTTCCTGGGGCGGTCCTCATGTGAGCCATTTTCTTTGTAGCGCTTGATGGTTTTTGCAACTGCACTTGGGGACACTTTCAAAGTTTTCCCAATTTTTCGGACTGACTGACCTTTATTTCTTAAAGTAATGATGGCCACTCGTTTTTCTTTACTTAGCTGCTTTTTTCTTGCCATAATACAAATTCTAACAGTCTATTCAGTAGGACTATCAGCTGTGTATCCACCTGACTTCTGCACAACACAACTGATGGTCCCAACCCCATTTATAAGGCAAGAAATCCCACTTATTAAACCTGACAGGGCATACCTGTGAAGTGAAGACCATTTCCGGTGACTACCTCTTGAAGCTCATCAAGAGAATGCCAAGAGTGTGCAAAGCAGTCATCAAAGCAAAAGGTGGCTACTGTGAAGACCCTAGAATATAAGACATATTTTCAGTTGTTTCACACTTTTTTGTTAAGTATATAATTCCACATGTGGTAATTCATAGTTTTGATGCCTTCAGTGTGAATGTACAATTTTCATAGTCATGAAAATACAGAAAAATCTTTAAATGAGAAGGTGTGTCCAAACTTTTGGTCTGTACTGTATATATATATATATATGGATTAGAATGTATATAAGTGGATTACATGAAGTGATAACATTCTATAATACATATATATATAATTAAATCCTCTTATATTTACTAATTGAAATACTTTTCCACAATTAGACTTCAGAAGCAGAAGCCGTTGTATCATTTCACTTTCTATTGTTTTTCTATTTATGACTCTTTACATTCTTATCTGCATTTATCTATCAGTAAATTACAGCTGGAGATGATTTATTGCCATTCATGTGATACAAATTAGGCAATGTCTGGAATCACACTAATGGTTGGACTAGGACAGCCATTATATTAGTGGTTTGCAGGTTCTGAGCCTATAACTCAGATACAACCAGGGGGGAGTAAGGGATTTCCAGGAGGGCCGCAGGCAGAACACTTGTATTTTATATAATATATGATAAACTGTTCTCCGCTGTTTCAGCACAGTAATAGCCGGGTATTATAGAAAGCCGACTGCTGACTGACACACAAGGTGACATCAATGGTCTCAAGGATTGAAAGTTGATCGTTCCATTCTCAGGGGGTCTTTTGTGTAAGGATATGTTCACACATCATGTTTTTTTCTGCAGCAAAACCTGATCTCTTGCCAGATGTTTGTTCGGGATTTTTCTTGCTGTTTTGCTTATTTTTTTGGTGCATTTTTGCTGCGTTTTTTTCAGTGAAAAAAAGATAAAAATTTCTGGTTTTGGCGCAAAAAAAACGCTGAAAAAAACATTGAAAAACCTGACACCTGCATTTTTGGTGCGTTTTTTCAGCGTTTTTTCCACCACCCATTACTTTCAATGGGTAAAAAAAACACTGAAAAAACGCTGAAAGAAGTGACATGCTCTATTTGGCAAAAAAACCCATGATGTGTGCATGAGATTTCTGGAATCTCATAGACTTTGCGGCTACTGCAAAACGCAGCTGAAAATTTGCATAAAAAAACGCATTAAAAAAAACGCTGAAAGAAAACATGATGTGTGAACATAGCCTAAAGGTTGGTAAACACTTAAAACAATGCAATGAAGACTGGTCTGATCTTCACAGTCCTCTACTTCTGAGATTTGTATGACTTCATTCACACCTTCACTCAAGTGTAGGTACAAAACAGGGATCCAGTTCTCTAATAAATCCACACCTCATCCACCATGAAACTTCAGCTGCCTTCCGTCCAGCGCCGGACTGGGGTGTCTGGGGCCCACCAGGGACATTGACTACAGGGGCCACCCACCCGAGCCCACCCTTCAGCTATTTGCAGATACCTGTTAGCCGTTATCCCCATTATATTGGCGGCTCCTGCCCATCACTCTGCGCTCACCAGAAATGCCATGTACAATTACTGGAGTTTGCATTAAAGGGTTTTTATTGGTGAAGTTCTCAGCGATGCACATGTAGCACCCTGAGGATTCGGCTGCTACAGGGGTATTGCACCTCAACCCAGAGGTGTGATATTCCACTCCCGGATAAGGATGGAGAGTGGAACTGAGCTCGGTAGGCTGCATGCACTACACACATCCCATTTCCGGGGAACAGACCGATGGTACTCCCACTTAGAAATGTGCAGGTACAACCGAGTCTGTTCCTGGCTGGAGTGGGAGGGGGGTGGTACATCCCATGTAGTGTAGGGGCAGATAGGGGGAGCAGCCTGGGTAAAGATAGGAGCTCATTGGGTGCTGGTCACCTGAGCTCACACATAGAGGGTGTATATAAGGTGGGCACCAACTAAGAACAGGGTCAGATGCAGAGAACAAGTCAGATGCAGAGAACAAGTCAGTTGGAGACAGCAAGACAGCTGCAGAGGAGCAGACAGCAAGCAGAGAGGAAGTCAGCCTGCAGCAAGGGAGAAGAGAGACCCTGAGTGAGAGAGGAGCAGAGAAGGAGTACCCAGAGGGGAAAACAGAGAGGACCCAAGAACCCAAATTAAAGCACCGGGTGAGGAGTCGGCACAGGGTACCGGAACCCAAGCTGGTGGGGGTAAAAACACTCCCCAGCCAGAGACCGGAGACCGTGGGCAGCGTTTGTCACGGTCACCCAATACATCCACCCCGAAGGCACACCACATGAAGGGTCAGGGAACCCAAGGCCAAGGGTGTCCCAACAGAAGGCCCGAGGGAGCTGGACCTAGGTGGATCACTGGTGGGGACGGCCAGAGAACGGGACAGAAGGAGAGCTCAGGGCCACGCTCCGGACTTGTTTGGGGGTTGGCTGGATCCAGGACCTGGTGGACGCAGCACGGCTCGGGTGGTCACTAGCAGCTGGAGTGACCAGTACAACATCTGCAGTAAGTAAACACCCTTAACTGCACAACCCGACTCTGTCTTCATTGCCGTCTGCACTGCACCACCACAACCCCCATCCTCTGCACCTGTCCTCCCTGAGGCTATACCCCTCCCGTTGGGGGTTATCCCACCAAGCTGCGCACCCACCATCAGCCTCAGCGGACCCTGCTGCAGCGGCGGCCACAGTGACCGCATCACAACGGGTGGCGTAGTCGACACAAAAGAACTCTTAATAACATCTGTAGGACTGCCACATACAACTCAGTTTGACGCCCTGGGCACGGGCCGGGTCACAGCCGCTCGGAGACTACAACCCCCCATCTGATCCGGTGCCGGGTATTCCCCTCAAAAAGGAATATGTCCCAGGGGGTGCGTCAATTTTGGCGTAGTCGGCAGGATTACGTGCCCGCAACAACCGGGTACTGCGTGCCTGAAGAAAAGTGCAAGTTTACCTCAGAAAGAAGTCTCCCGCCGGTTCCGGAGGGTCCACGCCATCGGACCCCATCACAGGTCGTTTCCCGCCGATTGTCCGCCATTTCCAGCTTGTTCCCGCCATCTGCAGAGTTTCCCGCCACTGGGCGACGCTTCCCGCCAAATCCGAAGATTTCCCGCCTTGGAAGAGCAGCGGACGCCATTATGGGCGTGCCAAAGGAGGGCAGGAGGCCGCCTCCCATCGTGGGCCAGGACAGAAAATGGCGCCAAAAGTGGAAACCGCCCCCACCAACAGAGACTGTGATGCTGGAGGTGTCTGTCAGCGTGAAAGAACTCCCCCTGGAGCTGACAGTCACCGAGTTGCCCCGGGACCGCCCTCTAAGTGGGAGGAGACGAAAGAAAAGAACGAAGATGGGTGCCGCCTGGAGCAGTCTGGAGCGAGCGCACCCGGAGGCAAGAAGTCTAACGAGGAGTAGCGGAGGAGCTTACCCGGATATGGAGAGAAAGCAGAACAGCACCGGCCCGCTGGCCAGGAGTCTGCTAAAGATCGAGGAAGGAGAGCAGAGCAGCACCGGCCCGCTGGCCAGGAGCCTGCTGGAGGGAGAGCAGAGCAGCACCGACCCGTTGGTCAGGAGCCTGCTAGACACCACGACCCCACTAGGCCTAGTGGAGGTCCTTGCACAGCTCCCCCGAGACCGGGAGTGTGCACAGACTGCCCTGGAGGGCCTCGCACGGAGGATGGCCCGGGTACAGCGCGAGATATTGGCGGAATGGAGCCGAGAGATGGCCCAGCAAGCTGAGACCAGTCAACGGAGCACGCTACCCTGGAAGAGGAAACAGACCGCCTCTGAGGATGGCGCGGGAGGACCCAAGGCCGGAGACGACGCTGAGAAGGGAGCCGAACGAGTGGAGGCAGGTAAAGGGGACGCCTATACCCCAAGCCGTGAAACCGCCCACCTGCCCCAGCTCCCCGTCGCAGAGCCCGAAAGTCCCCCTGCCGTGCCCGTAGCCGCCATGTCACCGCTATGGACTAGGCCCCGACCGGAAGCCGCCGCAGCGACCCCTGTGACGTCACGCGCCTCGACCCGGAGCGTGACAAAGCAGGAAATACCACCAGCCTGGTCGCAAGGCCTAGTACCCCCGGGCGCCGCATCACCAACAGCGCCCCCTACCTCCGCGGAGCCTCCGGCCTGGTCGCAAGGCCAGGTAGCCCAGGGCGCCGCCGTATTAACGGTGCCCTTCACCTTCCAGGTGCCCCAGGCCTGGCCGCAAGGCCTGGGCAACCCGGGCGCCACCACCACCGCGCCCGCGCCCGTAAAACCAAGGGTGCCACACCTGGGGGAGGACTTGTTCAGCCAGCTCACATGGCCGGACGGGCGGCCCTTCATCTGGCCCGAAGGATACCATGAGCTGGAAAGGCAGCAGAGACTAAGACCCCTGGATGAACCCCTGATTCCGGCTCCGAAGCACGTGGCACGGGTCTCGCCTCCTTTGGAAGAAGCCCAATTTGAGTGGGACCCCACCGGAGAAGACCTAATGGGGTTCACTCAGGAAACCAGGGCAGCTGCAGCGGAGCGTGCTGAGTGTTGCCGACAGCAGCTCGAGGAGTTCGCAAGGGAGCGGAGAGAGAGGCGGGTCCGAGAGCAACAGGCCCAAGTACGGAGTGCCGAGCAGAAGAGCCGGACCAGGAGGGACCCCCGTGCAGCGCATTGTCCCCGCACCATCGGGACAGTGATCAAGTTCAACCAGCAGCATGGGTGGGGCTTCATTAGAGACAACAACACCCCCGGCGACGTCTTTGTCACACGCAGAGACGTGGAGTCCCATCTGCCGGAGGGGCACAGAGGTCGTGACCTCTACATCGGAGACGAGGTCACCTTCACCCGGCACAAGTGTGCCAAAGGACCTTACGCCCTCCACGTACACCGCCTGACGGAGGAGGAGCTGCGGTGCGAAGAGGAGGAGCAAGAGGACCCGGACGGGTCTGAAGTAACAACCAGCTATAAGCAAAGAGCAGGAGGAAGACGCCGTTGAGGGCGGCAGAGCAGTTGATGTAAATAGTTACCCGACCGGGTACCAAAGAGACTGTTGATACATATATATAGTCCCCGTTGGGACCAGCTGAGTGAACTGTTTACCCGTTAACCCCTTAATCCTTTACCAGGCTGAGGACTGTGAGCAGCCATTCCCTTCCCTCTACCTGGCCGAGGACTGAGAGCGGCCAACTCCCCTGTATATAGTTGCGCTTCCTAAAGCGCCCCCTACCGGTTTTATAGGAAAACCAGTTTTTCTAAGAGACTGTCGCACTTTTCCCGGACACACGTTGCATAGTGTCCGGAGGAGGAACCTGAAACAAGAGACGACGAGAATGTTTATATGAAAAGTTTTATATATATATAATGTTTTATATGTTTTATATGTTTATATGAAAATTTTGTATGTTTTGGTGTTGTTTTATGTCTTACAGCCCGAGGACGTGCTGTGATTTACCAGGGGGGAATGTAGCACCCTGAGGATTCGGCTGCTACAGGGGTATTGCACCTCAACCCAGAGGTGTGATATTCCACTCCCGGATAAGGATGGAGAGTGGAACTGAGCTCGGTAGGCTGCATGCACTACACACATCCCATTTCCGGGGAACAGACCGACGGTACTCCCACTTAGAAATGTGCAGGTACAACCGAGTCTGTTCCTGGCTGGAGTGGGAGGGGGGTGGTACATCCCATGTAGTGTAGGGGCAGATAGGGGGAGCAGCCTGGGTAAAGATAGGAGCTCATTGGGTGCTGGTCACCTGAGCTCACACATAGAGGGTGTATATAAGGTGGGCACCAACTAAGAACAGGGTCAGATGCAGAGAACAAGTCAGATGCAGAGAACAAGTCAGTTGGAGACAGCAAGACAGCTGCAGAGGAGCAGACAGCAAGCAGAGAGGAAGTCAGCCTGCAGCAAGGGAGAAGAGAGACCCTGAGTGAGAGAGGAGCAGAGAAGGAGTACCCAGAGGGGAAAACAGAGAGGACCCAAGAACCCAAATTAAAGCACCGGGTGAGGAGTCGGCACCGGGTACCGGAACCCAAGCTGGTGGGGGTAAAAACACTCCCCAGCCAGAGACCGGAGACCGTGGGCAGCGTTTGTCACGGTCACCCATCACATCCACCCCGAAGGCACACCACATGAAGGGTCAGGGAACCCAAGGCCAAGGGTGTCCCAACAGAAGGCCCGAGGGAGCTGGACCTAGGTGGATCACTGGTGGGGACGGCCAGAGAACGGGACAGAAGGAGAGCTCAGGGCCACGCTCCGGACTTGTTTGGGGGTTGGCTGGATCCAGGACCTGGTGGACGCAGCACGGCTCGGGTGGTCACTAGCAGCTGGAGTGACCAGTACAACATCTGCAGTAAGTAAACACCCTTAACTGCACAACCCGACTCTGTCTTCATTGCCGTCTGCACTGCACCACCACAACCCCCATCCTCTGCACCTGTCCTCACTGAGGCTATACCCCTCCCGTTGGGGGTTATCCCATCAAGCTGCGCACCCACCATCAGCCTCAGCGGACCCTGCTGCAGCGGCGGCCACAGTGACCGCATCACAACGGGTGGCGTAGTCGACACAAAAGAACTCTTAATAACATCTGTAGGACTGCCACATACAACTCAGTTTGACGCCCTGGGCACGGGCCGGGTCACAGCCGCTCGGAGACTACAACCCCCCATCTGATCCGGTGCCGGGTATTCCCCTCAAAAAGGAATATGTCCCAGGGGGTGCGTCACACAGGTTGGGAAGGGGGTCACTTATTTATTAGTGGAATCCGCACTGTCAGGAGATTGCGGCACTTTGAGTATTTGGTGAGATTTTTACCTCTGTATTTATAAGACAAATCCAGGAGTGGAGCGATCCGAGGTCATGTTTTATGCATTTCTCACCCACTCCTGGTTTTGTCCTATAAATACAGAGGTGAAAATCTCACCAAATGCCAACTTGCTTTCTCTGGTGAACCTCTGTAACTGCATCTCTGCTGCTGTGTAATAGTCACAGGACAGGGAGGGGTTAAACATCCAAGTATTTAATATCTATTGGAAATAAAGAGGTTTCCCCTTATTGATATCAGATAAAACAAATGACCAACCACAATCCACTCTACCAAGACCAATATTACCAGATAGAAGGCAGAAATACTACCACACCGTGACCAGATCACATATTACCACCACATAGTGCCCAAATAATGCCACATACAAGGCACAAATACCGCCACACCATGACCAAAGCACATAATACCACCACATAGTGATCAAATGCTACCAGATACAAGGTATAAATACTGACACACCATGAGACCACATATTACCACCACATAGTGACCGAATAATACCACATACAAGGGACAAATATCGTCATGTCATGACCAAAGCACATAATGCCACGACATAGTGACAAATAATACTAAAATAATAAAAATGTAAAAAAGCTCTGTACATTGGGTCAGTGTACAGGTTATACAGTGATCACCAGTGACATTATACACAGAAGCTCCATATATAGTGTCAGTGTACAGGTAATGCAATGATCACCAGTGACATTATACACAGGAGCTCTGTATATAGTGTCAGTGTACAGGCAATGCAATGATCACCATTGATATTATACACCGAAGCTCTGTATATAGTGTACAGGTTATACAGTGATCACCAGTGACATTATACACAGAAGCTCCATATATAGTGTCAGTGTACAAGTAATGCAATGATCACCATTGATATTATACACAGGAGCTCTGTATATAGTGTCAGTGTACAGGTTATACAGTGATCACCAGTGATATTATACGCAAGAGCTCTGTATATAGTGTCAGTGTACAGGTAATGCAATGATCACCATTGATATTATACACAGGAGCTCTGTATATAGTGTCAGTGTGGGTGTATAGGTAATACACATACTCACAAGTCCTTTATCTGTCGCAGACCGATATATCACATCTTCTATGCAGGACTTATCTCTGCAGAAAATAACATGGTTAGCTATAACTGATCACTTCCAGAGCACAATCCACACTTTTCCCAAGACTTCTACACTACATGAAATGACAAAAAAGCAACATAGTGCGGCACTACACAGTAACAGTGCTCCAGCGTCATTCTGTGCCTGCTAATCTGTCAGCAGACATATTGTCTGATGGCAAAGATGTAGCAGAGCTGAAGACAGAAGACCTATGGATTACGTTGGAGTGAGGATTTTTCTTTATTAAAGATGGAGTCCCTAAATGTGTTTTATTTTTAATAAAAAAAAAATTCTCTTTTTTTTTTTCTGTTTACTAGAAATTCATGGTGGCTATGTCTAATTTGGCGTGACACCATGAATTTCGGGCTTAGTACCAGCTGATAATACAAAGCTGGCCTGGCTCGTCCACGTCCACGTCCCACCGCAGCGTTCAATTGTCCTTATCCCAGACCTTTGAATGAAAGCGCAAATTCGCAGCCAACGCCCCACAGGCCACAGTCCTAAATTCGCACATTTCACGACTGCTAGCCTTGGAAATGCTGCCTTTTAGGCTGGTGGAGAAGGAATCCTTCGGCAACCTTATGGCGGTGGCCGTCCCTCGGTACTCGGTCCCCAGCCGACACTATTTTGCCTGGTGTGCCATCCCCGCACTACACAAGCACGTGTCCCAAAACATCTGCCGTGCCCTCAACAACGCAGTTACTGGGAGAGTCCACCTGACAACGGACACGTGGACAAGTGCTTGTGGCCAGGGACGGTACATCTCCCTGACGGCACACTGGGTAAAGATAGTGGAAGCCGGGACCCAGTCGGACCTTGGGACGGAACACATCCTCCCCACACCGTGGATTGCGGGCCCTATGTCAGTCAGAGTTGCCCCCACAGTGTACAGCTCCTGCACATCATCCTCATCCTCCTCCTCATGTTCAGCCTCCATCTCAGATATCACCACATCAGTTACAAGCTGGAAGCACTGCAGCACTGCCTCCGCCAAGCGGCAACAGGCTGTGCTGAAACTCATAAGCTTAGGTGAGAAACCTCACACTGCTTGTGAGTTGTGGACAGCTGTGGAAGAGCAGGCAGATCTGTGGCTGAGACCGCTGAACCTACATCCCGGCATGGTCATGTGTGACAATGGCCGTAAACCGGTGGCGGCTCTGAGGCGAGGCGAGATCACACACGTACCATGCCTGGCTCATGTGCTTAACCTCGTGGTTCAGCGGTTTCTTAAATCGTACCCCGAGTTGCAAGATCTGCTCGTCAAAGTACGCCGCCTGTCAGCTCATTTTCGGAAGTCGGCTACAGCTTCCGCCGCCCTTGCTGTGTTGCAGCAGCGTTTGCAGCTTCCGTCACACCGACTGGTGTGTGATGTCCCCACACGTTGGAACTCTACCCTCCACATGTTGCAAAGGATTTGTGAGCAGAAGAGAGCAGTTGTGGAGTACCAGCTGCAACAAGGCCATCGATATTCAGGTCAGACTCCGCACATAAGACCCCAGGAGTGGACCTGGATGTCTGACATATGTACCATCCTGACAAACTTTGAGGAGTTCACCAAGATGGTAAGTGGCGATGACGCCATCATTAGCGTCAGCATCCCACTTGCCTGTCTTTTGCAATTCTCTCTGCAAAGAATTAAAGAGGAGGCATTGCAGCCAGAGTATGATGAGATGGATCAAGAAGCTGTAATGGGCGATTACACACAGCCCAGCCTCATCTCATCCCAATGTGCATTGGGGGACAATGAGGGGGAGGAGGAGGAGGAGGAGGAGGAAGAACAGGAGCTGATATCTTGCGCTGTAGACGGTAGTACCTGTACAACTGCCATACCGTCGGTTCAGCGTGGGTGGCCTGAGGACAGGGGGGAGGAGGAGGAGGAGGAGAGCATGGTCAGTCGTCATCTTGGTGAGGACACGGAAGTCTTGCCCATTACCAGTCTGGCACACATGGCTGACTTTATGTTATGCTGCCTTAACCGTGACCCTCGCGTTGTCAAAATGTTGGGTGACAGTCATTACTGGTTGGTGACACTTTTAGACCCCCGCTACAAGGAGAACTTTCACTCTCTTATTCCTGAGGTGGAGAGGTCTACAAAAATGTGGCAGTACCAGAAGGCCCTTGCTGCAGAACTGTTAAAAAAATTCCCATCTGAACAATCTAGTGGCAGAGGTCACAGTTCGTTGACCAACCAAGGCGTACAGGCGAGAGAGATGAAACTCCAATCCAGCAGAGGCAGGGGAACACTGTCAACATTCTGGGACAGTTTTCTGAGACCCACCCAGCTTACAGGCCCTGAGGCGCGGGGTACTCTCACAAGGAGTGGAAAGTTTCAAAAGATGGTGAGGGAGTACCTTGCCGACCGTACCAGCATCCTCCGTGATTCCTCTGTGCCTTTTAATTATTGGGTATCCAAGCTGGACACTTGGAATGAACTCGCTCTGTACGCTGTAACGGGTCTGGGAGGTGGAACCTCTGTGCAACTATACAAGGGGGCAGTCCTTGTACGGAAGCGGGTGGCTCCCAGGGAAGATGGGCAGGTAGTCACGGCAAGTGACAGGGACAGTCTCTGGGTAGAGGGGCAGGTAGTCACGGCAAGTGACAGGGACAGTCTCTGGGTAGAAGGGCAGGTAGTCACGGCAAGTGACAGGGACAGTCTCTGGGTAGATGGGCAGCGGGCTGGTGGCTGGTGAGCGCTCCCAGGTGAGCGGGCGAGAGTCTCTGGACAGGCAGGTGGTCACGGCAAGTGACGGCAGAACCTCCAGGTAGACTAGCAGACAGGTAGCGGGTGGACGCTTCCAGGTGAGCGGGCAAGAGTCTCTGGACAGGCAGGCGGTCACGGCAAGTGACGGCAGAGCCTCCAGGTAGGCTAGCAGGCAGGTAGCAGGTGAGCGCTCCCAGGTGAGCGGGCAAGAGTCTCTGGACAGGCAGGTGGTCACGGCAAGTGACGGCAGAGCCTCCAGGTAGGCTAGCAGGCAGGTAGCAGGTGAGCACTCCCAGGTGAGCGGGCAAGAGTCTCTGGACAGGCAGGTGGTCACGGCAAGTGATGGCAGAGCCTCCAGGTAGGCTAGCGGGCAGGTAGCAGGTGAGCGCTCCCAGGTGAGCGGGCAGGCTGGTCTATAGACAGACTGACAGGTGTCGGAAAGCAGACCGTCGGACCGCAGGCTTGCAAGCAGGTAAGCGGATATCAGGCAGGTATCAAGCAGGAATCTGGCAGATGACTGGCAGGTAACAGGCAGGAATCAGGCAGGTGACTGGCAGGTCACTGGCAACGGGAACTGAGGGCTGAAGCAGAGTGAAGGCTTTGCAACAACATTGCTCGGGCACCTCCATTTTGGAGGAGGTTCCTTATATATGGAGAGGTCCTCCGGCCATTGGCCGGGGACTCCTTAGGACGGCGCGCGCGGCCCCTTTAAGAGAGCGGGAGGAAGCCGCCGGGCACGGAGCGGAGAGGTGAGGGGAACGGCGTCCCTGCCCAACAGGGGGCAGGGACGCCGATGCTACAGTACCCCCCCCTTTAGGCCCCCCCTTTTTTAGGCCAGAGAGAAATTTAGCAAGGATGAGAGGGGCATGGATGTTCTCCCGGGGCTCCCATGTTCTCTCCTCAGGACCAAACCCCTTCCAATCTACCAAAAAAAAGGTCTTTCCTCTTACCCTCTTAGTGGCCAGAATACTCTCTACCTCAAAGACGTCTTCAGCGGAAACCGGAGCAGGAGGAGTACCTGGATAGTTGGAAAAAGAGTTAAAGACAACGGGTTTGAGGAGAGATACGTGGAAGCAGTTGGGAATCCGTAAGGTGGCCGAGAGTTTTAATTTGTAGGCCACTGGATTAATTTGCCTGAGGATTTCGAAAGGACCGAAGAAGCGAGGACCTAACTTGTAGGAGGGTATCTTGAGCCGTACATGTTTGGGAGAGAGCCAAACCTTGTCTCCCGGACGGAATTGAGGCGGATCCAGACGTCTCTTGTCAGCATAACGCTTCATCCGCTCGGAGGACTGAAGAAGTGCAGACCTGGTACTCTCCCAAATGGTAGAAAACTCGCTGACAAGAGACTGCGCGGCAGGGTTGTCCACAGAGGCGGAGACGGGAAACGGAATCCGGGGGTGCTGGCCATAGACAATAAAGAACGGGGACTTGGAAGAGGATTCGCTCTCGTGGTTATTATAAGAGAACTCGGCCCAAGGAAGGAGGTCCACCCAATCAGAATGGTGGGCATTAACAAAGTGCCGGAGATAGCTGGTAAGGATCTGATTGATCTGCTCCACTTGACCACTGGACTGAAGGTGGTAAGCGGAGGAGAAGTCCAGGGTGACGTCCAGCAGTTTACATGTGGCTCTCCAGAAGCGTGAGGTAAACTGAACCCCTCGATCCGACACGATGTGGAGGGGTAGGCCATGGAGACGGAAGATATGGCGAATAAAGTCCTTAGCCAGCTCAGGTGCAGACGGAAGACCAGACAGGGGAATGAAGTGGGCAATTTTAGAGAAGCGGTCCGCGACCACCCAAATGACAGTGCACCCGGCAGAGACAGGAAGATCGGTAATGAAGTCCATAGCGATGTGTTGCCACAGGGCAACAGGTATGGGAAGCGGCAAGAGATGACCAGCTGGTAAGTGTCTGGGAACTTTGTTGCGGCCACAAGATGAACAGGCAGAGACGAAGTCTACCACATCCTTACGCAGGGTAGACCACCAGTAATGCCGGGAAATGAGTAGGAAGGTCTTCTTTTGGCCGGCATGGCCAGCTAGTTTAGAAGAATGACCCCAGCGAAGAACCCTCTCACGGTCTGGAGGCGCCACGAACGTCTTGCCGGGTGGAAGACGAGTCAAATCCAAGGGGGCCACATTCATCACCTTGGAGAGATCGATAATGTGCATAGGCTCCTCCTCTTGGTCGGAGGACAGGAAGGATCGGGACAAGGCAACAGCTTTGACTGTTATGTTCTGCTACCAGAGCTAAGGAAAGAGAGGAGATCTGTCCCTACAATAGAACTCAGCTTAATCCCTACGATGTAACAGGGGACCTGATCCTGCGATCAGACCTGCTAAAGTCCTAAGCTAGTCTGTACGGAGACCTATAGATGTGGGGAAGGAATCCCTACAAGTACTAAGGACTGGGAGGAATATGGGACACCTCCTAACAGAAATAGTAGCAGACAGACGAACAAACAAAATATATAGAACATAGAGGTCAGTAGACCAAGCAAACTAACAGAGCAAGACACAGAGCACAGGCTAGCTAGAAAGTAGATATACAATGAAGTCCAGCAAAGCCAGAAGGGCGGAGCAGGATTAAATAGGCCAACAAGGTCATGTGACCAGCAAAGGAAAAAAAACCTAAGAGCAAGGTTCTAACAGTACCCCCCCTTCTAAGAGGATCCTCCGGATCCCCTAGGACCAGGCTTATCAGGAAATCTCCTGTGAAACGCTCTGATAAGTCTGGACGCGGAAACATCATCCGACCTCACCGAAGAGTTATCCTCGGGACCGAAACCTTTCCAGGCCACAAGATACTGCAAACTACCTCTATACCGTCTAGAGTTAAGGATGCGAGAAATTTCATATTCCCGGTCCTCCACCACCGGAGGAACAGAGGCAGAGGCGTCACAATCCGATACAACAGCTTTTTTCAACAGAGAGACATGAAATACCGGATTAATTCTCCAGGAGGTAGGAACCTCCAACCTAACAGCAGATTGGTTGACAACCTGAAGCACCTTAAAGGGCCCTACAAACTTGGGACCCAATTTCTTTGAAGGAATCCTCAACCGCAGATTCCTAGAGGACAACCAAACCATGTCACCAACAGCGAACAAAACCTCCTGTCGTTTCCTATCAAAGTAGTCTTTAGATTTTCTGTTGGTCTCCTGAAGATTACCACGCACATCCGTCCAAACTCTCTCCAAATCACCGGAAAAATTCTCCTCCTCAGGCACGGCAGATCCCAACTTGGAGAACGACCCAAACGACGGATGTCTCCCAGAACAACAAAAAAAAGGCGAACAACCAGCAGAAGAAGATGTATGATTGTTCAGAGCAAATTCAGCAAGTGGCAGAAACTCAGACTACCCCTCTTGATTGTCTGCCACAAAACAACGCAAGAACTGCTCAACATCCTGTTTTTTCCTTTCTGTCTGGCCATTAGATTCAGGATGATATCCGGACGAGAACGACAAATGAACTCCCAACCTATCACAAAAGGCACGCCAAAAACGAGCCACGAACTGAGGACCCCTATCAGAAACAATGTCAGTAGGAACGCCATGAAGTCTGACAATTTCCTTGACAAAGGCCTTAGCGAGAGTTTTAGCGCAGGGCAGTTTGACGAAAGGAACCAAGTGACACATCTTGCTAAAACGGTCCACGACCACCCAGATGACAGTAAAACCCTCAGAGGGGGGAAGGTCAGTTATAAAGTCCATAGCCAAATGTGTCCAAGGAGCACTGGGAACCTCCAAAGGACAAAGCAACCCCGCAGCAGGAGTATGTGAGGACTTAGATCTAGCACATATAGTACATTGACGCACCCACTTAATGACTTCCTTCTGCCATCCAGGCCACCAAAAACTGCGACCCACCAGTCTCTTGGTCTCAGAGATTCCGGGATGACCTGCCAACCGAGATTCGTGACACTCAACAAACAAATCTCTCCTAAAGGTCCCAGGCACAAACAACCTCCCATGAGGAGTGTTAGAAGGGGCATTCTCCTGTGCTTTAAGAATCTCATTTTCCAAAACGGAGTCCAAAGCAGCTATCACAACACCTTCTTGTAAAATGTTCTCCTCTTTCTCAGCACCGACTATGGGAGAAAAACTGCGAGACAAGGCATCCGCCTTAACATTCTTAGTACCAGGGATGTAAGTAACGGAGAAATTAAACCGCGAGAAAAACAGTGCCCACCTAGCCTGACGGGCATTCAGGCGCTTGGCAGCATCAAGATATATCAGATTTTTATGATCCGTAAGAACCTGAACGGGAAATTCCGCACCTTCCAAGAAGTGGCGCCAGTGTTCAAATGCGAGTTTAATAGCCAATAATTCCCGATTACCAATATCGTAATTCAGTTCAGTCTCCGAAAATTTTTTTGAAAAAAAGGCACAGGGATGTAATCCATCCCCGTTATCCTGAGACAATACTGCGCCAACCCCCACAGAGGAAGCATCAACCTCAACCAAAAACGGCCTAGTAACATCAGGCTGCATAAGGATGGGAGCAGAGGTGAACCTCTCCTTGAGATACACAAAAGCTTCAATGGCCTCAGAAGACCACTGAACCGCATCAGCACCTTTCCTGGTGAGATCAGTCAGAGGTTTGACAATACTAGAAAAATTTTTTATGAATTTTCTGTAGTAATTGGCGAAACCCAAAAACCTCTGTATCGATTTCAAACCAATAGGCCTAGGCCATTCCTGCACAGCCTGAACCTTAACCGGATCCATCTCAAAACCTTTGCTGGAGATAATGTAGCCCAAAAAACTAATTCTCTGTACAGCGAACTCACATTTCTCCAGCTTAGCAAAAAGCGAATTGTCCATTAATAACTGTAATACCTCACGCACGCTCCGCCAATGAGACTCTAGATCCGGCGAATAAATCAAAATGTCATCCAAATACACAACCACATTTTTGCCGATCAAAGGTCTAAGGATGTCATTAATCAGATTCTGAAAAAATGCAGGAGCATTAGTAAGACCAAAAGGCATAACCAGATTCTCAAAATGACCCACAGGAGTGTTAAAAGCAGTCTTCCATTCGTCACCCTCCTTCATGCGCAACAGATTGTATGCCCCCTTAAGGTCAATTTTAGAGAACCACTTGGCCCCCATTAACTGGTTAAACAGATCAGGAATCAATGGCAGTGGGTAAGGATTGCGTACAGTAATTTTGTTAATCTCACGAAAATCCAGACAAGGACGTAAACCGCCGTCCTTTTTTTTTACAAAAAAAAATCCAACCGCCACAGGAGACTTAGAGGGCCTAATGTGACCGGCGGCCAAACTTGTCTGTATGTATTCCTCCAAAGCCTTCCTCTCAGGAATAGTAAGGTTAAATAAACGACTTTTAGGAAGAGTCGCTCCAGGGACAAATTCAATAGAACAATCATAGTCTCTATGGGGAGGCAAAACCTGCGATTCCTTCTCAGAAAAAACTCTCCAAAAATCCTGAATAGGAACAGGCAATTCTCCCCTATCCAAAGCTGCAATACGCCCGTTACAACACTTGTCATAACATTTATGGCTCCAGGATTTAATTTCACTGGTAGACCAATCCAGTACAGGATTGTGAAATTTTAACCAGGGCAATCCCAATATTACTGGAGAAGGCAAGTTATTCAACACTACCAAATCCAATTTCTCATGGTGAACACCATTAATAGTGAGAGGAAATTCACAGACCTTGAGAGTAATATTCTTCAAAGGGGAACCATCCACAGAAACCACAGCAATGGGGGATGATAAAGGTTCAGGTTTTAAATTGAGTCTTTCCACGAATCCCCCATCAATTACATTCAGAGTAGACCCGCAATCAACAAACACCCGAAATTCCATTAATTTTTTCTGAGCAATCGTGGAAGCAGCTAAAAATATACCCTTGGAATTTAAACAGGCAATACGGGCGTGACTGACCATTTTTTTTTCTTTCTTCATACGAAGCTCACAGCCTTTAATCAAATGACCAGATTTTCCGCAATAGAAACACAAGCCTTCAGAAAATCGACGGTCTTTTTCTTGAGAGCGAGGTGCCACCGATCCAATCTCCATCGGTTCACCACTGTTAGTACACACATTCTCATAACCAGAAACTGACATAGCAGAGGATTTGCTCTCATTAACCCTTGCACGCAGTCTTCTATCCACCCGTATAGCTAATTGCATAGCCTGTTGCAAATCTTCAGGTGTAGGATAAGCAATTAGCAGGTCTTTAACCCTTTCACTGAGCCCAGCAAGAAATAGACTTTTCAGAGCAGAATCGTTCCACCCTGTTTGAGTAGACCAACGACGGAAATGAGTACAATATTTTTCCACATTACCTGATCCCTGTTTTAAATGTCTCAACTCAGTCTCAGCTGATGCGACACGGTCAGGATCATCATATAATAGTCCCAAAGCAGAAAAAAAACTATCCACTGATCTGAAGCATGTATCACTAGGTTGCAAAGAAAAGGCCCACTCCTGAGGCTCTTTGCGCAAAAGTGACATTATGAACCCTACGCGCTGGGATTCATCCCCAGAGGACTTAGGTCTCAAACGAAAATACAATAAGCAAGCATTTTTAAATGAAAAAAATCTCGGTGTTCACCAAAAAATAAATCCGGCAAACATACCTTAGGCTCCAAGAAATGTGCTCCAGGACAGTTACTCACGTGCTGACGGAGCTCGGCCACCTCCAGAGAGAGTCCCTGCAGGCGATGAACCAAATCCTGAACCGACACCATGATGGAACAGAAAAATCTTTCCTTAGAGAATTTGCTGGCTGGACTTACTGTTATGTTCTGCTACCAGAGCTAAGGAAAGAGAGGAGATCTGTCCCTACGATAGAACTCAGCTTAATCCCTACGATGTAACAGGGGACCTGATCCTGCGATCAGACCTGCTAAAGTCCTAAGCTAGTCTGTACGGAGACCTATAGATGTGGGGAAGGAATCCCTACAAGTACTAAGGACTGGGAGGAATATGGGACACCTCCTAACAGAAATAGTAGCAGACAGACGAACAAACAAAATATATAGAACATAGAGGTCAGTAGACCAAGCAAACTAACAGAGCAAGACACAGAGCACAGGCTAGCTAGAAAGTAGATATACAATGAAGTCCAGCAAAGCCAGAAGGGCGGAGCAGGATTAAATAGGCCAACAAGGTCATGTGACCAGCAAAGGAAAAAAAACCTAAGAGCAAGGTTCTAACATTGACATTTTTGTCCGCCGGGCGGAAATGAAGAATGAAATCGAAGCGGGCAAAGAACAAAGACCACCGGGCCTGATGTGGATTAAGTTTCTGGGCATTTTGGAGATATGCCAGGTTCTTGTGATCCGTATAGATGATCACCGGGTATAGAGCCCCTTCAAGCAGGTAACGCCACTCCTCCAGCGCCAATTTAACGGCAAGCAGTTTTCGGTCTCCTATGGAGTAATTGCGCTCAGAGGAGGAGAAGATTTTAGAGAAAAAGCCGCAGGTTACCATTCTCCCGGAGGAAGACTTCTGGGTGAGCACCGCTCCGGCTCCAGAGGAGGAGGCATCAACCTCCAGGTAGAACTGTTTGTTGCAGTCCGGACGGTGCAGCACAGGGGCAGAGGAGAAGGCTTGTTTCAGGGAAAGGAAGGCCTCCTCAGCTTCGGATGACCATACCTTGGGATTTGCTCCCTTACGGGTGAGCGCAGATATGGGCGCAGTCCTTGACGAGAAGTGAGGAATGAAGAGACGATAGCAATTAGCGAAGCTCAGGAATCGCTGTATCGCCTTCAAGCCCTCCGGACGGGGCCACTTTAGGACAGCAGAGAGCTTCTCGGGATCCATTCGCAAGCCTGTCTGGGAGATAACATAGCCCAGGAAAGGAAGAGAGGTCTGCTCAAAAAGGCACTTCTCGTATTTAGCATAGAGGTGGTTCTGCCTGAGCCTAAGCAGGACCTGACGAACATCCCTCCGGTGTGTGGGAAGATCCGGAGAGAAGACCAAGATGTCGTCCAGGTATACCACCACGCAGGAGTAAAGAAGGTCACGGAAGATGTCGTTGACCAGTTCTTGGAAGACGGCGGGAGCATTGCAGAGACCGAAGGGCATCACACGGTACTCATAGTGTCCGTCCTGGGTATTAAATGCAGTTTTCCACTTGTCTCCCTGACGGATACGGACCAGGTTATACGCTCCACGTAGATCCAGCTTGGAGAAGATCCTGGCGCCTTTAAGACGATCAAATAACTCAGAGATGAGCGGAAGGGGGTATTTATTTTTAACCGTGATCTGATTGAGTCTTCTATAGTCAATACAGGGGTGTAGCGAGACGTCTTTCTTTTTGACAAAGAAGAATCCGGCTCCAGCCGGGGAAGTAGACTTCCGGATGAATCCCCTGGCCAGATTCTCCTCTATGTACTCAGACATGGCCCGGGTTTCTGCCGCAGACCACGGATAAATACGCCCACGGGGTGGAGTGGCACCAGGTACCAGGTCGATCGGGCAATCATATGGCCTATGAGGAGGCAATGTCTCTGCTTCCTTCTTACCGAAGACGTCAGCATAGGGCCAGTAAGGAGCCGGAAGACCGGGTAAATTAGCTGGGATAGGTGGAGGACGAACCGGACGAACCGGAACCAGGCAGGTCTTATGGCAGGCCGGCCCCCACCGGAGTACTTCACCGGAATGCCAGTTCAACACGGGTTCATGTGTCTGGAGCCAACGTAGACCTAGCAATAGGGAGTGGGAGAGTCCGGACAACACATGGAAGGAGATTACCTCGGAGTGCAGCATTCCCACCTGCAGGGTTATGGGTTCCGTGACGAGCAGGATGGTCACCGGAAGGAGTCTTCCATCCACGGAGGCGACTGACAAAGGTTCAGCCAGAGACTTGGTGGGAATACGGTATTTCTCAACCAGGGACTGAGAGATGAGGTTTCCAGCGGATCCAGAGTCCAGGTGGGTGAGTTCAAAGTGACGGTTCTCTCCCCAGGAGATAGATACAGACAAAGTCAGGGTTGGAGAGGACTTATTTTTGTCTAGGGCGACCTCTCCGAGCGGTCCTAGACACTGGAGTTTCCCGGCCTCTCCAGGCAGGAACGAATCAGGTGCTCCTTACTGCCACAATAGAAGCAGCTCCCCCCGGCTCGGCGTGACTATTGGCGAGATTTGACCAACTTGGTCTGGTCGATCTGCATGGACTCGGGTGAGTGCGCCCGGGGAGTGACAGAAGAGGAGACAGGTTTCTGGAAAGTAGGAGCTAGGCGGGGAAACCTTCTCTCACGGGTGGTCTCTTTGGTACGTACTTGAAACCGGATGTCAATCCGGGTAGCCAGAGACACCAGGTCATTCAGGGTGGTAGGAATGTCCCGACCGGCAAGCTCATCTTTAATCCGACCGGAAAGGCCCTCCCAGAAGACGGACACCAGGGCCTCATTATCCCAGGCAAGCTCAGAAGCGATGGTGCGGAACCGTATGGCATATTGACCCACGGTGAGACTCCCTTGGCGGAGACGTAGCAAAGAGGAGGCAGATGAGGTCTTTCGTCCCGGTTCATCGAAGACCCTTCGGAAAGCAGGGAGGAAAGACAACAGGTCGGACACCAGGGGATCCCCTCTCTCCCACAGAGGGTTAAGCCATGCCAGTGCCTCCCCAGTGAGATGGGACATGACGAATGCCACTTTGGCTCGGTCGGAGATAAACTGGTGGGCCAGGAGTTCAAAGTGCAGGGTGCACTGGTTTATGAAGCCCCGAGCTTGAGCGGGGTCGCCTCCGAAGCGAGGAGGTGCAGAAAGCCGGGGACCGGGGCAGGATGCCATGGTATAGGTGGGCAGCGGCGCTGCCGGGTTGCGGGTCATGACACTAGCGGTGGTTGCTGGTGGAGCAGTCAGAGTGTCCAGGCGAGAGTTGACATTCCGCAGGTGGCTCAGGATAGACTCCTGTTGGGACCTCAGACGGGACAGTTCATGGCATAGGTCCGAGAGAGAGGGAGTTTGGTTGCCACCGGGTTCCATGGCCCGAGCAAACTGTAACGGGTCTGGGAGGTGGAACCTCTGTGCAACTATACAAGGGGGCAGTCCTTGTAAGGAAGCGGGTGGCTCCCAGGGAAGACGGGCAGGTAGTCACGGCAAGTGACAGGGACAGTCTCTGGGTAGAGGGGAGGTAGTCACGGCAAGTGACAGGGACAGTCTCTGGGTAGAAGGGCAGGTAGTCACGGCAAGTGACAGGGACAGTCTCTGGGTAGAAGGGCAGTGGGCTGGTGGCTGGTGGACGCTCCCAGGTGAGCGGGCAAGAGTCTCTGGAAAGGCAGGTGGTCACGGCAAGTGATAGCAGAGCCTCCAGGTAGGCTAGCAGGCAGGTAGCAGGTGAGCGCTCCCAGGTGAGCGGGCAAGAGTCTCTGGACAGGCAGGTGGTCACATCAAGTGACGGTAGAGCCTCCAGGTAGGCTAGCAGGCAGTTAGCAGGTGAGCGCTCCCAGGTGAGCGGGCAAGAGTCTCTGGACATGCAGGTGGTCACGGCAAGTGACGGCAGAGCCTCCAGGTAGGCTAGTGGGCAGGTAGCAGGTGAGCGCTCCCAGGTGAGCGGGCAGGCTGGTCCATAGACAGACTGACAGGTGTCGGAGAGCAGACCGTCGGACCGCAGGCTTGCAAGCAGGTAAGAAGATATCAGGCAGGTATCAAGCAGGAATCTGGCAGATGACTGGCAGGTAACAGGCAGGAATCAGGCAGGTGACTGGCAGGTCACTGGCAACGGGACCTGAGGGCTGAAGCAGAGTGAAGGCTTTGCAACAACATTGCTCGGGCACCTCCATTTTGGAGGAGGTGCCTTATATATGGAGAGGTCCTCCGGCCATTGGCCGGGGACTCCTTAGGACGGCGCGCGCGGCCCCTTTAAGAGAGGGGGAGCGCGCGCGCGCCCTAAGCACAGAGGCCGGGAAGCAGCGCACGCTGCCAACAGAGCGGGAGGAAGCCGCCGGGCACGGAGCGGAGAGGTGAGGGGAATGGCGTCCCTGCCTAGCAGGGGGCAGGGACGCCGACGCTACATACGCCTTGGAGGTCCTGGCCTGCCATGCCGCTAGCGTGTTATCGGAGCGTGTTTTTAGTGCCGCTGGGGGAATTATAATTGATAAGCGCACTCGCCTGTCAACTGACAATGCTGACAAGCTGACCCTTATCAAAATGACCAAGGGCTGGATTGGGCCAGACTTCTCATCACCACCAAATGACAGCAGAGTAACATAAAGTCAAATCCACTGTGTTATTTCGGGAGGTGTATTCCCATGCACCGCTTCACAACCACACATGGGTATACGCTTCCTGATTTCGGCTGTTTTTTGCTCTTCTCCTTATCCTCAGTCTCCACCACCACTATACCACCAGGGTGACCGTGGTCCGTGTTTCCAGCATTGCAAGTTCCTCTGTCCTAATTTTTAGCAGCTTTTGCATCGAAGGCATAGGCAAAGACTATGGGAGACCTACTCCCCAATAATGGGAATAATGTTTTTAATATGCTGTACTGCATGGCTCTTGTAAGGGACATTAAAATCGCCTTGCTAAGCTACTGCGACCTCCACCACTCTTCCAAGGGGCATTAAAACCGTCTTGTTATGCCACTGCGACCTCCACCGATCTTCCAAGGGGCATTAAAATCGTCTTGTTAAGCTACTGCGACCTCCACCACTTTTCCAAGGGGCATTAAAACCGTCTTGTTAAGCTACTGCGACCTCCACCATTCTTCCAAGGGGTATTAAAATCATCTTGTTAAGGTACTGCGACATCCACCGCTTTTCCAAGGGGCATTAAAACCATTTTGTTAAGCTACTGCGACCTCCACCGCTCTTCCAAGGGGCATTAAAACCGTCTTATTAATCTACTGCGACCTCGACCGCTCTTCCAAGGGGCATTAAAATCATCTTGCTAAGCTACTGCGACCTACACCACTTTTCCAAGGGCATTAAAATCGTCTTGTTAAGCCACTGCGACCTCCACCACTTTTCCAAGGTGCAGTAAAACCGTCTTGTTAAGCTACTGCGACCTCCACCACTTTTCCAAGGGGCATTAAAACCGTCTTGTTAAGCTACTGCGACCTCCACCACTTTTCAAAGGGGCATTAAAACCGTCTTGTTAAGCTACTGGGACCTCCACCACCCTCCCAAGGGGCATTAAAACCGTCTTGTTAAGCTACTGCGACCTCCACCACTTTTCCAAGGGGCATTAAAACCGTCTTGTTAATCTACTGCGACCTCCACCACTCTTCCAAGGGGTATTAAAATCGTCTTGTTTAGCTACTGCTACCTCCACCACTTTTCCAAGGGCCATTAAAACCGTCTTGTTAAGCTACTGCGACCTCCACCGCTCTTCCAAGGGGCATTAAAACCGTCTTGTTAAGCTAGTGCGACCTCGACCGCTCTTCCAAGGGGCATTAAAATCGTCTTGTTATGCTACTGCGACCTCCACCACTTTTCCTAGGCGCATTAAAACCGTCTTGTTAAGCTACTGCGTCCTCCACCCCTCTTCCAAGGGGCATTAAAACCGTCTTGTTAAGCTACTGCGACCTCCACCACCCTTCCAAGGGGCATTGATATTGTCTTTTTATTCCACTGCGACCTCCACCACTCTTCCAAGGGGCATTAAAACAGTCTTGTTAAGCTACTGCGATCTCCACCACTTTTCCAAGGGGCATTAAAACCATCTTGTTAAGCTACTGCGACCTCCTCCACTTTTCCAAGGGGCATTAAAACCGTCTTGTTAAGCTACTGCGACCTACACCGCTCTTCCAAGGGGTATTAAAACCGTCTTGTTAAGCTACTGCGACCTCGACCACTCTTCCAAGGGGCATTAAAATCGTCTTGTTAAGCTACTGCGACCTCCACCACTCTTCCAAGGGGCATTAAAACCGTCTTGTTAAACCACTCTGAACTCCACATGTCTTCCAAGGGGCATTAAAACCGTCTTGTTAAGCTACTGTGACCTCCACGTCTCTTCCAAGGGCCATTAAAACCGTCTTGTTAAACCACTTTGAACTCCACAGCTCTTCCAAGGGGCATTGAAATGTTGTTTTTAATTACCTCTAACCTCCACGACTCTTCCAACAGGCATTGCATTTCCTCCTAATTTTAGTCAGCTTTTGCTTTTCAATGCATAGGCGAACACTAAGGAAGACCCACTCTCCAATAATGGGTAGAAGGTTTTTAGTACGCTGTAATCCCCGTCTGTTTCAAGGGGCATTGCAGTTCCTCATAATTTTTGGAAAGCCTTCCATTCACTGCTTAGGCCAACAGTGTACAGGAGACCCAGTTGCTATAAATGGAAAAAACGGTTTAGTTAAGGCCCTCTGACCTCCATGTCACTTCCAATGGGCATTGGAGTACCTCGAAATTTTTGGTAGGCATTGCACTCACTGTATGCCCTATAACTGTGTAGCTGAACCGCTCCTTTGAGTACAGAAACATATCCTACAAGACATATGTGGTTGACTGGCCTGATATTGATGTGAATGGTCCCTGTTCCTCCTGCTCTCTTTCTCCTTTGCCACCACCTCATCCATCATTCATCACCTGAAGCTTTGTTTTAAAGGGAGTCATAGAACTGGGATAATAGCAGGAAAACATCCAGCAATCCTCGGAGGAGGTAGGATATGTGCCAAAACGCTGACCACCTCAGGCCTAGCCACTACTACATACATGCGCTTGCATTCCAAGGAACAGAAAGCTAAGGAGATGGATGGTCTGATGATCATGAATAATTTACTCCTTGTGTAGGAGGCCGACCACTGCTGCTGTCTACCTTCTGAACTTTGTGTTGAAGCCTGATTGACCCAGGACCCGCAATCCTCTATGTCTGGAGGATGTGTTGCATCCCAGTGTCCAACTGTGTCCTGGCTTCCACAATATTAACCCAGTGTGAAGGCGTCAGTGAGATGGACCATCCCTGGCCATATTCACTTGTCCATGTGTTTGTGGTTAGGCTGTCTTTCAAATAGGGGCGGCTCGGGACCGTTTATGGACACCCGGCCGCCCCCTGGCGGCTGGGGACCAAGCGTGGACACCCGGTCCCCTGGCAGCTGGGGACCGAGTGTGGACACCCGGCCGCGGGACGGTTGGGGACCGAGTATGGACACCCGGCCGCCCCCTGGCGGCTGGGGACCAAGCGTGAACACCCGGCTGCCGGACGGCTGGGGACTGAGTATGGATACCAGGCCGTCGACGCAGCCATGATGTGGTGGCCAGATTCTGCCTCCACATGCCTAAAAGGCCCAATTTCAAGCGCACGGTATTGCTGCCTGGGGGTGGGTGGGTGGCAGGCTGCACACTTACTCTTGCATTCCAAGAAAACAAAGCAGATGCTAACTTCTATCATCATCATCATGCTCCTCACCTTGGCTCTCTCAACTCCCCTGATGGAGAAGCCAGGGTCCACCGGAGGAGTCTGGTTTTCTGGTGGGCTCGCCCAATGCTGCCCTAAAGCAGGCCAGGCTAAGAAAAGAGTGGGGAAGATTACCGGGACAAATAAGGGCGGCTGGGGACCATTTATGGACACCCGGCCGCCCCCTGGCGGCAGGGGACCAAGCGTGGACACCCGGCTGCCTGGTGGCTGGGGACTGAGTATGGATGCCAGGCCGCCGACGCAGCCAGGACGTGGTGGCCAGATTCCGCCTCCACATGTCTAAAAGGCCCAATTTCAAGTGCAAGCAGTATGGTATTGCAGCCTGGGGGTGGGTGGGTGGCAGGCTGCATACTTGCGCTTGCATTGCAAGGAATGGGGGAGGTACAATTGAACACTGCCCTGGGACAAGGACTTGCACGGGGATAGTTGCAAGTCTGCATCTTCTGATGCGGCAAGGATCACTTCTGATGGGCATACTTTTAGGCAGTGACCTGGGTGTCAGAGATGCTTCCAAGGGTCTTCCCCATGCTGTTCCCATGTCTTTTCAGCACTGTATGCATGTGTCACACAGCACATGGCCAGATAAGGTTGTAAAATGTTAAAATGACATTTCCCAGTGAATGCATTTGTCAGGGTTGAAAGCAATACATAAGTGCAAAAACGCATAAAAAATCCTACTTGTGAACATAGCCCAAGGTGTGGAGGAGCATTTTTGGTTTTGGTTATTTATTTTACCTTATACACAAGTCTTTACCCTGGAAAGGAAGTTCCTTAACATATTTCACAGGAAAGCACTTTCAGTTTCGTTTCTGAACGTTTTATTGTGGGCTCGTAAAAGTGGCTTAATACCTCTGACCATGTTGTTGACAGCAGTGACCTGGGGGTCAGAAATGCTTCCTGGGGCAATCCCCATGCTGTCCCCATGTCATTTGAGCACTGTCACTATTGTTTTGGGCACTTTTTAGGCTTTCTATAGACTGCCGGGGGTGCCGCCGCAAAAATACTCGGGTCTCCCATAGACTAACATTGGGCTCGTTGCTCGGGTCGAGCACCCGAGTATCACGGTGAGCTCGGCCAGAGCTTCGAGCACCCGAGCATTTTAGTGCTCGCTCAACACTAATTATCACCTTCCCCATGCGGCTCCACTCAAGTAACATAAACTCTTTTCCTGTGAAAGCCCCCCCCAATAAGCAGCCCCATACAAGTAGCAGCAGACATTTCCCTATGCAACCACCATATAGTACCATCATCCATACTTCTTTGCCCCCAAAATACATCCTCAGAGCACTCACACTGAGTCCTGTGTTCTCATTGCCCTCTGCACACTGCTCCATTGTGCAGCTCCTCCGTCCTCTCCACTCCAGTAACCTCAGCACAATGCTGCTTACCTCTTCACTGGACTGGAGGAGCCCCATTTTGGTGACATCATTGCCTCAAAACATCAATTGCACTGTAGTGGCTACCCTGCGGAAATATGTGAGTGAGCTGCAGATGGCGGCGGCGCACATAAGATTATAATGAGGACAATCTGGTGTTGGGCTTCCCCGGAGCCCCGGGCGGTAGCCCAGATTGCCCTCATTATAATCCACCTATGGATACATCGTTGGATTCAGGGTCTCTTTGCCTACATTATACTGCTCTCAGATGATGTAGCAAAAACCTGCTGACAGATTCCCTATAATATATGAATAGCTGTACTAGACTTTCTTTTCATATGTATCATCACCATTTCAAAGAAACAGAGTCATCGTTGTCCATTCACACTTTGCTTTAATTTTCCAGGTAGCACCTGAAAAACTCAAATGTGAATATAGATTTGTTGCTATAGGTAACAAAATAACAAGTCCTCAGAAACAATTTTTATGTATGAGGTTAGATGTCAGACTTGCTGCAAAATAATATTTGTAAACTTATTTGTGCAAAGAAAAAGGAACTGAGAGTGAGAAACACCGGACGGCGAGCTGTAAAGAACCTTACAAGCGTGAATCTGGACATTTAACGTTTATATTGTTAGAGTACATGACGTCTCAAATTTAATGGTAGTTTGCATTTTTTTCAGATTTTGTTTTACTTGTGGATAATTTCATGTATCAAACAATATAATAAGGAGGGTTCTTCAAAAGTGGCGGCGTTTCTTATCCAGGAAATGTTACTCCAGTCCCAGACTAGAGTATCATTTCTGGTGAAGCCCATGGAGGCACATCTTATCAATGGCATCGCGTCCTTAGTCTTACAAATAGTATAAGATGCAAGCGTGTCGCCTTTGTAAATGGGACTTGTGTGAACTCCTGCTCTAATCTTAAGTATAATTTTTTTTTTAAATAAATGCCCATTAACCCTATCTTTTCCCTATTGTCCTAATTTAAGCCCAAAGCTCTATACCCATCATATTACATAAACTATGAAAAATAGCCTCAAGTACTCATGGATTTAACCCCTTAACTACCGCCAATATGCATTAAAATGGCAGCCGATGAGCAAGCAGTAAAATGCTGGAGTGCTCAGTACTGGAATCGGGCAGGTCAGATTCTCGGACGGGTTTGACACGAGTAACAAGTATAATGGAAGTCACAAGGAAAAGCTCAAGCATTTTTCCGGAAGGCCCTAACAGGAGGGCTGGGGGTGACAGACACATTTCATGAATGGATAGAAGCAGTGCTGAAATGGACTGGGAACAGCATGGGGGGAACCCAGGAAGCATCTCTGACTCCCACGTCGCTGCTGGGAACAATGTTTTCAGAGTATTACTCCACTTTTTACAGACTGGCAATAAAACATAAAAAAACGAAGATAAAATGTATTTTACAGGAAAAAAGGTTAGCAAATCTGCTTTTCTGTATAATGACTGTATAAGGCAAAATTACAAAGAGAAAAAAGAAAAATGCCTCCTCCACCTCTTAATAGCCGGGCCATCTCTCACTGTATTTCCCAGTCTATGACTACAGTAGATGACATAGTAGAGGGGGAAATAAAACTACACCCACCAGTAGTCACCTTTTAATGTCATTTTAACATTTTACCACCTTATGTCGGCATGTGGTGTGTGTGACACGGCCAGACACATCCTGTTTAATTTATAAAGAAGGGTCTCTGAAACCCCCCAAAGTCCAAACGGACAATGCAAGGACTGCCAAAAATTAGAAAGAAGATGGCCTCCGATACACCCTGTATTAGACATAAAGGAGGGCCTCATACACATTCTGTTACAATTGTTAGGTAGTGGAACTCCAAGACTCATAAAGCCAATGCACTAAGTGCAAGGGCTGCCAAAAAAATAGAAGGAGGGATTGCAATGCACCCTGGAAGACACATAGTGGAGGGCTTCAGAAAACATTTTTTCTAATTTTTAAGAAGTAAGATTCCTAGACTGGTAAAGCCGATGTACTAAGTGCAAGGGCTGCCAAAAGTTAGACGGGAGTTCTGCAGTGCACCCTGGAAGACATGGAGAGTAGGGCCGCAGAAAACATTTGTTTCCCATTTTAAAGGAGTGTAACTTCAAGAACGGATAAAGACTAAGTGAAAAGTGTGAAAAACATTTACCCCTGGGGGGTATACATATATACACTGCTCAAAAAAATAAAGGGAACACTGAAATACCCCATCCTAGATCTGAATGAATGAAATCTTCTCATTGAATACTTTGTTCTGTAGAAAGCTGAACGTGCTGATAACAAAATCACACAAAAATCATCAATGGAAATCACATTTATTAACCAATGGAGGCCTGGATTTGGAGTCACCCCCAAAATTAAAATGGAAAAACCCACTACTGGCTGATCCAACTTTCATGTAATGTCTTTAAAACAAGTCACAATGAGGCTGAGTATTGTGTGTGGCCTCCACGTGCCTGTATGACCTCCCTACACGCCTGGGCATGCTCCTGATGAGGCTGAGTATTGTGTGTGGCCTCCACGTGCCTGTATGACCTCCCTACACGCCTGGGCATGCTCCTGATGAGGCTCAGTATTGTGTGTGGCCTCCACGTGCCTGTATGACCTCCCTACAACGCCTGGGCATGCTCCTGATGAGGCTGAGTATTGTGTGTGGCCTCCACGTGCCTGTATGACCTCCCTACAACGCCTGGGCATGCTCCTGATGAGGCTGAGTATTGTGTGTGGCCTCCACGTGCCTATATGACCTCCCTACAACGCCTGTGCATGCTCCTGATGAGGCTGAGTATTGTGTGTGGCCTCCACGTGCCTGTATGACCTCCCTACAACGCCTGGGCATGCTCCTGATGAGGCTGAGTATTGTGTATGGCCTCCACGTGCCTGTATGACCCCCCTACAACGCCTGGGCATGCTCCTGATGAGGCTGAGTATTGTGTGTGGCCTCCAGGAGCTGGTATGACCTCCCTACAACGCCTGGGCATGCTCCTGATGAGGCTGAGTATTGTGTGTGGCCTCCACGTGCCTGTATGACCTCCCTACAATGCCTGGGCATGCTCCTGATGAGGCTGAGTATTGTGTGTGGCCTCCACGTGCCTGTATGACCTCCCTACAACGCCTGGGCATGCTCCTGATGAGGCTGAGTATTGTCTGTGGCCTCCACATGCCTGTATGACGTTCCTAAAACACCTAGGCATGCTCCTGATGAGGCTGAGTATTGTGTGTGGCCTCCACGTGCCTGTATGACCTCCCTACAACGCCTGGGCATGCTCCTGATGAGGCTGAGTATTGTGTGTGGTCTCCACGTGCCTGTATGACCTCCCTACAACGCCTGGGCATGCTCCTGATGAGGCTGAGTATTGTGTGTGGCCTCCACGTGCCTGTATGACCTCCCTACACGCCTGGGCATGCTCCTGATGAGGCTCAGTATTGTGTGTGGCCTCCACATGCCTGTATGACCTCCCTACAACGCCTGGGCATGCTCCTGATGAGGCTGAGTATTGTGTGTGGCCTCCACGTGCCTGTATGACCTCCCTACAACGCCTGGGCATGCTCCTGATGAGGCTGAGTATTGTGTGTGGCCTCCACGTGCCTGTATGACCTCCCTACAACGCCTGGGCATGCTCCTGATGAGGCTGAGTATTGTGTATGGCCTCCACGTGCCTGTATGACCCCCCTACAAGGCCTGGGCATGCTCCTGATGAGGCTGAGTATTGTGTGTGGCCTCCAGGAGCTGGTATGACCTCCCTACAACGCCTGGGCATGCTCCTGATGAGGCTGAGTATTGTGTGTGGCCTCCACGTGCCTGTATGACCTCCCTACAATGCCTAGGCATGCTCCTGATGAGGCTGAGTATTGTGTATGGCCTCCACGTGCCTGTATGACCTCCCTACAACGCCTGGGCATGCTCCTGATGAGGCTGAGTATTGTCTGTGGCCTCCACATGCCTGTATGACGTTCCTAAAACACCTAGGCATGCTCCTGATGAGGCTGAGTATTGTGTGTGGCCTCCACGTGCCTGTATGACCTCCCTACAACGCCTGGGTATGCTCCTGATGAGGCTGAGTAGTGTGTGTGGCCTCCACGTGCCTGTATGACCTCCCTACAACGCCTGGGCATGCTCCTGATGAGGCTGAGTATTGTGTGTGGCCTCCACGTGCCTGTATGACCTCCCTACAACGCCTGGGCATGCTCCTGATAAGGCTGAGTATTGTGTGTGGCCTCCACATGCCTGTATGACCTCCCTACAACGCCTGGGCATGCTCCTGATGAGGCTGAGTATTGTGTGTGGCCTCCACGTGCCTGTATGACCTCCCTACAACGCCTGGGCATGCTCCTGATGAGGCTGAGTATTGTCTGTGGCCTCCACGTGCCTGTATGACGTTCCTACAACGCCTAGGCATGCTCCTGATGAGGCTGAGTATTGTGTGTGGCCTCCACGTGCCTGTATGACCTCTCTACAACGCCTGGGCATGCTCCTGATGAGGCTGAGTATTGTGTGTGGCCTCCACGTGCCTGTATGACCTCCCTACAACGCCTGGGCATGCTCCTGATGAGGCTGAGTATTGTGTGTGGCCTCCACGTGCCTGTATGACCTCCCTACAACGCCTGGGCATGCTCCTGATGAGGCTGAGTATTGTGTGTGGCCTCCACGTGCCTGTATGACCTCCCTACAACGCCTGGGCATGCTCCTGATGAGGCTGAGTATTGTGTGTGGCCTCCACGTGCCTGTATGACCTCCCTACAACGCCTGGGCATGCTCCTGATGAGTCTAAGTATTGTGTGTGGCCTCCACGTGCCTGTATGACCTCCCTACAACGCCTGGGCATGCTCCTGATGAGGCTAAGTATTGTGTGTGGCCTCCACGTGCCTGTATGACCTCCCTACAACGCCTGGGCATGCTCCTGATGAGGCTGAGTATTGTGTGTGGCCTCCACGTGCCTGTATGACCTCCCTACAACGCCTGGGCATGCTCCTGATGAGGCTGAGTATTGTGTGTGGCCTCCACATGCCTGTATGACCTCCCTACAACGCCTGGGCATGCTCCTGATGAGGCTGAGTATTGTGTATGGCCTCCACGTGCCTGTATGACCCCCCTACAACGCCTGGGCATGCTCCTGATGAGGCTGAGTATTGTGTGTGGCCTCCACGAGCTGGTATGACCTCCCTACAATGCCTGGGCATGCTCCTGATGAGGCTGAGTATTGTGTGTGGCCTCCACGTGCCTGTATGACGTCCCTACAACGCCTAGGCATGCTCCTGATGAGGCTGAGTATTGTGTGTGGCCTCCACGTGCCTGTATGACCTCCCTACAACGCCTGGGCATGCTCCTGATGAGGCTGAGTATTGTGTGTGGCCTCCACGTGCCTGTATGACCTCCCTACAATGCCTGGGCATGCTCCTGATGAGGCTGAGTATTGTGTGTGGCCTCCACGTGCCTGTATGACCTCCCTACAATGCCTGGGCATGCTCCTGATGAGGCTGAGTATTGTCTGTGACCTCCACGTGCCTGTATGACGTTCCTAAAACACCTAGGCATGCTCCTGATGAGGCTGAGTATTGTGTGTGGCCTCCACGTGCCTGTATGACCTCCCTACAACGCCTGGGCATGCTCCTGATGAGGCTGAGTATTGTGTGTGGCCTCCACGTGCCTGTATGACCTCCTTACAACGCCTGGGCATGCTCCTGATGAGGCTGAGTATTGTGTGTGGCCTCCACGTGCCTGTATGACCTCCCTACAACGCCTGGGCATGCTCATGATAAGGCTGAGTATTGTGTGTGGCCTCCACGTGCCTGTATGACCTCCCTACAACGCCTGGGCATGCTCCTGATGATGCTGAGTATTGTGTGTGGCCTCCACGTGCCTGTATGACCTCCCTACAACGCCTGGGCATGCTCCTGATGAGGCTGAGTATTGTCTGTGGCCTCCACGTGCCTGTATGACGTTCCTACAACGCCTACGCATGCTCCTGATGAGGCTGAGTATTGTGTGTGGCCTCCACGTGCCTGTATGACCTCTCTACAACGCCTGGGCATGCTCCTGATGAGGCTGAGTATTGTCTGTGGCCTCCACGTGCCTGTATGACGTCCCTACAACGCCTAGGCATGCTCCTGATGAGGCTGAGTATTGTGTGTGGCCTCCACGTGCCTGTATGACCTCCCTACAACGCCTGGGCATGCTCCTGATGAGGCTGAGTATTGTGTATTGGCCTCCACGTGCCTGTATGACCTCCCTACAACGCCTGGGCATGCTCCTGATGAGGCTGAGTATTGTGTGTGGCCTCCACGTGCCTGCATGACCTCCCTACAACGCCTGGGCATGCTCCTGATGAGGCTGAGTATTGTCTGTGGCCTCCACGTGCCTGTATGACGTCCCTACAACGCCTAGGCATGCTCCTGATGAGGCTGAGTATTGTGTGTGGCCTCCACGTGCCTGTATGACCTCTCTACAACGCCTGGGCATGCTCCTGATGAGGCTGAGTATTGTGTGTGGGCTCCACGTGCCTGTATTGACGCGCCCCCTGGGCCATGTTCAGGGGATACCCGGAGCCGGATCTGTATGGGGGTAGTAGTCCTTGTGGCGGTGACCCGGTCCGTGCCCAGGGTGTCAAACTAAGTGTGTGGCAGTCTTTGTAGATGTTGTTAAGTGTCGACTACGCCACCCGTTGAGTGCGGCTTTGAAGCCGCCGCTGCAGAGCAGTCCGCTGAGGCCGGTGGTATATGTGCAGCAGTGATGGTATAACCCCCAACGGGAGGGGTATGGCCTCAGGGCAGCAGGTGTGGATGATGGGGGTTGTGATGATGCAGGAAGGAGAGGCAGAGTCAGGAGATGCAGTTTCAGGGTTTTTACTCACTGATGTTGCTTTAGTCACTCTGGCCTTGAGTGACCACCCGAGCCGTGCTGCGTCCACCAGGTCCTGGACTTGGCCAACCCCCAGGCAGTCCGGAGCGTGGTCCTGAGCTTCCCTGTCTCTCTCTTCCTCCTGGCCGTTCCCACCAGGGATCCACCTTTGGCCGGCTCCCTCGGGTCTCCTGGTGGTCAAACCTCCTCTGGGTTCCCTGACCCTATGCTTGGTGTGCCTTTCTGGTGGATTTGGTGAGGGTCGTGGCAAATCTTGACCACGACCTCCGGTTCCTGGCTAAGGGTTACTTCTGCCTCTGCCAGCTTGGGTTCCGGTACCCGTGTCCGCCAACCCCTCACCCTTTCTGGTCTGTTTCTGGGTTCTTGGGGTTCCTTCTGTCTTTCTCTCTGGGTCCTTCTGACTCCTCTCTCTCTCTCTCTCTCTGCAGGCCTTGCTCTGGAGCTGGGCCCAGCCGGAGCCACAGCTCCCTGTCAGCCCTCCTGGCTGAGCTCCTCTGCTCTTCTCCTCCTGCCTGAACTGAACCCTGATCTAAGATGGTGCCCACCTTATATACTCCCTCTATGTGTGAGCCCAGGTGACCAGCACCCAATGGGCTCCTAGCTTTACCCAGACTACTCCCCCTATCTGCTCCTACACTACTGGGATGTTCCACCCCCCTCCCACTCCAGCCAGGGACAGACGCTGTCGTACCTGCACATTTACTTGGTGGGAGTACCGTAGTTCTGTCCCCCGGAAATGGGATGTATGTAGTGCATGCAGCCTACTAAGCTCAGTTCCACACTCCATCCTTACCCGGGAGTGGAATACCACACCTCTGGGTCGAGGTGCAATACCCCTGTAGCAGCCGAGTCCTCAGCGTGCTACATTCCCCCCTGGTAAATCACAGCACGTCCTCGGGCTGTAAAAGAGCAAAACATAAAACATACAAATTTTTGAAAGTGCACTTACATATAAAATATAACTTTCAACCCATCCCTTTATGGGAGGTACTTCTCTCTTAAAATGTTACAGACACATCATAAAATAATATTAACTCTTTCAGCATAATAAAACTTTTCATGTAAAACATTTTTGACCTCTGGCCACTTGTGCAAATTGTGACCAGGTAAGTGCCACAGTCTCTTGTAGAAAAAAAAACAGTTTCCTATAAAACCAGTAGGGGGCGCTTTAGGAAGCGCAACTATATACAAGGGAGGTGGCCGCTCTCAGTCCTCGGCCAGTGGGGAACAGGAATGGCTGTTCACAGTCCTCAGCCTGTGGGGAGATGGGACACACTGGAACAGTTCACACTTGTCCCAACGGGGAACATATTTAAATTAGCAGCATGGCATATACCCTTACGGGTAACTATTTTACAGTTTCAGTTCACCTCTTAATGGTGACGATGCCCTCCTGCTCCTTCCTGAGGGTAGGCTTCAGACCCGTCCGGGTCCTCTTGACCTTCCTCACACCGCAACTCCTCTTCCGTCAGGCGATGTACATGAAGTGCATAGGGTCCTTTGGCACACTGGTGCCGGGTAAAGGTGACCTCATCACCCAGGTAAAGGTCACGACCTCTGTGTCCCTCCGGCAGGTGGGACTCGACATCTCTTCTGGTCACGAAGACGTCGCCGGGGGTATGATGATCTCTGATGAAGCCCCAACCGTGCTGCAGTTGGAATTTGATTACAGTCCCGGTGGCACGGGGACCGTGGGCTGCACGGGGGTTCCGTCGGGTCCGGCTTTTCTGCTCTGCACTCCGGATTTGCAGCCGCTCCTCGCGGACCCGCCTCTCTCTCCTTTCTCTGTCAAAGACCTCTAACTGCTGCCGGCAGCACTCTGCTCGCTGGGCTGCGGCCGCCCGGGTCTCTTGAGTGAACCCGATGAGGTCTCCTCCAGTGGGGTCCCACTCAAACTGCGCCTCCTCTAACGAGAGCGGGGTCATCTTGACGGGCGCCGGAGCCGGGATCAGGGGTTCATCCAGAGGTCTTTCTTTCCGGAGTCGGGGATGGTGGTACTCCGGTGGCCACACAAAGGGCTGCCCATCCGGGCAAGTGTGCTGGGCCAACAAGTCCTCACCCAGGTGCGGCACAGTGGAAGTTGAGGGCACGGTGGTGGTAGCGGCGCCCAGGTTTACCAGGCCTTGCGACCAGGCTTGGGGCACCCTGAACGTAAAGGGCACCGTGAAGACGGCGGCGCCCGGGGTTACTTGACCTTGCGACCAGGCCGGTGACTCAGCAGAGGTAGAGGGCGCTGTTGGTACTGCGGCGCCCGGGGGTACTCGGCCTTGCGACCAGGCCGGTGGCGTCTCCCGCTTGGCCGCGCTCAGGGTTGAGGCGCGTGACGTCACAGGGGGCGTGGCCGCGGCTTCTGTTTGAGGCCTAGTCGGGAGCGGTGACGGTGCAACGACGGGCACGGCAGGGGAAATTTCGGGCTCTGCGACGGGGAGCTGGGGCAGGCTCACGGCTTCTCGGCTCGGGGTAGTGACGTCCCCTTTACCTGCCTCCGTTTCTTTAGCTCCTTCCTCGGCGTCGTCTCTGGCCTTGATTCCTCCTGCGCCATCCTCAGAGGCGGTCTGACTCCTCGTCTCGGGTGGCGTGCTCCGTTGGCGGGTTCCTGCCTGCAGGGCCATCTCTCTGCTCCATGTGGCCAGTACGTCTCGCTGCACTCGGGCCATCCTCTGAGCCAAGCCCTCCAGTGCGGTCCGTGCATGCTCCCGATCTCTGGGGAGCTGCGCCAGGATCTCCACCAGGCCTTCTGGGGTTGTCGCTTGCAACAGGCTCCTGACCGCTGGGTCGGTGCTGCCTGCCTCCCTCTCCATCTACGGGTACGACTCCTCCAGACTCCTCCAAGCTGCTCCCATCTTCTCTCGTTTGTTCTCTCTCCGCCCCCATTGAGGGCGGTCCTGGGGCAACTTGGTGATTGTCAGTTCCAGGGGCAGACCCCCCACGCTGATGGACATCCCAAGCATCACAGTCTCTACTGGTGGGGGCGGTCTCCGTTTTTGGCGCCATTCTTGGTCCTGGCCCACGATGGGAGGTGGCCTCTTGCCACCCTCTGGCACGCCCATAATGGCGTCCGCTCTGCCAAGGCGGGAAATCTTCTCAGATGGCGGGAACCGCTTCCCAATGGCGGGAAACTCTGTGGATGGCGGGAAAAGACTGCAGATGGCGGGCAAACGGCGGGAAATGATCCGAGATGGCGTCCGATGGCGGGGACCCTCCGGAATTGGCGGGAGACTTCTTTTTACGGTAAATATGAACTTTTCTTCAGGCACGCAGTACCCGGTGGTTGCGGGCACGTTATCCTGCCGACTACGCCAAAGTTGACGAGCCCCCTGGGCCATGTTCAGGGGATACCCGGAGCCGGATCTGTATGGGGGTAGTAGTCCTTGTGGCGGTGACCCGGTCCGTGCCCAGGGTGTCAAACTAAGTGTGTGGCAGTCTTTGTAGATGTTGTTAAGTGTCGACTACGCCACCCGTTGAGTGCGGCTTTGAAGCCGCCGCTGCAGAGCAGTCCGCTGAGGCCGGTGGTATATGTGCAGCAGTGATGGTATAACCCCCAACGGGAGGGGTATGGCCTCAGGGCAGCAGGTGTGGATGATGGGGGTTGTGATGATGCTGGAAGGAGAGGCAGAGTCAGGAGATGCAGTTTCAGGGTTTTTACTCACTGATGTTGCTTTAGTCACTCTGGCCTTGAGTGACCACCCGAGCCGTGCTGCGTCCACCAGGTCCTGGACTCGGCCAACCCCCAGGCAGTCCGGAGCGTGGTCCTGAGCTTCCCTGTCTCTCTCTTCCTCCTGGCCGTTCCCACCAGGGATCCACCTTTGGCCGGCTCCCTCGGGTCTCCTGGTGGTCAAACCTCCTCTGGGTTCCCTGACCCTATGCTTGGTGTGCCTTTCTGGTGGATTTGGTGAGGGTCGTGGCAAATCTTGACCACGACCTCCGGTTCCTGGCTAAGGGTTACTTCTGCCTCTGCCAGCTTGGGTTCCGGTACCCGTGTCCGCCAACCCCTCACCCTTTCTGGTCTGTTTCTGGGTTCTTGGGGTTCCTTCTGTCTTTCTCTCTGGGTCCTTCTGACTCCTCTCTCTCTCTCTCTCTGCAGGCCTTGCTCTGGAGCTGGGCCCAGCCGGAGCCACAGCTCCCTGTCAGCCCTCCTGGCTGAGCTCCTCTGCTCTTCTCCTCCTGCCTGAACTGAACCCTGATCTAAGATGGTGCCCACCTTATATACTCCCTCTATGTGTGAGCCCAGGTGACCAGCACCCAATGGGCTCCTAGCTTTACCCAGACTACTCCCCCTATCTGCTCCTACACTACTGGGATGTTCCACCCCCCTCCCACTCCAGCCAGGGACAGACGCTGTCGTACCTGCACATTTACTTGGTGGGAGTACCGTAGTTCTGTCCCCCGGAAATGGGATGTATGTAGTGCATGCAGCCTACTAAGCTCAGTTCCACACTCCATCCTTACCCGGGAGTGGAATACCACACCTCTGGGTCGAGGTGCAATACCCCTGTAGCAGCCGAGTCCTCAGGGTGCTACAGTATGACCTCCCTACAACGCCTGGGCATGCTCCTGATGAGGCTCAGTATTGTGTGTGGCCTCCACGAGCCTGTATGACCTCCCTACAACGCCTGGGCATGCTCCTGATGAGGCTGAGTATTGTGTGTGGCCTCCACGTGCCTGTATGACCTCCCTACAACGCCTGGGCATGCTCCTGATGAGGCTGAGTATTGTGTGTGGCCTCCACGTGCCTGTTTGACCTCCCTACAACGCCTGGGCATGCTCCTGATGAGGCTGAGTATTGTGTGTGGCCTCCACGTGCCAGTATGACCTCCCTACAATGCCTGGGCATGCTCCTGATGAGGCTGAGTATTGTGTGTGGCCTCCACGTGCCTGTATGACCTCCCTACAACGCCTGGGCATGCTCCTGCTGAGGCTGAGTATTGTCTGTGGCCTCCACGTGCCTGTATGACCTCCCTACAATGCCTGGGCATGCTCCTGATGAGGCTGAGTATTGTGTGTGGCCTCCACGAGCCTGTATGACCTCCCTACAACGCCTGGGCATGCTCCTGATGAGGCTGAGTATTGTGTGTGGCCTCCACGTGCTTGTATGACCTCCCTACAACGCCTGGGCATGCTCCTGATGAGGCTGAGTATTGTCTGTGGCCTCCACGTGCCTGTATGACGTCCGTACAACGCCTAGGCATGCTCCTGATGAGGCTCAGTATTGTGTGTGGCCTCCAGTGCCTGTATGACCTCCCTACAACGCCTGGGCATGCTCCTGATGAGGCTGAGTATTGTGTGTGGCCTCCACGTGCCTGTATGACCTCCCTACAACGCCTGGGCATGCTCCTGATGAGGCTCAGTATTGTGTGTGGCCTCCACGTGCCTGTATGACATCCCTACAATGCCTGGGCATGCTCCTGATGAGGCTGAGTATTGTGTGTGGCCTCCACGTGCCTGTATGACCTCCCTACAACGCCTGGGCATGCTCCTGATGAGGCTGAGTATTGTCTGTGGCCTCCACGTGCCTGTATGACCTCCCTACAACGCCTGGGCATGCTCCTGATGAGGCTGAGTATTGTGTGTGGCCTCCACGTGCCTGTATGACCTCCCTACAACGCCTGGGCATGCTCCCGATGAGGCTGAGTATTGTGTGTGGCCTCCACGTGCCTGTATGACCTCCCTACAACGCCTGGGCATGCTCCTGATGAGGCTGAGTATTGTGTGTGGCCTCCACGTGCCTGTATGACCTCCCTACAACGCCTGGGCATGCTCCTGATGAGGCTGAGTATTGTGTGTGGCCTCCACGTGCCTGTATGACCTCCCTACAACGCCTGGGCATGCTCCTGATGAGGCTGAGTATTGTCTGTGGCCTCCACGTGCCTGTATGACCTCCCTACAACGCCTGGGCATGCTCCTGATGAGGCTGAGTATTGTGTGTTGCCTCCACGTGCCTGTATGACCTCCCTACAACGCCTGGGCATGCTCCTGATGAGGCTGAGTATTGTGTGTAGCCTCCACATGCCTGTATGACCTCCCTACAATGCCTGGGCATGCTCCTGATGAGGCTGAGTATTGTGTGTGGCCTCCACGTGCCTGTATGACCTCCCTACAACGCCTGGGCATGCTCCTGCTGAGGCTGAGTATTGTGTGTGGCCTCCACGTGCCTGTATGACCTCCCTACAATGCCTGGGCATGCTCCTGATGAGGCTGAGTATTGTGTGTGGCCTCCACGTGCCTGTATGACCTCCCTACAATGCCTGTGTAGCACCCCGAGGACTCGGCTGCTACAGGGGTATTGCACCTCAAACCAGAGGTGTGGTATTCCACTCCCGGGTAAGGATGAAGTGTGGGACTGAGCTCAGCTAGCTGCATGCACTACACTCACCCCATTTCCGGGGGACAGAACAACGGTACTCCCACCAAATAGATGTGCAGGTACGATAGCGTCTGTCCCTGGCTGGAGTGGGGGGGGGGGAGGAACATCCCAGTAGTGTAGGGGCAGATAGGGGAGGGACTCTGGGCATAGAAGTAGGAGCCCATTGGGTGTTAGTCACCTGGGCTCACACATAGAGGGAGTATATAAGGTCGGCACCATCTTAGGACAGGGTTCAGTCCAGGTCTGTTCAGAGAGGAGCTCAGCCAGAGAGGGCTGACAGGGAGCTGTGGCTCCGGCTGGGCCCAGCTCCAGGGCCAGGCCTGTAGTGGAGAGGAGGAGGAAGAAAGGCCCAGAGACGCAGGACAAGAGGGAACCCTGAGATCCCACAAGTTGACGGGTGAAGGGTTGGCAGAAAAGGGTACCGGATCCCAAGCTGGCAGAGGCAAGATATCCTTAACCAGGAACCGGAGGTCGTGGTCAAGCTTTGGCACGACCCTCACCACACCCACCAGGAAGGCATACCATGAATAGGGTCAGGAAAGCCAGAGAAGGTTTTACCACCAAGAGGCCCGAGGGAGCCGGACAAAGGTGGGTCCCTGGTGGGAACGGCCAGTAGGAAGGAAGAGAGAGGAGCTCAGGACCACGCTCTGGAACTGCCTGGGGGTTGGCCGAGTCCCACACCTGGTGGACGCAGCACGACTCGGGTGGTCACTCAAGGCCGGAGTGACCGGGGCAACACCTGTGAGTAAAAACCCTGAAACTGCATCACATGTCTCTGAGCTTTCTTGCTGCACCATCGCTACCACCATCATCTACACTTGCTGCCCTGAGGCCGTACCCCTCCCGTTGGGGGTTATACCATCTACGCTGCACAACCATATCACCGGCCTCAGCGGACTGTCCTGCAGCAGCAGCCCTAAAGCTGCATTCAACGGGTGGCGTAGTCGTACAACACCCTACTATTCAAGACACTGCCGCTCAGCTTGACTCCCTGGGCACGGACCGGGTCACCGCCACGAGACTACTACCCCCATCTGATCCGGATCCGGGTAAGCTCCCCCATGCGCGCGATGCCGCGCGACGCAGCAGGCCCAGGGGCGCGTCAACTTTGGCGTAGTCGGCAGGATAACGTGCCCGCAACCACCGGGTACTGCGTGCCTGAAGAAAAGTTCACATTTAACGTAAAAAGGAGTCTCCCGCCAATTCCAGAGGGTCCCCGCCATCGGACGTCATCTCGGATCGTTTCCCGCCGTTTGCCCGCCATCTGCAGCCTTTTCCCGCCATCCACGGAGTTTCCCGCCATAAGGAGACGATTCCCGCCATCTGAGACAATTTCCCGCCCTGGCAGAGCGGACGCCATTGTGGGCGTGCCAGAGGGTGGCAAGAGACCACCTCCCATTGTGGGCCAGGTCCAGGAATGGCGCCAAAAGCGGAAACCGCCCCCACCAGCAGAGACTGCAATGGTAGAAATGTCCATCAGCGTGAGGGGGCTGCCCCTGAAACTGACGATCACCAAGTTGCCCCGAGACCACCCTCAGTGTGGGCGGATCAAGAACAAAAGGGAGAGGATGGGTGCAGCCTGGAGGAGTCTGGAAAGATCGCACCCGGAGATGGAGGGAGAGTCAGGCAGCACCGACCCTCTGGTCAGGAGCCTGTTGCAGGCCGCCACCCCAGAAGGCCTGGTGGAGATCCTGGCACAGCTCCCCAAAGATCGGGAGCATGCACAGACAGCGCTGGAGGGCTTGGCTCGGAAGATGGCCCGAGTGCAGCAAGAAGTGCTGGCCGAGTGGAGCAAAGAAATGGCCCTGCAGGCTGGAACCCGCCAGCAAAGGACGCCACCTGGGACGAGGAGCCTGTCTGCCTCTGAGGATGGTGCAGGAGGGACGAAGGCCGGAGACGACGCCGTGGAAGGAGCTGAAGAGATGGAAGCAGGTAAAGGGGACGTCACCACCCCAGGCCTAGTAGCCGTGAGCCTGCCCCAGCTCCCCGTCGCAGAGCCCAAAATCCCCCTTACCGTGCCCGATGCTGCACCGCCACCGCTCCAAACTAGGCCTCAAGCGGCAGGAGCCGCGGCCACGCCCCCTGTGACGTCACGCGCCTCAACCCTGAGCGCGGCCAAGCAGGAAACGCCACCGGCCTGGTCGCAAGGCCGAGTACTCCCGGGCGCCGCCGTTTCCACAGTGCCCTTCACCTTCAGAGTGCCACCGGCCTGGTCGCAAGGCCTGGTGAATCCGGGCACTGCTACCACCACCGCGCCCTCAACCTCCACAGTGCTACCCTTGGGTGAAGACCTGTTCGCACAACATACTTGCCCGGATGGGCAGTCCTTTGTGTGGACACCAGAGTACGTCAATCCCCGACTCCGGAAGGAATGGCCCCTGTGTGAGCCCCTGATCCCGGCTCCGGCGCCCGCCAAGATCACCCCACTCCCGTTGGAGGAGGCTCAGTTCGCATGGGACCCCACCGGTGAAAACCTCATGGGGTTCACCCAAGAGACCCGGGCGGCCGCAGCCCAGCGTGTGGAGTGCTGCCGACAACAACTAGAGGTCTTCAACAAAGAACGGCAAGAGAGGCGGGTCCGCGAGGAGCGGCTGCAGGTACAGAGCGCGGAGCAGAAACGCCGGACCTGGCGAAACCCCCGTGCAGCCCACGGTCCCCGCGCCACCGGGACCGTAATCAAGTTCCAACTGGAGCACGGTTGGGGCTTTATCAGGGATCACAGGACCCCCGGCGACGTCTTCGTCACCCGTAGGGATGTTGAGTCCCACCTGCCAGAGGGACACCGCGGACGTGACCTTTACCTGGGTGATGAGGTCACCTTCACCCGGCATCAGTGCGCTAAAGGACCGTACGCCCTTCACGTGCACCGGTTAACGGAGGAAGAGCTGCGGTATGAGGAAGATCAAGAGGACCCGGACGGGTCTGAAGACTACCCTCAGGAGGAGACAAGGAGAGGACACCGCTGCTGAAGGGAAGTAGCATAAACTGAAGCTGTATATAGTTACCCGTAGGGGTACTTGTCATACTGCTAATTAAAGTGTGTTCCCCGTTGGGACTAGTGTGAATTGTTCCCCGTGTGCCCCTATCCCCACAGGCTGAGGACTGTGAGCAGCCATTCCCCTATTCCCCACTGGCCGAGGACTGAGAGCGGCCATACCCTGTAAATAGTTGCGCTTCCTAAAGCGCCCCCTTTTGGTTTTATAAAGAACTGTTTTTCTACTAGTGACTGTTGCACTTTACCCGGTCACAAGTTGCACCGTGGCCGGAGGAACAAGAATGCTTTATATGGAAAAGTTTTATATCAAAAGTTTATGCTGCTAAGATAGTAATCTAAAAAGTTACCTGTAATGTTATATCTTCTGATAATGTTTTATATGTTAGTGTATATTTTAAACATTTTGTATGTTTTGTTTTATTCTTTTCCAGCCCGAGGACATGCTGTGATTTACCAGGGGGGAATGTAGCACCCCGAGGACTCGGCTGCTACAGGGGTATTGCACCTCAAACCAGAGGTGTGGTATTCCACTCCCGGGTAAGGATGGAGTGTGGGACTGAGCTCAGCTAGCTGCATGCACTACACTCACCCCATTTCCGGGGGACAGAACAACGGTACTCCCACCAAATAGATGTGCAGGTACGATAGCGTCTGTCCCTGGCTGGAGTGGGGGGGGGGGAGGAACATCCCAGTAGTGTAGGGGCAGATAGGGGAGGGACTCTGGGCATAGAAGTAGGAGCCCATTGGGTGCTAGTCACCTGGGCTCACACATAGAGGGAGTATATAAGGTGGGCACCATCTTAGGACAGGGTTCAGTCCAGGTCTGTTCAGAGAGGAGCTCAGCCAGAGAGGGCTGACAGGGAGCTGTGGCTCCGGCTGGGCCCAGCTCCAGGGCCAGGCCTGTAGTGGAGAGGAGGAGGAAGAAAGGCCCAGAGACGCAGGACAAGAGGGAACCCTGAGATCCCACAAGTTGACGGGTGAAGGGTTGGCAGAAAAGGGTACCGGATCCCAAGCTGGCAGAGGCAAGATATCCTTAACCAGGAACCGGAGGTCGTGGTCAAGCTTTGGCACGACCCTCACCACACCCACCAGGAAGGCATACCATGAATAGGGTCAGGAAAGCCAGAGAAGGTTTTACCACCAAGAGGCCCGAGGGAGCCGGACAAAGGTGGGTCCCTGGTGGGAACGGCCAGTAGGAAGGAAGAGAGGGGAGCTCAGGACCACGCTCTGGAACTGCCTGGGGGTTGGCCGAGTCCCACACCTGGTGGACGCAGCACGACTCGGGTGGTCACTCAAGGCCGGAGTGACCGGGGCAACACCTGTGAGTAAAAACCCTGAAACTGCATCACATGTCTCTGAGCTTTCTTGCTGCACCATCGCTACCACCATCATCTACACTTGCTACCCTGAGGCCGTACCCCTCCCGTTGGGGGTTATACCATCTACGCTGCACAACCATATCACCGGCCTCAGCGGACTGTCCTGCAGCAGCAGCCCTAAAGCTGCATTCAACGGGTGGCGTAGTCGTACAACACCCTACTATTCAAGACACTGCCGCTCAGCTTGACTCCCTGGGCACGGACCGGGTCACCGCCACGAGACTACTACCCCCATCTGATCCGGATCCGGGTAAGCTCCCCCATGCGCGCGATGCCGCGCGACGCAGCAGGCCCAGGGGCGCGTCACCTGGGCATGCTCCTGATGAGGCTGAGTATTGTGTGTGGCCTCCACGTGCCTGTATGACCTCCCTACAACGCCTGGGCATGCTCCTGATGAGGCTGAGTATTGTGTGTGGCCTCCACGTGCCTGTATGACCTCCCTACAACGCCTGGGCATGCTCCTGATGAGGCTGAGTATTGTGTGTGGCCTCCACGTGCCTGTATGACCTCCCTACAACGCCTGGGCATGCTCCTGATGAGGCTGAGTATTGTGTGTGGCCTCCACGTGCCTGTATGACCTCCCTACAACGCCTGGGCATGCTCCTGATGAGGCTGAGTATTGTGTCTGGCCTCAACGTGCCTGTATGACCTCCCTATAATGCCTGGGCATGCTCCTGATGAGGCTCAGTATTGTGTGTGGCCTCCACGTGCCTGTATGACCTCCCTACAATGCCTGGGCATGCTCCTGATGAGGCTGAGTATTGTGTGTGGCCTCCACGTGCCTGTATGACCTCCCTACAACGCCTGGGCATGCTCCTGCTGAGGCTGAGTATTGTGTGTGGCCTCCACGTGCCTGTATGACCTCCCTACAACGCCTGGGCATGCTCCTGATGAGGCAGAGTATTGTGTGTGGCCTCCACGTGCCTGTATGACCTCCCTACAACGCCTGGGCATGCTCCTGATGAGGCTGAGTATTATGTGTGGCCTCCACGTGCCTGTATGACCTCCCTACAATGCCTGGGCATGCTCCTGATGAGGCTGAGTATTGTGTGTGGCCTCCATGTACCTGTATGACCTGCCTACAATGCCTGGGCATGCTCCTGATGAGGCTCAGTATTGTGTGTGGCCTCCACGCGCCTGTATGACCTCCCTACAATGCCTGGGCATGCTCCTGATAAGGCTGAGTATTGTGTGTGGCCTCCACGTGCCTGTATGACCTCCCTACAACGCCTGGGCATGCTCCTGATGAGGCTGAGTATTGTGTGTGGCCTCCACGTGCCTGTATGACCTCCCTACAACGCCTGGGCATGCTCCTGATGAGGCTGAGTATTATGTGTGGCCTCCACGTGCCTGTATGACCTCCCTACAATGCCTGGGCATGCTCCTGATGAGGCTGAGCATTGTGTGTGGCCTCCACGTGCCTGTATGACCTCCCTACAATGCCTGGGCATGCTCCTGATGAGGTTGCGGATGGTCTCCTGTGGGATCTCCTCCCAGACCTGGACTAAAGCATCCGCCAACTCCTGGACAGTCTGTGGTGCAATGTGACGTTGGTGGATGGAGCGAGACATGATGTCCCAGATGTGTTCAATCGGATTCAGGTCTGGGGAAGGGGCGGCCCAGTCCATAGCTTCAATGCCTTCATCTTGCAGGAACTGCTGACAGACTCCAGCCACATGAGGTCAGGCATTGTCCTGCATTAGGAGGAACCCAGGGCCAACCGCACCAGCATATGGTCTCACAAGGGGTCTGAGGATCTCATCTCGGTACCTAATGGCAGTCAGGCTACCTCTGGCGAGCACATGGAGGACTGTGCTGCCCACCAAAGAAATGCCACCCCACACCATTACTGACCCACTGCCAAACCGGTCATGCTGAAGGATTCTGCAGGTTGCAGATCACTCTCCATGGCGTCTCCAGACTCTGTCACGTCTGTCACATGTGCTCAGTGTGAACCTGCTTTCATCTGTGAAGAGCACAGGGCGCCAGTGGCGATTCTGCCAATCCTGGTGTTCTGTGGGAAATGCCAAGTGTCCTGCACGGTGTTGGGCTGTGAGCACAACCCCCATCTGTGGACGTCGGGCCCTCATACCACCCTCATGGAGTCGGTTTCTAACCGTTTGTGCAGACACATGCACATTTGTGGCCTGCTGGAGGTCATTTTGCAGGGCTCTGGCAGTTCTCCTCCTGTTCCTCCTTGCACAAAGGGGGAGGTAGCGGTCCTGCTCCTATGGCCCCCTCCATGTCTCCTGGTGAACTGGCCTGTCTCCTGGTAGTGCCTCCGGCCTCTGGACACTACGCTGACAGACACAGCAAACCTTCTTGCCACAGCTTGCATTGATGTGCCATCCTGGATGAGTTGCACTACCTGAGCAACTTCTGTGGGTTGTACAGTCCGTCTCATGCTACCACGAGTGTGAAAGCACAACCAACATTCAAAAGTGACCAAAACATCAGCCAGAAAGCATTGGTACTGAGATGTGGTCTGTGGTCCCCACCTGCAGAACCACTCCTTTATTGAGGGTGTCTTGATAATTGCCAATAATTTCCATCTCTTACATAGTAACATAGTTTTTAAGGTTGAAGGAAGACTAAGTCCATCTAGTCCAACCCATACCCTAACTCATTGATCCAGAGGAAGGCAAAAAAATCCATGTGGCAAACACTAAGCTCCACTTTGGGGAAAAAAATTCCTTCCCGACTCCATATGACAATCAGACTAGTTCCCTGGATCAACGCCCTATCAAGGAGTCTAGTATATATAACCTGTAATATTATACTTTTCCATAAAGGCATCCAGGCCCTTCTTAAATGTTAGTAGTGAATCCCTCATTACCACATCATGCGGCAGAGAGCTCCATAGTCTCACTGCTCTTACAGTAAAGAATCCCCGTCTGTGATTATGATTAAACCTTCTTTCCTCCAGACGTAGAAGATGCCCCCTTGTCCCAGTCTCAGGCCTCAGAGTAAAAAGATCAGTAGAAAGGTCTTTGTACTGTCCCCACATATACTTGTACATAGTAATAAGATCACCCCTAAACTAAATAACCCCAAGTGTAATAACCTGTCTTGGTATTGCAGACCCCCAGTCCTCTAATAACCTGACTTGGTATTGCAGACCCCCAGTCCTCTAATAACCTGTCTTGGTATTGCAGACCCCCCCAGTCCTCTAATAACCTTGGTCGCTCTTCTCTGCACCCTCTCTAGTTCAGCTATGTTTTTCTTATACACCGGAGACCAGAACTGTACACAGTATTCTAAGTGTGGTCGCACTAGTGACTTGTATAGAGGTAAAATTATGTTCTCCTCATCAGCATCTATGCCTCTTTTAATGCATCCCATTATTTCATTTGCCTTTGCAGCAGCTGCCTGACACTGGCCACTAAAAGTGAGCTTGTCGTCCGCCAATACACCCAGGTCTTTTTCAGTGACAGTTTTGCCTAGTGTTTTACAATTAAGCATATAATTATACATTTTATTTCCTCTGCCCAAGTGCATTACCTTACATTTATCCCCATTAAAGCTCATTTGCCATTTACCAGCCCAAGCTTCTAGTTTACATAGATCCTCCTGTAATATAAAATTGTCCTCCTCTGTATTGATTACCCTGCAGAGTTTAGTGCCATCTGCAAATATTGAAATATTACTCTGTATGCCCCCTACAAGGTCATTAATAAATATGTTAAAAAGAAGGGAGCCCAATACTGACCCCTGTGGTACCCCATTGTTACCTGAGACCCAGTCTGAGTGTTTTCCATTAATAACCACCCTTTGTTTCCTATCACTGAGCCAATTCTTAACCCACATACATATATTTTCCCCTATCCCCATTGTTCTCATTTTATGTATCAACCTTTTGTGTGGAACCGTATCAAAAGCTTTTGAAAAGTCCATATACACAACATCCACTGCATTTCCTTGGTCCAGTCCGGAACTTGCCTCCTCATAAAAACTAATCAGATTAATTTGACAGGAACGGTCCCTGGTAAACCCATGTTGATATTGGGTCATGAGGTTATTCTTCTTCAGATACTCTAGTATAGCATCTCTTAGGAAACCCTCCAGGATTTTACCCACAGTAGAGGTTAAGCTTACCGGCCTATAATTTCCAAGTTCAGTTTTTGTCCCCTTTTTGAATATTGGCTCCACATTTGCTATACGCCAGTCCTGTGGTACAGACCCTGTTATTATGGAATCTTTAAAGCTTACAAATAATGGTCTATCTATGACGTTACTTAATTCCTGCAGTACTCGCTGGTGTATCCCATCCGGGCCTGGGGATTTGTCAACTTTAGTGATTTTTAGACGCCGCCACACTTCCTGCTGGGTTAAGCAAGTGACATTTACTGGAGAATTTTAGTTCTCACTAATCATGTTTTCTGTCATGCGATTTTCTTGTGTAAATACGGTTGAAAAAAAATCATTTAGCATATTGGCTTTTTCCTGATCCTCATCCACCATTTCACCCAGACTATTTTTAAGGGGGCCAACACTATCATTCTTTAGTTTCTTACTATTTATGTAGTTAAAGAATATTTTGAGGTTATTTTTACTTTCTCTGGCAATGATTCTCTCTGCCTCAATCTTTGCTGCCTTGATTTGGTTTTTACATAATTTATTTAATTTTCTATATTTATTTAATGCCTCATCACTACCTACTTGCTTTAGTTCTCTAAATGCTTTCTTTTTGTCACTTATTGCGCCCCTTACAGCTCTATTTAGCCATAGTGGTTTCCTCCTATTTCTATCATGTTTATTCCCATAGGGTATATATTGTACACAGGTCCTATTCAGGATGTTAATAAATGTCTCCCATTTGCTTTGTGTAGTTTTATGTCTCAGGATATCGTCCCAGTTTATTGCACTAAGATCATCTCTTAACCGTTGGAAATTTGCCTTCCTGAAATTTAGTATCCTTGTAAACCCTCTACTACACATCTTATTAAAGGATACATGAAAACGTATTATTTTGTGATCACTATTACCCAAGTGACCCCCAACTCGTATATTTGATATGCGGTCTGGCCTGTTGGTTAATATTAGGTCTAGCAGTGCCCCCCTTCTTGTTGGGTCCTGAACCAGTTGTGAAAGGTAATTGTCTCTCATAGTAGTCAAAAACCTATTTCCTTTGCTTGAACTACATGTTTCTGTCCCCCCAATGTATTTCAGGGTAGTTGAAGTCCCCCATAATAATGACTTCTCCTTGAGTCGCTGCTTCATCTATTTGCTTTACGAGGATATTCTCCGCTACTTCCATTATTTTTGGAGACTTATAACAAACTCCTATCAGTATTTTATTATTTTTTCCCCCTCCCCTTATCTCCACCCACAGGGACTCTACATTTTCATTAGATTCACATATATCCTCCCGCAAGACAGGTTATAAGGATGATTTTACATATAAACACCCCCCCTCGCTTGTTTATACGCTCATTTGCACAACAGCATGTGAAATTGATTGTCAATCAGTGTTGCTTCCTAAGTGGACAGTTTGATTTCACAGAAGTTTCATTTACTTGGAGTTATATTCTGTTGATTAAGTGTTCCCTTTATTTTTTGAGCAGTGGATATGTAAGAGAATTGTAGAGGTAGGCCTCATACACACCCTGGAAAAATTAAAAGCGAGAGTCGGATGATGACCCTCTAGAAATTATAAGCAAGAGCCCCTGAATACCAGCTGTATGACACCTGACACCCTGCGGTATTGGCCCCCGGGAGGTTTTGGAACCGATTGGGGCAGATTAACTCCTTCAATACTGCTGTCAATCACCACAGCAGTATCTAAGTGGTTAAAAGTAGGTTAAAAGACCCCCTATGACAGGATAGTCCACCCTCGATCATAATCACAGGTGCCAATCATTGCATGGTGCCCTGAGGTTATCTGATGACACCAGGGTATGGTGGCCTGTGAGATCCTGCCATAAGCTGGGTCTAACAGGCACAGTCAGTGACTCATTGACAATTCTCCAGCAGAGCAGTACACGAGTACTGCAGTGCATGAAGCTAGTGATCAAAGTAAAAAATATTCATGTCCTACAATGGTACTAAGTGAAAAAGTAAAAAACAAAATGACATAAAATGTGTAAAAAGTAAAAAAAAAAACACAAAAAAGCGCACACATATCACAAAAAGTTGTTTCGCCACTAAAAATGCAGCGTTTGTGTTAAATCAGAAATAAACAAAAAAAATGGACACATAATTGGTAACGCCGCGTCCGCAATGACCCGATCTATAAAACTGGCATGTTATTTATTTGGAAAGGCGAACACCATAAAAAAATAAAAATTTAAAACACTCCAAAAATGTTGCATTTTCACCATACTGACACACAAAAAAACTGAATAAAAAGCCAAAAAATATATTGTGATGACACAGCATTTAATCTTAATTATGCCAAACTTAAATTCAGTAGGCCCAGAGATAAAGGCTATTGCCTGAATATTGACTATTGAATTTATGTGTTTTTTTCTACGGTTGCTCAAGAAACTTGGCCTATAGTCATGTGAGTCTGAATGTTGTAACTTATCTGTTATCTTTGGAGGACAGGAACACAGGATCATGGAACAATCGATGTTTGCTAATATGTTGATTATCCATTATATAAGTCTATGTAACTTGTTGACCTGCAAATCAGAGGAGAACAAACTAAGCAGATTGATTAAATACTCAAACATTGCGATTTGCGAGTTAATCTCATCCCACCTTCCCCTTGAACTGTGGATGATGACCTGAACCACAAATGTGGGTAGAAAAAGCCTATTTTCTATCCTTCTGTTACAAGAGAGTGACGTGACAGAACACAGCCAGGACATCATGACTCCATAGAGGAACACTGTATAGGACAGCTGCCAGGACACCATGGCTCCATCAAGAGGGACACCGATTTGACATTCTACAGGATGCCAGCCTTAAGGACCACAGCCCTAGCTGGTAGAATACAGATCTGCTCCATTGACCATAGTTGAACCCTTAAAGACGTCTTGAAGAATCTAGGTTGGGACAATCAGGTCACCTGGCCACATACATCACTGATCTCGGTTAGCTTTCTAAGCTGGTCATTACCTCCTCTCTGTGGGTGCCCGCCAAAAGGAGGGTGCCACTGGTGAGGGTAGTTGGCCTTGGAAATCCCGAAGTTGCAGCGGCTCAAATCCCGGCGAATCAGAGGAAGGGTGAGACTGTCATTTGCACCATCTTGGGTATTTTGCTGGGACTGGTCCATATTTTATTGATCGTTTGGTGGTTTAATAAAGTATTGCCACACTGTTTTACCCTCACCCTGTGTTGCCTGAGTAGAATTATGCCCACGGGCGTTCAGTGGGATGAGCCCTGGTCCATGCGGTCTCGGGACAGCGGACGAGAGTACCCACTGCCCCACCCCCTCCCGTGTCTCCACATATATGTAAAAAAAAATGGTACAATTCAAAATGCCAAACCGTCCCGCAAAAAACATCCCCTAATAAGGCATATTTGGAAAAAAAGTTATCGCTGTAATCGTACTGACCCGATGAACAAATCGGTCTTATCACTTTTACTGCACGGTGAACTGTGCAAAAAATATATAAAAAAACAATAATTGAATTGCTGGTTTTTATTCATTTAGTGTCTAAAAAAATCTGAATAAAAAGTGATCAAAAAAGTTATGTACCCCAAAATTGTAACAAAAAAATCTCCAGCTCATTGCGCAAAAAATAAACCCTAATACAGCTCTGCCAAAAAATAAAAAAGGTACAGCTCTCAGAACATGACGACAAAATTTTTTTTTTTTATAAAAAAAAAAGCATTTGTACTGCGTGATAATAGCAAAACATAACAAAAAAAAAGAAGATGTAAATCTGGTATCACTGACACGAAGGTTAAAGCCGTCTGTGGTAAGACGACTCGCTCGGCCGCTCCCGGAAGTAGACACAGGAACCGAGTTTTCTCTGCAGGCTTTATTATATGGCATAAAGCCCTGAAACTCCAGCAATAGTAAACACGGCCTTACTTGCAAAACGACAAAATAAAAGATAAACAATAGCACAGTCCATATGTATGGGGGATATGCCCACACAGGGTGTAATCCCAGCCTTCAGCTCTGTCCTGAGCTGAAGCTTTCCCAGTCTGGAGACCTTGCCTCTACAGACCACAACACAGAGAAAAAAACAGGCCTGAACATTTAAACCCTGCTCAGCCACACCCTGAGGGAAGGTATGGTGAATGACGTCCCTCCCATCTCTATGTCATTCACATAAAACCACACCCTTCAAAAGAGTTAACCCCCAGCATATAACATGCTGGCAGAAATTCAGTAGGTCTCAGTTCACACAGGAGAGCAACCTGAGTGACACATACCTCCCCTCGTATATTACACCAGTGACTCTGTCACACGTCTTATCACTAATACTGCACAGAAAATGACGCAAAATTAAAAATAATAAATATTCTTGTACTGCTGTCTATTCATTCATTCAACCTCCCAAAAATCAGAATAAGGCTTGGTTAACATTTATAATGCGCTCTCCGCTGAGCACTGACGTCCGGTTTTCTGTGTAAATCCCCAAAAAAACGCGATTCTGACAAAACCTCCAATGGTACCACTCACTGTAATGAGGCAGATGGAGCCCCTTTGGTCTCCGTCTGGTCTCGGTTCCGGCGGTGTCACATCATTTTAGGTGTCTTTTTAGTGCACGTGTGATTGACCACAGTTCTGTGAGTGCCTAAAAAGATGGATACCACTGGAACTGGAGAGCACACAGAGTCCAAATTGTCTCCATCGGCCTCATTATAGTGAGTGATTCCATTGGGAGATTCATCCGAATCACATTTTTGTGGGATTTACACGGAAACCCTGACGTAAGTGTTCAGCGTAGAACACAGCCTTATACTGAAAGCGATCAAAAATGGTAAGTACCCCAAAATGTTACCAATAAAATCCCTAACTTATTCCGCACAAAACCAGCCCCCACTCAGGTCCGTCATCTGCCATTGGAAATATAGGGGATTCCCATGTTACTGGTAGAATACTCTGGAAAAGCGACACAGCTCCCAACCCCAAATAAAATCCAGTGAAGTCTGCTCTCCCAAATCCGCATGCCACCCTCCTTCTGAACCCCAATGTGCCTAAACCGCAGTAAGTGGCCACATGTTGGCATTATTGTAGTGTGGAGAGAGCACTTCATTTACATGGTGCATGACTCCAGAAACACAAACCGGGCGCAATGTATGGAGGCGCTTCAATATATGGGGGCACTACACTGCAAGGGGACACAATGTATGGGCACTAAACTGGCAGATTTGCAATTGTCCAGAGAAAAGGCCCAGTGTGGATGCTACAAAATAGTCGCTGCAGCCATAGATTAATTCATTGAGAGGTGAAATTTCATTGAGAGGTGCAATTTCTATAATAGGGTTACTTTTGGGGTTTTTCTTCTATTCAGGCACCTTAAGGGCTCTGCAAACATCGCCCACAAACTATTCTAAGGCTCCAAAATCCAAATAGTGCTCCTTCCTTCTCAGCCCTGATATGTGGCCAAACAGAGTTTCTGTCATATGGGGCATCACCGCATTCGAAAGAAATTGTGCAATAAATTGTGGGGTCCAGCTTCACCTACTAACCCTTGTCTAAGTGACAAATTTGCAAGATGCTGCCACCACCATGTTTCACTGTTGGGATTGTATTGGGCAGGTGATGAGCAGTGCCTGGTTTTCTCCACACATACCGCTTAGAATTGTCACCAAAAAGTTCTATCTTTGTCTTACCAGACCAGAGAATCTTATTTCTCATAGTCTGGGAGTCCTTCATGTGTTTTTGAGCAAACTCTATGCGGGCTTTCATTTGTCTTGCACTGAGGAGAGGCTTCCATCGGGCCACTCTGCCATAAAAACCCAACTGGTGGAGCGCTGCAGTGATAGTTGACTTTGTGGAACTTTCTCCCATCTCCCTACTGCATCTCTGGAGCTCAGCTACAGTGATCTTGGGGTTCTTCTTTACCTCTCTCACCAAGACTCTTCTCCCACGATTGCTCAGTTTGGCTTGACGGCCAGGTCTAGGAAGACTTCTGGTGGTCCCAAACTTCTTCCATTTAAGAATTATGGAGACCACTGTGCTCTTAGGAGCCTTGAGTAATGCAGAAATTCTTTTGTAACCTTGGCCAGATCTATGCCTTGCCACAATTCTGACTCTGAGCTCCTTGAGCAGTTCCTTTGAGCTCATGATTCTCATTTGGTCTGACATGCACTGTGAGCTGTGAGGTCTTATATAGACAGGTGTGCGCCTTTCCAAATCAAGTCCTATCAGTTTAATTAAACACAGCTGGACTCCAATGAAGGAGTAGAACCATCTCAAGGAGGATCACAAGGAAATGGACAGCATGTGACTTAAATATGAGTGTCTGAGCAAAGGGTCTGAATAATTATGACCATGTGATATTTCAGTTTTTCTTTTTTAATAAATTTGCAAAAATTTCTACATTTCTGTTTTTTTTCAGTCAAGATGGGGTGCAGAGTGGACTTTAATGGGAAAAAAATGAACATTTTAGAATTTACCAAATGGCTGCAATGAAACAAAGAGTGAAAAATTTAAAGTAGTCTGAATACTTTACGTACCCACTGTATTCAAATGGAATCTGCGTTCTAAAAGCCGAGTAGCGCTCCTTCCCATCCAATCCCTGCTGTGTGCTCAAACAGTAGTGTATAACCACATATGGGGTACAGCCACGGTCAGTAAAAATTGCATAGCAAATTATGGGGTCCATTTTCTCCTATTACCACTAGTGGAAATAATAAATTTGGTGTCAAAACAGTATTTTAGTGGGGAAAAATATTTTTTTCTCTTTCCACATCTAAATGTTATAAAGTTTCATTATTTACCTGTAAGTTAAAAATAATAAATACACCCCTAGATGAATTCTTTCAGGGGTCTACTTTCCAAAATGGAGTCACTTATGGGGGGGGGTTTACACTGTTTTGGCATGTTAGTGTCACGGGTGTGTCAGATGTAACAGACAGTCGCTCTGCATCTAGCTGCAGAAGGTCACTGTATTTGGCATTGCAGATGCCTTCTTAATCTTTCTGACTTTTGGACCCAGCGGTCCTCCCTTCTGCTCTGATTGACATACCCTGGTCTGGGTGTTTATAAACTCTGTCTGCTACAGGGAGTCGCCAGCGATATTCTCATTTTCCCTTGTGAAGGCTTGGAGCTATAGCAGTCGGCTTGCTTCCTCTGTGGTGCCCTTGGAGGATGTTTGGTGTTATCTCTCTGGTGTCTGCTCAAGCTAAGTTATCCCCCCTTTGTTTCTCTCCCTTGTTGTCTTTAGTTTATACTGGGGACTGACCAGTGCTCACCCACCCCCCTATCCAGGGATATACAGGGCTTAGGTTTCCTGCTCGGCGATTGGTGTGGAACCAATATAGGGATGGTAGGGTAAGCAGGGTGTTATTAGATCAGCCTCGGGGTCCCCATTCCCCCTTTCCCTAGTGTCTGGGCTCCCTTCCGCTCATCCCTTCTTGTTGTACTTAGTCTTCCCCACTCTGTGCGTGACAGTTAGGGCCCCTGCAAATGTGACATGGCATTCACAATCTATTCCAGACAAATTTACGCTCCAAAAATCAAATAGCGCTCTTTCCTTTCTGAGCCCTGCCATGTGTCCAAAAGTTTTTGACCACATATGGTGTATCTTCGTGTTCGGAAGAAATTGCGTAACAAATTATGGGGTCCAATTTTTGCTATTATCCATTGTGAAAATTACAAATATGGGGCTAAAACAACATTTTCGTTTCCACATCCACATTTTAAAAAGTTCTGTGAAGCACTTAGGGGGTCAACAAGCTCAACACACCACTGGATGAATTCCTTAATGAATCTAGTTTCCAAAATGGGGTCACTTTTGGAGGGTTTCTGCTGTGTTTGGTACCTCGGGGGCTTTGCAAATGTGACATGGTGTCTGCATTCTATTCCAGTCAAATTTACATTCCAAATACCAAATATCGCTTCTTCCCTTCCAAGCCCTGCCGTGTGTCCAAACAGATTTTTTTGACTGTGTTTGGTATCACCGCAATCAGAAGAAAGTAGGTAACAAACTGTGGGTCCACTTTTTCATGGTACTGTGGCACCCCAGGGGTCTGGTTTCCACAGTAATGCAATGTTATGTCTGAGAGCAGGTGGGAGGTCTCTTGGTCAGGAATCCTATGCATGCCACACCTCCTGCCCAGTCCTGGGAGGGGAAGGACTTCCCCTATATAAACCTGGGGCTGAGGCAGGGTTAGAGAGTTCAAAGGGAGAGTTCATCCAGGAGGGCTGACAGGGAGCTGTGGCTCCGGCTGGGCCCAGCTCCTGGGCCATGCCAGAAGTAGAGACAGAGAAGAGAAGCAGCTATGGGAAAAGAACAACAGGAGCTCTGTGGGAGCAGTGTTACAAGGAGTCAGGGGCTGGCAGCTGCAGAGCTCGCCCTGACTGAGAAGAAGTATCACCGGACCCGGAGTCCGAGGCTGTGGGGACTAACTCCTACCCAGCAACAGAATCCGTCAGGCAGGGGATTTCAGGTCCTCTGGCCAAGAAACCCGAAGGCACGGTCACACGCATGGGACCAGCACCGCCGTCGTGGAGCGGAAGCTACTAGAAGGCCCCGAGTCACCGGCCATACGGGTGAGCACCACACGGTACACTCAGGGACGTGGGCTACTTATATCCGCCTCTAGCAAGGTAGCCAGAAGAGTATCGCTAGTTTGGGAGGCCTACAACTCCGCCTGGCCAGGGGAGATCCCATCTGCTCAAGGACTGACCAGGCCCCAACCGCTAGCCAGTACTCCGGGAGGGTCTATCTTTGTCACCAGTAAAGACCCTGAACTACACCGCATCGTCTCTGAGTGGTTCCTGCTACCCCCATCATCCACGTCGGCTGCCCTGAGGCCATACCCCTCCCGTTGGGGGTTATACCATCCACGCTGCACCATCCTTCCACCGGCCTCAGCGGTCTGCCCTGCAGCGGCAGCTCCATAGCTGCATTCAACGGGTGGCGTAGTCGTCCATCATCTACCGCTGATACAGCGCCACTTAGTCTGACTCCCTGGGCACGGACCGGATCACCGCCACGAGACTACAACCCTCAAGAGATCCGGCTCCGGGTAAGCTCCCGCGTGCGCAACGCAGCGCGACACAGGCCCAGGGGCGCGTCAACTTTTGGCGTAGTCGGCAGGATTTCGTGCCCGCAACCACCGGGTACTGCGTGCCTGAAAAAGAGACTTTTAAAACTTACCATCCGTGAAGTTTTCCCGCCATCCGGCGCCATCTTCAGCCTTCTTCCCGCCATCTGTGAAGATTCCCGCCATCCGGCGCCATCTTCAGCCTTCTTCCCGCCATGCGTGAGGTTTTCCCGCCATCCGGCGCCATCTTCAGCCTTCTTCCCGCCATCCGTGGAGTTTTCCCGCCGTTGGACGCCATCTTGAAGACGCCGCGCGGGAAGAAGAGGGGCGTGGACTCCGAAAGCGCGCGAGAACTGAAGCCCCGCCTCACGTCCGGACGTTGCGTAAGGTCCTGGAAGGAGCCCAGCAGACGCCGACGTCACAGGAGCGCGACGGAAGGTCCTCAACCCTGACGATCCACTGCGGAGCCGCGGCCTATGGAAGAGGATCATCGCAAGGTAGGCCACGGTCCACTAGGGGGGGAGGAAGATGTCGGATACGGAGGAGAGCTTCACTGCCTCAACCCCCGCCAGCGCCACCGCTGCTGCAGTCATGCCTTTCACCATGCCCTATATCCCGGGAGCAGCCTGGCTACCCCAGTACTCAGGGGAGTCACATACCCTGCATGACTTTAGAGAAAAGCTGGATAGCCTCTTCCAGGTGTACCCCCTCACAGAGGAGCAAAAAGTGAGCATCCTGGTGGCCCAATTAACCGGGGCAGCCCAAAGGGAGGTAAAGTCCTGGCCACCTGGGAGGAGGACTGTCGCAGAGATACTAACCCAGCTAACCGAGGAGGAGCTGCAGTACTACCAATACGAGGAAAGCCAAGAGGACCCGGACGGGTCTGAGGACTACCCTCAGGAGGGAGCACAAAGAGGACATAGCTACTGAAGGGAAGTAGCGTGAATAAAGAGCTGTACATAGTTACCCGTTAGGGTACAAGGACTGCTGCTAATTAAAATATGGTCCCCGTTGGGATTAGTGAATTGTTCCCCGTGTGTCCCTATCCCTTACCAGGCTGAGGACTGTGAGCAGCCATCCCCTATCCCTTACCAGGCTGAGGACTGTGAGCAGCCAATCCTTATCCCCACTGGCCGAGGACTGAGAGCGGCCATATCCTGTAAATAATTATGTGTTTCTAGTAATTTATAGGAGTCCTTGGTGGATTTACCGGGAATCCTTTGTACAGTTAGTGGAGCGTAACCCAGGATGGACTAAAAGACTGTTAAGGACTCGGGGCAGGACAGACCCCTACCTGGTTACGTCTCCCTGTTTTGGTGAAATGGACACCTTTGTTTCCTTCAAAGACTGCACCCGGTTGCGGACATGCCGTGACCACCTTTATGTGTTTTTCTTATTGTATTATTATTGTTATACCCTGTTATGTCTTTCTAAAAAAATATGTTTAGTCCCGGAGTACTAAATTTCACTAGGGGGGAATGTGGCACCCCAGGGGTCTGGTTTCCACAGTAATGCAATGTTATGTCTGAGAGCAGGTGGGAGGTCTCTTGGTCAGGAATCCTATGCATGCCACACCTCCTGCCCAGTCCTGGGAGGGGAAGTACTTCCCCTATATAAACCTGGGGCTGAGGCAGGGTTAGAGAGTTCAAAGGGAGAGTTCAGCCAGGAGGACTGACAGGGAGCTGTGCCTCCGGCTGGGCCCAGCTCCTGGGCCATGCCAGAAGTAGAGACAGAGAAGAGAAGCAGCTATGGGAAAAGAACAACAGGAGCTCTGTGGGAGCAGTGTTACAAGGAGTCAGGGGCTGGCAGCTGCAGAGCTCGCCCTGACTGAGAAGAAGTATCACCGGACCCGGAGTCCGAGGCTGTGGGGACTAACTCCTACCCAGCAACAGAATCCGTCAGGCAGGGGATTTCAGGTCCTCTGGCCAAGAAACCCGAAGGCACGGTCACACGCATGGGACCAGCACCGCCGTCGTGGAGCGGAAGCTACTAGAAGGCCCCGAGTCACCGGCCATACGGGTGAGCACCACACGGTACACTCAGGGACGTGGGCTACTTATATCCGCCTCTAGCAAGGTAGCCAGAAGAGTATCGTTAGTTTGGGAGGCCTACAACTCCGCCTGGCCAGGGGAGATCCCATCTGCTCAAGGACTGACCAGGCCCCAACCGCTAGCCAGTACTCCGGGAGGGTCTATCTTTGTCACCAGTAAAGACCCTGAACTACACCGCATCGTCTCTGAGTGGTTCCTGCTACCCCCATCATCCACGTCGGCTGCCCTGAGGCCATACCCCTCCCGTTGGGGGTTATACCATCCACGCTGCACCATCCTTCCACCGGCCTCAGCGGTCTGCCCTGCAGCGGCAGCTCCATAGCTGCATTCAACGGGTGGCGTAGTCGTCCATCATCTACCGCTGATACAGCGCCACTTAGTCTGACTCCCTGGGCACGGACCGGATCACCGCCACGAGACTACAACCCTCAAGAGATCCGGCTCCGGGTAAGCTCCCGCGTGCGCAACGCAGCGCGACACAGGCCCAGGGGCGCGTCAGTACCTCTTGCAAAAGTGAAAAATTTGGGGCAACATTTTTGTCAAAAATTGAAATTTTTCAATATAATGTTATCAAATATGTAGTACCTGTAAGTTCAAAATGCTCACTATACCCATGGATAAAAACCTTGAGGGGTGCAGTTTCCAAAATGGGGTCGCTTGTGAGGGGTTTCTGCTGTTTGGGTGCCTTAGAGGCCGTGCAAATGCGACACGGTGCCTGCAAATTATTTCAGCCAAATTTGTGTTTCAAAATTCAAATGATGCTCCTTCCCTTCCGAGCCCTGTCGTTTGTCAAAACAGAGGTATCTGACCATATATGGGGAATAAGCACGCTCAGAAGAAACTTGGTAACAAGTGGGGTCAATTTTATTGTGCTATTCCTTGTAAAAGTGAAAAAAATGGGGCTAAAGCAACATTTTAGAGTAAAAATGAAATTTTTCTATTTGACTTTGTATTAATTCCTGTATAGGTCCAGAAGAGTTAACAAAAATTCCTGACAGCAGTTTTGAAATATTTTAGGGGTGCGTTTTTTTAAATAGTATCACTTTTGGGGAGTTTCCAATATATAAGCCCTTCAAAGTCTATTGAAATGTGAAACAGGTTTTGTAAATTTCTTGAAAAAAATGAGAAATTGCTATTAAACTTTTAATCACTCTAACATACTAAAAAAATAAAATGTCATTTGAAAAATGATGCTGATGTAATGTAGACATAAGGGAAATGTCGTCTATTAATGACTAACTGGTTTAGAGATATAATGATTGAAAGTTTGAAAATTGAAAGTTTTTCAAAATTTTCTCTAAAATTCCGATATTTTCCCAAATAAATGCAAAAAATATCGACCTAAATTTACTACTAAAATAGACTACAAAACCTTCTCAGCTGGGATACGTTGAAGCGTTAGAGAGTTATTACCACATATAGTGACACCGGACAGAGTTCAAAAATTTGGCCAGGTCATTAAAGGGAATCTGTCAGCAAGTTTTTGCTATATAATCTGAAGACAGCATGAGGTAAGCCACGGACACACTATCAGTATTTTTGGAGGAAAATGGGGGGTGCATCTTAAAGTCCGAATGTTGTGGGGGGTATATATATATATATATATATATATATATATATACACTGTGTGGGGTGTGGGGGGAGCGGTAACGGCGGAGGAGCGGGGCACAGGAGGCAGCTGCCGCCTGCCGCAGCCTACACTGTCCCCGCTGCTAAAAAAAATTAATATTCACTGCTCTCCTAGCCCATGGGGCGTGGGGAGCAGTGAATATTCATGCTCCTTAATAGCGGAACACAGTGTAGCCGCAGCGCGGCTCCTGCTGTTGCCGGAATCACCTGTGTCCGCTGTTAAAGGGCATGAATATTCAACCTCTCTCCACGCCCATGGGAGTGGAGAGGGGTGAATATTCATGCCCTTTAATAAGCGGATACACGCAATAGCCCGGCAGCAGCAGGAGCCGCGCTGCGGCTACGCTGCGTGCCGGCTATTAAGGAGCATGAAGTCACTGCTCCCTGCACCCACAGTCCTGGCGTGGGGAGCAGTGACTTCCGGCAGCTGATCTCTCCATGTGAGCCGCGCATGGTAGTGACGTCATGCGCGGCCCACATGGAGAGATCAGTGCGGGCAGACAGGATGCAGCGCTGGAGAAGAGAAGAAAGGTGAGTAGGAGTGTTTATTTTTTATGTGCAGCCTGGTGGGGATTAGGGGGACCATGCATACTAGGATAAGGATGAAGGGGCCATACATACAAGGGTAAGGATGAGGGGTGCCATGCATACCAGGATAACCCTGATGGGGGCATACATAACAGGATAAAGATGAGGGGGCCATACATACCAGGAAAAGGATGAGGGGCCATACATACCAGGATAAGGATGAGGGGTGCTATGCATACCAGGATAGGGATCAGGGGTGCCATGCATACCAGGATAGGGATTAGGGGTGCCATGCATACCAGGACAGGGATGAGGGGTGCCATGCATACCAGGATGGGGATGAGGGGGTGCCATGCATACTAGGATGGGGATTGCTGTGCCATGCATACCAGGATGGGGATGAGGGGTGCCATGCATACCAGGATAGGGATGAGGGGTGCCATGCATACCAGGACAGGAATGAGGGGTGCCATGCATACCAGGATAGGGATGAGGGGTGCCATGCATACCAGGATAAGGATGAGGGGTGCCATGCATACCAGGATGGAGGGATGCCAGGCATACCAGGATGGGGATGGGGACCACATATAAAAGGAAGGGGGGGGGCACATATACCAGGATGGGGGATATTGTCAGAATTGTGTGACATTACCCCTATACCAGTGTCAGCAGAAGACCCCCTCCCCCTTAAAAGTGTATCATGACCACATTTTTTGCTTAAATTTTTATTTTTTTATTTTCCTCCTCTAAGGCTAAGTGCCCACGTTGCGGAACTGAAGCATATTTTTTACGCTTCTCCCTGGCGGGAAAATCGCATGTGGATTTTACATGCGGTTTTCCCGCCAGGTAGAAGCGTTTGTGAGACGTCTTTGCAGCGTCTTTGCTTGCATTTCCGCATGCGGGTTATCAAGCACTTCTCCAAGTGATTTAAGCATCACTTGGAAAAGTGCTTGACAACTTGTTCACACTATATAAATCCATGCAACCGGAAATTCCGCAGCATATACGCTTGTAATACGCAACGTGGGCACGCAGCCTAAAACCTAGGTGCGTCTTATGGTCCGGTGCGTCTTATAGTCCGAAAAATACGGTATATACAGTAGAGACCAAAAGTTTGGACACACTTTAATTCATAGTTTTGATGCCTTCAGTGTGAATGAACAATTTTCAAAGTCATGAAAATATAGAAAAATCTTTAAATGAGAAGGTGTGTCCAAACTTTTGGTCTGTACTGTACTGGTTTTCTGCACCATTATTCCTTCTACTCATTCTCTATATGTCAACCAGGGCTGCTTCTATCATGAGGTGAGATGAGCATCTTGCCCCAGGCGCTGGTTGGAGCTGTGTGAGAGGGATGGCAGAATGCGGCTGCTGCCCCCTCAGAGACACTAGACACAGGCCTGTAGGCGGCTGCTGCCCCCTCAGAGACACTAGACACAGGCCTGTAGGCGGCTGCTGCCCCCTCAGAGACACTAGACACAGGCCTGTAGGCGGCTGCTGCCTCCTCAGAGACACTAGACACAGGCCTGTAGGCGGCTGCTGCCTCCTCAGAGACACTAGACACAGGCCTGTAGGCGGCTGCTGCCCCCTCAGAGACACTAGACACAGGCCTGTAGGCGGCTGCTGCCCCCTCAGAGACACTAGACACAGGCCTGTAGGCTGCTGCTGCCCCCTCAGAGACACTAGACACAGGCCTGTAGGCGGCTGCTGCCCCCTCAGAGACACTAGACACAGGCCTGTAGGCGGCTGCTGCCTCCTCAGAGACACTAGACACAGGCCTGTAGGCGGCTGCTGCCCCCTCAGAGACACTAGACACAGGCCTGTAGGCGGCTGCTGCCCCCTCAGAGACACTAGACACAGGCCTGTAGGCTGCTGCTGCCCCCTCAGAGACACTAGACACAGGCCTGTAGGCTGCTGCTGCCCCCTCAGAGACACTAGACACAGGCCTGTAGGCGGCTGCTGCCCCTCAGAGACACTAGACACAGGCCTGTAGGCGGCTGCTGCCCCCTCAGAGACACTAGACACAGGCCTGTAGGCTGCTGCTGCCCCCTCAGAGACACTAGACACAGGCCTGTAGACGGCTGCTGCCCCCTCAGAGACACTAGACACAGGCCTGTAGGCAGCTGCTGCCCCCTCAGAGACACTAGACACAGGCCTGTAGGTGGCTGCTGCCTCCTCAGAGACACTAGACACAGACCTGTAGGCGGCTGCTGCCCCTTCAGAGACACTAGACACAGGCCTGTAGGCAGCTGCTGCCCCCTCAGAGACACTAGACACAGGCCTGTAGGCGGCTGCTGCCCCCTCAGAGACACTAGACACAGGCCTGTAGGCGGCTGCTGCCCCCTCAGAGACACTAGACACAGGCCTGTAGACGGCTGCTGCCCCCTCAGAGACACTAGACACAGGCCTGTAGACGGCTGCTGCCCCCTCAGAGACACTAGACACAGGCCTGTAGGCGGCTGCTGCCCCCTCAGAGACACTAGACACAGGCCTGTAGACGGCTGCTGCCCCCTCAGAGACACTAGACACAGGCCTGTAGACGGCTGCTGCCTCCTCAGAGACACTAGACACAGGCCTGTAGGTGGCTGCTGCCCCCTCAGAGACACTAGACACAGGCCTGTAGGTGGCTGCTGCCCTCTCAGAGACACTAGACACAGGCCTGTAGGCGGCTGCTGCCCCCTCAGAGACACTAGACACAGGCCTGTAGGCGGCTGCTGCCTCCTCAGAGACACTAGACACAGGCCTGTAGGCGGCTGCTGCCCCCTCAGAGACACTAGACACAGGCCTGTAGGCGGCTGCTGCCCCCTCAGAGACACTAGACACAGGCCTGTAGGCGGCTGCTGCCTCCTCAGAGACACTAGACACAGGCCTGTAGGCTGCTGCTGCCCCCTCAGAGACACTAGACACAGTCCTGTAGGCGGCTGCTGCCCCCTCAGAGACACTAGACACAGGCCTGTAGGCGGCTGCTGCCCCCTCAGAGACACTAGACACAGGCCTGTAGGCAGCTGCTGCCTCCTCAGAGACACTAGACACAGGCCTGTAGGCAGCTGCTGCCCCCTCAGAGACACTAGACACAGGCCTGTAGGCGGCTGCCAGTCACAGTGTATCAGACAAGAGGGGCGAGATCGCAGAGCAGAGGGGGGCGCTCCAATGCTCGCTCCATACTCAGGGGCAGCGTCGTACTGCTGAGCCTCGGGCCCACCAGAGGAAATTATTCCTGGGGCCCAATATGTAACTACATAGAAATAATACAAGCCCCCCAATTGTGAGATAAAATATGCTAGTATTGTGGTGTAACATAAAAACACAATGGTTCACATTTATCAAAAATGGCAGAATTTGAGCAAAATCTTTTGTACTCACTTCAACTCCATTATTCCATATTTATCACATTTCGTCACTAATGATACATTTGGTGCAAATTATTTAAGCACAACATTTTAGGCATGGTAGCACACTTCTCAATGTTAAAAAAGAGCTGACATCCAGTGGGTCAAATGTTGCATAGTAATATAATTTTGTACAAATTGCAACTTTTTCTGCATGTAAAAATGGTTTTAATATGAATGCATTTGTTCCGTGCCTTATTAATCCAGCCGGTGCCAGGGTGCTCCTCTCCCCAGGCACATACATCAAATCAATTTGAAATATATTAATCCCTTGGCACAGATGAACATACAGTACCAGTACGTCCACAGCAGGGTCCACGTGTGTGCAGTTGGCTCAGGAGTGGAGACCACTTCACACGCAACATACAGCGGGCATGTGTCTGAATGGTGACCATTCAGCTGTGCACACGCAACATGCAGCGGGCATGTGCCTGTATGGTGACCATTCAGCTGTGCACACACAACATACATCGGGCATGTGCCTGTATGGTAACCATTCAGCTGTGCACACACAACATGCAGCGGGCATGTGCCTGTATGGTGACCATTCAGCTGTGCACACGCAACATACAGCGGTCATGTGCCTGTATGGTGACCATTCAGCTGTGCACACGCAACATAGAGCGGGCATGTGTCTGTATGGTGACCATTCAGCTGTGCACACACAACATACAGCGGGCATGTGCCTGTATGGTGACCATTCAGCTGTGCGCACACAACATACAGCGGGCATGTGCCTGTATGGTGACCATTCAGCTGTGCACACACAACATACAGCGGGCATGTGCCTGTATGGTGACCATTCAGCTGTGCACACGCAACATACAGCGGGCATGTGCCTATATGGTGACCATTCAGCTGTGCGCACGCAACATACAGCGGGCATGTGCCTGTATGGTGACCATTCAGCTGTGCACACGCAACATACAGCGAGCATGTGCCTGTATGGTGACCATTCAGCTGTGCACACACAACATACAGCGGGCATGTGCCTGTATGGTGACCATTCAGCTGTGCAAACGCAACATACAGCGGGCATGTGCCTGTATGGTGACCATTCAGCTGTGCACACGCAACATACAGCGGGCATGTACCTGTATGGTGACCATTCAGCTGGGCACACACAACATACAGTGGGCATGTGCCTGTATGGTGACCATTCAGCTGTGCACACGCAACATACAGCGGGCATGTGCCTGTATGGTGACCATTCAGCTGTGCACATGCAACATACAGCGGGCATGTGCCTGTATGGTGACCATTCAGCTGTGCACACACAACATACAGCGGGCATGTGCCTGTATGGTGACCATTCAGCTGTGCGCACGCAACATACAGCGGGCATGTGCCTGTATGGTGACCATTCAGCTGTGCGCACACAACATACAGCGGGCATGTGCCTATATGGTGACCATTCAGCTGTGCGCATGCAACATACAGCGGGCATGTGCCTGTATGGTGACCATTCAGCTGTGCACACGCAACATACAGCGGGCATGTGCCTGTATGATGACCATTCAGCTGTGCACACGCAACATACAGCGGGCATGTGCCTGTATGGTGACCATTCAGCTGTGCACACGCAACATACAGCGTTCATGTGCCTGTATGGTGACCATTCAGCTGTGCACACGCAACAAACAGCAGGCATGTGCCTGTATGGTGACCATTCAGCTGTGCACACGCAACATACAGCGGGCATGTGCCTGTATGGTGACCATTCAGCTGTGCGCACGCAACATACAGCGGACATGTGCCTGTATGGTGACCATTCAGCTGTGCACACACAACATACAGTGGGCATGTGCCTGTATGGTGACCATTCAGCTGTGCACACGCAACATACAGCGGACATGTGCCTGTATGGTGACCATTCAGCTGTGCACACGCAACATACAGCGGACATGTGCCTGTATGGTGACCATTCAGCTGGGCACCCACAACATACAGTGGGCATGTGCCTGTATGGTGACCATTCAGCTGTGCACACGCAACATACAGCGGGCATGTGCCTGTATGGTGACCATTCAGCTGTGCACACGCAACATACAGCGGGCATGTGCCTGTATGGTGACCATTCAGCTGTGCGCATGCAACATACTGCGGGCATGTGCCTGTATGGTGACCATTCAGCTGTGCACACGCAACATACAGCGGTCATGTGCCTGTATGGTGACCATTCAGCTGTGCACACACAACATACAGCGGGCATGTGCCTGTATGGTGACCATTCAGCTGGGCACACGCAACATACAGCGGGCATGTGCCTGTATGTTGACCATTCAGCTGTGCGCACGCAACATACAGCGGGCATGTGCCTGTATGGTGACCATTCAGCTGTGCGCACGCAACATACAGCGGGCATGTGCCTGTATGGTGACCATTCAGCTGTGCGCATGCAACATACAGCGGGCATGTGCCTGTATGGTGAACATTCAGCTGTGCACACACAACATACAGCGGGCATGTGCCTGTATGGTGAACATTCAGCTGTGCGCACGCAACATACAGCGGGCATGTGCCTGTATGGTGACCATTCAGCTGTGCGCACGCAACATACAGCGGGCATGTGCCTGTATGGTGACCATTCAGCTGTGCGCATGCAACATACAGCGGGCATGTGCCTGTATGGTGACCATTCAGCTGTGCACACGCAACATACAGCGGGCATGTGCCTGTATGGTGACCATTCAGCTGTGCACACACAACATACAGTGGGCATGTGCCTGTATGGTGACCATTCAGCTGGGCACACACAACATACAGCGGGCATGTGCCTGTATGGTGACCATTCAGCTGTGCACACACAACATACAGCGGGCATGTGCCTGTATGGTGACCATTCAGCTGGGCACACGCAACATACAGCGGGCATGTGCCTGTATGGTGACCATTCAGCTGTGCGCACGCAACATACAGCGGGCATGTGCCTGTATGGTGACCATTCAGCTGTGCGCACGCAACATACAGCGGGCATGTGCCTGTATGGTGACCATTCAGCTGTGCACACACAACATACAGCGGGCATGTGCCTGTATGGTGACCATTCAGCTGGGCACACGCAACATACAGCGGGCATGTGCCTGTATGGTGACCATTCAGCTGTGCGCACACAACATACAGCGGTCATGTGCCTGTATGGTGACCATTCAGCTGTGCACACACAACATACAGCGGGCATGTGCCTGTATGGTGACCATTCAGCTGTGCACACACAACATACAGCGGGCATGTGCCTGTATGGTGAACATTCAGCTGTGCACACACAACATACAGCGGGCATGTGCCTGTATGGTGAACATTCAGCTGTGCGCACGCAACATACAGCGGTCATGTGCCTGTATGGTGACCATTCAGCTGTGCACACACAACATACAGCGGGCATGTGCCTGTATGGTGACCATTCAGCTGTGCGCACGCAACATACAGCGGGCATGTGCCTGTATGGTGAACATTCAGCTGTGCACACACAACATACAGCGGGCATGTGCCTGTATGGTGACCATTCAGCTGTGCACACGCAACATACAGCGGGCATGTGCCTGTATGGTGAACATTCAGCTGTGCACACACAACATACAGCGGGCATGTGCCTGTATGGTGAACATTCAGCTGTGCACACACAACATACAGCGGGCATGTGCCTGTATGGTGACCATTCAGCTGTGCACACACAACATACAGCGGGCATGTGCCTGTATGGTGACCATTCAGCTGTGCACACGCAACATACAGAGGGCATGTGCCTGTATGGTGACCATTCAGCTGTGCACACGCAACATACAGCGGTCATGTGCCTGTATGGTGACCATTCAGCTGTGCACACGCAACATACAGCGGGCATGTGCCTGTATGGTGACCATTCAGCTGTGCGCACGCAACATACAGCGGGCATGTGCCTGTATGGTGACCATTCAGCTGTGCGCACACAACATACAGCGGGCATGTGCCTATATGGTGAACATTCAGCTGTGCACACACAACATACAGCGGGCATGTGCCTGTATGGTGAACATTCAGCTGTGCACACACAACATACAGCGGGCATGTGCCTGTATGGTGACCATTCAGCTGTGCACACGCAACATACAGCGGGCATGTGCCTGTATGGTGAACATTCAGCTGTGCACACACAACATACAGCGGGCATGTGCCTGTATGGTGAACATTCAGCTGTGCACACACAACATACAGCGGGCATGTGCCTGTATGGTGAACATTCAGCTGTGCACACACAACATACAGCGGGCATGTGCCTGTATGGTGACCATTCAGCTGTGCACACACAACATACAGCGGGCATGTGCCTGTATGGTGACCATTCAGCTGTGCACACGCAACATACAGAGGGCATGTGCCTGTATGGTGACCATTCAGCTGTGCACACGCAACATACAGCGGTCATGTGCCTGTATGGTGACCATTCAGCTGTGCACACACAACATACAGCGGGCATGTGCCTGTATGGTGACCATTCAGCTGTGCACACGCAACATACAGCGGGCATGTGCCTGTATGGTGACCATTCAGCTGTGCGCAGCCATCTTGATAGCATTAGGCTGGATTCATATGGGATCATTATTTCCACTATATACTGCAATACTGTTACTGTTATATTAAAACATACAAAACAAGCAGGGGCGTAATGATTGCGGTCATAGAGGGTACAACCAGGACCAGACCCATGCTTGTGCGTGGCCCGACGACACCAATTTCACCTGGATGTGCATTCTCTGACACACATTCTGCTGAAATGTATTGTGACGCAGAGACCCGCCGGCTCCCTGCACTTCAAGACATGCTGCCAGCCAATCAGAGGCTGGCAGCAGGTGTTGGCGGCCCGCAGAAGTCAGCTACTGGCTGGGGGAACATTATACCAGGATGGCGGACCTTATACCAGGATGGCGGACCTTATACCAGGATGGCGGACATTTCATCAGGATGGCGGACACTATATCAGGATGGCGGACATTATATCAGGATGTTGGACACTATATCAGGATGGCGGACATTATATCAGGATGTTGGACACTATATCAGGATGGCGGACATTATATCAGGATGGGGAAATTATATCAGAATGAAGGACATTATATCAGGATGGGAGATAAGATACCAGGCTGGGAACATTATATTAAGATGGGGACAATATACCAGGATAAGTGACATTATACCAGAATGGCGGACATTATACCAGAAGGGGGACATGGTTGTAGCATGGAGCTCAGGATGGGGGACATTATGCCAAAATGGGTACATTATATCCGTCAGGGGTGGTACAGGGTGGGCATCAGGCAGGGTTGATACAGGGGCAGTCAGGGGTAATACAGGGGAGGCTCAGTCAGTCAGGGGTGAAACAAATAATTGAGGGAAATCCTCCCTTAGTGACTGAGCCCTCTCACCCTCTATCACCAATGAGTAAAGCCCCTCACTGTTGGTGTTGATGGGGGTCACTTAGTTATGTGATAATCCTGCTCAGCTACATATATCTGACCTTTGGTGAGTGATGTAGCAGGCAGCCATCCATCTCCCTGTGCTTCTCACTGTCAGCCTGTGACACAGTTAGGGAGGAGCGCTGTTACTCAGCACATCATGGCTCATTACCTCAGCTCTGCTGTCAGCACGGGGAAGAGGCCAGAAACAAAACTAACACTGATTGGCTGTGTAGCGCTGGCGTCCCTGCCCTCTGCTAGGCAGGGACGCTGCTCCCCTCACCGCTCTGCTCCGTGCCCGGCATCCTCTCCCCGCTCTGCTGTCAGCGCGCGCTCCTTCCCGGCGTCCTCCTCCCGCTCTGCTCCCAGCGCGCGCTCCTTCCCGGCCCCTGTGCTTAGGGCGCGCGCGCGCGCGCTCCCCTCCTCTTAAAGGGACCGCGCGCGCCGTCCTAAGGAGTCCCCGGCCAATGGCCGGAGGACTTCATCATATATAAGGCACCTCCTCCAAAATGGAGGTGCCCGAGCAATGTTGTTTGCACCTGTGTCTCACCTGTGCTTCAGCCCTCAGGTCCCGTTGCCAGTTACCTGCCAGTTACCTGCCAGTTACCTGCCAGTTACCTGCCAGTTACCTGCCAGTTTCCTGCCAGTTTCCTGCTAGTTACCTGCCTGATTCCTGCCTGAATACTTGCTACCTGCCTGCTTGCCTGAGGTCCGACGGTCTGCCTTACTACTCCGGTCAGTCTGTCTATGGACCAGCTTGCCCGCTCACCTGGGAGCGCTTCTCCGTTATCTGCCTGCTTGCCAGCCCGGAGGCTCCGTTGTCACGTGCTGTGACCACCAGCTATCTCAGAGACTCTTGCCCGCTCACCTGGGAGCGCATCTCCGTTACCTGCCTACTTGCCAGCCCGGAGGTCCCGCCGTCACGTGCCGTGACCACCTGCTATTCCAGAGACTCTCGCTTGCTCACCTGGGAGCACACATCTACCATCTGCCTGCTAGCCTACCCGGAAGCACTGCCATCACAGGTCGTACCTACCCGTTACCCAGAGACTGCCCTGATCACTTGCCGTAACTCCCAGTCCGTTCACCCAGAGACTGCCACCCGCTCCCTTACAAGGGCCGCCCCCTTGTATAATAGCTCAGAGGTTCCGCCTCCCGGACCCGTTACAGGCTGCGATGCTGCCAATCACTATTAGACTTACCAGCAGCAGCACCGCTCTCCCTGGTTGTTCCAGGTGCGGTATCGCAGAGGCAAAGATTCAGCATTATTGATCAGCGATCAGTCAGTCCCTGAAGTGAGCTGCTGTCTGCACTGCAGCAGAACAGATCCAGTGACTCCCGTACTCTGCCGGGATGTCTAATGCTGGGAGGAGCGGTGAATAGTAATCAGTGACACGTGTGAGCTGCTGTGCTTGCAGCATGTCATGTGCTAGTGCACTGAGTGCTGCTGACTGCTCCTCCCAGCATTAGACATCCCGGGAGAGCAGTGCACGGGTCACTGAATCTCTCCAGCTGCAGACAGCGGATCACTTCTCATACTGACCAGAACACTGATCCATCCTGCTGGATCCTGAACACTGTGATATCGCACCTGGAGCTGAATCACTGGAATCAGTAAGTAATAAAAATGCCTTAAAACCTTCTCTCTCCCTCATTATTCTGGCATTTGGCAAATATTAAAAATGATGGTAAATCCTAATTGTCCTAAAACGGGAAAGGTTTATTCTGATTTCATGTCAGATATTGAGAAAAACCTGCGTCTTTTTATATAGTGTATGGAAACTTCTGGTTTCAGCTGTGTGTGTATGTGTCCCTATAGTTATAGTTTTGGATGATTACTATTGTCCCTTCATTGTCTGCGCCGTTGCATCCAAATAACCTGTTCACAAAACCAAAGTATGTCATTGGGTTGGAAGGGGTTAAACAGGCAGTTCTGATGACATCACAAAGCACATAGACATCCTATGACATCACAATTGGTATAGAATGTACAGAGTGTAACTCCTGAGCCATCTTGTGTCATTCGAGGCTGACTTCTGGAAGGTGACAAGTCCAGGTAGGGAACTCTTCACCTATGACCTCACTCATACATTGTATAGATGGGGGGCTAGTAGTGGGATTCAGAGCTGCATCATTAACCTAAAAATCTCAGCAGATGGCGCTGGATCATGTGTCCCGTGCTGGGATTGTTAGAATGAGTCTATGATTTACAAAAAAATGTTGTTGAGCAGATTCCATGGAAAATCATTTGGGGGCTTTAGTAAAGCAGTGTGAGACCGGCCTAACAGGGGCGACCAATCTGGACAAACCCTTCCCTAAATGAGGACTTGCTGGAGATCAACTGATCATGTATCACTGGTCTGGAAGACCCCCAGCAATCGGCTGGCTTTGCCCTCTATGACACCCATGTGCTCTAATAAAAGCATATAGAAAGGGGAGCGCCAGCTGACACCACTCCATTTGGCTCCATTTTTGGGGAGCTTTGCCATTAATGTTGTCAGAACATAGCGTTTCCAGAACATCCATTTAATAGCAGACTGGTCCAGTTCTCCATTATCCGCTCTCATGGTCCTGCTGGATCAGGAGTGACCGGGAGCTGACGGTTTATGGTGGTCAGGAGTTGCAGGATGGCGCCGGTGTTTCCCTTTAGGTCATAGAGCAGTAGGTGATGCGGATTAGAATAAAAGAGTGGAAATGTTTAGGTTATTATCTGCGTCATGACTCCATTATAAATGAGGCTGGTGGTTATTTGCAGCCGTGATTTCGTTTTATTAATTCAACTCTTCCTTGATGTTGGAAACTCGATACATAACACAGCAGTGGCAGTTATTATGACATCACAGGGCACATGACATCATAGATATCACATGACATCACAGTTGGTACAGAATGTGTAAAGTTCTAATCCTGAACCATCTTGTGTCCCAGAGGCGGCATCTTGAGGAAGACAAGTCTATGTAGGTAGCTCTTCACTTAACACTAAGGCCCTGTTCACACATTGTGTAGCTGTGGGGAGTTTGTGGTGAAGTTTAGAACTTCATCATTTACCCCTAAAAAAATCTCAGCAAACATCTCTGAGCGACGTGTTCTTTCTTGTGCGTCAGGATGATTCCTTAAATAGGACCTATCATTGAATCCTCTTTTTTGTAATGATAGGTGTTATGTCTCATCTAGTTCAGATGAGCAGCAGTAATGAAGCACGGACAGATGACGGCGGCGCAGCAGGATGGCCGAGCAGAAACAACGGAGAACGCCGTGGCTTGATGGCAGCAGGAAGAGCCGAACTGGAACCACAGGAAATCAAGAGCAGAATTGAAGCAGCGGCACCTGGTATAATAGAGGGACAGACTCTGACCAGACTTTCATCAGAGTGGTATCAGTTTTTCTCGTACATGGAGAGGAGAAAGAAAAGGTTTCTCACCTTCTCCCTTCTGCAAGTCGGAGAAAATCGGACCACACTCCGATGTCAAAGCGCCGACCAATTTTTCCACAAGCGCATAGACTTGCATTGCCATTGCCATATTTTGCAGACTATAAGACGTACCCCAAATTTTGGGGTGGAAAATCATTTTTTTAAATAAAATGGTGGTGCCTCTTATAGTCCGTTTAACAGTAGGTTACCGGGGGGCGGCGGTGGTGGAGCGGGGTAACAGGAGGCAGGGCCACTGCTTTAGGCAGTCGGCGGCGACAGGAGTGGGGCGATGCTGCGGGCCCTGGGCTCTCATAAGATGTCGGTGCCGGTGAGCAGAGTCCCCTTTCCTATAGATTGCCCTGCAGTAGGCTTTGGGAAAATGGCTGCTGGAGGTGACGCATGTGCAGATTGAGATCTCGGGAGATGCATGCGCCGCCTCAAGAGTCCATTTTCCCAGAGCCCACTGCAGGGCAATAAATGGGAAAAGCTACTCTGCTCACCGGCGCCGACATCTTATGAGATCCCAGAGCCCGCCGACACCGGCCTCCTGAGACCGCGCTCCACCGCAACCACCCCTCGCTCAGCTACATTCAGATATTGTATATTAGATTGTAAGCTCCTAGGACAGGGTGTACATTATTCTGCATGCCCTCAGGAGCAGTCTGTATATTGTATATTAGATTGTAAGCTCCTAGGACAGGGTGTACATTATTCTGCATGCCCTCAGGAGGAGTCTGTATACTGTATACTAGAGTGTAAGCTCCTAGGACAGGGTGTACATTATTCTGCATGCCCTCAGGAGCAGTCTGTATATTGTATATTAGATTGTAAGCTCCTAGGACAGGGTGTACATTATTCTGCATGCCCTCAGGAGCAGCCTGTATACTGTATATTAGAGTGTAAGCTCCTAGGACAGGGTGTGCATTATTCTGCATGCCCTCAGGAGCAGTCTGTATACTGTATATTAGATTGTAAGCTCCTAGGACAGGGTGTGCATTATTCTGCATGCCCTCAGGAGCAGACTGTATGTTGTATATTAGATTGTAAGCTCCTAGGACAGGGTGTGCATTATTCTGCATGCCCTCAGGAGCAGTCTGTATATTGTATATTAGATTGTAAGCTCCTAGGACAGGGTGTGCATTATTCTGCATGCCCTCAGGAGCAGACTGTATACTGTATATTAGATTGTAAGCTCCTAGGACAGGGTGTGCATTATTCTGCATGCCCTCAGGAGCAGCCTGTATACTGTATATTAGATTGTAAGCTCCTAGGACAGGGTGTACATTATTCTGCATGCCCTCAGGAGCAGTCTGTATATTGTATATTAGAGTGTAAGCTCCTAGGACAGGGTGTGTATTATTCTGCATGCCCTCAGGAGCAGTCTGTATATTGTATATTAGAGTGTAAGCTCCTAGGACAGGGTGTGTATTATTCTGCATGCCCTCAGGAGCAGTCTGTATATTGTATATTAGAGTGTAAGCTCCTAGGACAGGGTGTGTATTATTCTGCATGCCCTCAGGAGCAGCCTGTATATTGTATATTAGATTGTAAGCTCCTAGGACAGGGTGTACATTATTCTGCATGCCCTCAGGAGCAGTCTGTATACTGTATATTAGATTGTAAGCTCCTAGGACAGGGTGTGTATTATTCTGCATGCCCTCAGGAGCAGTCTGTATATTGTATATTAGATTGTAAGCTCCTAGGACAGGGTGTACATTATTCTGCATGCCCTCAGGAGCAGTCTGTATATTGTATATTAGAGTGTAAGCTCCTAGGACAGGGTGTGCATTATTCTGCATGCCCTCAGGAACAGCCTGTATACTGTATATTAGAGTGTAAGCTCCTAGGACAGGGTGTGCATTATTCTGCAAGCCCTCAGTAACAGCAGACTGTATATTGTATATTAGATTGTAAGCTCCTAGGACAGGGTGTACATTATTCTGCATGCCCTCAGGAACAGTCTGTATATTGTATATTAGATTGTAAGCTCCTAGGACAGGGCGTACATTATTCTGCATGCCCTCAGGAACAGTCTGTATATTGTATATTAGATTGTAAGCTCCTAGGACAGGGTGTGCATTATTCTGCATGCCCTCAGGAGCAGTCTGTATATTGTATATTAGATTGTAAGCTCCTAGGACAGGGTGTACATTATTCTGCATGCCCCCAGGAACAGTCTGTATACTGTATATAAGATTGTAAGCTCCTAAGACAGGGTGTACATTATTCTGCATGCCCTCAGGAACAGTCTGTATACTGTATATTAGATTGTAAGCTCCTAGGACAGGGTGTGCATTATTCTGCATGCCCTCAGCAGCAGTCTGTATATTGTATATTAGATTGTAAGCTCCTAGGACAGGGTGTGCATTATTCTGCATGCCCTCAGGAGCAGTCTGTATACTGTATATTAGATTGTAAGCTCCTGGGACAGGGAGTGCATTATTCTGCATGCCCTCAGGAGCAGTCTGTATATTGTATATTAGATTGTAAGCTCCTAGGACAGGGTGTGCATTATTCTGCATGCCCTCAGGAGCAGCCTGTATACTGTATATTAGATTGTAAGCTTCTAGGACAGGGTGTACATTATTCTGCATGCCCTCAGGAGCAGCCTGTATACTGTATATTAGATTGTAAGCTCCTAGGACAGGGTGTGCATTATTCTGCATGCCCTCAGGAGCAGTCTGTATATTGTATATTAGATTGTAAGCTCCTAGGACAGGGTGTGCATTATTCTGCATGCCCTCAGGAGCAGTCTGTATATTGTATATTAGATTTTAAGCTCCTGGGACAGGGTGTGCATTATTCTGCATGCCCTCAGGAGCAGTCTGTATACTGTATATTAGATTGTAAGCCCCTAGGACAGGGTGTACATTATTCTGCATGCCCTCAGCAGCAGTCTGTATATTGTATATTAGATTGTAAGCTCCTAGGACAGGGTGTGCATTATTCTGCATGCCCTCAGGAGCAGTCTGTATATTGTATATTAGATTGTAAGCTCCTAGGACAGGGTGTACATTATTCTGCATGCCCTCAGGAGCAGTCTGTATATTGTATATTAGATTGTAAGCTCCTAGGACAGGGTGTGCATTATTCTGCATGCCCTCAGCAGCAGTCTGTATATTGTATATTAGATTGTAAGCTCCTAGGACAGGGTGTGCATTATTCTGCATGCCCTCAGCAGCAGTCTGTATATTGTATATTAGATTGTAAGCTCCTAGGACAGGGTGTGCATTATTCTGCATGCCCTCAGGAGCAGTCTGTATACTGTATATTAGATTGTAAGCTCCTAGGACAGGGTGTACATTATTCTGCATGCCCTCAGGAGCAGTCTGTATATTGTATATTAGATTGTAAGCTCCTAGGACAGGGTGTGCATTATTCTGCATACCCTCAGGCGCAGTCTGTATATTGTATATTAGATGGTAAGCTCCTAGGACAGGGTGTACATTATTCTGCATGCCCTCAGGAGCAGTCTGTATATTGTATATTAGATTGTAAGCTCCTAGGACAGGGTGTACATTATTCTGCATGCCCTCAGGAGCAGTCTGTATACTGTATATTAGATTGTAAGCTCCTAGGACAGGGTGTGCATTATTCTGCATGCCCTCAGGAGCAGTCTGTATATTGTATATTAGATAGTAAGCTCCTAGGACAGGGTGTACATTATTCTGCATGCCCTCAGGAGCAGTCTGTATACTGTATATTAGATTGTAAGCTCCTAGGACAGGGTGTACATTATTCTGCATGCCCTCAGGAGCAGTCTGTATACTGTATATTAGATTGTAAGCTCCTAGAACAGGGTGTGCATTATTCTGCATGCCCTCAGGAGCAGTCTGTATATTGTATGTTAGATTGTAAGCTCCTAGGACAGGGTGTGCATTTTTCTGCATGCCCTCAGGAGCAGTCTGTATATTGTTTATTAGATTGTAAGCTCCTAGGACAGGGTGTACATTATTCTGCATGCCCTCAGGAGCAGACTGTATACTGTATATTAGATTGTAAGCTCCTAATACAGGGTGTGCATTATACTGCATGCCCTCAGGAGCAGTCTGTATATTGTATATTAGATTGTAAGCTCCTAGGACAGGGTGTACATTATTCTGCATGCCCTCAGGAGCAGTCTGTATATTGTATATTAGATTGTAAGCTCCTAGTACAGGGTGTGCATTATACTGCATGCCCTCAGGAGCAGTCTGTATATTGTATATTAGAGTGTAAGCTCCTAGGACAGGGTGTGCATTATTCTGCATGCCCTCAGGAGCAGCCTGTATATTGTATATTAGAGTGTAAGCTCCTAGGACAGGGTGTGCATTATTCTGCATGCCCTCAGGAGCAGTCTGTATACTGTATATTACATTGTAAGCTCCTAGGACAGGGTGTGCATTATTCTGCATGCCCTCAGGAGCAGTCTGTATACTGTATATTAGATTGTAAGCTCCTAGGACAGGGTGTGCATTATTCTGCATGCCCTCAGGAGCAGTCTGTATACTGTATATTAGATTGTAAGCTCCTAGGACAGGGTGCGCATTATTCTGCATGCCCTCAGGAGCAGTCTGTATACTGTATATTAGATTGTAAGCTCCTAGGACAGGGTGTGCATTATTCTGCATGCCCTCAGGCGCAGTCTGTATATTGTATATTAGATTGTAAGCTCCTAGGACAGGGTGTGCATTATTCTGCATGCCCTCAGGAGCAGTCTGTATACTGTATATTAGATTGTAAGCTCCTAGGACAGGGTGTGCATTATTCTGCATGCCCTCAGGAGCAGTCTGTATACTGTATATTAGATTGTAAGCTCCTAGGACAGCGTGTGCATTATTCTGCATGCCCTCAGGAGCAGTCTGTATACTGTATATTAGATTGTAAGCTCCTAGGACAGGGTGTGCATTATTCTGCATGCCCTCAGGAGCAGTCTGTATAATGTATATTAGATTGTAAGCTCCTAGTACAGGGTGTACATTATTCTGCATGCCCCCAGAAGCAGCCTGTATATTGTATATTAGAGTGTAAGCTCCTAGGACAGGGGGTGCATTATTCTGCATGCCCTCAGGAGCAGACTGTATATTGTATATTAGAGTGTAAGCTCCTAGGACAGGGTGTGCATTATTCTGCATGCCCTCAGGAGCAGTCTGTATACTGTATATTAGAGTGTAAGCTCCTAGTACAGGGTGTGCATTATTCTGCATGCCCTCAGGAGCAGCCTGTATACTGTATATTAGACTGTAAGCTCCTAGGACAGGGTGTGCATTATTCTGCATGCCCTCAGGAGCAGTTTGTATACTGTATGTTAGATTGTAAGCTCATAGGACAGGGTGTGCATTATTCTGCATGCCCCCAGAAGCAGCCTGTATACTGTATATTAGATTGTAAGCTCCTAGTACAGGGTGTACATTATTCTGCATGCCCCCAGAAACAGTCTGTATATTGTATATTAGATTGTAAGCTCCTAGGACAGGGTGTGCATTATTCTGCATGCCCTCAGGAGCAGTCTGTATACTGTATATTAGATTGTAAGCTCCTAGGACAGGGTGTACATTATTCAGCATGCCCTCAGGAGCAGTCTGTATATTGTATATTAGATTGTAAGCTCCTAGGACAGGGTGTGCATTATTCTGCATGCCCTCAGGAGCAGTGTGTATACTGTATATTAGATTGTAAGCTCCTAGGACAGGGTGTGTATTATTCTGCATGCCCTCAGGAGCAGTCTGTATACTGTATATTAGATTGTAAGCTCCTAGTACAGGGTGTGCATTATTCTGCGTGCCCTCAGGAGCAGTCTGTATACTGTATATTAGATTGTAAGCTCCTAGGACAGGGTGTTTATTATTCTGCATGCCCTCAGGAGCAGTCTGTATACTGTATATTAGATTGTAAGCTCCTAGTACAGGGTGTGCATTATTCTGCATGCCCTCAGGAGCAGTCTGTATACTGTATATTAGATTGTAAGCTCCTAGGACAGGGTGTGCATTATTCTGCATGCCCTCAGGAGCAGTCTGTATATTGTATATTAGATTGTAAGCTCCTAGGACAGGGTGTGCATTATTCTGCATGCCCTCAGGAGCAGTCTGTATATTGTATATTAGATTGTAAGCTCCTAGGACAGGGTGTGCATTATTCTGCATGCCCTCAGGAGCAGTCTGTATATTGTATATTAGAGTGTAAGCTCCTAGGACAGGGGGTGCATTATTCTGCATGCCCTCAGGAGCAGTCTGTATATTGTATATTAGAGTGTAAACTCCTAGGACAGGGTGTACATTATTCTGCATGCCCTCAGGAGCAGCCTATATTTTGTATATTAGAGTGTAAGCTCCTAGGACAGGGTGTGCATTATTCTGCATGCCCTCAGGAGCAGTCTTTATATTGTATATTAGATTGTAAGCTCCTAGGACAGGGTGTGCATTATTCTGCATGCCCTCAGGAGCAGTCTGTATACTGTATATTAGATTGTAAGCTCCTAGGATAGGGTGTGCATTATTCTGCATGCCCTCAGGAGCAGCCTGTATATTGTATCTTAGATTGTAAGCTCCTAGGACAGGGTGTGCATTATACTGCATGCCCTCAGGAGCAGTCTGTATATTGTATATTAGATTGTAAGCTCCTAGGACAGGGTGTGCATTATTCTGCATGCCCTCAGGAGCAGTCTGTATACTGTATGTTAGATTGTAAGCTCCTAGGACAGGGTGTGCATTATTCTGCATGCCCCCAGAAGCAGACTGTATACTGTATATTAGATTGTAAGCTCCTAGTACAGGGTGTACATTATTCTGCATGCCCTCAGGAGCAGTCTGTATATTGTATATTAGATTGTAAGCTCCTAGGACAGGGTGTACATTATTCTGCATGCCCTCAGGAGCAGTCTGTATATTGTATATTAGATTGTAAGCTCCTAGGACAGGGTGTGCATTATTCTGCATGCCCTCAGGAGCAGTCTGTATACTGTATATTAGATTGTAAGCTCCTAGGACAGGGTGTGTATTATTCTGCATGCCCTCAGGAGCAGTCTGTATACTGTATATTAGATTGTAAGCTCCTAGTACAGGGTGTGCATTATTCTGCATGCCCTCAGGTGCAGTCTGTATATTGTATATTAGAGTGTAAACTCCTAGGACAGGGTGTGCATTATTCTGCATGCCCTCAGGAGCAGTCTGTATATTGTATATTAGAGTGTAAACTCCTAGGACAGGGTGTACATTATTCTGCATGCCCCCAGAAGCAGCCTGTATATTGTATATTAGAGTGTAAGCTCCTAGGACAGGGTGTGCTTTATCCTGCATGCCCTCAGGAGCAGTCTGTATACTGTATATTAGATTGTAAGCTCCTAGGACAGGGTGTGCATTATTCTGCATGCCCTCAGGAGCAGCCTGTATATTGTATATTAGATTGTAAGCTCCTAGGACAGGGTGTGCTTTATTCTGCATGCCCTCAGGAGCAGTCTGTATACTGTATATTAGATTGTAAGCTCCTAGGACAGGGTGTGCATTATTCTGCATGCCCTCAGGAGCAGTCTGTATACTGTATATTAGATTGTAAGCTCCTAGGACAGGGTGTGCATTATTCTGCATGCCCTCAGGAGAAGTCTGTATACTGTATGTTAGATTGTAAGCTCATAGGACAGGGTGTGCATTATTCTGCATGCCCCCAGAAGCAGCCTGTATACTGTATATTAGATTGTAAGCTCCTAGTACAGGGTGTACATTATTCTGCATGCCCCCAGAAACAGTCTGTATATTGTATATTAGATTGTAAGCTCCTAGGACAGCGTGTGCATTATTCTGCATGCCCTCAGGAGCAGTCTGTATACTGTATATTAGATTGTAAGCTCCTAGGACAGGGTGTGCATTATTCTGCATGCCCTCAGGAGCAGTCTGTATACTGTATATTAGATTGTAAGCTCCTAGGACAGGGTGTGCATTATTCTGCATGCCCTCAGGAGCAGTCTGTATACTGTATGTTAGATTGTAAGCTCCTAGGACAGGGTGTGCATTATTCTTCATGCCCCCAGAAGCAGCCTGTATACTGTATATTAGATTGTAAGCTCCTAGTACAGGGTGTACATTATTCTGCATGCCCCCAGAAACAGTCTGTATATTGTATATTAGATTGTAAGCTCCTAGGATAGGGTGTACATTATTCAGCATGCCCTCAGGAGCAGTCTGTATATTGTATATTAGATTGTAAGCTCCTAGGACAGGGTGTACATTATTCTGCATGCCCTCAGGAGCAGTCTGTATATTGTATATTAGATTGTAAGCTCCTAGGACAGGGTGTGCATTATTCTGCATGCCCTCAGGAGCAGTCTGTATACTGTATATTAGATTGTAAGCTCCTAGGACAGGGTGTGTATTATTCTGCATGCCCTCAGGAGCAGTCTGTATACTGTATATTAGATTGTAAGCTCCTAGTACAGGGTGTGCATTATTCTGCATGCCCTCAGGAGCAGTCTGTATACTGTATATTAGATTGTAAGCTCCTAGGACAGGGTGTGCATTATTCTGCATGCCCTCAGGAGCAGTCTGTATATTGTATATTAGATTGTAAGCTCCTAGGACAGGGTGTGCATTATTCTGCATGCCCTCAGGAGCAGTCTGTATATTGTATATTAGATTGTAAGCTCCTAGGACAGGGTGTGCATTATTCTGCATGCCCTCAGGAGCAGTCTGTATATTGTATATTAGAGTGTAAGCTCCTAGGACAGGGGGTGCATTATTCTGCATGCCCTCAGGAGCAGTCTGTATATTGTATATTAGAGTGTAAACTCCTAGGACAGGGTGTACATTATTCTGCATGCCCTCAGGAGCAGCCTATATATTGTATATTAGAGTGTAAGCTCCTAGGACAGGGTGTGCATTATTCTGCATGCCCTCAGGAGCAGTCTTTATATTGTATATTAGATTGTAAGCTCCTAGGACAGGGTGTGCATTATTCTGCATGCTCTCAGGAGCAGTCTGTATACTGTATATTAGATTGTAAGCTCCTAGGATAGGGTGTGCATTATTCTGCATGCCCTCAGCAGCAGCCTGTATATTGTATATTAGATTGTAAGCTCCTAGGACAGGGTGTGCATTATACTGCATGCCCTCAGGAGCAGTCTGTATATTGTATATTAGATTGTAAGCTCCTAGGACAGGGTGTGCATTATTCTGCATGCCCTCAGGAGCAGTCTGTATATTGTATATTAGATTGTAAGCTCCTAGGACAGGGTGTGCATTATTCTGCATTCCCTCAGGAGCAGTCTGTATATTGTATATTAGATTGTAAGCTCCTAGGACAGGGTGTACATTATTCTGCATGCCCTCAGGAGCAGTCTGTATATTGTATATTAGATTGTAAGCTCCTAGTACAGGGTGTGCATTATACTGCATGCCCTCAGGAGCAGTCTGTATATTGTATATTAGAGTGTAAGCTCCTAGGACAGGGTGTACATTATTCTGCATGCCCTCAGGAGCAGCCTATATATTGTATATTAGAGTGTAAGCTCCTAGGACAGGGTGTGCATTATTCTGCATGCCCTCAGGGGCAGTCTTTATATTGTATATTAGATTGTAAGCTCCTAGTACAGGGTGTACATTATTCTGCATGCCCTCAGGAGCAGTCTGTATATTGTATATTAGAGTGTAAACTCCTAGGACAGGGTGTACATTATTCTGCATGCCCCCAGAAGCAGCCTGTATATTGTATATTAGAGTGTAAGCTCCTAGGACAGGGTGTGCTTTATTCTGCATGCCCTCAGGAGCAGTCTGTATACTGTATATTAGATTGTAAGCTCCTAGGACAGGGTGTGCATTATTCTGCATGCCCTCAGGAGCAGCCTGTATATTGTATATTAGATTGTAAGCTCCTAGGACAGGGTGTGCTTTATTCTGCATGCCCTCAGGAGCAGTCTGTATACTGTATATTAGATTGTAAGCTCCTAGGACAGGGTGTGCATTATTCTGCATGCCCTCAGGAGCAGTCTGTATACTGTATATTTGATTGTAAGCTCCTAGGACAGGGTGTGCATTATTCTGCATGCCCTCAGGAGCAGTCTGTATACTGTATATTAGATTGTAAGCTCCTAGGACAGCGTGTGCATTAATCTGCATGCCCTCAGGAGCAGTCTGTATACTGTATATTAGATTGTAAGCTCCTAGGACAGGGTGTGCATTATTCTGCATGCCCTCAGGAGCAGTCTGTATACTGTATATTAGATTGTAAGCTCCTAGGACAGGGTGTGCATTATTCTGCATGCCCTCAGGAGCAGTCTGTATACTGTATGTTAGATTGTAAGCTCCTAGGACAGGGTGTGCATTATTCTGCATGCCCCCAGAAGCAGCCTGTATACTGTATATTAGACTGTAAGCTCCTAGTACAGGGTGTACATTATTCTGCATGCCCCCAGAAACAGTCTGTATATTGTTTATTAGATTGTAAGCTCCTAGGATAGGGTGTACATTATTCAGCATGCCCTCAGGAGCAGTCTGTATATTGTATATTAGATTGTAAGCTCCTAGGACAGGGTGTACATTATTCTCCATGCCCTCATGAGCAGTCTGTATATTGTATATTAGATTGTAAGCTCCTAGGACAGGGTGTACATTATTCTGCATGCCCTCAGGAGCAGTCTGTATATTGTATATTAGATTGTAAGCTCCTAGGACAGGGTGTGCATTATTCTGCATGCCCTCAGGAGCAGCCTATATATTGTATATTAGATTGTAAGCTCCTAGGACAGGGTGTGTATTATTCTGCATGCCCTCAGGCGCAGTCTGTATATTGTATATTAGATTGTAAGCTCCTAGGACAGGGTGTGTATTATTCTGCATGCCCTCAGGAGCAGTCTGTATACTGTATATTAGATTGTAAGCTCCTAGTACAGGGTGTGCATTATTCTGCATGCCCTCAGGAGCAGTCTGTATACTGTATATTAGATTGTAAGCTCCTAGGACAGGGTGTGCATTATTCTGCATGCCCTCAGGAGCAGTCTGTATATTGTATATTAGATTGTAAGCTCCTAGGACAGGGTGTGCATTATTCTGCATGCCCTCAGGAGCAGTCTGTATATTGTATATTAGATTGTAAGCTCCTAGGACAGGGTGTGCATTATTCTGCATGCCCTCAGGAGCAGTCTGTATATTGTATATTAGATTGTAAGCTCCTAGGACAGGGTGTGCATTATTCTGCATGCCCTCAGGTGCAGTCTGTATTTTGTATATTAGATTGTAAGCTCCTAGGACAGGGTGTGCATTATTCTGCATGCCCTCAGAAGCAGTCTGTATACTGTATATTAGATTGTAAGCTCCTAGGATAGGGTGTGCATTATTCTGCATGCCCTCAGGAGCAGTCTGTATATTGTATATTAGATTGTAAGCTCCTAGGACAGGGTGTGCATTATTCTGCATGCCCTCAGGAGCAGTCTGTATATTGTATATTAGATTGTAAGCTCCTAGGACAGGGTGTGCATTATTCTGCATTCCCTCAGGAGCAGTCTGTATATTGTATATTAGATTGTAAGCTCCTAGGACAGGGTGTACAGTATTCTGCATGCCCTCAGGAGCAGTCTGTATATTGTATATTAGATTGTAAGCTCCTAGGACAGGGTGTGCATTATAGTGCATGCCCTCAGGAGCAGTCTGTATATTGTATATTAGAGTGTAAGCTCCTAGGACAGGGGTGCATTATTCTGCATGCCCTCAGGAGCAGTCTGTATATTGTATATTAGAGTGTAAACTCCTAGGACAGGGTGTACATTATTCTGCATGCCCTCAGGAGCAGCCTATATATTGTATATTAGAGTGTAAGCTCCTAGCACAGGGTGTGCATTATTCTGCATGCCCTCAGGAGCAGTCTTTATATTGTATATTAGATTGTAAGCTCCTAGGACAGGGTGTACAATATTCTGCATGCCCTGCATGGGAGCTGCTTGTGACTAAATTGGCAGCTGCTCAGCTCACCAGGGAGTGGATAGCTGATCAAAGACACAGAACTAACACCCTATGCCTGACACTGTATAACACCTTTCACCATCAGATAAAGTCTACAATGATGGAAGAACAGACAGTGACTATTGAATACAATGCATCAAATAACAGAGCACAGATACAGCAAGCAGACACATTATACCATAGAAATGGTTTCAAGATGAGAGGTCAGCAGATGACATATATCCAGCAAGCAGAGATGTTATACCATAGAAATGGTTTCAGGATGAGAGTTCAGCAGATGACATAGATCCAGCAAGCAGAGATGTTCCACCATAGAAATGGTTTCAAGATGAGAGTTCAGCAGATGACATAGATCCAGCAAGCAGAGATGTTATACCATAGAAATGGTTTCAAAATGAGCGTTCAGCAGATGACATAGATCCAGCAAGCAGAGATGTTATACCATAGAAATGGTTTAAAGATGAGCGTTCAGCAGATGACATAGATCCAGCAAGCAGAGATGTTATACCATATAAATGGTTTCAAGATGAGAGTTCAGAAAATGATATAGATCCAGCAAGCAGAGATGTTATACCATAGAAATGGTTTAAAGATGAGCGTTCAGCAGATGACATAGATCCAGAAAGCAGAGATGTTACACCATAGAAATGGTTTAAAGATGAGCGTTCAGCAGATGACATAGATCCAGCAAGCAGAGATGTTATACCATATAAATGGTTTCAAGATGAGAGTTCAGAAAATGATATAGATCCAGCAAGCAGAGATGTTATACCATAGAAATGGTTTCAAGATGAGACTTCAGCAGATGATATAGATCCAGCAAGCAGAGATGTTATACCATAGAAATGGTTTCAAGATTAGAGTTCAGCAGATGACATAGATCCAGCAAGCAGAGATGTTATACCATAGAAATGGTTTCAAGATGAGAGTTCAGCAGACGACATAGATCCAGCAAGCAGAGATGTTATACCATAGAAATGGTATCAAGATGAGAGTTCAGCAGACGACATAGATCCAGTAAGCAGAGATGTTATACCATAGAAATGGTGTCAAGATGTGAGTTCAACATATGACATGGATCCAGCAAGCAGAGATGTTATACCATAGAAATGGTTTCAAGATGAGAGTTCAGCAGATGACATAGATCCAGCAAGCAGAGATGTTATACCATAGAAATGGTTTCAAGATGAGAGCTCAGCAGATGACATAGATCCAGCAAGCAGAGATGTTATACCATAGAAATGGTTTCAAGATGAGAGCTCAGCAGATGACATAGATCCAGCAAGCAGAGATATTATACCATAGAAATGGTTTCAAGAGGAGAGTTCAGCAGATGACATAGATCCAGCAAGCAGAGTTTTTATACCATAGAAATGGTTTCAAGACGAGAGTTCAGCAGATGACATAGATCCAGCAAGCAGAGATGTTATACCATAGAAATGGTTTCAAGAGGAGAGTTCAGCAGATGTCATAGATCCAGCAAGCTGAGATGTTATACCATAGAAATGGTTTCAAGATGAGAGTTCAGCAGATGACAGATCCAGCAAGCAGAGATGTTATACCATAGAAATGGTTTCAAGATGAGAGCTCAACAGATGACATAGATCCAGCAAGCAGAGATGTTATACCATAGAAATGGTTTCAACAGGAGAGTTCAGCAGATGACATAGATCCAGCAAGCAGAGATGTTATACCATAGAAATGGTTTCAAGAGGAGAGTTCAGCAGATGACATAGATCCAGCAAGCAGAGATGTTATACCATAGAATTGGTTTCAAGATAAGAGTTCAGCAGATGACATAGATCCAGCAAGCAGAGATGTTATACCATAGAAATGGTTTCAAGATGAGAGTTCAGCAGATGACATGGATTCAGCAAGCAGAGATGTTATACCATAGAAATGGTTTCAAGAGGAGAGTTCAGCAGATGACATAGATCCAGCAAACAGAGATGCTATACCATAGAAATGGTTTCAAAATGAGCGCTTAGCAGATGACATAGATCCAGCAAGCAGAGATGTTATACCATAGAAATGGTTTAAAGATGAGCGTTCAGCAGATGACATAGATCCAGCAAGCAGAGATGTTATACCATATAAATGGTTTCAAGATGAGAGTTCAGAAAATGATATAGATCCAGCAAGCAGAGATGTTATACCATAGAAATGGTTTAAAGATGAGCGTTCAGCAGATGACATAGATCCAGCAAGCAGAGATGTTACACCATAGAAATGGTTTAAAGATGAGCGTTCAGCAGATGACATAGATCCAGCAAGCAGAGATGTTATACCATATAAATGGTTTCAAGATGAGAGTTCAGAAAATGATATAGATCCAGCAAGCAGAGATGTTATACCATAGAAATGGTTTCAAGATGAGACTTCAGCAGATGATATAGATCCAGCAAGCAGAGATGTTATACCATAGAAATGGTTTCAAGATTAGAGTTCAGCAGATGACATAGATCCATCAAGCAGAGATGTTATACCATAGAAATGGTTTCAAGATGAGAATTCAGCAGACGACATAGATCCAGCAAGCAGAGATGTTATACCATAGAAATGGTATCAAGATGAGAGTTCAGCAGACGACATAGATCCAGTAAGCAGAGATGTTATACCATAGAAATGGTATCAAGATGTGAGTTCAACATATGACATGGATCCAGCAAGCAGAGATGTTATACCATAGAAATGGTTTCAAGATGAGAGTTCAGCAGATGACATAGATCCAGCAAGCAGAGATGTTATACCATAGAAATGGTTTCAAGATGAGAGCTCAGCAGATGACATAGATCCAGCAAGCAGAGATGTTATACCATAGAAATGGTTTCAAGATGAGAGCTCAGGAGATGACATAGATCCAGCAAGCAGAGATATTATACCATAGAAATGGTTTCAAGAGGAGAGTTCAGCAGATGACATAGATCCAGCAAGCAGAGTTGTTATACCATAGAAATGGTTTCAAGACGAGAGTTCAGCAGATGACATAGATCCAGCAAGCAGAGATGTTATACCATAGAAATGGTTTCAAGAGGAGAGTTCAGCAGATGTCATAGATCCAGCAAGCTGAGATGTTATACCATAGAAATGGTTTCAAGATGAGAGTTCAGCAGATGACAGATCCAGCAAGCAGAGATGTTATACCATAGAAATGGTTTCAAGATGAGAGCTCAACAGATGACATAGATCCAGCAAGCAGAGATGTTATACCATAGAAATGGTTTCAACAGGAGAGTTCAGCAGATGACATAGATCCAGCAAGCAGAGATGTTATACCATAGAAATGGTTTCAAGAGGAGAGTTCAGCAGATGACATAGATCCAGCAAGCAGAGATGTTATACCATAGAATTGGTTTCAAGATAAGAGTTCAGCAGATGACATAGATCCAGCAAGCAGAGATGTTATACCATAGAAATGGTTTCAAGATGAGAGTTCAGCAGATGACATGGATTCAGCAAGCAGAGATGTTATACCATAGAAATGGTTTCAAGAGGAGAGTTCAGCAGATGACATAGATCCAGCAAGCAGAGATGCTATACCATAGAAATGGTTTCAAGATGAGAGTTCAGCAGATGACATAGATCCAGCAAGCAGAGATGATATACCATAGAAATGGTTTCAAGATGAGAGTTCAGCAGATGACAAGGATTCAGCCAGCAGAGATGTTATACCATAGAAATGATTTCAAGATGAGAGTTCAGCAGATGACATGGATCCAGCAAGCAGAGATGTTATACCATATAAATGGTTTCAAGATGAGAGTTCAGCAGATGACATGGATCCAGCAAGCAGAGATGTTATACCACAGAAATGGTTTCAAGATGAGAGTTCAGCAGATGACATGGATTCAGCCAGCAGAGATGTTATACCATAGAAATGGTTTCAAGATCAGAGTTCAGCAGATGACATAGATCCAGCAAGCAGAGATGTTATACCATAGAAATGGTTTCAAGATGAGAGTTCATCAGATGACATGGACCAGCAAGCAGAGATGTTATACCATAGAAATGGTTTCAAGATGATAGTTCAGCAGATGACATGGATTCAGCCAGCAGAGATGTTATACCATAGAAATGGCTTCAAGATGAGAGTTCAGCAGATGACATAGATCCAGCAAGCAGGGATGTTATACCATAGAAATGGTTTCAAAATGAGTGTTCAGCAGATGACATGGATCGAGCAAGCAGAGATGTTATACCATAGAAATGGTTTCAAGATGAGAGTTCAGCAGATGACATGGATCCAGCAAGCAGAGATGTTATACCATAGAAATGGTTTCAAGATGAGAGTTCAGCAGATGACATGGATCCAGCAAGCAGAGATGTTATACCATAGAAATGGTTTCAAGATGAGAGTTCAGCAGATGACATGGATCCAGCAAGCAGAGATGTTATACCATAGAAATGGTTTCAAGATGAGAGTTCAGCAGATGACATGGATTCAGCAAGTAGAGATGTTATACCATAGAAATGGTTTCAAGAGGAGAGTTCAGCAGATGACATAGATCCAGCAAGCAGAGATGTTATACCATAGAAATGGTTTCAAGATGAGAGTTCAGCAGATGACATAGATCCAGCAAGCAGAGATGTTATACCATAGAAATGGTATCAAGAGGAGAGCTCAGCAGATGACATAGATCCAGCAAGCAGAGATGTTATACCATAGAAATGGTTTCAAGATGAGAGTTCAGCAGATGACATGGATTCAGCCAGCAGAGATGTTATACCATAGAAATGGTTTCAAGATGAGAGTTCAGCAGATGACATGGATCCAGCAAGCAGAGATGTTATACCACAGAAATGGTTTGAAGATGAGTGTTCAGCTGATGATATAGATCCAGCAATCAAGAGATGTTATACCATAGAAATGGTTTCAAGATGAGAGTTCAGCAGATGACATGGATCCAGCAAGCAGAGATGTTATACCATAGAAATGGTTTCAAGATGAGTGTTCAGCAGGTAACATGGATCCAGCAAGCAGAGATGTTATACCATAGAGATGTTATACCATAGAAATGGTTTCAAGATGAGAGTTCAGCAGATAACATGGATCCAGCAAGCAGAGATGTTATACCATAGAAATGGTTTCAAGATGAGAGTTCAGCAGATGACATGGATCCAGCAAGCAGAGATGTTATACCATAGAAATGGTGTCAAGATGAGAGTACAACAGATGACATAGATCCAGCAAGCAGAGATGTTATACCATAGAAATGGTTTCAACATGGGAGTTCACCAGATCACATATATTCAGCAAGCAGATAAGTTATACCATAGAAATGGTTTCAAGATGAGAGTTCAGCAGATGACATAGATCCAGCAAGCAGAGGTTTTACACCATAGAAATGGTTTCAAGATGAGAGTTCAGCAGATGACATAGATCCAGCAAGCAGAGATGTTATACCATAGAAATGGTTTCAAGATGAGAGTTCAGCAGATGACATAGATCCAGAAAGCAGAGATGTTATACCATAGAAATGGTTTCAAGATGAGAGTTCAGTAGATGACATAGATGCAGCAAGCAGAGATATTATAACATAGAAATGATTTCAAGATGAGAGTTCAGCAGATGACATAGATCCAGCAAGCAGAGATGTTACACCATAGAAATGGTTTCAAGATGAGAGTTCAGCAGATGACATAGATCCGGCAAGCAGAGATGTTATACCATAGAAATGGTTTCAAGATCAGAGTCCAGCAGATGACATAGATCCAGCAAGCAGAGATGTTATACCATAGAAATGGTTTCAAGATGAGACTTCAGCAGATGATATAGATCCAGCATGCAGGGATGTTATACCATAGAAATGGTTTCAAGATGAGAGTTCAGCAGACGACATAGATCCAGCAAGCAGAGATGTTATACAGTAGAAATGGTTTCAAGATGAGAGTTTATCAGACGAGCAAGATCCAGCAAGCAGAGATGTTATACCATAGAAATGGTTTCAAGATGAGAGTTCAGCAGATGACATAGATCCAGCAAGCAGAGATGTTATACCATAGAAATGGTTTCATGATGAGAGTTCAGCAGATGACATGGATTCAGCAAGCAGAGATGTTATACCATAGAAATGATTTCAAGAGGAGAGTTCAGCAGATGACATAGATCCAGCAAGCAGAGATGTTATACCATAGAAATGGAATCAAGATAAAAGTTCAGCAGATGACATAGATCCAGCAAACAGAGATGCTATACCATAGAAATGGTTTCAAGATGAGAGTTCAGAAGATGACATGGATTCAGCAAGCAGAGATGTTATACCATAGAAATGGTTTCAAGAGGAGAGTTCAGCAGATGACATAGATCCAGCAAGCAGAGATGTTATACCATAGAAATGGTATCAAGATAAGAGTTCAGCAGATGACATAGATCCAGCAAGCAGAGATGCTATACCATAGAAATAGTTTCAAGATGAGAGTTCAGCAGATAACATAATTCAGCAAGCAGAGATGTTATACCATAGAAATGGTCTCAAGAGGAGAGTTCAGCAGATGACATAGATCCAGCAAGCAGAGATGTTATACCATAGAAATGGTTTCAAGATGAGAGTTCAGCAGACGACATAGATCCAGCAAGCAGAGATGTTATACCATAGAAATGGTATCAAGATGATAGTTCAGCAGACGACATAGATCCTGCAAGCAGAGATGTTATACCATAGAAATGGTGTCAAGATGAGAGTTCAGCAGATGACATGGATCCAGTAAGCAGAGATGTTACCCCATAGAAATGGTTTCAAGATGAGAGTTCAGCAGATGACATAGATCCAGCAAGCAGAGATGTTATACCATAGAAATGGTTTCAAGATGAGAGTTCAGCAGATGACATAGATCCAGCAAGCAGAGATGTTGTACCATAGAAATGGTTTCAAGATGAGAGTTCAGCAGATGACATGGATCCAGCAAGCAGAGATGTTATACCATAGAAATGGTTTCAAGATGAGAGTTCAGCAGAAGACATGGATTCAGCCAGCAGAGATGTTATACCATAGAAATGGTTTCAGGATGAGAGTTCAGCAGATGACATAGATCCAGCAAGCAGAGATGTTATACCATAGAAATGGTTTCAAGATGAGAGCTCAGCAGATGACAAAGATCCAGCAAGCAGAGTTGTTATACCATAGAAATGGTTTCAAGACGAGAGTTCAGCAGATGACATAGATCCAGCAAGCAGAGATGTTATACCAAAGAAATGGTTTCAAGAGGAGAGTTCAGCAGATGTCATAGATCCAGCAAGCAGAGATGTTATACCATAGAAATGGTTTCAAGATGAGAGCTCAACAGATGACATAGATCCAGCAAGCAGTGATGTTATACCATAGAAATGGTTTCAAGAGGAGAGTTCAGCAGATGACATAGATCCAGCAAGCAGAGATGTTATACCATAGAAATGGTTTCAAGATGAGTGTTCAGCAGGTAACATGGATCCAGCAAGCAGAGATGTTATACCATAGAGATGTTATACCATAGAAATGGTTTCAAGATGAGAGTTCAGCAGATGACATGGATCCAGCAAGCAGAGATGTTATACCATAGAAATGGTTTCAAGATGAGAGTTCAGCAGATGACATGGATCCAGCAAGCAGAGATGTTATACCATAGAAATGGTGTCAAGATGAGAGTACAGCAGATGACATAGATCCAGCAAGCAGAGATGTTATACCATAGAAATGGTTTCAACATGAGAGTTCACCAGATCACATATATTCAGCAAGCAGATAAGTTATACCATAGAAATGGTTTCAAGATGAGAGTTCAGCAGATGACATAGATCCAGCAAGCAGAGGTTTTACACCATAGAAATGGTTTCAAGATGAGAGTTCAGCAGATGACATAGATCCAGCAAGCACAGATGTTATACCATAGAAATGGTTTCAAGATGAGAGTTCAGCAGATGACATAGATCCAGAAAGCAGAGATGTTATACCATAGAAATGGTTTCAAGATGAGAGTTCAGTAGATGACATAGATGCAGCAAGCAGAGATATTATAACATAGAAATGATTTCAAGATGAGAGTTCAGCAGATGACATAGATCCAGCAAGCAGAGATGTTATACCATAGAAATGGTTTCAAGATGAGAGTTCAGCAGATGACATAGATCCGGCAAGCAGAGATGTTATACCATAGAAATGGTTTCAAGATGAGAGTCCAGCAGATGACATAGATCCAGCAAGCAGAGATGTTATACCATAGAAAGGGTTTCAAGATGAGACTTCAGCAGATGATATAGATCCAGCATGCAGGGATGTTATACCATTGAAATGGTTTCAAGATGAGAGTTCAGCAGACGACATAGATCCAGCAAGCAGAGATGTTATACAGTAGAAATGGTTTCAAGATGAGAGTTTATCAGACGAGCAAGATCCAGCAAGCAGAGATGTTATACCATAGAAATGGTTTCAAGATGAGACTTCAGCAGATGATATAGATCCAGCAAGCAGGGATGTTATACCATAGAAATGGCTTCAAGATGAGAGTTCAGCAGACGACATAGATCCAGCAAGCAGAGATGTTATACCATAGAAATGATTTCAAGATGAGAGTTCAGCAGACGACATAGATCCAGCAAGCAGAGATGTTATACCATAGAAATGGTATCAAGATGAGCGTTCAGCAGATGACATAGATCCTGCAAGCAGACATGTTATACCATAGAAATGGTATCAAGATGAGAGTTCAGCAGATGTCATAGATCCAGCAAGCAGAGATGTCACACCATAGAAATGGTTTCAAGATGAGAGTTCAGCAGGCGACTTAGATCCAGCAAGCAGAGATGTTATAACATAGAAATGGTATCAAGATGAGAGTTCAGCAGACTACATAGATCCTGCAAGCAGAGATGTTATACCATAGAAATGGTATCAAGATGAGAGTTCAGAAGTTGACATGGATCAAGCAAGCAGAGATGATACACCATAGAAATGGTTTCAAGATGAGAGTTCAGCAGATGACATAGACCCAGCAAGCAGAGATGTTATACCATAGAAATGGTTTCAAGATGAGAGTTCAGCAGATGACATAGATCCAGCAAGCAGAGATGTTATACCATAGAAATGGTTTCATGATGAGAGTTCAGCAGATGACATGGATTCAGCAAGCAGAGATGTTATACCATAGAAATGATTTCAAGAGGAGAGTTCAGCAGATGACATAGATCCAGCAAGCAGAGATGTTATACCATAGAAATGGTATCAAGATAAAAGTTCAGCAGATGACATAGATCCAGCAAACAGAGATGCTATACCATAGAAATGGTTTCAAGATGAGAGTTCAGAAGATGACATGGATTCAGCAAGCAGAGATGTTATACCATAGAAATGGTTTCAAGAGGAGAGTTCAGCAGATGACATAGATCCAGCAAGCAGAGATGTTATACCATAGAAATGGTATCAAGATAAGAGTTCAGCAGATGACATAGATCCAGCAAGCAGAGATGCTATACCATAGAAATAGTTTCAAGATGAGAGTTCAGCAGATGACATAATTCAGCAAGCAGAGATGTTATACCATAGAAATGGTCTCAAGAGGAGAGTTCAGTAGATGACATAGATCCAGCAAGCAGAGATGTTATACCATAGAAATGGTTTCAAGATGAGAGTTCAGCAGACGACATAGATCCAGCAAGCAGAGATGTTATACCATAGAAATGGTACCAAGATGAGAGTTCAGCAGACGACATAGATCCTGCAAGCAGAGATGTTATACCATAGAAATGGTGTCAAGATGAGAGTTCAGCAGATGACATGGATCCAGTAAGCAGAGATGTTACACCATAGAAATGGTTTCAAGATGAGAGTTCAGCAGATGACATAGATCCAGCAAGCAGAGATGTTATACCATAGAAATGGTATCAAGATAAGAGTTCAGCAGATGACATAGATCCAGCAAGCAGAGATGCTATACCATAGAAATAGTTTCAAGATGAGAGTTCAGCAGATGACATAATTCAGCAAGCAGAGATGTTATACCATAGAAATGGTCTCAAGAGGAGAGTTCAGTAGATGACATAGATCCAGCAAGCAGAGATGTTATACCATAGAAATGGTTTCAAGATGAGAGTTCAGCAGACGACATAGATCCAGCAAGCAGAGATGTTATACCATAGAAATGGTACCAAGATGAGAGTTCAGCAGACGACATAGATCCTGCAAGCAGAGATGTTATACCATAGAAATGGTTTCAAGATGAGAGTCCAGCAGATGACATAGATCCAGCAAGCAGAGATGTTATACCATAGAAAGGGTTTCAAGATGAGACTTCAGCAGATGATATAGATCCAGCATGCAGGGATGTTATACCATTGAAATGGTTTCAAGATGAGAGTTCAGCAGACGACATAGATCCAGCAAGCAGAGATGTTATACAGTAGAAATGGTTTCAAGATGAGAGTTTATCAGACGAGCAAGATCCAGCAAGCAGAGATGTTATACCATAGAAATGGTTTCAAGATGAGACTTCAGCAGATGATATAGATCCAGCAAGCAGGGATGTTATACCATAGAAATGGCTTCAAGATGAGAGTTCAGCAGACGACATAGATCCAGCAAGCAGAGATGTTATACCATAGAAATGATTTCAAGATGAGAGTTCAGCAGACGACATAGATCCAGCAAGCAGAGATGTTATACCATAGAAATGGTATCAAGATGAGCGTTCAGCAGATGACATAGATCCTGCAAGCAGACATGTTATACCATAGAAATGGTATCAAGATGAGAGTTCAGCAGATGTCATAGATCCAGCAAGCAGAGATGTCACACCATAGAAATGGTTTCAAGATGAGAGTTCAGCAGGCGACTTAGATCCAGCAAGCAGAGATGTTATAACATAGAAATGGTATCAAGATGAGAGTTCAGCAGACTACATAGATCCTGCAAGCAGAGATGTTATACCATAGAAATGGTATCAAGATGAGAGTTCAGAAGTTGACATGGATCAAGCAAGCAGAGATGATACACCATAGAAATGGTTTCAAGATGAGAGTTCAGCAGATGACATAGACCCAGCAAGCAGAGATGTTATACCATAGAAATGGTTTCAAGATGAGAGTTCAGCAGATGACATAGATCCAGCAAGCAGAGATGTTATACCATAGAAATGGTTTCATGATGAGAGTTCAGCAGATGACATGGATTCAGCAAGCAGAGATGTTATACCATAGAAATGATTTCAAGAGGAGAGTTCAGCAGATGACATAGATCCAGCAAGCAGAGATGTTATACCATAGAAATGGTATCAAGATAAAAGTTCAGCAGATGACATAGATCCAGCAAACAGAGATGCTATACCATAGAAATGGTTTCAAGATGAGAGTTCAGAAGATGACATGGATTCAGCAAGCAGAGATGTTATACCATAGAAATGGTTTCAAGAGGAGAGTTCAGCAGATGACATAGATCCAGCAAGCAGAGATGTTATACCATAGAAATGGTATCAAGATAAGAGTTCAGCAGATGACATAGATCCAGCAAGCAGAGATGCTATACCATAGAAATAGTTTCAAGATGAGAGTTCAGCAGATGACATAATTCAGCAAGCAGAGATGTTATACCATAGAAATGGTCTCAAGAGGAGAGTTCAGTAGATGACATAGATCCAGCAAGCAGAGATGTTATACCATAGAAATGGTTTCAAGATGAGAGTTCAGCAGACGACATAGATCCAGCAAGCAGAGATGTTATACCATAGAAATGGTACCAAGATGAGAGTTCAGCAGACGACATAGATCCTGCAAGCAGAGATGTTATACCATAGAAATGGTGTCAAGATGAGAGTTCAGCAGATGACATGGATCCAGTAAGCAGAGATGTTACACCATAGAAATGGTTTCAAGATGAGAGTTCAGCAGATGACATAGATCCAGCAAGCAGAGATGTTATACCATAGAAATGGTTTCAAGATGAGAGTTCAGCAGATGACATAGATCCAGCAAGCAGAGATGTTATACCATAGAAATGGTTTCAAGATGAGAGTTCAGCAGATGACATAGATCCAGCAAGCAGAGATGTTGTACCATAGAAACGGTTTCAAGATGAGAGTTCAGCAGATGACATGGATCCAGCAAGCAGAGATGTTATACCATAGAAATGGTTTCAAGATGAGAGTTCAGCAGATGACATGGATCCAGCAAGCAGAGATGTTATACCATAGAAATGGTTTCAAGATGACAGTTCAGCAGATGACATAGATCCAGCAAGCAGAGATGTTATACCATAGAAATGGTTTCAAGATGAGAGTTCAGCAGATGACATGGATTCAGCAAGCAGAGATGAAATACCATAGAAATGATTTCAAGAGGAGAGTTCAGCAGCTGACATAGATCCAGAAAGCAGAGATGTTATACCATAGAAATGGTTTCAAGATGAGAGTTCAACAGATGACATAGATCCAGCAAGCAGAGATGTTATACCATAGAAATAGTTTCAAGATGAGAGTTCAGCAGATGACATTGATTCAGCAAGCAGAGATGTTATACCATAAAGATGGTTACAAGATGAGAGTTCAGCAGATGACATAGATCCAGCAAGCAAAGATGTTATACCATAGAAATGGTTTCAAGATGAGAGTTCAACAGATGACATAGATCCAGCAAGCAGAGATGTTACACCATAGACATGGTTTCAAGATGAGAGTTCAGCAGATGACATAGATCCAGCAAGCAGAGATGTTATACCATAGAAATGGTTTCAAGATGAGAGTTCAGCAGATGACATAGATCCAGCAAGCAGAGATGTTATACCATAGAAATGGTTTCAAGAGGAGAGTTCAGCAGATGACATAGATCCAGCAAGCAGAGATGTTATACCATAGAAATGGTTTCAAGATGAGAGTTCAGCAGATGACATAGATCGAGCAAGCAGAGATGTTATACCATAGAAATGGTTTCAAGATCAGAGTTCAGCAGATGACATAGATCCAGCAAGCAGAGATGTTATACCATAGAAATGGATTCAAGATGAGAGTTCAGCAGATGACATAGATCCAGCAAGCAGAGATGTTATACCATAGTAATGGTTTCAAGATGAGAGTTCAGCAGATGACATAGATCCAGCAAGCAGAGATGTTATACCATAGAAATGGTTTCAAGATGAGAGTTCAGCAGATGACATAGATCCAGCAAGCAGAGATGTTATACCTGTGTGAAGATAGAAGAGATGGATGGACGTTAGTCGGTTGCCATTGAAATGACTGTCAGACACTAGTCGAACAGGACATTTTGCCGAAGAGGACACGTGCGTGCACCCCACACTATATTAGATTGTAAGCTCCTAGGACAGGGTGTACATTATTCTGCATGCCCTCAGGAGCAGTCTGTATACTGTATATTAGATTGTAAGCTCCTAGGACAGGGTGTGCATTATTCTGCACGCCCTTAGGAGCAGCCTGTGTATGATATATTAGATTGTAAGCTCCTAGGACAGGGTGTGCATTATTCTGCATGCCCTCAGGAGCAGTCTGTATATTGTATATTAGGTTGTAAGCTCCTAGTACAGGGTGTGCATTATTCTGCATGCCCTCAGGAGCAGTCTGTATATTGTATATTAGATTGTAAGCTCCTAGGACAGGGTGTATATTATTCTGCATGCCCTCAGGAGCAGCCTGTATATTGTATATTAGATTGTAAGCTCCTAGGACAGGGTGTGCATTATTCTGCATGCCCTCAGGAGCAGTCTGTATATTGTATATTAGATTGTAAGCTCCTAGGACAGGGTGTACATTATTCTGCATGCCCTCAGGAGCAGCCTGTATATTAGATTGTAAGCTCCTCTTGAGCAGGGTGTATTTGTCTTTTCCTTTGCCTGAGCTTATAATACATGTAGATATACAGCAATATGCAGCAGGACAGACGTGATCCAGGGAAATATCCGATCGCCACCACTGGGGTCAGGAAGGAATTTTTTTCCCCCCTGAGGCAGAGCTCTCCGGGGGGTTTCTTCGCCTTCCTCTGGATCTCTGGTTCCAGTGGCTCTCAGTGGGTCCTCAATGACCACATCCAGTTCTGTGGTCTCTATGGAGCCTGACCTGAGAGTCATTGTGATCAGGGTTTAATTTCTTAAAGGGCCAGTAATATTTTTATTACAATGTTGCTTATTGCTATTCCAATAATAAATAAAAAGAAAGAAAATAAAAGTGTCATGTGAGTTTTTTTGTCTTGACTTTTTGTGTTTACACCGTTACAATGATGGAAGTGACCATTACTACCCTCAATATTCCTGAAGTAGAACCAGGAATTATGAGGGCGCCATTTACAGACGGCAGACCACGTCTATCTCCACCCATTGTGGTATCATAATGTCAGCTCCTGTCCCAAGTTACATTACAAGTGTTATGGGGGTCGATCTCTGTGATGGGGGCAGGGCACTAAAATAGTATATGTCCTACACAACAAACTACCTGATCGAAGACTGAAGAGCGGACACAGAGCCGCCGAATACAAGAGACACAAGCAGAGTCTGACTGTGGTGCCAAGTGGCCCCCCACTATCCAACTCCAGGGCCCCACGTTTCAGCTTCATGCAAATATGACGTTATTCTCAATTACAAATATATATATAACAATGAACGGGGTAGATTGGTAAATGAATAAGATTCTGCCTTTGTCTGTACATAGTGAGTCAAGTATATTGTGCCAAGTGCTGCTCATATAAGAGGGTGGTGGACACTCTTGCAGGGCCGGCTCCACGTTTTTCTGGGCCCCGGGCGAAAGAGTCTCAGTGGCCCCTTTAACACATACCACGATTCATGATGCACAGATACCGCAGAGAAATATATATATATATACATATATATATATATATATATATATAGTACAATGCCAAAGATTTCACTTCTTGCGTTACATGAGCGATATCTATTGTAAATTCCACAATAGCTCAGAAACTGGCGAATCGCTCCATCCAGAATACTGGGCCCCATAAAATGCTCCATACAGGATACTGGCCCCATATGAAGCTCCACACAGAATACTGACCCCCATATAACGCTCCATGCAGGCTGTTCCCACCACATAATGCCTCATGCAGGCTGTTCCCCCTACATAATGCCCCACGCAGGCTGTTCCCCCCTTATAATGCCCCATGCAGGCTGTTCCCCCCTTATAATGCCCCATGCAGGATGTCACCCACCCTTATAATGCCCCATGCAGGATGTCACCCACCCTTACAATGCCCCATGCAGGATGTTACCCCCCTTATAATGCCCCATGAAGGATGTCGCCCCCCTTATAATGCCCCATGCATTATGTCACCCCCCCTTATAATGCCCCATGCATGATGTCACACCCCCGCCCCTTACAATGCCCCATGCAGGATGTCACACACACCCTCCCTTATAATGCCCCATGCAATATGTCACTCCCCCCCTTATAATGCCCCATGCAGGATGTCACTTTCCCCCCCTTATAATGCCCCATGTAGGATGTCACTCCCCCCCTTTAATGCCCCATGCAGGATGTCACCCCCCCTCCCTTATAATGCCCCATGCAGTATGTCACTCCCCCCCTTTTAATGCCCCATGCAGGATGTCACCCCCCTTATAATGCCCCATGCATTATGTCACCCCCCCTTATAATGCCCCATGCATGATGTCACACCCCCACCCCTTATAATGCCCCATGCAGGATGTCACTCCCCCCTCCCTTATAATGCCCCATGCAGTATGTCACACCCTCTTATAATGCCCCATGCAGGATGTCACACCCCCTTATAATGCCCCATGCAGGATGTCACCTCTCCCCCCCATATAATGCCCCATGCGTTATGTCACCCCTCCTTATAATGCCCCATGCATGATGTCACTCCCCCACCCCTTATAATGCCCCATGCAGGATGTCACTCCCCCCTCCCTTATAATGCCCCATGCAGTATGTCACACCCCCTTATAATGCCCCATGCAGGATGTCACACCCCCTTATAATGCCCCATGCAGGATGTCACCTCTCCCCCCCATATAATGCCCCATGCAGGATGTCACTCCCCCTTTATAATGCCCCATGCAGGATGTCACCCCCCCTTATAATGCCCCATGCAGGATGTCACCCCCCTTATAATGCCCCATGCAGGATGTCACACCCCCTTATAATGCCCCATGCAGGATGTCACCTCTCCCCCCCATATAATGCCCCATGCAGGATGTCACTCCCCCCCTTATAATGCCCCATGCAGGATGTCACCCCCCCTTATAATGCCCCATGCAGGATGTCACCTCTCCCCCCATATAATGCCCCATGCAGGATGTCACTCCCCCCCATATAATGCCCCATGCAGGATGTCACACACACCCTCCCTTATAATGCCCCAAGCAGGATGTCACTCCCCCCCCCTTATAATGCCCCATGCAGTATGTCACTCCCCCCTTTTAATGTCCCATGCAGAATATCACACCCCTCTCCCTTATAATGCCCCATGCAGTATGTCTCTCCCCTCCTTTTAATGCCCCATGCAGGATGTCACACCCCCCTCCCTTATAATGCCCCATGCAGGATGTCACACCCCCCTCCCTTATAATGCCCCATGCCTCCATACATTAAAAAAAAAATCAAATACTCACCTCACTTCTCACCTGCTGCCGCTGCTCCAGACCCCTCACCAGCGTCGCCGGCGTCTTTCTGCTCTGCGCTGTGACGGCTCAGGAGAGAGCACGGTGGAAAGCGGTCACCACGTCCTCTGACCGGAGACATCACAGTCAGAGGACGCAGAAGAGACGGGAACTGCTGCAGAGGCCCGGGAAGAGGTAAGTATTGTGCCGCCGGCTGCCGCGGCCCTGAGCAAGCGAGGGGGAGCGGGCGCTGACACAGCTCTCCTCCGCTCACGGGTCCCATAGCGCAGCGGGGTGCCCGACAGCGAGTGGCGCCCCCGCCCGCTCATGGGCCCGGCACTTGCCGGGGTGCGCCAGGTGCTGACGCCGACCCTGCACTCTTGCACAAGGGCCTACCGGAGGATTTTCCTGTTCTCCTGTGGGCCAGTCCGAGCCTGACTGTGCTATACATAATAAGGCTACATTCCTGCATTGAGCATGTCCTATTCTGATCCTCAAAATCAGATCACAACTGGACGTTCTCTGACCCTCACAGATCTTATTCTCAGATCCGTGATTTTCATGGATGTGTGAATGGACCTATAAAACTGTACGAGTCCGTGGACCATCCGATAAAAAAATCTGGCAGCACACGGACATTTCACACAAATGTGAGAATGCAGCCTAAGAGATTTTACAGATAACATTATCACTCCAAGTCACACAGTGCAGATACAGAATAATATCTACATCCAGGCACTTACCGCTGACGTCTCATCTGATCAGAGCCAGTTTCTGCTGCTTCTTCTCCGTCTGGTCAGACCTTCATGTCGACATCTCCCAGCCACGACTCGTCTGGTCACCATGATCCTCCAGCCTAGAAAATAACAAGGTCACATATATTGTATATATACACGTGTTTCCCCCACACTGCGCCCCTGAATACAGATATGTAGACCCCCCCCCCCCAATTAATATACTATTAGCCACTTATAGAAAATACACTGAATGTACCGGCACATATTAATCCTAATATTTAGACCCACAATTTGTCAGGTCCATAAATAGTGTTGTGCTGGTTATACGGACCCATGTAGAATGGCAGACCATTCAGAAAATTATATTATACAACAAGAGAACATCCGAATAACAAGTCAAACGAAAACTAGATTGAATCAGCATAAAAAAACCTTTATTATGAAGTAGAAGGGTTAGGTGGCACTACATGCACCAGCATGACCGTACCAAGATGCCAAGTAAACAATCATTAGTAATGCACAGAAATATAAAAATTCATTTGTTCCTCAAATGGGACCAGCAGCAGCAAAGGGAAACATATAATGGAATAAAAAGAACATAGTTCCATAAAGATTACCTATGTAGCAAGAGCCTCATCAAATGCTTAAATGATGACAGATTATAGCCTATATACAATTCTCATATAGGACATAAAGAGACAGGAGTAAATACTCACTCAACGGGTGTACACCTCAAATTATGTACGAATATGTGTAATATTAAATAATTACCATAGAAGTGTACAACTCCTATGAGGATCTAAATTACAGTACAAGCAAAGTGAAACCCCCATCGCTGCTCTCTCCCAGCACCCCCATCATTGCTCTCCCCCAGCACACCCATCACTGCTCTCTCCCAGTACCCCCGTCATTGCTCTTTCCGAGTACCTCCATCATTGCTCTCTCCCAGCACCCCCATCATTGCTCTCTCCCAGCACCCGCATCACTACTCTCCCAAAGTACCCCAGTCATTACTCTTTCCGAGCACCTCCATCATTGCTCTTTCCGAGCACCCCATCATTGCTCTCTCCCAGCACCCCATCATTGCTCTCTCCCAGCACCCCATCATTGCTCTCTCCAGCACCATCATTGCTCTCTCATAGCACCCCATCATTGCTCTCTCCCAGCACCCCCATCATTGCTCTCTCATAGCACCCCATCATTGCTCTCTCTCAGCACCCCGTCATTGCTCTCTCCCAGCACTCCATCATTGCTCTTTCCCAGCACCCCCATCATTGTTCTCTCCCAGCACCCCCATCATTGTTCTCTCCCAGCACCCCCATCATTGCTCTCTCTCAGCACCCCCATCATTGCTCTCTCTCAGCACCCCCATCATTGCTCTCTCTCAGCACCCCCATCATTGCTCTCTCCCAGTACCTCATCATTGCTCTCTCCCAGCACTGCACCCCATCATTGCTCTCTCCCAGCAACCCCCATCATTGCTCTCCCCATCCCCACCATTCTCACCATCTCCATTATTGCTCTCCTCATCCCACCATCCCCATCATTGCTCTCCCCTTCTCCACCATCCTCATCATTGCTCTCCCCATCCCCACTATCCTGATCATTGCTCTCCCCATCCCCACCATCCTCATCATTGCTCTCCCCATCCCCACCATCCCCATCATTGCTTTCCCTGTCCCCATCATTGCTCTGCCCATCCCCACTGTCCCCATCATTGCTCTGCCCATCATTTCTCTCCCCATCATTGCTTTGCCGATCACTGCTCTGCCCATCATTGCTCTCCCATCATTGCTCTCCCCATCATTGCTCTGCCCATCATTGCTCTGCCCATCATTGCTCTGCCCATCATTGCCCTGCCCATCATTGCTCTGCCCATCACTACTCTGCCCATCATTGCTCTGCCCATCATTGCTTTCCCCCCACCTCCCCTCATTTTCCTGTTCTTCTCCCCAGTGTATCAGTACAAAAAAAAAAAAACACAACTTACCTCTCAGCACGCTCCCGCAGCATCCTCCTTGTTGCCGTTAACTTCCTCCCTTACACAGGCCCGCGCTGCTTGATGACGTCATCAAGCTGTACGAGCCTGTGTCAGGGAGGAAGCGCCGGGCAAGAAGCAGAGGACGGATCCCTCAGCTCCACTGCAATTTTCCTTCTGTCAGCAGTGGAGCTGGAGGGATCGCTCGCTGCCCGCTGCACATGAGAGGGCAATCTGGCCATGGGCCCCCCAGAGCTTGGGGCTCCGAGAAGCAGGCCAGATTGCCCTCAATATTAACTGCCCGGTAAGAGCCCCCCTGCACCCCTGCACAGCCAGGCTCCGGCTGCACCAGCGGTAGGTCCGCCCCTGTCTCTGAACTAATCAACTGATATCTACCACCACGTAATCTCTGGTCCTCCAAAGACCTCCTTCTCTCCTCCACAATCGTACGTTCCTCATCCAATCGCCTGCAAGACTTCTCCCGAGTATTCCCCATCCTGTAGAATTCTGTGGCCCAACATATCCGATTATCCCCTCATTTGGAACTTTCAAGCAGAACTTGAAAACCCATGTCTTCAGAACAGCTTACAGCCTGCAATGACCCCACTGCCACCTTACCAACAGCAGAGCTGTTGCACCCCCCAAAACTACTATCCTTCCCCATTATCCTGTAGAATGTAAGGCCGCAATGGTAGGGTCCTCTCCCCTTTGTACTTGTCCATCACTATTAGTTTGTTCATTGCAATTTCTATTTGTGTTTGTATGTAACTCCTCCTCATGTACAGCACCATAGAATCAATGGTGCTCTAAAAATAAATAATAACAATAATCCCCCACATGATGTTCCCCCCAGTCTTCACCCCTGCCCTCCATGCCGGTGTGCACACTGCAGGAAGCTGCAGCAGTAGTTGGCACAGTGTTTCATCGTCAGCATCATCAGAGATGGGCTGCAGTGGTCTGCTGACCGTTTACAATACCCATCCCACATACTCATCCTCCAACAAAACAAGTGGTTGGGCATCAGTGCACTCAATCTCTTCCAATTGTTGGCCAGGGCCAGATGGATGGCCCACGGAACCACAGCCAGCAGTCATCAAAAAGCAGGAGATCCCGCTGCATGACTTGGGGCTCAGACTGCTGGCCAGGGGGTGAGGTGGAAGACAGATGCCCATGAGCCGCAGGTGCCAAATCTGCGCTTTCAGCAGGGGATTAGGTGGAAGACAAAGCAATGGGACTGAAGGCACTCTCAGCCAACCAACCTAAAACCACTTCTACTTGTTCTGGACTCACCATTCATCCAACGATACTCGGGCCTACGAAATTACACAGAGCATCCTGTCGCCTACTTGCAGCAAAGGAAGGCGTTTCATTTGGGCACGTAGCCGACACAGATCGACCACGGCCTTTCTCTCCCCGCAGCAGCTACATTCACCACCACCAGCAAAACTGACACATCTATTCGATGCTCTCCGCTTTGTTTTCAACCCAAAAAATTGCAGAGTATTACACGGCCTGTATTCAGAGAGAGAGTGGCTCGCAGAGTATTACACGTCCTGTATTCAGAGAGAGAGTGGCTCGCAGATTATTACACTGCCTGTTTTCAGAGTACCCCCTAAAAAAAACAACAAAAAAATACAGTTTTGGCTACCTACACCTCCTCCATTTTTCCCACCTCCACCGCCACCTCCACCTCCTCCTCCTCCTCAACCTCCTGCTTCACTTGGACCTCTGCCTCCTGGTTCAAGATTATAATTGTTTCTTTTTTTTTTATTATGTTATTTTAAGTCATTTTCCTATCAACCTTTGTTTTCAGGGCAATTGTCCTGCACTTACCCCCATTTGGCTTCCTTTTGCAGCCCCTTAGCCCTTACTATGAACATTTTACAGCCCTTTTTTAAGCACTGAAGTTAGGGTCCCTATTGACTTCTATTGGGTTCGGGGTCAAGTTCAGTCCAAAACCAAACTTTTAACTGTAGCTTGGTAGAATCTGCTGAACCTGACCATCCATGGATCCACACATCCCTATCAGTAACACATCATTGTCTGCACATAGACGGTCATCTTTCTTGACAGCGCATTTCTTGTTTACAGGGCGATATAATTCTGAGAATGACTCTTTTTAAGCTTAAAGAGGTGGTCCGCTACATTCTATAATGCCCCCTTCCATCCAGTATCGCTCCAAAGTCAAGCGCGCGCTTTCCCTCTCTCCTCTGCTTTCATCGGCCGCAAGCGATCTCTGGATTTTGGGATGTTCACGATTACAGAAATTGTCCTGCCCCCAGCTATAGAGCGAGGGGCCGGTGGAAGGGAGCTGCAGACCCCACAATCACTAGAGGATAGAAACTTTCACCGCACACTCAGGAGATCCAATGCAAAAGTATTAATGATATTTAGAAAAACCTGCAAGTGGCGACAAAAAACAGCTCTTTTGTTTAGAGGCGACTTTTACGTTTCGGTCCGCTCCTGGGCCTCGCTCACATAGTCGCTCTGAGTAAGGCTGTGATGGTCCAAACCATATGAGAGAGATCCCAGTGGGGATGCATATTCCGTTCAGTCCTTATGGGGAATGGCATTAAGGGCGCTCCTGCACTTCCTGTGTGAAGGCCTTTTGGGATGTGACGTGCGGTGAAACGCCGTTCACAACCCAGTCAGTCGTGGCGGGGGGGTTTAGTGCGTGCGACTGGGTCATGCCTAGGTGAATCCAAGAAATCCGGAAGTTGAGGTGACATCAGCCGAGGTCACGTGATGTGGACTGAGCAAGAAGGGATAGCGCCACCCACAGGCACATCTGGCTACATAAGGTATTTCCAAAAATAGTTAGTTAAAAAGTGTAAATGGATGGGGGCATTTTACAATGTAGCGGACCACCTCTTTACACTTGTTCATTGGGTGATTGGCAGCAGTTTACACTGCACAGTTATTGGGAAACATAAGAGTATGTGATGAATGATTAGTGCCGGTCGTCATGGTTACTGTCTGTGACAATAAACCATAGGGAGCAGCGAGCATGGGGAATGGCATCGAATGGATGATAGCTGACAATGATGTTACTATGGTAATAAACTGGGGTGGATGGTATGGATGATTACTGCAATCATTACACTGCTTATAATCTGGAGGGGAGATGATGAAGGATTCCTGTAATATTTACTGTAATGACGTATGTGGTTTATTCACAGCGGCCTGTTGATATATATTTAAGCACCGTATATAGTCTGTTAATTGCTAGATGAATGCAGAGGAGAGGGAAAGCGCGCGGTGGATGCCGGGCTGTGACAGGAGGTGGCGCCACTGGGTCACGCCGGCATGAATCTGGAATGTGACATGACCTCAGCGGGGTCAGAGCCGGCTGTAGCCGGGGTCAGAGACGCCCAATGAGCCGTCAGCGATAGCGCCCCTCACAGACCCTTATAACAACCAAAGGGAATTACAAAAAAACTTTTTTTCCAAATTGAAATGGATGGGGGCATTATTGATTGCAGAGGACGACCTCTTTAATAAACCGTCCTGTTACTTAGTAACAATTCTTTATAAAGGGACAGTGAACACTTCTGACTAATTGTAACTTATAATTTGTAGAGTCCTGTAAATGAAGAGGTTCCTGCACACGGCCCCCGCTCAGCAGACAGCAGGCGGGTTACTCACTAGCACCTTTAGGAAGGCAGCTTTTTTAAGAAAAATAAAAGTAGCATGCCAAAAATGTATATAGAAATCCATGTAGCAACCTTATGGCAGCTTTACATTCTAGTTGTAATTCCTGCTTATCTCGTCTTTTGGTTTTTATTTTGATTTGATTTGACGACTTTTCTCTTTTCTACAACTACAAATCTGTCGGCTTTCTAATATCGGCTCGTGGACCTGTCGGTTCAACCACATTCACCGTCTCCTATTACTACATCAGGATCATCACAGTCCAACGTTGTATTAAAATAATTTAATGTCGTCAAACAATAATGAGAATTGTATAAACAGGATGTGGAGAGGAGAGTTTCAGAATCGGGTGGATTCAGTCCTCTCTTAACATAGTAACATAGCTTGTGAAGCCGAATAAAGACTTGCGTCCATCAAGTTCGACCTGTTAGTTCTGTAATTGCTAAAGTTGATCCAGAGGAGGCAAAAACCCCAAATGATTTGGCCAATCTTCACCTGAGGAAAAATTCCCTCCCGACTCTGAAACCAGCAGTCAGAATATATCCCTGTATCAACCTACTATTTTATTCTATTTTTAAGTATATGCTGAAATCTGCCTGGTATCTAGAAATGCATCCAGTCCCCGCTTGAACTGGTGTAGTGAATCCGACATTACCGTCTCCTCACTCAGTGAATTCCATATTCTCACTGCTCTTACCGTAAAGAACCCCTTCCTATGCTGGTGCTGAAACCTTTTCTCTTCCAGTCTTAGTGAGTGCCCTCTTGTTACCGTAATATCCCTCCTTTTGAACAAATCCCGGGCAAGATCTCTATACTGTCCCCTAACATATTTGTACACATTTATTATGTCCCCCCTCAACCTTCTCTTTTCCAGGCTGAATAGTCCTAGTTTTGCCAACCTCTCTGGGTATTGCAGTCCCTCCATTCCCTTTATTAATTTTGTTGCCCTCCTTTGTACCTTTTCAAGCTCATTTATATCCTTTCTATATATTGGGGCCCATAACTGAGCACAGTATTCCAAGTGTGGTCTGACCAGTGCTTTGTACAGTGGAAGAACAATGTTCTCCTCCTTTGCAGCTATACCTCTTCTGATACATCCCATTACCCTGTTTGCCCTTACAGCAGCCGCCTGACTTTGGGCACTCCAATTTAGTTTGCTATCAATCAAGATGCCCAAGTCCTTCTCCATCTCTGAATTCCCCAATGATTTCCCATTCAGTGAGTACTGGTGACTTCCATTTTTCCTTTCCATATGTATGACCTTACATTTCTCCTCGTTAAACCTCATTTGCCATTTAATGCTCCACCTGCCCAGCTTATCCAAATCCCTCTGTAGGTCTTCACTATCCTCTTTTGTATTAATTGTTTTACATAACTTTGTGTCATCTGCAAATATTGATATTTTACTATTTATCCCGTTGACTATGTCGTTAATAAAGATATTAAATAACATTGGGTCTAGTACAGACCCCTGTGGTACCCCACTAGTGACGCTTACCCAATCTGAGAATCTTCCTAGACTTAGACCCGGCGATATAACACAAGAAGCAGAATCATTAGAGCTGCGTCACTTACACCGCAGACAGGACGTGCGAGATTCCAATAAACATTTAAAGCTGCTTAGATTAAAAAGCTTATTCCAAAAATCATAATTTATTCCCTATGGGACTGTAGGGAATAGTCGGGGCTGTAATCTGACAGTCTTATAGACAATGAATAAAGTTGTGGTCTAGTATGTACACCTCCACTCCATTCACTACAGGGCTATGCAGAGCCTGGTTCCTGGGATCTAGCGACCCATTGTCTGGATTGCTGAGGGGGCCAGTGGTTGGACCCCAAACGATTAGTAAGTTTTATTATTGATATGGGACAACTTAGAATTTTGAGAAAAACACTTTAGTTCTGTAAGAGTCAAGGCTGTATGTATATATATATATGGATTAGAATGTGTATAAGTGGATTACATGAAGTGATAACATTCTATACAGTACAGACCAAAGGTTTGGATACACCTTCTCATTTAAAGATTTTTCTGTATTTTCATGACTATGAAAATTGTACATTCACACTGATGGCATCAAAACTATGAATTACCACATGTGGAATTATATACTTAACAAAAAAGTGTGAAACAACTGAAAATATGTCTTATATTCTAGGGTCTTCAAAGTAGCCACCTTTTGCTTTGATGACTGCTTTGTACACTCTTGGCATTCTCTTGATGAGCTTCAAGAGGTAGTCACCGGAAATGGTCTTCCAACAATCTTGAAGGAGTTCCCAGAGATGCTTAGCACTTGTTGGCCCTTTTGCCTTCACTCTGCGGTCCAGTTCACCCCAAACCATCTCGATTGGGTTCAGGTCTGGTGACTGTGGAGGCCAGGTCATCTGGCGTAGCCCCCCATCACTCTCCTTCTTGGTCAAATAGCCCTTACACAGCCCTGAGGTGTGTTTGGGGTCATTGTCCTGTTGAAAAATAAATGATGGTCCAACTAAACGCAAACCGGATGGAATAGCATGCCGCTGCAAGATGCTGTGGTAGCCATGCTGGTTCAGTATGCCTTCAATTTTGAATAAATCCCCAACAGTGTCACCAGCAAAGCCCCCCCACACCATCACACCTCCTCCTCCATGCTTCACGGTGGGAACCAGGCATGTAGAGTCCATCCGTTCACCTTTTCTGCGTCGCACAAAGACGCGGTGGTTGGAACCAAAGATCTCAAATTTGGACTCATCAGACCAAAGCACAGATTTCCACTGGTCTAATGTCCATTCCTTGGGTTCTTTAGCCCAAACAAGTCTCTTCTGCTTGTTGCCTGTCCTTAGCAGTGGTTTCCTAGCAGCTATTTTACCATGAAGGCCTGCTGCACAAAGTCTCCTCTTAACAGTTGTTGTAGAGATGTGTCTGCTGCTAGAACTCTGTGTGGCATTGACCTGGTCTCTAATCTGAGCTGCTGTTAACCTGCGATTTCTGAGGCTGGTGACTCGGATAAACTTATCCTCAGAAGCAGAGGTGACTCTTGGTCTTCCTTTCCTGGGGCGGTCCTCATGTGAGCCATTTTCTTTGTAGCGCTTGATGGTTTTTGCAACTGCACTTGGGGACACTTTCAAAGTTTTCCCAATTTTTCGGACTGACTGACCTTTATTTCTTAAAGTAATTATGGCCGCTCGTTTTTCTTTACTTAGCTGCTTTTTTCTTGCCATAATACAAATTCTAACAGTCTATTCAGTAGGAATATCAGCTGTGTATCCACCAGACTTCTGCACAACACAACTGATGGTCCCAACCCCATTTATAAGGCAAGAAATCCCACTTATTAAACCTGACAGGGCACACCTGTGAAGTGAAGACCATTTCCGGTGACTACCTCTTGAAGCTCATCAAGAGAATGCCAAGAGTGTACAAAGCAGTCATCAAAGCAAAAGGTGGCTACTTTGAAGACCCTAGAATATAAGACATATTTTCAGTTGTTTCACACTTTTTTGTTAAGTATATAATTCCACATGTGGTAATTCATAGTTTTGATGCCATCAGTGTGAATGTACAATTTTCATAGTCATGAAAATACAGAAAAATCTTTAAATGAGAAGGTGTATCCAAACTTTTGGTCTGTACTGTATATATATATATATATATATATATATGGATTAGAATGTATAAAAGTGGATTACATGAAGTGATAACATTCTATAATATATATATATATATATTTATACAGTATATACACATATATATATAATTAAATCCTCTTATATTTACTAATTGAAATACTTTTCCACAATTAGACTTCAGAAGCAGAAGCCGTTGTATCATTTCAGTTTCTATTGTTTTTCTCTTTATGACTCTTTACATTCTTATCTGCATTTATCTATCAGTAAATTACAGCTGGAGATGATTTATTGCCATTCATGTGATACAAATTAGGCAATGTCTGGAATCACACTAATGGTTGGACTAGGACGGCCATTATATTAGTGGTTTGCAGGTTCTGAGCCTATAACTCAGATACAACCAGGGGGGAGTAAGGGATTTCCAGGAGGGCCGCAGGCAGAACACTTGTATTTTATATAATATATGATAAACTGTTCTCCGCTGTTTCAGCACAGTAATAGCCGGGTATTATAGAAAGCCGACTGCTGACTGACATACAAGGTGACATCAATGGTCTCAAGGATTGAAAGTTGATGGTTCCATTCTCAGGCGGTCTTGTGTGTAAGGCTATGTTCACACATCATGTTTTTTTCTGCAGCAAAACCTGATCTCTTGCCAGATGTTTGTTCAGGATTTTTCTTGCTGTTTTGCTTATTTTTTTGGTGCATTTTTGCTGCGTTTTTTTCAGTGAAAAAAAGATAAAAATTTCTGGTTTTGGCGCAAAAAAAACGCTGAAAAAAACATTGAAAAACCTGACACCTGCATTTTTGGTGCGTTTTTTCAGCATTTTTTCCACCACCCATTACTTTCAATGGGTAAAAAAAACACTGAAAAAACGCTGAAAGAAGTGACATGCTCTATTTGGCAAAAAAACCCATGATGTGTGCATGAGATTTCTGGAATCTCATAGACTTTGCGGGTACTGCAAAACGCAGCTGAAAATTTGCATAAAAAAACGCATTAAAAAAAACGCTGAAAAAAAACATGATGTGTGAACATAGCCTGAAGGTTGGTAAACACTTAAAACAATGCAATGAAGACTGGTCTGATCTTCACAGTCCTCTACTTCTGAGATTTGTATGACTTCATTCACACCTTCACTCAAGTGTAGGTACAAAACAGGGATCCAGGTCTCTAATAAATCCACACCTCATCCACCATGAAACTTCAGCTGCCTTCCGTCCAGCGCCGGACTGGGGTGTCTGGGGCCCACCAGGGACATTGACTACACGGGCCACCCACCCGAGCCCACCCTTCAGCTATTTGCAGATACCTGTTAGCCGTTATCCCCATTATATTGGCGGCTCCTGCCCATCACTCTGCGCTCACCAGAAATGCCATGTACAATTACTGGAGTTTGCATTAAAGGGTTTTTATTGGTGAAGTTCTCAGCGATGCACAGGTTGGGAAGGGGGTCACTTATTTATTGGTGGAATCCGCACTGTCAGGAGATTGTGGCACTTTGAGTATTTGGTGAGATTTTTACCTCTGTATTTATAAGACAAATCCAGGAGTGGAGCGATCCGAGGTCATGTTTTATGCATTTCTCACCCACTCCTGGTTTTTGTCCTATAAATACAGAGGTGAAAATCTCACCAAATGCCAACTTGCTTTCTCTGGTGAACCTCTGTAACTGCATCTCTGCTGCTGTGTAATAGTCACAGGGCAGGGAGGGGTTAAACATCCAAGTATTTAATATCTATTGGAAATAAAGAGGTTTCCCCTTATTGATATCAGATAAAACAAATGACCAACCACAATCCACTCTACCAAGACCAATATTACCAGATAGAAGGCAGAAATACTACCACACCGTGACCAGATCACATATTACCACCACATAGTGCCCAAATAATGCCACATACAAGGCACAAATACCGCCACACCATGACCAAAGCACATAATACCACCACATAGTGATCAAATGCTACCAGATACAAGGTATAAATACTGACACACCATGAGACCACATATTACCACCACATAGTGACCGAATAATACCACATACAAGGTACAAATATCGTCATGTCATGACCAAAGCACATAATGCCACGACATAGTGACAAATAATACTAAAATAATAAAAATGTAAAAAAGCTCTGTACATTGGGTCAGTGTACAGGTTATACAGTGATCACCAGTGACATTATACACAGAAGCTCCATATATAGTGTCAGTGTACAGGTAATGCAATGATCACCAGTGACATTATACACAGGAGCTCTGTATATAGTGTCAGTGTACAGGCAATGCAATGATCACCATTGATATTATACACCGAAGCTCTGTATATAGTGTACAGGTTATACAGTGATCACCAGTGACATTATACACAGAAGCTCCATATATAGTGTCAGTGTACAAGTAATGCAATGATCACCATTGATATTATACACAGGAGCTCTGTATATAGTGTCAGTGTACAGGTTATACAGTGATCACCAGTGATATTATACGCAGGAGCTCTGTATGTAGTGTCAGTGTACAGGTAATGCAATGATCACCATTGATATTATACACAGGAGCTCTGTATATAGTGTCAGTGTGGGTGTATAGGTAATACACATACTCACAAGTCCTTTATCTGTCGCAGACCGATATATCACATCTTCTATGCAGGACTTATCTCTGCAGAAAATAACATAGTTAGCTATAACTGATCACTTCCAGAGCACAATCCACACTTTTCCCAAGACTTCTACACTACATGAAATGACAAAAAAGCAACATAGTGCGGCACTACACAGTAACAGTGCTCCAGCGTCATTCTGTGCCTGCTAATCTGTCAGCAGACATATTGTCTGATGGCAAAGATGTAGCAGAGCTGAAGACAGAAGACCTATGGATTACGTTGGAGTGAGGATTTTTCTTTATTAAAGATGGAGTCCCTAAATGTGTTTTATTTTTAATAAAAAAAAAATTCTCTTTTTTTTTTTCTGTTTACTAGAAATTCATGGTGGCTATGTCTAATTTGGCGTGACACCATGAATTTCGGGCTTAGTACCAGCTGATAATACAAAGCTGGCCTGGCACGTCCACGTCCACGTCCCACCGCAGCGTTCAATTGTCCTTATCCCAGACCTTTGAATGAAAGCGCAAATTCGCAGCCAACGCCCCACAGGCCACAGTCCTAAATTCGCACATTTCACGACTGCTAGCCTTGGAAATGCTGCCTTTTAGGCTGGTGGAGAAGGAATCCTTCGGCAACCTTATGGCGGTGGCCGTCCCTCGGTACTCGGTCCCCAGCCGACACTATTTTGCCCGGTGTGCCATCCCCGCACTACACAAGCACGTGTCCCAAAACATCTGCCGTGCCCTCAACAACGCAGTTACTGGGAGAGTCCACCTGACAACGGACACGTGGACAAGTGCTTGTGGCCAGGGACGGTACATCTCCCTGACGGCACACTGGGTAAACATAGTGGAAGCCGGGACCCAGTCGGACCTTGGGACGGAACACATCCTCCCCACACCGAGGATTGCGGGCCCTATGTCAGTCAGAGTTGCCCCCACAGTGTACAGCTCCTGCACATCATCCTCATCCTCCTCCTCATGTTCAGCCTCCATCTCAGATATCACCACATCAGTTACAAGCTGGAAGCACTGCAGTACTGCCTCCACCAAGCGGCAACAGGCTGTGCTGAAACTCATAAGCTTAGGTGAGAAACCTCACACTGCTTGTGAGTTGTGGACAGCTGTGAAAGAGCAGGCAGATCTGTGTCTGAGACCGCTGAACCTACATCCCGGCATGGTCATGTGTGACAATGGCCGTAAACCGGTGGCGGCTCTGAGGCGAGGCGAGATCACACACGTACCATGCCTGGCTCATGTGCTTAACCTCGTGGTTCAGCGGTTTCTTAAATCGTACCCCGAGTTGCAAGATCTGCTCGTCAAAGTACGCCGCCTGTCAGCTCATTTTCGGAAGTCGGCTACAGCTTCCGCCGCCCTTGCTGTGTTGCAGCAGCGTTTGCAGCTTCCGTCACACCGACTGGTGTGTGATGTCCCCACACGTTGGAACTCTACCCTCCACATGTTGCAAAGGATTTGTGAGCAGAAGAGAGCAGTTGTGGAGTACCAGCTGCAACAAGGCCATCGATATTCAGGTCAGACTCCGCACATAAGACCCCAGGAGTGGACCTGGATGTCTGACATATGTACCATCCTGACAAACTTTGAGGAGTTCACCAAGATGGTAAGTGGCGATGACGCCATCATTAGCGTCAGCATCCCACTTGTCTGTCTTTTGCAATTCTCTCTGCAAAGAATTAAAGAGGAGGCATTGCAGCCAGAGTATGATGAGATGGATCAAGAAGCTGAAATGGGCGATTACACACAGCCCAGCCTCATCTCATCCCAATGTGCATTGGGGGACAATGAGGGGGAGGAGGAGGAGGAGGAGGAAGAACAGGAGCTGATATCATGCGCTGTAGACGGTAGTACCTGTACAACTGCCATACCGTCGGTTCAGCGTGGGTGGCCTGAGGACAGGGGGGAGGAGGAGGAGGAGGAGAGCATGGTCAGTCGTCATCTTGGTGAGGACACGGAAGTCTTGCCCATTACCAGTCTGGCACACATGGCTGACTTTATGTTATGCTGCCTTAACCGTGACCCTCGCGTTGTCAAAATGTTGGGTGACAGTCATTACTAGTTGGTGACACTTTTAGACCCCCGCTACAAGGAGAACTTTCACTCTCTTATTCCTGAGGTGGAGAGGTCTACAAAAATGTGGCAGTACCAGAAGGCCCTTGCTGCAGAACTGTTAAAAAAATTCCCATCTGAACAATCTAGTGGCAGAGGTCACAGTTCGTTGACCAACCAAGGCGTACAGGCGAGAGAGATGAAACTCCAATCCAGCAGAGGCAGGGGAACACTGTCAACATTCTGGGACAGTTTTCTGAGACCCGCCCAGCTTACAGGCCCTGAGGCGCGAGGTACTCTCACAAGGAGTGGAAAGTTTCAAAAGATGGTGAGGGAGTACCTTGCCAACCGTACCAGCATCCTCCGTGATTCCTCTGTGCCTTTTAATTATTGGGTATCCAAGCTGGACACTTGGAATGAACTCGCTCTGTACGCTGTAACGGGTCTGGGAGGTGGAACCTCTGTGCAACTATACAAGGAGGCAGTTCTTGTACGGAAGCGGGTGGCTCCCAGGGAAGACGGGCAGGTAGTCACGGCAAGTGACAGGGACAGTCTCTGGGTAGAGGGGCAGGTAGTCACGGCAAGTGACAGGGACAGTCTCTGGGTAGAAGGGCAGGTAGTCACGGCAAGTGACAGGGACAGTCTCTGGGTAGAAGGGCAGCGGGCTGGTGGCTGGTGAGCGCTCCCAGGTGAGCGGGCGAGAGTCTCTGGACAGGCAGGTGGTCACGGCAAGTGACGGCAGAACCTCCAGGTAGACTAGCAGACAGGGAGCGGGTGGACGCTCCCAGGTGAGCGGGCAAGAGTCTCTGGACAGGCAGGCGGTCACGGCAAGTGACGGCAGAGCCTCCAGGTAGGCTAGCAGGCAGGTAGCAGGTGAGCGCTCCCAGGTGAGCGGGCAAGAGTCTCTGGACAGGCAGGTGGTCACGGCAAGTGATGGCAGAGCCTCCAGGTAGGCTAGCGGGCAGGTAGCAGGTGAGCGCTCCCAGGTGAGCGGGCAGGCTGGTCTATAGACAGACTGACAGGTGTCGGAGAGCTGACCGTCGGACCGCAGGCTTGCAAGCAGGTAAGTGGATATCAGGCAGGTATCAAGCAGGAATCTGGCAGATGACTGGCAGGTAACAGGCAGGAATCAGGCAGGTGACTGGCAGGTCACTGGCAACGGGACCTGAGGGCTGAAGCAGAGTGAAGGCTTTGCAACAACATTGCTCGGGCACCTCCATTTTGGAGGAGGTTCCTTATATATGGAGAGGTCCTCCGGCCATTGGCCGGGGACTCCTTAGGACGGCACGCGCGGCCCCTTTAAGAGAGGGGGAGCGCGCGCGCCCTAAGCACAGAGGCCGGGAAGCAGCGCGCGCTGCCAACAGAGCGGGAGGAAGCCGCCGGGCACGGAGCGGAGAGGTGAGGGGAACGGCGTCCCTGCCCAGTACCCCCCCCTTTAGGCCCCCCCTTTTTTAGGCCAGAGAGAAATTTAGCAAGGATGAGAGGGGCATGGATGTTCTCCCGGGGCTCCCATGTTCTCTCCTCAGGACCAAACCCCTTCCAATCTACCAAAAAAAAGGTCTTTCCTCTTACCCTCTTAGTGGCCAGAATACTCTCTACCTCAAAGACGTCTTCAGCGGAAACCGGAGCAGGAGGAGTACCTGGATAGTTGGAAAAAGAGTTAAAGACAACGGGTTTGAGGAGAGATACGTGGAAGCAGTTGGGAATCCGTAAGGTGGCCGAGAGTTTTAATTTGTAGGCCACTGGATTAATTTGCCTGAGGATTTCGAAAGGACCGATGAAGCGAGGACCTAACTTGTAGGAGGGTATCTTGAGCCGTACATGTTTGGAAGACAGCCAAACCTTGTCTCCCGGACGGAATTGAGGCGGATCCAGACGTCTCTTGTCAGCATAACGCTTCATCCGCTCGGAGGACTGAAGAAGTGCAGACCTGGTACTCTCCCAAATGGTAGAAAACTCGCTGACAAGAGACTGCGCGGCAGGGTTGTCCACAGAGGCGGAGACGGGAAACGGAATCCGGGGGTGCTGGCCATAGACAATAAAGAATGGGGACTTGGAAGAGGATTCGCTCTCGTGGTTATTATAAGAGAACTCGGCCCAAGGAAGGAGGTCCACCCAATCAGAATGGTGGGCATTAACAAAGTGCCGGAGATAGCTGGTAAGGATCTGATTGATCTGCTCCACTTGACCATTGGACTGAAGGTGGTAAGCGGAGGAGAAGTCCAGGGTGACGTCCAGCAGTTTACATGTGGCTCTCCAGAAGCGTGAGGTAAACTGAACCCCTCGATCCGACACGATGTGGAGGGGTTGGCCATGGAGACGGAAGATATGGCGAATAAAGTCCTTAGCCAGCTCAGGTGCAGACAGAAGACCAGACAGGGGAATGAAGTGGGCAATTTTAGAGAAGCGGTCCGCGACCACCCAAATGACAGTACACCCGGCAGAGACAGGAAGATCGGTAATGAAGTCCATAGCGATGTGTTGCCACAGAGCAACAGGTATGGGAAGCGGCAGGAGATGACCAGCTGGTAAGTGTCTGGGAACTTTGTTGCGGCCACAAGATGAACAGGCAGAGACGAAGTCTACCACATCCTTACGCAGGGTAGACCACCAGTAATGCCGGGAAATGAGTAGGAAGGTCTTCTTTTGGCCGGCATGGCCAGCTAGTTTAGAAGAATGACCCCAGCGAAGAACCCTCTCACGGTCTGGAGGCGCCACGAACGTCTTGCCGGGTGGAAGACGAGTCAAATCCAAGGGGGCCACATTCATCACCTTGGAGGGATCGATAATGTGCATAGGCTCCTCCTCTTGGTCGGAGGACAGGAAGGATCGGGACAAGGCAACAGCTTTGACATTTTTGTCCGCCGGGCGGAAATGAAGGATGAAATCGAAGCGGGCAAAGAACAAAGACCACCGGGCCTGATGTGGATTAAGTCTCTGGGCATTTTGGAGATATGCCAGGTTCTTGTGATCCGTATAGATGATCACCGGGTATAGAGCCCCTTCAAGCAGGTAACGCCATTCCTCCAGCGCCAATTTAACGGCAAGCAGTTCTCGGTCTCCTATGGAGTAATTGCGCTCAGAGGAGGAGAAGATTTTAGAGAAAAAGCCGCAGGTTACCATTCTCCCGGAGGAAGACTTCTGGGTGAGCACCACTCCAGCTCCAGAGGAGGAGGCATCAACCTCCAGGTAGAACTGTTTGTTGCAGTCCGGACGGTGCAGCACAGGGGCAGAGGAGAAGGCTTGTTTCAGGGAAAGGAAGGCCTCCTCAGCTTCGGATGACCATACCTTGGGATTTGCTCCCTTACGGGTGAGCGCAGATATGGGCGCAGTCCTTGACGAGAAGTGAGGAATGAAGAGACGATAGTAATTAGCGAAGCTCAGGAATCGCTGTATCGCCTTCAAGCCCTCCGGACGGGGCCACTTTAGGACAGCAGAGAGCTTCTCGGGATCCATTCGCAAGCCTGTATGGGAGATAACATAGCCCAGGAAAGGAAGAGAGATCTGCTCAAAAAGGCACTTCTCGTATTTAGCATAGAGGTGGTTCTGCCTGAGCCTAAGCAGGACCTGACGAACATCCCTCCGGTGTGTGGGAAGATCCGGAGAGAAGACCAAGATGTCGTCCAGGTATACTGTGGCACCCCAGGGGTCTGGTTTCCACAGTAACAGCAATGTTATGCCTGAGAGCAGGTGGGAGGTCTCTTGGTCAGGAATCCTATGCATGCCACACCTCCTGCCCAGTCCTGGGAGGGGAAGGACTTCCCCTATATAAACCTAGGGCTGAGGCAGGGTTAGTGAGTAGAGAAGAAGTAGAGACAGAGAAGAGAAGCAGATATAGGAAAAGAACATCAGGAGCTCTGTGGGCGCAGTGCTACAAAGAGTCAGGGGCTGGCAGCTGCAGAGCTCGCCCTGACTGAGAAGCTATCACCGGACCCGGAGTCCGAGGCTGTGGGGACTAACTCCTATCCAGCAGCAGAAACCGACCGGCAGGGGATTTCAGGTCCTCTGGCCAAGAAACCCGAAGGCACGGTCACACGCGTGGGACCAGCACCGCCGTCGTGGAGCGGACGCAACTAGAAGGCCCCGAGTCACCGGCCATACGGGTGAGCACCACACGGTACACTCAGGGACGTGGGCTACTTATACCCGCCTCTAGCAAGGTAGCCAGAAGAGTACAGTTAGTTTGGGAGGCCTACAACTCCGCCTGGCCAGGGGAGATCCCATCTGCTCAAGGACTGACCAGGCCCCAATCGCTAGCAGTACTCCGGGAGGGTCTATCTTTGTCACCAGTAAAGACCCTGAACTACACCGTACCGTCTCCGAGTGGTTCCTGCTACCCCCATCATCCACGTCGGCTGCCCTGAGGCCATACCCCTCCCGTTGGGGGTGATACTATCACGCTGCACAATCCTACCACCGGCCTCAGCGGCCTGCCCTGCAGCGGCAGCTCCTTCGCTGCATTCAACGGGTGGCGTAGTCGTACAACATCTACCGCTAATACAGCGCCACTTAGTCTGACTCCCTGGGCACGGACCGGGTCACCGCCACGAGACTACAACCCTCAACAGATCCGGCTCCGGGTAAGCTCCCGCGTGCGCAACGCTGCGCGACACAGGCCCAGGGGTGCGTCAACTTTTGGCGTAGTCGGCAGGATCTCGTGCCCGCAACCACCGGGTACTGCGTGCCTGAAAAAGACTGTTCAAACTTACCTGTGGTGAAGATTCCCGCCATCCGGCGCCATCTTCCGCTTCCTTCCCACCATCGGTGGAGTTTTCCCGCCATTCGGCGCCATCTTCGTCCTTCTTCCCGCCAGCCGTGGAGTTTTCCCGCCATTGGACGCCATCTTGAGGACGCCGCGCGGGAAGAAGAGGGGCGTGGACTCCGAAAGCGCGCGAGAACTGAAGCCCTGCCTCACGTCCGGACGTTGCGTAAGGTCCTGGAAGGAGCCCAGCAGACGCCGACGTCACAGGAGCGCGACGGAAGGTCCTCAACCCTGACGATCCACTGCGGAGCCGCGGCCTACGGAAGAGGATCATCGCAAGGTAGGCCACGGTCCACTAGGGGGGAGAAGGATGTCGGATACGGAGGAGAGCTTCACCGCTTCAACCCCCGCCAGCGCCACCGCTGTTGCGGTCATGCCTTTCACCATGCCCTATATCCCGGGGGCAGCCTGGCTACCCCAGTACTCAGGGGAGTCACATACCCTGCATGACTTTAGAGAAAAGCTGGATAGCCTCTTCCAGGTGTATCCCCTCACAGAGGAGCAAAAAGTGAGCATCCTGGTGGCCCAATTAACCGGGGCAGCCCAAAGGGAGGTAAAGTCCTGGCCACCTGGGAGGAGGACTGTCGCAGAGATACTAACCCGGCTGAGGGACACCTTTGATACCCGCACCTCAGCCGAGATCAAGCTTAGATTCTACGGGTGCAAACAGCGGGCACATGAGAGTATAAGGGACTATGCCCTGAACCTACAAGAGGCCCTGAGAGCCATTAAGCAGACCGACCCTGACGGCGTGGGAGACGAGGACAGGCTGTTGACTGAACAATTTATAGAGGGTTTATATTGCAATGCCCACCGAACCCAGTTGCGGGCAATGGCCTTACAGGACCCTCATCTGGGATTTGCACAGTTCAAGGACAGAGCCACCCGGGTGCTCCGAGAACCAGCACCAGGTGGCGTTGTGACCCACAGACGCCCCACTACCACTTACCACCAGGAGGCGGCGCCCTTGTCGGCAGGGCCTGTGGGAGCTGATGCGCAGGCTTTGAACAATGACCCGGCTCCAGACCTGCACCATCAGGTCCAAGAGCTAGCTAAAAGCGTTGCTGCGCTAACCCGAACTGTGCAGTCTTTACAGGTTTCCACTCCAGGGAAGATCCAGCTGGCATCCGGACCGGAGGACATCCCGTGGCGTCGACCAAGGAGGACCCCACCGGCCAGAGGAAGACCCGGCGACCGATACAACGAGGACGGACAACCCATCTGCCGCCGCTGCAATCAACCCGGACATATGGCAAGGTACTGTCCTTTAAACTGGCACAACCTGGGGTAGAGGGCCAACCCCCAGGAAAAAGATCATCAGGCCCATTGAACTGGCGCGACAGATATGTGGGAGGACGTCCAGTCTTGCCTGTGGTACTGGATGGCATCCCTATGAGTGCCCTATTGGACACCGGGTCACAGGTCACCACTATCCCGTACGTGCTCTTCAAGCAGTACTGGAATGACTCGGATATCACCCGCTACCCTGACGACGACTTGAGTATCATCGCCAGCAATGGTCAGCCCGTGCCACAGATTGGATTTAAAGAGGTGACCATTAAAATCGGAAGAGTCGAAATGGCAGCACAGGGACTGATCATTGTAGACATTGACAAACACGAGAGTCACCCAAAGATAACTCTAGGAACTAATGTAATTGAAAATTGTCTTGCAGAGGTGATTTTCCTTTTACAACAGGTTGCCAAGAACGCCAGCTCCGGCCAGCAGCGAGTGCTCCAGAAAGAGATCCGGGCACTGATGCGACGGCAACAGATAGAACTCTCCGGTGGTGAGATTGGTAGCGTAAGAATGTGTGACCCTTTCCCTATTGCCATGCCCCCAAAAAGTGAAATGATGATTTGGTGCCGGGCAGCTATTGGTCTGAGAGGTAGAGATTACCAGGCAATGGTAGAACCAGTTTACTCAGACAGTAGGCCCACCATTTTGACAGCACGGGGGGTGGTCAATGTACGCCATGGGAGGGTGCCCGTTCGCATAATAAATATCGGGAAGAGGGAAGTGTACCTGCCCCGGTATGCCACGCTAGCCAAATTGTATACCATCAATCAAAATTCCATACAGTCCGTAGAACCCTTGCCTCCATCTTCCCCGGAGGAAGGTAACGGCTCTAAGGAAACAATGGAGGACTGGTGTCAGCAACTACATTTGGGTACTGACTCCACTCCCTCACACCAGAAACAGGGAGTCTATCGGGTGGTTCAAGAGTACGAGAGAGTGTTTATTAAACACCCGTTAGACTTCGGGCGAGTCAATGGGGTAGAACACCACATCCCCACGGGAGACCATCTTCTCATAAAAGAGAGGTATCGACCCGTACCCCCTGCACACTACCAACACGCCAAGGGGATGCTTAGGGACATGAAGGAGGCTGGGGTGATCAGGGATAGCTGTAGCCCCTGGGCAGCTCCACTAGTCTTAGTCAAAAAGAAAGACAACACCATGAGGATGTGTGTAGATTACCGGAAAATCAACCGTATCACACACAAGGATGCGTACCCCTTACCAAGGATAGAGGAGTCTTTGGCTGCTTTAAGATCTGCTAACTTCTTCTCTACCTTGGATCTCACTAGCGGGTACTGGCAGGTTCCTGTAGCAGAGGCGGACCGGGAGAAGACCGCATTCACCACCCCGATGGGACTTAGCGAGTTTACCTGCATGCCGTTCGGACTCTGCAACGCACCGGGAACCTTTCAACGATTAATGGAGTGCTGTCTGGGCCACAGAAACTTCGAGACGGTCCTGTTGTACCTGGACGATGTCATCGTATATTCCAAGACTTATGAGGACCACCTGAAACACCTGGCGGAAGTGTTCGAAGCTCTGGCAAACTACGGCCTAAAGGTAAAACCCTCCAAGTGTCACCTCCTAAAACCAAAGGTGCAGTACCTGGGACACGTGGTGAGCGCTGACGGAGTGGCTCCCGACCCTGATAAGATCACCGCAATTAAGGAATGGCCAAGTCCCTCCAGTGTAAAGGAAGTGCGGCAGTTCCTCGGGTTGGTAGGCTATTACCGCAGATTCATCCCCGGTTTCACCAAAAAGGCAGCTCCTATGCAGGACCTCCTGATAGGCCAGTCCCGGAAGGCCAAGAACCAGAAGCCGCCCTTCAAATGGGAGAAGCTAGAAGAAGAGTCCTTCCGCCAGCTGAAGATGGCCCTCACGGGGGATGAAATCCTGGCGTACCCTGATTACAGCCAGCCCTTTATCCTCTACACCAACGCAAGTAACATCGGGCTAGAAGCCGTACTGTCCCAGATCCAGCAGGGGAAAGAACGAGTAATCGCTTACGCTAGCCGAAAACTGCGACCCACCGAAAGAAACCCTGAGAATTACAGCTCATTTAAGCTAGAGTTCCTGGCAGTGGTGTGGGCAGTCACCGAACGCTTTAAGCACTACCTCGCTTCTTCCCGGTTCATCGTGTACACGGATAACAACCCGTTGACACACCTGGACACGGCAAGACTCGGTGCCCTAGAGCAGAGATGGATGGCCCGTCTGTCCAACTACGAGTTCACAATCAAATACCGGGCAGGACGCTCCAATACCAACGCGGACGCCCTGTCCAGGATGCCAAACCTACCGGACGTAGGAGAAGATCCAGAGGGACTGGAAGAAGTCGAACTCCCCGCGTTCCACCGTCATGGGACTATCCAGTATTCCCATCGGGTAAGGAGTAAGCAAGCCGCTACGTTTAACCCCTTGCCTCACTACAACTGGGAGGAAACGCAAGACAGTGACCCTGCCGTCCGGCTGGTAAAGGAGATGCTGACTCGGCCAGAGGCTCGCCTTGACCCAGACGCTCCGGAGGAAGCCAAGCAACTGTGGGCTGAGAAGAGTCGACTGTTCCTTTACAAGGGGAAGTTGTGCCGCAGAATGGTTAACTCCCGGACGCATGAACTAATCTGGCAAGTAGTGGTGCCACGGAGAGACGCAGCCATGGTGATGGAGGCATACCACGACGGGGCTGGACACTTCGGATGGAAGAAGCTGGAGTTCCTGCTGCGTGGGCGGTTCCACTGGGTAGGCATGAGGGGAACCATCGAGAGGTGGTGCAGAGACTGTGGCCCGTGCAACCTAAGAAGGAAGGACCGTGCCAGCCAGAAGACTCCCCTGCAGTCCATCGTCACCCGGCAGCCGTTGGAACTGGTAGCCTTGGATCATGTAAAACTGACCCCAAGCAGAAGTGGCTACGTCTACGCGTTAACCATTGTGGATCACTACTCCCGGTTCTTGGTTGTCGTCCCTGTTAAGGACTTAACGGCTCAAACAGCAGCTAGAGCCTTCCAGCAGCACTTCTGCCGTCCACACGGGTACCCGGACCAAGTGCTGACGGACCAGGGACCTGCCTTTGAAGCGGAGGTCTTCCAGGAATTCTGCAATCTGTATGGCTGCCGGAAGATAAGGACGACACCCTATCATCCGCAAACTAATGGACTTTGTGAGAAAATGAACCAGGTGGTAATGGATCTCCTGAAAACGTTGCCCCTGGAAGAACGCAGTCTGTGGCCTGAGAAGCTGCCCGATCTAGTGGACCTATACAACCACATCCCGGTAGGTTCCACCAACTGTACCCCGGCTTACCTAATGAGGGCGAGACCTGGTAAGTTACCTGTTGACCTGGAAATGGGAGTCCTGACACCCGAGGACACTTCACCAGAAGCAGACTGGGACACAGAGAGGCAGCAGCAGTACCGGAAAGTACAGGAGAGCGTGGAGCGAAGTCTCTGTCAGGCTAGGGAAAGACAAGAGAAAACTTACAACCAGTATGCTCCCGCTGTTCCCCTGGTACCCGGAGAGCAGGTCTTGAAGAGGAAAAGACGGCTCCACAAGTTGGACGACCAGTGGGAGAAGGACCCGTACACCGTACTGCCCTCAAGCCACGAGAACCCGAAAGTCTGTACCATCAGTAAAGACGGAGGGGAGACCATAGCCATTGTAGCCCGGGATCACCTGAAGAAGTGTCCTGAACAGCTACGGAACCCTGAAGAGGAACAAGAAGACCATCGACCCGTAGAGGAAAGGGAAGATATGGTTAGTACTGTGCTCGGAGACTTCCCTCGGTCCTGGACTCAAGTCAATGGTGCAGTTGTGGTACCCGTCCTCACGTTCCTCCAACCAGCATCCCAAGTGCCTACGGAGCAACAGGTAGAGCTGGAAGAGCAGCCGGTCCAGGAGGCAGAAGACTCCACACAAGCAGAACAGGAGGATCAACCCTCTGCTTATAGTGAGCCTGCCGTACCCCTAGTGAGCCAAAGAGCCGGTAGACAGCTGCCCAGTTTACCCTTGACAGCTCCTACACCCTGTAGTTCAGGGCTAGACAGTCAGCTCCGTAGGTCCACTAGGGCCACTAGAGGCCAGTTACCCGCACGTTGGAGGATTTGAAGTGTATAAATTGTTTTATTGTGGTTACCTGTTTTTCTTGTTGCTTGTGTATAATTATGTGTTTCTAGTTATTTATAGGAGTCCTTGGTGGATTTACCGGGAATCCTTGTACATGGTTGGAGCGTAACCTAGGAATGGACTAAAGACTGTTAAGGACTCGGGGCAGGACAGACCCCTACCTGGTTACGTCTCCCTGTTTTGGTGAAATGGACACCTTGCTTTTCTTCAAAAACTGCACCCGGTTGCGGACACGCCGTGACCATCTTTATATGTTTTTCTTATTGTACTATTATTGTTTATACCTTGTTATGTTTAAAAATATGTTTAGTCCCGGAGTACTAAATTTCACTAGGGGGGAATGTGGCACCCCAGGGGTCTGGTTTCCACAGTAACAGCAATGTTATGTCTGAGAGCAGGTGGGAGGTCTCTTGGTCAGGAATCCTATGTATGCCACACCTCCTGCCCAGTCCTGGGAGGGGAAGGACTTCCCCTATATAAACCTAGGGCTGAGGCAGGGTTAGTGAGTAGAGAAGAAGTAGAGACAGAGAAGAGAAGCAGATATAGCAAAAGAACATCAGGAGCTCTGTGGGCGCAGTGCTACAAGGAGTCAGGGGCTGGCAGCTGCAGAGCTCGCCCTGACTGAGAAGCTATCACCGGACCCGGAGTCCGAGGCTGTGGGGACTAACTCCTATCCAGCAGCAGAAACCGACCGGCAGGGGATTTCAGGTCCTCTGGCCAAGAAACCCGAAGGCACGGTCACACGCGTGGGACCAGCACCGCCGTCGTGGAGCGGACGCAACTAGAAGGCCCCGAGTCACCGGCCATACGGGTGAGCACCACACGGTACACTCAGGGACGTGGGCTACTTATACCCGCCTCTAGCAAGGTAGCCAGAAGAGTACAGTTAGTTTGGGAGGCCTACAACTCCGCCTGGCCAGGGGAGATCCCATCTGCTCAAGGACTGACCAGGCCCCAATCGCTAGCAGTACTCCGGGAGGGTCTATCTTTGTCACCAGTAAAGACCCTGAACTACACCGTACCGTCTCCGAGTGGTTCCTGCTACCCCCATCATCCACGTCGGCTGCCCTGAGGCCATACCCCTCCCGTTGGGGGTGATACTATCACGCTGCACAATCCTACCACCGGCCTCAGCGGCCTGCCCTGCAGCGGCAGCTCCTTCGCTGCATTCAACGGGTGGCGTAGTCGTACAACATCTACCGCTAATACAGCGCCACTTAGTCTGACTCCCTGGGCACGGACCGGGTCACCGCCACGAGACTACAACCCTCAACAGATCCGGCTCCGGGTAAGCTCCTGCGTGCGCAACGCTGCGCGACACAGGCCCAGGGGTGCGTCAATACCACCACGCAGGAGTAAAGAAGGTCACGGAAGATGTCGTTGACCAGTTCTTGGAAGACGGCGGGAGCATTGCAGAGACCGAAGGGCATCACACGGTACTCATAGTGTCCGTCCCGGGTATTAAATGCTGTTTTCCACTCGTCTCCCTGACGGATACGGACCAGGTTATACGCTCCACGTAGATCCAGCTTGGAGAAGATCCTGGCGCCTTTAAGACGATCAAATAACTCAGAGATGAGCGGAAGGGGGTATTTATTTTTAACCGTATTCTGATTGAGTCCTCTATAGTCAATACAGGGGCGTAGCGAGACGTCTTTCTTTTTGACAAAGAAGAATCCGGCTCCAGCCGGGGAAGTAGACTTCCGGATGAATCCCCTGGCCAGATTCTCCTCTATGTACTCAGACATGGCCCGGGTTTCTGCCGCAGACCACGGATAAATACGCCCACGGGGTGGAGTGGCACCAGGTACCAGGTCGATCGGGCAATCATATGGCCTATGAGGAGGCAATGTCTCTGCTTCCTTCTTACCGAAGACGTCAGCATAGGGCCAGTAAGGAGCCGGAAGACCGGGTAAATTAGCTGGGATAGGTGGAGGACGAACCGGACGAACCGGAACCAGGCAGGTCTTATGGCAGGCCGGCCCCCACCGGAGTACTTCACCGGAATGCCAGTTCAACACGGGTTCATGTGTCTGGAGCCAACGTAGACCTAGCAATAGGGAGTGGGAGAGTCCGGACAACACATGGAAGGAGATTACCTCGGAGTGCAGCATTCCCACCTGCAGGGTTATGGGTTCCGTGACGAGCAGGATGGTCACCGGAAGGAGTCTTCCATCCACGGAGGCGACTGACAAAGGTTCAGCCAGAGACTTGGTGGGAATACGGTATTTCTCAACCAGGGACTGAGAGATGAGGTTTCCAGCGGATCCAGAGTCCAGGTGGGTGAGTTCAAAGTGACGGTTCTCTCCCCAGGAGATAGATACAGACAAAGTCAGGGTTGGAGAGGACTTATTTTTGTCTAGGGCGACCTCTCCGAGCGGTCCTAGACACTGGAGTTTCCCGGCCTCTCCAGGCAGGAACGAATCAGGTGCTCCTTACTGCCACAATAGAAGCAGCTCCCCTCGGCTCGGCGTGACTCTTGGCGAGATTTGACCAACTTGGTCTGGTCGATCTGCATGGACTCGGGTGAGTGCGCCCGGGGAGTGACAGAAGAGGAGACAGGTTTCTGGAAAGTAGGAGCTAGGCGGGGAAACCTTCTCTCACGGGTGGTCTCTTTGGTACGTACTTGAAACCGGATGTCAATCCGGGTAGCCAGAGACACCAGGTCATTCAGGGTGGTAGGAATGTCCCGACCGGCAAGCTCATCTTTAATCCGACCGGAAAGGCCCTCCCAGAAGACGGACACCAGGGCCTCATTATCCCAGGCAAGCTCAGAAGCGATGGTGCGGAACCGTATGGCATATTGACCCACGGTGAGACTCCCTTGGCGGAGACGTAGCAAAGAGGAGGCAGATGAGGTCTTTCGTCCCGGTTCATCGAAGACCCTTCGGAAAGCAGGGAGGAAAGACGACAGGTCGGACACCAGGGGATCCCCTCTCTCCCACAGAGGGTTAAGCCATGCCAGTGCCTCCCCAGTGAGATGGGACATGATGAATGCCACTTTGGCTCGGTCGGAGATAAACTGGTGGGCCAGGAGTTCAAAGTGCAGGGTGCACTGGTTTATGAAGCCCCGAGCTTGAGCGGGGTCGCCTCCGAAGCGAGGAGGTGCAGAAAGCCGGGGACCGGGGCAGGATGCCATGGTATATTTGGGCAGCGGCGCTGCCGGGTTGCGGGTCATGACACTAGCGGTGGTTGCTGGTGGAGCAGTCAGAGTGTCCAGGCGAGAGTTGACATTCCGCAGGTGGCTCAGGATAGACTCCTGTTGGGACCTCAGATGGGACAGTTCATGGCATAGGTCCGAGAGCGAGGGAGTTTGGTTGCCACCGGGTTCCATGGCCCGAGCAAACTGTAACGGGTCTGGGAGGTGGAACCTCTGTGCAACTATACAAGGGGGCAGTCCTTGTAAGGAAGCGGGTGGCTCCCAGGGAAGACGGGCAGGTAGTCACGGCAAGTGACAGGGACAGTCTCTGGGTAGAGGGGAGGTAGTCACGGCAAGTGACAGGGACAGTCTCTGGGTAGAAGGGCAGGTAGTCACGGCAAGTGACAGGGACAGTCTCTGGGTAGAAGGGCAGCGGGCTGGTGGCTGGTGAGCGCTCCCAGGTGAGCGGGCGAGAGTCTCTGGACAGGCAGGTGGTCACGGCAAGTGACGGCAGAACCTCCAGGTAGACTAGCAGACAGGTAGCGGGTGGACGCTCCCAGGTGAGCGGGCAAGAGTCTCTGGAAAGGCAGGTGGTCACGGCAAGTGACAGCAGAGCCTCCAGGTAGGCTAGCAGGCAGGTAGCAGGTGAGCGCTCCCAGGTGAGCGGGCAAGAGTCTCTGGACAGGCAGGTGGTCACATCAAGTGACGGCAGAGCCTCCAGGTAGGCTAGCAGGCAGGTAGCAGGTGAGCGCTCCCAGGTGAGCGGGCAAGAGTCTCTGGACAGGCAGGTGGTCACGGCAAGTGACGGCAGAGCCTCCAGGTAGGCTAGCGGGCAGGTAGCAGGTGAGCGCTCCCAGGTGAGCGGGCAGGCTGGTCCATAGACAGACTGACAGGTGTCGGAGAGCAGACCGTCGGACCGCAGGCTTGCAAGCAGGTAAGAAGATATCAGGCAGGTATCAAGCAGGAATCTGGCAGATGACTGGCAGGTAACAGGCAGGAATCAGGCAGGTGACTGGCAGGTCACTGGCAACGGGACCTGAGGGCTGAAGCAGAGTGAAGGCTTTGCAACAACATTGCTCGGGCACCTCCATTTTGGAGGAGGTGCCTTATATATGGAGAGGTCCTCCGGCCATTGGCCGGGGACTCCTTAGGACGGCGCGCGCGGCCCCTTTAAGAGAGGGGGAGCGAGCGCGCGCCCTAAGCACAGAGGCCGGGAAGCAGCGCACGCTGCCAACAGAGCGGGAGGAAGCCGCCGGGCACGGAGCGGAGAGGTGAGGGGAATGGCGTCCCTGCCTAGCAGGGGGCAGGGACGCCGACGCTGCATACGCCTTGGAGGTCCTGGCCTGCCATGCCGCTAGCGTGTTATCGGAGCGTGTTTTTAGTGCCGCTGGGGGAATTATAATTGATAAGCGCACTCGCCTGTCAACACAATGCTGACAAGCTGACCCTTATCAAAATGACCAAGGGCTGGATTGGGCCAGACTTCTCATCACCACCAAATGACAGCAGAGTAACATAAAGTCAAATCCACTGTGTTATTTCGGGAGGTGTATTCCCATGCACCGCTTCACATCCACACATGGGTATACGCTTCCTGATTTCGGCTGTTTTTTGCTCTTCTCCTTATCCTCAGTCTCCACCACCACTATACCACCAGGGTGACCGTGGTCCGTGTTTCCAGCATTGCAAGTTCCTCCGTCCTAATTTTTAGCAGCTTTTGCATCGAAGGCATAGGCAAAGACTATGGGAGACCTACTCCCCAATAATGGGAATAATGTTTTTAATATGCTGTACTGCATGGCTCTTGTAAGGGACATTAAAATCGCCTTGTTAAGCTACTGCGACCTCCACCACTCTTCCAAGGGGCATTAAAACCGTCTTGTTATGCCACTGCGACCTCCACCGATCTTCCAAGGGGCATTAAAATCGTCTTGTTAAGCTACTGCGACCTCCACCACTTTTCCAAGGGGCATTAAAACCGTCTTGTTAAGCTACTGCGACCTCCACCACTCTTCCAAGGGGTATTAAAATCATCTTGTTAAGGTACTGTGACCTCCACCGCTTTTCCAAGGGGCATTAAAACCGTCTTGTTAAGCTACTGAGACCTCCACCGCTCTTCCAAGGGGCATTAAAACCGTCTTATTAATCTACTGCGACCTCGACCGCTCTTCCAAGGGGCATTAAAATCATCTTGCTAAGCTACTGCGACCTACACCACTTTTCCAAGGGCATTAAAATCGTCTTGTTAAGCCACTGCGACCTCCACCACTTTTCCAAGGTGCAGTAAAACCGTCTTGTTAAGCTACTGCGACCTCCACCACTTTTCCAAGGGGCATTAAAACCGTCTTGTTAAGCTACTGCGACCTCCACCACTTTTCAAAGGGGCATTAAAACCGTCTTGTTAAGCTACTGCGACCTCCACCACTCTCCCAAGGGGCATTAAAACCATCTTGTTAAGCTACTGCGACCTCCACCACTTTTCCAAGGGGCATTAAAACCGTCTTGTTAATCTACTGCGACCTCCACCACTCTTCCAAGGGGTATTAAAATCGTCTTGTTTAGCTACTGCTACCTCCACCACTTTTCCAAGGGCCATTAAAACCGTCTTGTTAAGCTACTGCGACCTCCACCGCTCTTACAAGGGGCATTAAAACCGTCTTGTTAAGCTAGTGCGACCTCGACCGCTCTTCCAAGGGGCATTAAAATCGTCTTGTTATGCTACTGCGACCTCCACCACTTTTCCTAGGCGCATTAAAACCGTCTTGTTAAGCTACTGCGTCCTCCACCCCTCTTCCAAGGGGCATTAAAACCGTCTTGTTAAGCTACTGCGACCTCCACCACCCTTCCAAGGGGCATTGATATTGTCTTTTTATTCCACTGCGACCTCCACCACTCTTCCAAGGGGCATTAAAACCGTCTTGTTAAGCTACTGCGATCTCCACCACTTTTCCAAGGGGCATTAAAACCATCTTGTTAAGCTACTGCGACCTCCTCCACTTTTCCAAGGGGCATTAAAACCGTCTTGTTAAGCTACTGCGACCTACACCGCTCTTCCAAGGGGTATTAAAACCGTCTTGTTAAGCTACTGCGACCTCGACCACTCTTCCAAGGGGCATTAAAATCGTCTTGTTAAGCTACTGAGACCTCCACCACTCTTCCAAGGGGCATTAAAACCGTCTTGTTAAACCACTCTGAACTCCACATGTCTTCCAAGGGGCATTAAAACCGTCTTGTTAAGCTACTGTGACCTCCACGTCTCTTCCAAGGGCCATTAAAACCGTCTTGTTAAACCACTTTGAACTCCACAGCTCTTCCAAGGGGCATTGAAATGTTGTTTTTAATTACCTCTAACCTCCACGACTCTTCCAACAGGCATTGCATTTCCTCCTAATTTTAGTCAGCTTTTGCTTTTCAATGCATAGGCGAACACTAAGGGAGACCCACTCTCCAATAATGGGTAGAAGGTTTTTAGTACGCTGTAATCCCCGTCTGTTTCAAGGGGCATTGCAGTTCCTCATAATTTTTGGAAAGCCTTCCATTCACTGCTTAGGCCAACAGTGTACAGGAGACCCAGTTGCTATAAATGGAAAAAACGGTTTAGTTAAGGCCCTCTGACCTCCATGTCACTTCCAATGGGCATTGGAGTGCCTCGAAATTTTTGGTAGGCATTGCACTCACTGTATGCCCTATAACTGTGTAGCTGAACCGCTCCTTTTGGTACAGAAACATATCCTACAAGACATATGTGGTTGACTGGCCTGATATTGATGTGAATGGTCCCTGTTCCTCCTGCTCTCTTTCTCCTTTGCCACCACCTCATCCATCATTCATCACCTGAAGCTTTGTTTTAAAGGGAGTCATAGAACTGGGATAATAGCAGGAAAACATCCAGCAATCCTCGGAGGAGGTAGGATATGTGCCAAAACGCTGACCACCTCAGGCCTAGCCGCTACTACATACATGCGCTTGCATTCCAAGGAACAGAAAGCTAAGGAGATGGATGGTCTGATGATCATGAATAATTTACTCCTTGTGTAGGAGGCCGACCACTGCTGCTGTCTACCTTCTGAACTTTGTGTTGAAGCCTGATTGACCCAGGAACCGCAATCCTCTATGTCTGGAGGATGTGTTGCATCCCAGTGTCCAACTGTGTCCTGGCTTCCACAATATTAACCCAGTGTGAAGGCGTCAGTGAGATGGACCATCCCTGGCCATATTCACTTGTCCATGTGTTTGTGGTTAGGCTGTCTTTCAAATAGGGGCGGCTCGGGACCGTTTATGGACACCCGGCCGCCCCCTGGCGGCTGGGGACCAAGCGTGGACACCCGGTCCCCTGGCGGCTGGGGACCGAGTGTGGACACCCAGCCGCGGGACGGTTGGGGACCGAGTATGGACACCAGGCCGCCCCCTGGCGGCTGGGGACCAAGCGTGAACACCCGGCCGCCGGACGGCTGGGGACTGAGTATGGATACCAGGCCGTCGACGCAGCCATGATGTGGTGGCCAGATTCTGCCTCCACATGCCTAAAAGGCCCAATTTCAAGCGCACGGTATTGCTGCCTGGGGGTGGGTGGGTGGCAGGCTGCACACTTACTCTTGCATTCCAAGAAAACAAAGCAGATGCTAACTTCTATCATCATCATCATGCTCCTCACCTTGGCTCTCTCAACTCCCCTGATGGAGAAGCCAGGGTCCACCGGAGGAGACTGGTTTTCTGGTGGGCTCGCCCAATGCTGACCTAAAGCAGGCCAGGCTAAGAAAAGAGTGGGGAAGATTACCGGGACAAATAAGGGCGGCTGGGGACCATTTATGGACACCCGGCCGCCCCCTGGCGGCAGGGGACCAAGCGTGGACACCCGGCCGCCTGGTGGCTGGGGACTGAGTATGGATGCCAGGCCGCCGACGCAGCCAGGACGTGGTGGCCAGATTCCGCCTCCACATGTCTAAAAGGCCCAATTTCAAGTGCAAGCAGTATGGTATTGCAGCCTGGGGGTGGGTGGGTGGCAGGCTGCATACTTGCGCTTGCATTGCAAGGAATGGGGGAGGTACAATTGAACACTGCCCTGGGACAAGGACTTGCACGGGGATAGTTGCAAGTCTGCATCTTCTGATGCGGCAAGGATCACTTCTGATGGGCACACTTTTAGGCAGTGACCTGGGTGTCAGAGATGCTTCCAAGGGTCTTCCCCATGCTGTTCCCATGTCTTTTCAGCACTGTATGCATGTGTCACACAGCACATGGCCAGATAAGGTTGTAAAATGTTAAAAAGACATTTCCCAGTGAATGCATTTGTCAGGGTTGAAAGCAATACATAAGTGCAAAAACGCATAAAAAATCCTACTTGTGAACATAGCCCAAGGTGTGGAGGAGCATTTTTGGTTTTGGTTATTTATTTTACCTTATACACAAGTCTTTACCCTGGAAAGGAAGTTCCTTAACATATTTCACAGGAAAGCACTTTCAGTTTCGTTTCTGAACGTTTTATTGTGAGCTCGTAAAAGTGGCTTAATACCTCTGACCATGTTGTTGACAGCAGTGACCTGGGGGTCAGAAATGCTTCCTGGGGCGATCCCCATGCTGTCCCCATGTCATTTGAGCACTGTCACTATTGTTTTGGGCACTTTTTAGGCTTTCTATAGACTGCCGGGGGTGCTGCCGCAAAAATACTCGGGTCTTCCATAGACTAACATTGGGCTCGTTGCTCGGGTCGAGCACCCGAGTATCACGGTGAGCTCGGCCAGAGCTTCGAGCACCCGAGCATTTTAGTGCTCGCTCAACACTAATTATCACCTTCCCCATGCGGCTCCACTCAAGTAACATAAACTCTTTTCCTGTGAAAGCCCCCCCCCCAATAAGCAGCCCCATACAAGTAGCAGCAGACATTTCCCTATGCAACCACCATATAGTACCATCATCCATACTTCTTTGCCCCCAAAATACATCCTCAGAGCACTCACACTGAGTCCTGTGCTATCATTCCCCTCTGTACACGGCTCCATTGTGCAGCTCCTCAGTCCTCTCCACTCCAGTAACCTCAGCACAATGCTGCTTACCTCTTCACTGGACTGGAGGAGCCCCATTTTGGTGACATCATTGCCTCAAAACATCAATTGCACTGTAGTGGCTACCCTGCGGAAATATGTGAGTGAGCTGCAGATGGCGGCGGCGCACATAAGATTATAATGAGGACAATCTGGTGTTGGGCTTCCCCGGAGCCCCGGGCGGTAGCCCAGATTGCCCTCATTATAATCCACCTATGGATACATCGTTGGATTCAGGGTCTCTTTGCCTACATTATACTGCTCTCAGATGATGTAGCAAAAACCTGCTGACAGATTCCCTATAATATATGAATAGCTGTACTAGACTTTCTTTTCATATGTACCATCACCATTTCAAAGAAACAGAGTCATCGTTGTCCATTCACACTTTGCTTTAATTTTCCAGGTAGCACCTGAAAAACTCAAATGTGAATATAGATTTGTTGCTATAGGTAACAAAATAACAAGTCCTCAGAAACAATTTTTATGTATGAGGTTAGATGTCAGACTTGCTGCAAAATAATATTTGTAAACTTATTTGTGCAAAGAAAAAGGAACTGAGAGTGAGAAACACTGGACGGCGAGCTGTAAAGAACCTTACAAGCGTGAATCTGGACATTTCATGTTTATATTCTTAGAGTACATGACGTCTCAAATTTAATGGTAGTTTGCATTTTTTTCAGATTTTGTTTTACTTGTGGATAATTTCATGTATCAAACAATATAATAAGGAGGGTTCTTCAAAAGTGGCGGCGTTTCTTATCCAGGAAATGTTACTCCAGTCCCAGACTAGAGTATCATTTCTGGTGAAGCCCATGGAGGCACATCTTATCAATGGCATCGCGTCCTTAGTCTTACAAATAGTATAAGATGCAAGCGTGTCGCCTTTGTAAATGGGACTTGTGTGAACTCCTGCTCTAATCTTAAGTATAATTTTTTTTTTTAAATAAATGCCCATTAACCCTATCTTTTCCCTATTGTCCTAATTTAAGCCCAAAGCTCTATACCCATCATATTACATAAACTATGAAAAATAGCCTCAAGTACTCATGGATTTAACCCCTTAACTACCGCCAATATGCATTAAAATGGCAGCCGATGAGCAAGTGTGACACCCCAGGGGTCTGGTTGCCACAGTGATAGAGATATTATGTCTGAGAGCAGGTGGGAGGTCCTTTGGTCAGGGATCCTGTGCATGCCACACCTCCTGCCCAGTCTTGGCAGGGGAAGAACTTCCCCTGTATAAACCCTGGGCTGAGGCAGGGTTAGTCAGTCAAGGAGAGTAGAGACAAGAAACAGTCACAGGAAGAAACAGCAGAAGCTCAGTGGGAGCAATACTACTACAAGTCAGGGGCTGGCAGCTGCAGAGCTCGCCCTGACTGAGAAGCTTTCTTACCGGACCCGGCGTCCGAGGCTGTGTGGACTAACTCTTACCCAGCATCAGAAGCCGACCGGCAGGGGATTTCAGGTCCTCAGGCCCAGAAACCCGAAGGCACGGTCACACGCGTGGGACCAGCACCGCCATCGTGGAGCGGAAGCCATTAGAAGGCCCCGAGTCACCGGCCATACGGGTGAGCACCACACGGTACACTCAGGGACGTGGGCTACTTATATCCGCTTCTAGCAAGGTAGCCAGAAGAGTACAGTCAGTTTGGGAGGCCTACAACTCCGCCTGGCCAGGGGAGATCCCATCTGCTCAAGGACTGACCAGGCCCCGTTCACTAGCAAGTACTCCGGGAGGGTCTATCGTTGTTACCAGTAAAGACCCTGAATTACACCGCACCGTCTCTGAGTGGTTCCTGCTACCCCCATCATCCACATCTGCTGCCCTGAGGCCATACCCCTCCCGTTGGGGGTTATACCATCTACGCTGCACCATCCATCCACCGGCCTCAGCGGACTGTCTTGCAGCGGCAGCTCCATAGCTGCATTCAACGGGTGGCGTAGTCGTCCTACATCTACCGCTGTTACATCGCCGCTCAGTTTGACTCCCTGGGCACGGACCGGGTCACCGCCACGAGACTACAACCCTCAAGAGATCCGGCTCCGGGTAAGCTCCCGCGTGCGCAACGCAGCGCGACACAGGCCCAGGGGCGCGTCACAAGCAGTAAAATGCTGGAGTGCTCAGTACTGGAATCGGGCAGGTCAGATACTCGGACGGGCTTGACACGAGTAACAAGTATAATGGAAGTCACAAGGAAACTTAAGCATTTTTCCGGAAGGCCCTAACAGGAGGGCTGGGGGTGACAGACACATTTCATGAATGGATAGAAGCAGTGCTGAAATGGACTGGGAACAGCATGGGGGGAACCCAGGAAGCATCTCTGACTCCCACGTCGCTGCTGGGAACAATGTTTTCAGAGTTTTACTCCACTTTTACAGACTGGCAAAAAAACATAAAAAAACGAAGATAAAATGTATTTTACAGGAAAAAAGGTTAGTAAATCTGATTTTCTGTATAATGACTGTATAAGGCAAAATTACAAAGAGAAAAAAGAAAAATGCCTCCTCCACCTCTTAATAGCCGGGCCATCTCTCACTGTATTTCCCCGTCGCCTATGACTACAGTAGATGACATAGTAGAGGGGGAAATAAAACTACACCCACCAGTAGTCACCTTTTAATGTAATTTTAACATTTTACCACCTTATGTCGGCATGTGGTGTGTGTGACACGGCCAAACACATCCTGTTTAATTTATGAAGAAGGGTCTCTGAAACCCCCAAAAGTCCAAAAGGACAATGCAAGGACTGCCAAAAATGAGAAAGAAGAGGGCCTCCGATACACCCTGTATTAGACATAAAGGAGGGCCTCATACACATTCTGTTACAATTGTTAGGTAGTGGAACTCCAAGACTCATAAAGCCAATGCACTAAGTGCAAGGGCTGCCAAAAAAATAGAAGGAGGGATTGCAATACACCCTGGAAGACACGTAGTGGAGGGCTTCAGAAAACATTTTTTCTAATTTTTAAGAAGTAAGATTCCCAGACTGGTAAAGCCGATGTACTAAGTGCAAGTGCTGCCAAAAATTAGAAGGGAGTTCAGCAGTGCACCCTGGAAGACATGGAGAGTAGGGCCGCAGAAAACATTTGTTTCCCATTTTAAAGGAGTGTAACTTCAAGAACGGATAAAGACTAAGAGAAAGGTGTGAAAAACATTTACCCCTGGGGGGTATACATATATACACTGCTCAAAAAAATAAAGGGAACAGTGAAATACCCCATCCTAGATCTAAATGAATGAAATCTTCTCATTGAATACTTTGTTCTGTATAAAGCTGAATGTGCTGACAACAAAATCACACAAAAATCATCAATGGAAATCACATTTATTAACCAATGGAGCCCTGGATTTAGAGACACCCCCAAAATTAAAGTGGAAAAACACACTACAGGCTGATCCAACTGTGATGTAATGTCCTTAAAACAAGTCACAATGAGGCTGAGTATTGTGTGTGGCCTCCACGTGCCTGTATGACCTCCCTACAACGCCTGGGCATGCTCCTGATGAGGCAGAGTATTGTGTGTGGCCTCCACGTGCCTGTATGACCTCCCTACAACGCCTGGGCATGCTCCTGATGAGGCTGAGTATTGTGTGTGGCCTCCACGTGCCTGTATGACCTCCCTACAATGCCTGGGCATGCTCCTGATGAGGCTGAGTATTGTGTGTGGCCTCCATGTACCTGTATGACCTGCCTACAATGCCTGGGCATGCTCCTGATGAGGCTCAGTATTGTGTGTGGCCTCCACGCGCCTGTATGACCTCCCTACAATGCCTGGGCATGCTCCTGATGAGGCTGCGTATTGTGTGTGGCCTCCACGTGCCTGTATGACCTCCCTACAACGCCTGGGCATGCTCCTGATGAGGCTGAGTATTGTGTGTGGCCTCCATGTACCTGTATGACCTGCCTACAATGCCTGGGCATGCTCCTGATGAGGCTCAGTATTGTGTGTGGCCTCCACGCGCCTGTATGACCTCCCTACAACGCCTGGGCATGCTCCTGATGAGGCTGAGTATTGTGTGTGGCCTCCACGTGCCTGTATGACCTCCCTACAATGCCTGGGCATGCTCCTGATGAGGCTGAGTATTGTGTGTGGCCTCCACGTGCCTGTATGACCTCCCTACAATGCCTGGGCATGCTCCTGATGAGGCTGAGTATTGTGTGTGGCCTCCACGTGCCTGTATGACCTCCCTACAATGCCTGGGCATGCTCCTGATGAGGCTGAGTATTGTGTGTGGCCTCCACGTGCCTGTATGACCTCCCTACAACGCCTGGGCATGCTCCTGATGAGGCTGAGTATTGTGTGTGGCCTCCACGTGCCTGTATGACCTCCCTACAACGCCTGGGCATGCTCCTGATGAGGCAGAGTATTGTGTGTGGCCTCCACGTGCCTGTATGACCTCCCTACAACGCCTGGGCATGCTCCTGATGAGGCTGAGTATTGTGTGTGGCCTCCACGTGCCTGTATGACCTCCCTACAATGCCCGGGCATGCTCCTGATGAGGCTGAGTATTGTGTGTGGCCTCCATGTACCTGTATGACCTGCCTACAATGCCTGGGCATGCTCCTGATGAGGCTCAGTATTGTGTGTGGCCTCCACGCGCCTGTATGACCTCCCTACAATGCCTGGGCATGCTCCTGATGAGGCTGCGTATTGTGTGTGGCCTCCACGTGCCTGTATGACCTCCCTACAACGCCTGGGCATGCTCCTGATGAGGCTGAGTATTGTGTGTGGCCTCCATGTACCTGTATGACCTGCCTACAATGCCTGGGCATGCTCCTGATGAGGCTCAGTATTGTGTGTGGCCTCCACGCGCCTGTATGACCTCCCTACAACGCCTGGGCATGCTCCTGATGAGGCTGAGTATTGTGTGTGGCCTCCACGTGCCTGTATGACCTCCCTACAATGCCTGGGCATGCTCCTGATGAGGCTGAGTATTGTGTGTGGCCTCCACGTGCCTGTATGACCTCCCTACAATGCCTGGGCATGCTCCTGATGAGGCTGAGTATTGTGTGTGGCCTCCACGTGCCTGTATGACCTCCCTACAATGCCTGGGCATGCTCCTGATGAGGCTGAGTATTGTGTGTGGCCTCCACGTGCCTGTATGACCTCCCTACAACGCCTGGGCATGCTCCTGATGAGGCTGAGTATTGTGTGTGGCCTCCATGTGCCTGTATGACCTCCCTACAACGCCTGGGCATGCTCCTGATGAGGCTGAGTATTATGTGTGGCCTCCACGTGCCTGTATGACCTCCCTACAATGCCTGGGCATTCTCCTGATGAGGCTGAGCATTGTGTGTGGCCTCCACGTGCCTGTATGACCTCCCTACAATGCCTGGGCATGCTCCTGATGAGGTTGCGGATGGTTCTCCTGTGGGATCTCCTCCCAGACCTGGACTAAAGCATCCGCCAACTCCTGGACAGTCTGTGGTGCAATGTGACGTTGGTGGATGGAGCGAGACATGATGTCCCAGATGTGTTCAATCGGATTCAGGTCTGGGGAAGGGGCGGCCCAGTCCATAGCTTCAATGCCTTCATCTTGCAGGAACTGCTGACAGACTCCAGCCACATGAGGTCAGGCATTGTCCTGCATTAGGAGGAACCCAGGGCCAACCGCACCAGCATATGGTCTCACAAGGGGTCTGAGGATCTCATCTCGGTACCTAATGGCAGTCAGGCAACCTCTGGCGAACACATGGAGGACTGTGCTGCCCTCCAAAGAAATGCCACCCCACACCATTACTGACCCACTGCCAAACCGGTCATGCTGAAGGATTCTGCAGGTTGCAGATCACTCTCCATGGCGTCTCCAGACTCTGTCACGTCTGTCACATGTGCTCAGTGTGAACCTGCTTTCATCTGTGAAGAGCACAGGGCGCCAGTGGCGATTCTGCCAATCCTGGTGTTCTGTGGGAAATGCCAAGCGTCCTGCACGGTGTTGGGCTGTGAGCACAACCCCCATCTGTGGACATCGGGCCCTCATACCACCCTCATGGAGTCGGTTTCTAACCGTTTGTGCAGACACATGCACATTTGTGGCCTGCTGGAGGTTATTTTGCAGGGGTCTGGCAGTTCTCCTCCTGTTCCTCCTTGCACAAAGGGGGAGGTAGCGGTCCTGCTCCTATGGCCCCCTCCATGTCTCCTGGTGTACTGGCCTGTCTCCTGGTAGTGCCTCCGGCCTCTGGACACTACGCTGACAGACACAGCAAACCTTCTTGCCACAGCTCGCATTGATGTGCCATCCTGGATGAGTTGCACTACCTGAGCAACTTCTGTGGGTTGTACAGTCCGTCTCATGCTACCACGAGTGTGAAAGCACAACCAACATTCAAAAGTGACCAAAACATCAGCCAGAAAGCATTGGTACTGAGATGTGGTCTGTGGTCCCCACCTGCAGAACCACTCCTTTATTGAGGGTGTCTTGATAATTGCCAATAATTTCCATCTCTTACATAGTAACATAGTTTTTAAGGTTGAAGGAAGACTAAGTCCATCTAGTCCAACCCATACCCTAACTCATTGATCCAGAGGAAGGCAAAAAAATCCATGTGGCAAACACTAAGCTCCACTTTGGGGAAAAAAATTCCTTCCCGACTCCATATGACAATCAGACTAGTTCCCTGGATCAACGCCCTATCAAGGAATCTAGTATATATAACCTGTAATATTATACTTTTCCATAAAGGCATCCAGGCCCTTCTTAAATGTTAGTAGTGAATCCCTCATTACCACATCATGCGGCAGAGAGCTCCATAGTCTCACTGCTCTTACAGTAAAGAATCCCCGTCTGTGATTATGATTAAACCTTCTTTCCTCCAGACGTAGAAGATGCCCCCTTGTCCCAGTCTCAGGCCTCAGAGTAAAAAGATCAGTAGAAAGGTCTTTGTACTGTCCCCACATATACTTGTACATAGTAATAAGATCACCCCTAAACTAAATAACCCCAAGTGTAATAACCTGTCTTGGTATTGCAGACCCCCAGTCCTCTAATAACCTGACTTGGTATTGCAGACCCCCCAGTCCTCTAATAACCTGTCTTGGTATTGCAGACCCCCCAGTCCTCTAATAACCTGTCTTGGTATTGCAGACCCCCAGTCCTCTAATAACCTGTCTTGGTATTGCAGACCCCCCAGTCCTCTAATAACCTTGGTCGCTCTTCTCTGCACCCTCTCTAGTTCAGCTATGTCTTTCTTATACACCGGAGACCAGAACTGTACACAGTATTCTAAGTGTGGTCGCACTAGTGTCTTGTATAGAGGTAAAATTATCTTCTCCTCATCAGCATCTATGCCTCTTTTAATGCATCCCATTATTTCATTTGCCTTTGCAGCAGCTGCCTGACACTGGCCACTAAAAGTGAGCTTGTCGTCCGCCAATACACCCAGGTCTTTTTCAGTGACAGTTTTGCCTAGTGTTTTACAATTAAGCATATAATTATACATTTTATTTCCTCTGCCCAAGTGCATTACCTTACATTTATCCCCATTAAAGCTCATTTGCCATTTACCAGCCCAAGCTTCTAGTTTACATAGATCCTCCTGTAATATAAAATTGTCCTCCTCTGTATTGATTACCATGCAGAGTTTAGTGTCATCTGCAAATATTGAAATATTACTCTGTATGCCCCCTACAAGGTCATTAATAAATATGTTAAAAAGAAGGGGGCCCAATACTGACCCCTGTGGTACCCCACTGTTACCTGAGACCCAGTCTGAGTGTTTTCCATTAATAACCACCCTTTGTTTCCTATCACTGAGCCAATTCTTAACCCACATACATATATTTTCCCCTATCCCCATTGTTCTCATTTTATGTATCAACCTTTTGTGTGGAACCGTATCAAAAGCTTTTGAAAAGTCCATATACACAACATCCACTGCATTTCCTTGGTCCAGTCCGGAACTTGCCTCCTCATAAAAACTAATCAGATTAATTTGACAGGAACGGTCCCTGGTAAACCCATGTTGATATTGGGTCATGAGGTTATTCTTCTTCAGATACTCTAGTATAGCATCTCTTAGGAAACCCTCCAGGATTTTACCCACAGTAGAGGTTAAGCTTACCGGCCTATAATTTCCAAGTTCAGTTTTTGTCCCCTTTTTGAATATTGGCTCCACATTTGCTATACGCCAGTCCTGTGGTACAGACCCTGTTATTATGGAATCTTTAAAGCTTACAAATAATGGTCTATCTATGACGTTACTTAATTCCTGCAGTACTCGCTGGTGTATCCCATCCGGGCCTGGGGATTTGTCAACTTTAGTGATTTTTAGACGCCGCCACACTTCCTGCTGGGTTAAGCAAGTGACATTTACTGGAGAATTTTAGTTCTCACTAATCATGTTTTCTGTCATGCAATTTTCTTGTGTAAATACGGTTGAAAAAAACTCATTTAGCATATTGGCTTTTTCCTCATCCTCATCCACCATTTCACCCAGACTATTTTTAAGGGGGCCAACACTATCATTTTTTAGTTTCTTACTATTTATGTAGTTAAAGAATATTTTGGGGTTATTTTTACTTTCTCTGGCAATGATTCTCTCTGCCTCAATCTTTGCTGCCTTGATTTGGTTTTTACATAATTTATTTAATTTTCTATATTTATTTAATGCCTCATCACTACCTACTTGCTTTAGTTCTCTAAATGCTTTCTTTTTGTCACTTATTGCGCCCCTTACAGCTCTATTTAGCCATAGTGGTTTCCTCCTATTTCTATCATGTTTATTCCCATAGGGTATATATTGTACACAGGTCCTATTCAGGATGTTAATAAATGTCTCCCATTTGCTTTGTGTAGTTTTATGTCTCAGGATATCGTCCCAGTTTATTGCACTAAGATCATCTCTTAACCGTTGGAAATTTGCCTTCCTGAAATTTAGTATCCTTGTAAACCCTCTACTACACATCTTATTAAAGGATACATGAAAACGTATTATTTTGTGATCACTATTACCCAAGTGACCCCCAACTCGTATATTTGATATGCGGTCTGGCCTGTTGGTTAATATTAGGTCTAGCAGTGCCCCCCTTCTTGTTGGGTCCTGAACCAGTTGTGAAAGGTAATTGTCTCTCATAGTAGTCAAAAACCTATTTCCTTTGCTTGAACTACATGTTTCTGTCCCCCCAATGTATTTCAGGGTAGTTGAAGTCCCCCATAATAATGACTTCTCCTTGAGTCGCTGCTTCATCTATTCGCTTTACGAGGATATTCTCCGCTACTTGCATTATTTTTGGAGACTTATAACAAACTCCTATCAGTAATTTATTATTTTTTCCCCCTCCCCTTATCTCCACCCACAGGGACTCTACATTTTCATTAGATTCACATATATCCTCCCGCAAGACAGGTTTTAAGGATGATTTTACATATAAACACCCCCCCTCGCTTGTTTATACGCTCATTTGCACAACAGCATGTGAAATTGATTGTCAATCAGTGTTGCTTCCTAAGTGGACAGTTTGATTTCACAGAAGTTTCATTTACTTGGAGTTATATTCTGTTGTATAAGTGTTCCCTTTATTTTTTGGGCAGTGTATATGTAAGAGAATTGTAGAGGTAGGCCTCATACACACCCTGGAAAAATTAAAAGCGAGAGTCGGATGATGACCCTCTAGAAATTATAAGCAAGAGCCCCTGAATACCAGCTGTATGACACCTGACACCCTGCGGTATTGGCCCCCGGGAGGTTTTGGAACCGATTGGGGCAGATTAACTCCTTCAATACTGCTGTCAATCACCACAGCAGTATCTAAGTGGTTAAAAGTAGGTTAAAAGACCCCCTATGACTTGATAGTCCACCCTCGATCATAATCACAGGTGCCAATCATTGCATGGTGCCCTGAGGTCATCTGATGACACCAGGGTACGGTGGCCTGTGAGATCCTGCCATAAGCTGGGTCTAACAGGCACAGTCAGTGACTCATTGACAATTCTCCAGCAGAGCAGTACACGAGTACTGCAGTGCATGAAGCTAGTGATCAAAGTAAAAAATATTCATGTCCTACAATGGTACTAAGTGAAAAAGTAAAAAAAAAAATGACATAAAATGTGTAAAAAGTAAAAAAAAAAACACAAAAAAGCGCACACATATCACAAAAAGTTGTTTCGCCACTAAAAATGCAGCGTTTGTGTTAAATCAGAAATAAACAAAAAAAATGGACACATAATTGGTAACGCCGCGCCCGCAATGACCCGATCTATAAAACTGGCATGTTATTTATTTGGAAAGGCGAACACCATAAAAAAATAAAAATTTAAAACACTCCAAAAATGTTGCATTTTCACCATACTGACACACAAAAAAACTGAATAAAAAGCAAATAAATATATTGTGATGACACAGCATTTAATCTTAATTATGCCAAACTTAAATTCAGTAGGCCCAGAGATAAACGCTATTGCCTGAATATTGACTATTGAATTTATGTGTTTCTTTCTTCGGTTGCTCAAGAAACTTGGCCTATTGTCAAGTGAGTCTGAATGTTGTAACTTATCTGATATCTTTGGAGGACAGGAACACAGGATCATGGAACAATCGATGTTTGCTAATATGTTGATTATCCATTATCCATTATCCATTATATAAGTCTATGTAACTTGTTGACCTGCAAATCAGAGGAGAACAAACTAAGCAGATTGATTAAATACTCAAACATTGCGATTTGCGAGTTAATCTCATCCCACCTTCCCCTTGAACTGTGGATGATGACCTGAACCACAAATGTGGGTAGAAAAAGCCTATTTTCTATCCTTCTGTTACAAGAGAGTGACTTGACAGAACACAGCCAGGACATCATGACTCCATAGAGGAACACTGTATAGGACAGCTGCCAGGACACCATGGCTCCATCAAGAGGGACACCGATTTGACATTCTACAGGATGCCAGCCTTAAGGACCACAGCCCTAGCTGGAAGAATACAGATCTGCTCCATTGACCATAGTTGAACCCTTAAAGACGTCTTGAAGAATCTAGGTTGGGACAATCAGGTCACCTGGCCACATACATCACTGATCTCGGTTAGCTTTCTAAGCTTGTCATTACCTCCTCTCTGTGGGTGCCCGCCAAAAGGAGGGTGCCACTGGTGAGGGTAGTTGGCCTTGGAAATCCCGAAGTTGCAGCGGCTCAAATCCCGGCGAATCAGAGGAAGGGTGAGACTGTCATTTGCACCATCTTGGGTATTTTGCTGGGACTGGTCCATATTTTATTGATCGTTTGGTGGTTTAATAAAGTATTGCCACACTGTTTTACCCTCACCCTGTGTTGCCTGAGTAGAATTATGCCCACGGGCGTTCAGTGGGATGAGCCCTGGTCCATGCGGTCTCGGGCCAGCGGACGAGAGTACCCACTGCCCCACCCCCTCCCTTGTCTCCACATATATGTAAAAAAAATGGTACAATTCAAAATGCCAAACCGTCCCGCAAAAAACATCCCCTAATATGGCATATATTTGGAAAAAAAGTTATCGCTGTAATCGTACTGACCCGATGGACAAATCGGTCTTATCACTTTTACTGCACGGTGAACTGTGCAAAAAATATATAAAAAAACAATAATTGAATTGCTGGTTTTTATTCATTTAGTGTCTAAAAAAATCTGAATAAAAAGTGATCAAAAAAGTTATGTACCCCAAAATTGTAACAAAAAAATCTCCAGCTCATTGCGCAAAAAATAAACCCTAATACAGCTCTGCCAAAAAATAAAAAAGGTACAGCTCTCAGAACATGACGACAAAATTTTTATTTTTTTTATAAAAAAAAAAGCATTTGTACTGCGTGATAATAGCAAAACATAACAAAAAAAAGAAGATGTAAATCTGGTATCACTGACCCGAAGGTTAAAGCCGTCTGTGGTAAGACGACTCGCTCGGCCGCTCCCGGAAGTAGACACAGGAACCGAGTTTTCTCTGCAGGCTTTATTATATGGCATAAAGCCCTGCAACTCCAGCAAAAATAAACACGGCCTTACTTGCAAAACGACAAAATAAAAGATAAACAATAGCACAGTCCATATGTATGGGGGATATGCCCACACAGGGTGTAATCCCAGCCTTCAGCTCTGTCCTGAGCTGAAGCTTTCCCAGTCTGGAGACCTTGCCTCTCCAGACCACAACACAGAGAAAAAAACAGGCCTGAACATTTAAACCCTGCTCAGCCACACCCTGAGGGAAGGTATGGTGAATGACGTCCCTCCCATCTCTATGTCATTCACATAAAACCACACCTTTCAAAAGAGTTAACCCCCAGCATATAACATGCTGGCAGAAATTCAGTAGGTCTCAGTTCACACAGGAGAGCAACCTGAGTGACACATACCTCCCCTCGTATATTACACCAGTGACTCTGTCACACGTCTTATCACTAATACCGCACAGAAAATGACGCAAAATTAAAAATAATAAATATTCTTGTACTGCTGTCTATTTATTCATTCAACCTCCCAAAAATCAGAATAAGGCTTGGTTAACATTTATAATGCGCTCTCCGCTGAGCACTGACGTCCGGTTTTCTGTGTAAATCCCCAAAAAAACGCGATTCTGACAAAACCTCCAATGGAACCACTCACTGTAATGAGGCAGATGGAGCCCCTTTGGTCTCCGTCTGGTCTCGGTTCCGGCGGTGTCACATCATTTTAGGTGTCTTTTTAGTGCACGTGTGATTGACCACAGTTCTGTGAGTGCCTAAAAAGATGGTTACCACTGGAACTGGAGAGCAAACAGAGTCCAAATTGTCTCCATCGGCCTCATTATAGAGAGTGATTCCATTGGGAGATTCATCCGAATCACATTTTTGTGGGATTTACACGGAAACCCTGACGTAAGTGTTCAGCGTAGAACACAGCCTTATACTGAAAGCGATCAAAAAATGGTAAGTACCCCAAAATGTTACCAATAAAATCCCTAACTTATTCCGCACAAAACCAGCCCCCACTCAGGTCCGTCATCTGCCATTGGAAATATAGGGGATTCCCATGTTACTGGTAGAATACTCTGGAAAAGCGACACAGCTCCCAACCCCAAATAAAATCCAGTGAAGTCTGCTCTCCCAAATCCGCATGCCACCCTCCTTCTGAACCCCAATGTGCCTAAACCGCAGTAAGTGGCCACATGTTGGCATTATTGTAGTGTGGAGAGAGCACTTCATTTACATGGTGCATGACTCCAGAAACACAAACCGGGCGCAATGTATGGAGGCGCTTCAATATATGGGGGCACTACACTGCAAGGGGACACAATGTATGGGCACTAAACTGGCAGATTTGCAATTGTCCAGAGAAAAGGCCCAGCGTGGATGCTACAAATAGTCGCTGCAGCCATAGATTAATTCATTGAGAGGTGAAATTTCATTGAGAGGTGCAATTTCTATAATAGGGTTACTTTTGGGGTTTTTCTTCTATTCTGGTGACGCGCCCCTGGGCCTGTGTCGCGCTGCGTTGCGCACGCGGGAGCTTACCCGGAGCCGGATCTGTTGAGGGTTGTAGTCTCGTGGCGGTGACCCGGTCCGTGCCCAGGGAGTCAAACTGAGCGGCGATGTATCAGCGGTAGATGTTGGACGACTACGCCACCCGTTGAGTACAGCTAAGGAGCTGCTGCTGCAGGGCAGACCGCTGAGGCCGGTGGTAGGATTGTGCAGCGTGATAGTATAACCTCCAACGGGAGGGGTATGGCCTCAGGGCAGCCGACGTGGATGATGGGGGTAGCAGGAACCACTCGGAGACGGTACGGTGTAGTTCAGGGTCTTTACTGGTGACAAAGATAGACCCTCCCGGAGTACTGGCTAGCGATTGGGGCCTGGTCAGTCCTTGAGCAGATGGGTTCTCCCCTGGCCAGGCGGAGTTGTAGGCCTCCCAAACTAACTGTACTCTTCTGGTTACCTTGCTAGAGGCGGGTATAAGTAGCCCACGTCCCTCAGTGTACCGTGTGGTGCTCACCCGTATGGCCGGTGACTCGGGGCCTTCTAGTAGCTTCCGCTCCACGACGGCGGTGCTGGTCCCATGCGTGTGACCGTGCCTTCGGGTTTCTTGGCCAGAGGACCTGGAGTCCCCTGCCTGACGGATTCTGCTGCTGGGTAGGAGTTAGTCCCCACAGCCTCGGACTCCGGGTCCGGTAAGAAATCTTCTCAGTCAGGGCGAGCTCTGCAGCTGCCAGCCCCTGACTCCTTGTAACACTGCTCCCACAGAGCTCCTGATGTTCTGTTACTATATTTGCTTCTTTTCTCTGTCTCTACTTCTTCTCTACTCGCTAACCCTGCCTCAGCCCCAGTTTTATATAGGGGAAGTTCTTCCCCTCCCAGGACTGTGCAGGAGGTGTGGCATGCATAGGATTCCTGACCAAGAGACCTCCCACCTGCTCTCAGACGTAATATCTCTATCACTGTGGCAACCAGACCCCTGGGGTGTCACATTCCCCCCTAGTGAAATTTAGTACTCCGGGACTAAACATATTTTAGAAAAACATAACAAGATATAACAATAACAATACAATAAAGAACCACATAAAGGTGGTCACGGCATGTCCGTAACCGGGTGCAGTCTTTGAAGAAAGCAAGGTGTCCATTTCACCAAAACAGGGAGACGTAACCAGGTAGGGGTCTGTCCTGCCCCGAGTCCTTCACAGTCTTTAGTCCGTCCTGGGTTACGCTCCAACTATATACACAGGATTCCCGGTAAATCCACCAAAGACTCCTATAAACAACTAGAAACACATAATTATACACAAGCAACAAGAAAAACAGGTAACCACAAATAAAACAATTTATACACTTCAAATCCTCCAACGTGCGGGTAACTGGCCTCTAGTGGCCCTAGTGGACCTACGGAGCTGACTGTCTGGCCCTGAACTACAGGGTGTAGGAGCTGTCAAGGGTAAATTGGGCAGCTGTCTATGGGCCCTTTGGCTCACTAGGGATATGGCAGGCTCACTGCAAGCAGAGGGTTGATCCTCCTGATCTGCTGGTGTGGGGTCTTCTGCCTCCTGGACCGGCTGTTCTTCCAGCTCTACCTGTTGCTCCGTAAGTGCTTGGGATGCTGGTTGGAGGAAGGTGAGTACGGGTACCACAACTGCACCATTGACTTGAGTCCAAGACCGAGGGAAGTCTCCGAGCACAGTACTAACCATATCTCCCCTTTCCTCTACGGGTCGATGGTCTTCTTGTTCCTCTTCAGGGTTCCGTAGCTGTTCAGGACACTTCTTCAGGTGATCCCGGGATACAATGGCTGTGGTCTCCCCTCCGTCTTTACTGATGGTACAGACCTTCGGGTTCTCGTGGCTTGAGGGCAGTACGGTGTACAGGTCCTTCTCCCACTGGTCGTCCAACTTGTGGAGCCGTCTTTTCCTCTTCAAGACCTGCTCTCCGGGCACCAGGGGAACAGCGGGAGCATACTGGTTGTAAGTTTTCTCTTGTCTCTCCCTAGCCTGACAGAGACTTCGCTCCACACTCTCCTGTACTTTCCGGTACTGCTGCTGCCTCTCTGTGTCCCAGTCTGCTTCTGGTGAAGTGTCCTCGGGTGTCAGGACTCCCATTTCCAGGTCAACAGGTAACTTACCAGGTCTCGCCCTCATTAGGTAAGCCGGGGTACAGTTGGTGGAACCTACCGGGATGTGGTTGTATAGGTCCACCAGATCGGGCAGCTTCTCAGGCCACAGACTGCGTTCTTCCAGGGGCAACGTTTTCAGAAGATCCATTACCACCTGGTTCATTTTCTCACAAAGTCCATTAGTTTGCGGATGATAGGGTGTCGTCCTTATCTTCCGGCAGCCATACAGATTGCAGAATTCCTTGAAGACCTCCGCTTCAAAGGCAGGTCCCTGGTCCGTCAGCACTTGGTCCGGGTACCCGTGTGGACGGCAGAAGTGCTGCTGGAAGGCTCTAGCTGCTGTTTGAGCCGTTAAGTCCTTGACGGGGACGACAACCAAGAACCGGGAGTAATGATCCACGATGGTTAACGCGTAGACGTAGCCACTTCTGCTTGGGGTCAGTTTTACATGATCCAAGGCTACCAGTTCCAACGGCTGCCGGGTGACGATGGACTGCAGGGGAGTCTTCTGGCTGGCACGGTCCATCCCCCTCAGGTTGCACGGGCCACAGTCTCTGCACCACCTCTCGATGGTTCCCCTCATGCCTACCCAGTGGAACCGCCCGCGCAGCAGGAACTCCAGCTTCTTCCATCCGAAATGCCCAGCTCCATCGTGGTATGCCTCCATCACCATGGCTGCGTCTCGTCGTGGCACCACTACTTGCCAGATTAGTTCATGCGTCCGGGAGTTAACCATTCTGCGGCACAACTTCCCCTTGTAAAGGAACAGTCTACTCTTTTCTGCCCACAGTTGCTTGGCTTCCTCCGGAGTGTCTGGGTCAAGGCGAGCCTCTGGCCGAGTCAGCATCTCCTTCACCAGCCGGACGGCAGGGTCACTGTCTTGCGTTTCCGCCCAGTTGTAGTGAGGTAAGGGGTTAAGCGTAGCGCCTTGCTTACTCCTTACCCGATGGGAATACTGGATAGTCCCATGACGGTGAAACGCGGGGAGTTCGACTTCTTCCAGTCCCTCTGGATCTTCTCCTACGTCCGGTAGGTTTGGCATCCTGGACAGGGCGTCCGCGTTGGTATTGGAGCGTCCTGCCCGGTATTTGATGGTGAACTCGTAGTTGGACAGGCGGGCCATCCATCTCTGCTCTAGGGCACCGAGTCTTGCCGTGTCCAGGTGTGTCAACGGGTTGTTATCCGTGTACACGACGAACCGGGAAGAAGCGAGGTAGTGCTTAAAGCGTTCGGTGACTGCCCACACCACTGCCAGGAACTCTAGCTTAAATGAGCTGTAATTCTCAGGGTTTCTTTCGGTGGGTCGCAGTTTTCGGCTGGCGTAAGCGATTACTCGCTCCTTCCCCTGCTGGATCTGGGACAACACGGCTCCTAGCCCGATGTTACTTGCATCGGTGTAGAGGATAAAGGGCTGGCTGTAATCCGGGTACGCCAGGATTTCATCCCCCGTGAGGGCCATCTTCAGCTGGCGGAAGGACTCTTCTTCCAACTTCTCCCATCTGAAGGGCGGCTTCTGGTTCTTGGCCTTCCGGGACTGGCCTATCAGGAGGTCCTGCATAGGAGCTGCCTTTTTGGTGAAACCGGGGATGAACCTGCGGTAGTAGCCTACCAACCCGAGGAACTGCCGCACTTCCTTTACACTGGAGGGACTTGGCCATTCCTTAATTGCGGTGATCTTATCAGGGTCGGGAGCCACTCCGTCAGCGCTCACCACGTGTCCCAGGTACTGCACCTTTGGTTTCAGGAGGTGACACTTGGAGGGTTTCACCTTTAGGCCGTAGCTTGCCAGAGCTTCGAACACTTCCGCCAGGTGTTTCAGGTGGTCTTCATAAGTCTTAGAATATACGATGACATCGTCCAGGTACAACAGGACCGTCTCGAAGTTTCTGTGGCCCAGACAGCACTCCATTAATCGTTGGAAGGTTCCTGGTGCGTTGCAGAGTCCGAACGGCATACAGGTAAACTCGCTAAGTCCCATCGGGGTGGTGAATGCGGTCTTCTCCCGGTCCGCCTCTGCTACAGGAACCTGCCAGTACCCACTAGTGAGATCCAAGGTAGAGAAGAAGTTAGCAGATCTTAAAGCAGCCAAAGACTCCTCTATCCTTGGTAAGGGGTACGCATCCTTGTGTGTGATACGGTTGATTTTCCGGTAATCTACACACATCCTCATGGTGTTGTCTTTCTTTTTGACTAAGACTAGTGGAGCTGCCCAGGGGCTACAGCTATCCCTGATCACCCCAGCCTCCTTCATGTCTCTAAGCATCCCCTTGGCGTGTTGGTAGTGTGCAGGGGGTACGGGTCGATACCTCTCTTTTATGGGAGGATGGTCTCCCGTGGGGATGTGGTGTTCTACCCCCTTGACTCGCCCGAAGTCTAACGGGTGTTTACTAAACACTCTCTCGTACTCTTGAACCACCCGATAGACTCCCTGTTTCTGGTGTGAGGGAGTGGAGTCAGTACCCAAATGTAGTTGCTGACACCAGTCCTCCATTGTTTTCTTAGAGCCGTTACCTTCCTCCGGGTGAGATGGAGGCAAGGGTTCCACAGATTGTATAGCATTTTGGTTAATGGTATATAATTTGGCTAGCGTGGCATACCGGGGCAGGTACACTTCCCTCTTCCCGATATTGATTATGCGAACGGGCACCCTCCCATGGCGTACATTAACCACCCCCCATGCTGTCAAGATGGTGGGCCTACTGTCTGAGTAAACTGGTTCTACCATTGCCTGGTAATCTCTACCTCTCAGACCAATAGCTGCCCGGCACCAAATCATCATTTCACTTTTTGGGGGCATGGCAATAGGGAAAGGGTCACACATTCTCACGCTACCAATCTCACCGCCGGAGAGTTCCACCTGTTGCCGTCGCATCAGTGCCCGGATCTCTTTTTGGAGCACTCGCTGCTCGCCGGAGCTGGCGTTCTTGGCAACCTGCTGTAAAAGGAAAATCACCTCTGCAAGACAATTTTCAATTACATTAGTTCCTAGAGTTATCTTTGGGTGACTCTCGTGTTTGTCAATGTCTACAATGATCAGTCCCTGTGCTGCCAGTTCGACTCTACCGATTTTAATGGTCACCTCTTTAAATCCAATCTGTGGCACGGGCTGACCATTGCTGGCGATGATACTCAAGTCGTCGTCAGGGTAGCGGGTGATATCCGAATCATTCCAGTACTGCTTGAAGAGCACGTACGGGATGGTGGTGACCTGTGACCCGGTGTCCAGTAGGGCACTCATAGGAATGCCATCCAGTACCACGGGTAAGACTGGACGTCCTCCCACATATTTGTCGCGCCAGTTCGATGGGCCTGGTGATCTTTTTCCTGGGGGTTGGCCCTCTACCCCAGGTTGTGCCAGTTTAAAGGACAGTACCTTGCCATATGTCCGGGTTGATTGCAGCGGCGGCAGATGGGTCGTTGTATCGGTCGCTGGGTCTCCCTCTGGCCGGTGGGGTCCTACTTGGTCGACGCCACGGGATGTCCTCCGGTCCGGATGCCAGCTGGATCTTCCCTGGAGTGGAAACCTGTAAAGACTGCACAGTTCGGGTTAGCGCAGCAACGCTTTTAGCTAGCTCTTGGACCTGATGGTGCAGGTCTGGAGCCGGGTCATTGTTCAAAGCCTGCGCATCAGCTCCCACAGGCCCTGCCGACAAGGGTGCCGCCTCCTGGTGGTAAGTGGTAGTGGGGCGTCTGTGGGTCACAACGCCACCTGGTGCCGGTTCTCGGAGCACCCGGATGGCTCTGTCCTTGAACTGTGCAAATCCCAGATGAGGGTCCTGTAAGGCCATTGCCCGCAAGTGGGTTCGGTGGGCATTGGAATATAAACCCTCTATAAATTGTTCAGTCAACAGCCTGTCCTCGTCTCCCACGCCGTCAGGGTCGGTCTGCTTAATGGCTCTCAGGGCCTCTTGTAGGTTCAGGGCATAGTCCCTTATACTCTCGTATGCTCGCTGCTTGCACCCGTAGAATCTAAGCTTGATCTCGGCTGAGGTGCGGGTATCAAAGGTGTCCCTCAGCCGGGTTAGTATCCCTGCGACAGTCCTCCCCCCAGGTGGCCAGGACTTTACCTCCCTTCGGGCTGCCCCAGTTAATTGGGCCACCAGGATGCTCACTTTTTGCTCTTCTGTGAGGGGGTACACCTGGAAGAGGCTATCCAGCTTTTCTCTAAAGTCATGCAGGGTATGTGACTCCCCTGAGTACTGGGGTAGCCAGGCCGCTCCCGGGATATAGGGCATGGTGAAAGGCATGACTGCAGCAGCGGTGGCGCTGGCGGGGGTTGAGGCAGTGAAGCTCTCCTCCGTATCCGACATCCTCCTCCCCCCTAGTGGACCGTGGCCTACCTTGCGATGATCCTCTTCCGTAGGCCGCGGCTCCGCAGTAGATCGTCAGGGTTGAGGACCTTCCGTCGCGCTCCTGTGACGTCGGCGTCTGCTGGGCTCCTTCCAGGACCTTACGCGACGTCCGGACGTGAGGCGGGGCTTCAGTTCTCGCGCGCTTTCGGAGTCCACGCCCCTCTTCTTCCCGCGCGACGTCTTCAAGATGGCGTCCAACGGCGGAAAAACTCCACGGAAGGCGGGAAGAAGGCTGAAAATGGCGCCGGATGGCGGGAATCTTCACCGATGGCGGGAAGAAGGCTGAAGATGGCGCCGGATGGCGGGAATCTTCACCACAGGTAAGTTTGAACAGTCTTTTTCAGGCACGCAGTACCCGGTGGTTGCGGGCACGAAATCCTGCCGACTACGCCAAAAGTTGACACGCCCCTGGGCCTGTGTTGCGCTGCGTTGCGCACGCGGGAGCTTACCCGGAGCCGGATCTGTTGAGGGTTGTAGTCTCGTGGCGGTGACCCGGTCCGTGCCCAGGGAGTCAAACTGAGCAGCGATGTATCAGCGGTAGATGTTGGACGACTACGCCACCCGTTGAGTACAGCTAAGGAGCTGCTGCTGCAGGGCAGACCGCTGAGGCCGGTGGTAGGATTGTGCAGCGTGATAGTATAACCCCCAACGGGAGGGGTATGGCCTCAGGGCAGCCGACGTGGATGATGGGGGTAGCAGGAACCACTCGGAGACGGTACGGTGTAGTTCAGGGTCTTTACTGGTGACAAAGATAGACCCTCCCGGAGTACTGGCTAGCGATTGGGGCCTGGTCAGTCCTTGAGCAGATGGGTTCTCCCCTGGCCAGGCGGAGTTGTAGGCCTCCCAAAATAACTGTACTCTTCTGGCTACCTTGCTAGAGGCGGGTATAAGTAGCCCACGTCCCTCAGTGTACCGTGTGGTGCTCACCCGTATGGCCGGTGACTCGGGGCCTTCTAGTAGCTTCCGCTCCACGACGGCGGTGCTGGTCCCATGCGTGTGACCGTGCCTTCGGGTTTCTTGGCCAGAGGACCTGGAGTCCCCTGCCTGACGGATTCTGCTGCTGGGTAGGAGTTAGTCCCCACAGCCTCGGACTCCGGGTCCGGTAAGAAATCTTCTCAGTCAGGGCGAGCTCTGCAGCTGCCAGCCCCTGACTCCTTGTAACACTGCTCCCACAGAGCTCCTGATGTTCTGTTCCTATATTTGCTTCTTTTCTCTGTCTCTACTTCTTCTCTACTCGCTAACCCTGCCTCAGCCCCAGTTTTATATAGGGGAAGTTCTTCCCCTCCCAGGACTGTGCAGGAGGTGTGGCATGCATAGGATTCCTGACCAAGAGACCTCCCACCTGCTCTCAGACGTAATATCTCTATCACTGTGGCAACCAGACCCCTGGGGTGTCACACTGGCACCTTAAGGGCTCTGCAAACATCGCCCACAAACTATTCTAAGGCTACAAAATCCAAATAGCGCTCCTTCCTTCTCAGCCCTGATATGTGGCCAAACAGAGTCTCTGTCATATGGGGCATCACCGCATTCGAAAGAAATTGTGCAATAAATTGTGGGGTCCAGTTCAACTACTAACCCTTGTCTAAGTGACAAATTTGCAAGATGCTGCCACCACCATGTTTCACTGTTGGGATTGTATTGGGCAGGTGATGAGCAGTGCCTGGTTTTCTCCACACATACCGCTTAGAATTGTCACCAAAAAGTTCTATCTTTGTCTTACCAGACCAGAGAATCTTATTTCTCATAGTCTGGGAGTCCTTCATGTGTTTTTGAGCAAACTCTATGCGGGCTTTCATTTGTCTTGCACTGAGGAGAGGCTTCCATCGGGCCACTCTGCCATAAAAACCCAACTGGTGGAGCGCTGCAGTGATAGTTGACTTTGTGGAACTTTCTCCCATCTCCCTACTGCATCTCTGGAGCTCAGCTACAGTGATCTTGGGGTTCTTCTTTACCTCTCTCACCAAGACTCTTCTCCCACGATTGCTCAGTTTGGCTTGACGGCCAGGTCTAGGAAGACTTCTGGCGGTCCCAAACTTCTTCCATTTAAGAATTATGGAGGCCACTGTGCTCTTAGGAGCCTTGAGTAATGCAGAAATTCTTTTGTAACCTTGGCCAGATCTATGCCTTGCCACAATTCTGACTCTGAGCTCCTTGAGCAGTTCCTTTGAGCTCATGATTCTCATTTGGTCTGACATGCACTGTGAGCTGTGAGGTCTTATATAGACAGGTGTGTGCCTTTCCAAATCAAGTCCTATCAGTTTAATTAAACACAGCTGGACTCCAATGAAGGAGTAGAACCATCTCAAGGAGGATCACAAGGAAATGGACAGCATGTGACTTAAATATGAGTGTCTGAGCAAAGGGTCTGAATAATTATGACCATGTGATATTTCAGTTTTTCTTTTTTAATAAATTTGCAAAAATTTCTACATTTCTGTTTTTTTTCAGTCAAGATGGGGTGCAGAGTGGACTTTAATGGGAAAAAAATGAACATTTTAGAATTTACCAAATGGCTGCAATGAAACAAAGAGTGAAACATTTAAAGTAGTCTGAATACTTTACGTACCCACTGTATTCAAATGGAATCTGCGTTCTAAAAGCCGAGTAGCGCTCCTTCCCATCCAATCCCTGCTGTGTGCTCAAACAGTAGTGTATAACCACATATGGGGTACAGCCACGGTCAGTAAAAATTGCATAGCAAATTATGGGGTCCATTTTCTCCTATTACCACTAGTGGAAATAATAAATTTGGTGTCAAAACAGTATTTTAGTGGGGAAAAATATTTTTTTCTCTTTCCACATCTAAATGTTATAAAGTTTCATTATTTACCTGTAAGTTAAAAATAATAAATACACCCCTAGATGAATTCTTTCAGGGGTCTACTTTCCAAAATGGAGTCACTTATAGGGGGGGTTTACACTGTTTTGGCATGTTAGTGTCACAGGTGTGTCAGATGTAACAGACAGTCGCTCTGCATCTAGCTGCAGAAGGTCACTGTGTTTGGCATTGCAGATGCCTTCTTAATCTTTCTGACTTTTGGACCCAGCGGTCCTCCCTCCTGCTCTGATTGACATACCCTGGTCTGGGTGTTTATAAACTCTGTCTGCTACAGGGAGTCGCCAGCGATATTCTCATTTTCCCTTGTGAAGGCTTGGAGCTATAGCAGTCGGCTTGCTTCCTCTGTGGTGCCCTTGGAGGACGTTTGGTGTTATCTCTCTGGTGTCTGCTCAAGCTAAGTTATCCCCCCTTTGTTTCTCTCCCTTGTTGTCTTTAGTTTATACTGGGGACTGACCAGTGCTCACCTACCCCCCTATCCAGGGATATACAGGGCTTAGGTTTCTTGCTCGGCGATTGGTGTGGAACCAATATAGGGATGGTAGGGTAAGCAGGGTGTTATTAGATCAGCCTCGGGGTCCCCATTCCCCCTTTCCCTAGTGTCTGGGCTCCCTTCCGCTCATCCCTTCTTGTTGTACTTAGTCTTCCCCACTCTGTGCGTGACAGTTAGGGCCCCTGCAAATGTGACATGGCATTCACAATCTATTCCAGACAAATTTACGCTCCAAAAATCAAATAGCGCTCTTTCCTTTCTGAGCCCTGCCATGTGTCCAAAAGTTTTTGACCACATATGGTGTGTCTTCGTGTTCGGAAGAAATTGCGTAACAAATTATGGGGTCCAATTTTTGCTATTATCCATTGTGAAAATTACAAATATGGGGCTAAAACAACATTTTCGTTTCCACATCCACATTTTAAAAAGTTCTGTGAAGCACTTAGGGGGTCAACAAGCTCAACACACCACTAGATGAATTCCTTAATGAATCTAGTTTCCAAAATGGGGTCACTTTTGGAGGGTTTCTGCTGTGTTTGGTACCTCGGGGGCTTTGCAAATGTGACATGGTGTCTGCATTCTATTCCAGTCAAATTTACATTCCAAATACCAAATATCGCTTCTTCCCTTCCAAGCCCTGCCGTGTGTCCAAACAGATTTTTTTGACTGTGTTTGGTATCACCGCAATCAGAAGAAAGTAGGTAACAAACTGTGGGTCCACTTTTTCATGGTACCTCTTGCAAAAGTGAAAAATTTGGGGCAACATTTTTGTCAAAAATTGAAATTTTTCAATATAATGTTATCAAATATGTAGTACCTGTAAGTTCAAAATGCTCACTATACCCATGGATAAAAACCTTGAGGGGTGCAGTTTCCAAAATGGGGTCGCTTGTGAGGGGTTTCTGCTGTTTGGGTGCCTTAGAGGCCGTGCAAATGCGACACGGTGCCTGCAAATTATTTCAGCCAAATTTGTGTTTCAAAATTCAAATGATGCTCCTTCCCTTCCGAGCCCTGTCGTTTGTCAAAACAGAGGTATCTGACCACATATGGGGAATAAGCACGCTCAGAAGAAACTTGGTAACAAGTGGGGTCAATTTTATTGTGCTATTCCTTGCAAAAGTGAAAAAAATGGGGCTAAAGCAACATTTTAGAGTAAAAATGAAATTTTTCTATTTGACTTTGTATTAATTCCTGTATAGGTCCAGAAGAGTTAACAAAAATTCCTGACAGCAGTTTTGAAATATTTAAGGGGTGCGTTTTTTTAAATAGTATCACTTTTGGGGAGTTTCCAATATATAAGCCCTTCAAAGTCTATTGAAATGTGAAACAGGTTTTGTAAATTTCTTGAAAAAAATGAGAAATTGCTATTAAACTTTTAATCACTCTAACATACTAAAAAAATAAAATGACATTTGAAAAATGATGCTGATGTAATGTAGACATAAGGGAAATGTCGTCTATTAATGACTAACTGGTTTAGGGATATAATGATTGAAAGTTTGAAAATTGAAAGTTTTTCAAAATTTTCTCTAAAATTCCGATATTTTCCCAAATAAATGCAAAAAATATCGACCTAAATTTACTACTAAAATAGACTACAAAACCTCCTCAGCTGGGATACGTTGAAGCGTTAGAGAGTTATTACCACATATAGTGACACCGGACAGAGTTCAAAAATTTGGCCTGGTCATTAAAGGGAATCTGTCAGCAAGTTTTTGCTATATAATCTGAAGACAGCATGAGGTAAGCCACGGACACACTATCAGTATTTTTGGAGGAAAATGGGGGGTGCATCTTATAGTCCGAATGTTGTGGGGGGTATATATATATATATATATACACTGTGTGGGGTGTGGGGGGAGCGGTAACGGCGGAGGAGCGGGGCACAGGAGGCAGCTGCCGCCTGCTGCAGCCTACACTGTCCCCGCTGCTAAAGAAAATTAATATTCACTGCTCTCCACGCCCATGGGGCGTGGGGAGCAGTGAATATTCATGCTCCTTAATAGCGGAACACAGTGTAGCCGCAGCGCGGCTCCTGCTGTTGCCGGAATCACCTGTGTCCGCTGTTAAAGGGCATGAATATTCAACCTCTCTCCACGCCCATGGGAGTGGAGAGGGGTGAATATTCATGCCCTTTAATAAGCGGATACACGCAATAGCCCGGCAGCAGCAGGAGCCGCGCTGCGGCTACGCTGCGTGCCGGCTATTAAGGAGCATGAAGTCACTGCTCCCTGCACCCACAGTCCTGGCGTGGGGAGCAGTGACTTCCGGCAGCTGATCTCTCCATGTGAGCCGCGCATGGTAGTGACGTCATGCGCGGCCCACATGGAGAGATCAGTGCGGGCAGACAGGATGCAGCGCTGGAGAAGAGAAGAAAGGTGAGTAGGAGTGTTTATTTTTTTATGTGCAGCCTGGTGGAGATTAGGGGGACCATGCATACTAGGATAAGGATGAGGGGGCCATACATACAAGGGTAAGGATGAGGGGTGCCATGCATACCAGGATAACCCTGATGGGGGCATACATAACAGGATAAAGATGAGGGGGCCATACATACCAGGAAAAGGATGAGGGGCCATACATACCAGGATAAGGATGAGGGGTGCTATGCATACCAGGATAGGGATCAGGGGTGCCATGCATACCAGGATAGGGATTAGGGGTGCCATGCATACCAGGACAGGGATGAGGGGTGCCATGCATACCAGGATGGGGATGAGGGGGTGCCATGCATACTAGGATGGGGATTGCTGTGCCATGCATACCAGGATGGGGATGAGGGGTGCCATGCATACCAGGATAGGGATGAGGGGTGCCATGCATACCAGGACAGGAATGAGGGGTGCCATGCATACCAGGATAGGGATGAGGGGTGCCATGCATACCAGGATAAGGATGAGGGGTGCCATGCATACCAGGATGGAGGGATGCCAGGCATACCAGGATGGGGATGGGGACCACATATAAAAGGAAGGGGGGGGCACATATACCAGGATGGGGGATATTGTCAGAATTGTGTGACATTACCCCTATACCAGTGTCAGCAGAAGACCCCCTCCCCCTTAAAAGTGTATCATGACCACATTTTTTGCTTAAATTTTTATTTTTTTATTTTCCTCCTCTAAGGCTAAGTGCCCACGTTGCGGAACTGAAGCATATTTTTTACGCTTCTCCCTGGCGGGAAAATCGCATGTGGATTTTACATGCGGTTTTCCCGCCAGGTAGAAGCGTTTGTGAGACGTCTTTGCAGCGTCTTTGCTTGCATTTCCGCATGCGGGTTATCAAGCACTTCTCCAAGTGATTTAAGCATCACTTGGAAAAGTGCTTGACAACTTGTTCACACTATATAAATCCATGCAACCGGCATGGATTTATATAGTGTGACCAAGTAATAGTTAAAAAAAAAGAATCAGAATGGTAAAAAATAAAAAAATAAAGTTTATACTCACCTTCCGATGCATTCTCTGCCCCGTCAGGAGTGTTGAGCGGCTCACGCTGTTGTGTGCAGGACCTGCGGTGAAGTCATTGAGTCATGTGATGGGTCACATGACTCAATGACGTGGCAGGTCCTTCACACAACAGCGCGACGGAGGGAAAACATCAGAAGATAAGTATAAACTTTATTTTATTCTTTTTTTTTACAGGTTCTTTGGTACCCAGGTCTGGATGAGAGTCTCCTCTCCTCCAGACTTGGGTACCATCCGCACATTGATTCCGCTGCGCTTCCGTAAAATTAATGAACATGCTGCGGATTTTTGACCGCAGCATATACGCTGCGGAAAAATCCGCAGCATAATCATTGACATTGCGGAATGCCATTGGGGACCATGGGGTGCGGATATACATGCGTTTTACAAGCGTTTACGCTGCGGAAATTCCGCAGCATATACGCTTGTAATACGCAACGTGGGCACGCAGCCTAAAACCTAGGTGAGTCTTATGGTCCGGTGCGTCTTATAGTCCGAAAAATACGGTATATACAGTAGAGACCAAAAGTTTGGACACACCTTAATTCATAGTTTTGATGCCTTCAGTGTGAATGTACAATTTTCAAAGTCATGAAAATATAGAAAAATCTTTAAATGAGAAGGTGTGTCCAAACTTTTGGTCTGTTCTGTACTGGTTTTCTGCACCATTATTCCTTCTACTCATTCTCTATATGTCAACCAGGGCTGCTTCTATCATGAGGTGAGATGAGCATCTTGCCCCAGGCGCTGGTTGGAGCTGTGTGAGAGGGGTGGCAGAATGCGGCTGCTGCCCCCTCAGAGACACTAGACACAGGCCTGTAGGCGGCTGCTGCCCCCTCAGAGACACTAGACACAGGCCTGTAGGCGGCTGCTGCCCCCTCAGAGACACTAGACACAGGCCTGTAGGCTGCTGCTGCCCCCTCAGAGACACTAGACACAGGCCTGTAGGCTGCTGCTGCCCCCTCAGAGACACTAGACACAGGAATGTAGGCGGCTGCTGCCCCCTCAGAGACACTAGACACAGGCCTGTAGGCTGCTGCTGCCCCCTCAGAGACACTAGACACAGGCCTGTAGACGGCTGCTGCCCCCTCAGAGACACTAGACACAGGCCTGTAGGCAGCTGCTGCCCCCTCAGAGACACTAGACACAGGCCTGTAGGCGGCTGCTGCCTCCTCAGAGACACTAGACACAGGCCTGTAGGCGGCTGCTGCCCCCTCAGAGACACTAGACACAGGCCTGTAGGCGGCTGCTGCCCCCTCAGAGACACTAGACACAGGCCTGTAGACGGCTGCTGCCCCCTCAGAGACACTAGACACAGGCCTGTAGACGGCTGCTGCCCCCTCAGAGACACTAGACACAGGCCTGTAGGCGGCTGCTGCCCCCTCAGAGACACTAGACACAGGCCTGTAGACGGCTGCTGCCCCCTCAGAGACACTAGACACAGGCCTGTAGACGGCTGCTGCCTCCTCAGAGACACTAGACACAGGCCTGTAGGTGGCTGCTGCCCCCTCAGAGACACTAGACACAGGCCTGTAGGCGGCTGCTGCCCCCTCAGAGACACTAGACACAGGCCTGTAGGCGGCTGCTGCCCCCTCAGAGACACTAGACACAGGCCTGTAGGCGGCTGCTGCCTCCTCAGAGACAGTAGACTCAGGCCTGTAGGCGGCTGCTGCCCCCTCAGAGACACTAGACACAGGCCTGTAGGCTGCTGCTGCCCCCTCAGAGACACTAGACACAGGCCTGTAGGCTGCTGCTGCCTCCTCAGAGACACTAGACACAGGCCTGTAGGCGGCTGCTGCCCCCTCAGAGACACTAGACACAGGCCTGTAGGCGGCTGCTGCCCCCTCAGAGACACTAGACACAGGGCTGTAGGCGGCTGCTGCCTCCTCAAAGACACTAGACACAGGCCTGTAGGCGGCTGCTGCCCCCTCAGAGACACTAGACACAGGCCTGTAGGCGGCTGCTGCCCCCTCAGAGACACTAGACACAGGCCTGTAGGCTGCTGCTGCCTCCTCAGAGACACTAGACACAGGCCTGTAGGCGGCTGCTGCCCCCTCAGAGACACTAGACACAGGCCTGTAGGCGGCTGCTGCCTCCTCAGAGACACTAGACACAGGCATGTAGGCTGCTGCTGCCCCCTCAGAGACACTAGACACAGGCCTGTAGGCAGCTGCTGCCCCCTCAGAGACACTAGACACAGGCCTGTAGGCGGCTGCTGCCTCCTCAGAGACACTAGACACAGGCCTGTAGGCGGCTGCTGCCCCCTCAGAGACACTAGACACAGGCCTGTAGGCGGCTGCTGCCCCCTCAGAGACACTAGACACAGGCCTGTAGACGGCTGCTGCCTCCTCAGAGACACTAGACACAGGCCTGTAGGCGGCTGCTGCCCCCTCAGAGACACTAGACACAGGCCTGTAGGCAGCTGCTGCCCCCTCAGAGACACTAGACACAGGCCTGTAGGCGGCTGCCAGTCACAGTGTATCAGACAGAGGGGCGAGATCGCAGAGCATAGGGGGGCGCTCCAATGCTGGCTCCATACTCAGGGGCAGCGTCGTACTGCTGAGCCTCGGGCCCACCAGAGGAAATTATTCCTGGGGCCCAATATGTAACTACATAGAAATAATACAAGCCCCCCAATTGTGAGATAAAATATGCTAGTATTGTGGTGTAACATAAAAACACAATGGTTCACATTTATCAAAAATGGCAGAATTTGAGCAAAATCTTTTGTACTCACTTCAACTCCATTATTCCATATTTATCACATTTCGTCACTAATGATACATTTGGTGCAAATTATTTAAGCACAACATTTTAGGCATGGTAGCACACTTCTCAATGTTAAAAAAGAGCTGACATCCAGTGGGTCAAATGTTGCATAGTAATATAATTTTGTACAAATTGCAACTTTTTCTGCATGTAAAAATGGTTTTAATATGAATGCATTTGTTCCGTGCCTTATTAAGACAGACAGTGCCAGGGTGCTCCTGTCCCCAGGCACATACATCAAATCAATTCGAAATATATTAATCCCTTGGCACAGATGAACATACAGTACCAGTACGTCCACAGCAGGGTCCACGTGTGTGCAGTTGGCTCAGGAGTGGAGACCAATTCACACGCAACATACAGCGGGCATGTGCCTGTATGGTGACCATTCAGCTGTGCACACGCAACATACAGCGGGCATGTGCCTGTATGGTAACCATTCAGCTGTGCACACACAACATACAGCGGGCATGTGCCTGTATGGTGACCATTCAGCTGTGCACACGCAACATACAGCGGGCATGTGCCTGTATGGTGACCATTCAGCTGTGCACACGCAACATAGAGCGGGCATGTGTCTGTATGGTGACCATTCAGCTGTGCACACGCAACATACAGCGGGCATGTGCCTGTATGGTGACCATTCAGCTGTGCGCACACAACATACAGCGGGCATGTGCCTGTATGGTGACCATTCAGCTGTGCACACACAACATACAGCGGGCATGTGCCTGTATGGTGACCATTCAGCTGTGCACACGCAACATACAGCGGGCATGTGCCTATATGCTGACCATTCAGCTGTGCGCACGCAACATACAGCGGGCAAGTGCCTGTATGGTGACCATTCAGCTGTGCACACACAACATACAGCGAGCATGTGCCTGTATGGTGACCATTCAGCTGTGCACACACAACATACAGCGGGCATGTGCCTGTATGGTGACCATTCAGCTGTGCACACGCAACATACAGCGGGCATGTGCCTGTATGGTGACCATTCAGCTGTGCACACGCAACATACAGCGGGCATGTGCCTGTATGGTGACCATTCAGCTGGGCACACACAACATACAGCGGGCATGTGCCTGTATGGTGACCATTCAGCTGTGCACACGCAACATACAGCGGGCATGTGCCTGTATGGTGACCATTCAGCTGTGCACATGCAACATACAGCGGGCATGTGCCTGTATGGTGACCATTCAGCTGTGCGCACACAACATACAGCGGGCATGTGCCTATATGGTGACCATTCAGCTGTGCGCACGCAACATACAGCGGGCATGTGCCTGTATGGTGACCATTCAGCTGTGCACACGCAACATACAGCGGGCATGTGCCTGTATGGTGACCATTCAGCTGTGCACACGCAACATACAGCGGGCATGTGCCTGTATGGTGACCATTCAGCTGTGCACACGCAACATACAGCGTTCATGTGCCTGTATGGTGACCATTCAGCTGTGCACACGCAACAAACAGCAGGCATGTGCCTGTATGGTGACCATTCAGCTGTGCACACGCAACATACAGCGGGCATGTGCCTGTATGGTGATCATTCAGCTGTGCACACGCAACATACAGCGGACATGTGCCTGTATGGTGACCATTCAGCTGGGCACCCACAACATACAGTGGGCATGTGCCTGTATGGTGACCATTCAGCTGTGCACACGCAACATACAGCGGGCATGTGCCTGTATGGTGACCATTCAGCTGTGCGCATGCAACATACAGCGGGCATGTGCCTGTATGGTGACCATTCAGCTGTGCACACACAACATACAGCGGGCATGTGCCTGTATGGTGACCATTCAGCTGGGCACACGCAACATACAGCGGGCATGTGCCTGTATGGTGACCATTCAGATGTGCGCACGCAACATACAGCGGGCATGTGCCTGTATGGTGACCATTCAGCTGTGCACACGCAACATACAGCGGTCATGTGCCTGTATGGTGACCATTCAGCTGTGCGCATGCAACATACAGCGGGCATGTGCCTGTATGGTGACCATTCAGCTGTGCACACACAACATACAGCGGGCATGTGCCTGTATGGTGACCATTCAGCTGGGCACACGCAACATACAGCGGGCATGTGCCTGTATGGTGACCATTCAGCTGTGCGCACGCAACATACAGCGGGCATGTGCCTGTATGGTGACCATTCAGCTGTGCACACGCAACATACAGCGGTCATGTGCCTGTATGGTGACCAGTCAGCTGTGCGCATGCAACATACAGCGGGCATGTGCCTGTATGGTGACCATTCAGCTGTGCACACGCAACATACAGCGGTCATGTGCCTGTATGGTGACCATTCAGCTGTGCGCACGCAACATACAGCGGGCATGTGCCTGTATGGTGACCATTCAGCTGTGCACACGCAACATACAGCGGGCATGTGCCTATATGCTGACCATTCAGCTGTGCGCACGCAACATACAGCGGGCAAGTGCCTGTATGGTGACCATTCAGCTGTGCACACGCAACATACAGCGGTCATGTGCCTGTATGGTGACCATTCAGCTGTGCACACGGAACATACAGCGGGCATGTGCCTGTATGGTGACCATTCAGCTGTGCGCAGCCATCTTGATAGCATTAGGCTGGATTTATATGGGATCATTATTTCCACTATATACTGCAATACTGTTACTGTTATATTAAAACATACAAAACAAGCAGGGGTGTAATGATTGCGGTCATAGAGGGTACAACCGGGACCAGACCCATGCTTGTGCGTGGCCCGACGACACCAATTTCACCTGGATGTGCATTCTCTGACACACATTCTGCTGAAATGTATTGTGACGCAGAGACCCGCCGGCTCCCTGCACTTCAAGACATGCTGCCAGCCAATCAGAGGCTAGCAACAGGTGTTGGCGGCCCGCAGAAGTCAGCTACTGGCTGGGGGAACATTATACCAGGATGGCGGACCTTATACCAGGATGGCGGCCATTTCATCAGGATGGCGGACACTATATCAGGATGGCGGACATTATATCAGGATGTTGGACACTATATCAGGATGGCGGACATTATATCAGTCAGGGGTGGTACAGGGTGGGCATCAGGCAGGGTTGATACAGGGGCAGTCAGGGGTAATACAGGGGAGGCTCAGTCAGTCAGGGTGAAACAAAAAATTGAGGGAAATCCTCCCTTAGTGACTGAGCCCTCTCACCCTCTATCACCAATGAGTAAAGCCCCTCACTGTTGGTGTTGATGGGGGTCACTTAGTTATGTGATAATCCTGCTCAGCTACATATATCTGACCTTTGGTGAGTGATGTAGCAGGCAGCCATCCATCTCCCTGTGCTTCTCACTGTCAGCCTGTGACACAGTTAGGGAGGAGCGCTGTTACTCAGCACATCATGGCTCATTACCTCAGCTCTGCTGTCAGCACGGGGAAGAGGCCAGAAACAAAACTAACACTGATTGGCTGCGATGCTGCCAATCACTATTAGACTTACCAACAGCAGCACCGCTCTCCCTGGTTGTTCCAGGTGCGGTATCGCAGAGGCAGAGATTCAGCATTATTGATCAGCGATCAGTCAGTCCCTGAAGTGAGCTGCTGTCTGCACTGCAGCAGAACAGATCCAGTGACTCCCGTACTCTGCCGGGATGTCTAATGCTGGGAGGAGCGGTGAATAGTAATCAGTGACACGTGTGAGCTGCCGTGCTTGCAGCACGTCATGTGCTAGTGCGCTGAGTGCTGCTGACTGCTCCTCCCAGCATTAGACATCCCGGGAGAGCAGTGCACGGGTCACTGAATCTCTCCAGCTGCAGACAGCGGATCACTTCTCATACTGACCAGAACACTGATCCATCCTGCTGGATCCTGAACACTGTGATATCGCACCTGGAACTGAATCACTGGAATCAGGAAGTAATAAAAATGCCTTAAAACATTCTCTCTCCCTCATTATTCTGGCATTTGGCAAATATTAAAAATGATGGTAAATCCTAATTGTCCTAAAACGGGAAAGGTTTATTCTGATTTCATGTCAGATATTGAGAAAAACCTGCGTCTTTTTATATAGTGTATGTAAACTTCTGGTTTCAGCTGTGTGTGTATGTGTCCCTATAGTTATAGTTTTGGATGATTACTATTGTCCCTTCATTGTCTGCGCCGTTGCATCCAAATAACCTGTTCACAAAACCAAAGTATGTCATTGGGTTGGAAGGGGTTAAACAGGCAGTTCTGATGACATCACAAAGCACATAGACATCCTATGACATCACAATTGGTATAGAATGTACAGAGTGTAACTCCTGAGCCATCTTGTGTCATTCCAGGCTGACTGCTGGAAGGTGACAAGTCCAGGTAGGGAACTCTTCACCTATGACCTCACTCATACATTGTATAGATGGGGGGCTAGTAGTGGGATTCAGAACTGCATCATTAACCTAAAAATCTCAGCAGATGGCGCTGGATCATGTGTCCCGTGCTGGGATTGTTAGAATGAGTCTATGATTTACAAAAAAATGTTGTTGAGCAGATTCCATGGAAAATCATTTGGGGGCTTTAGTAAAGCAGTGTGAGCCCGGCCTAACAGGGGCGACCAATCTGGACAAACCCTTCCCTAAATGAGGACTTGCTGGAGATCAACTGATCATGTGTCACTGGTCTGGAAGACCCTCAGCAATCGGCTGGCTTTGCCCTCTATGACACCCATGTGCTCTAATAAAAGCATATAGAAAGGGGAGCGCCAGCTGACACCACTCCATTTGGCTCCATTTTTGGGCAGCTTTGCCATTAATGTTGTCAGAACACAGCGTTTTCAGAACATCCATTTAATAGCAGACTGGTCCAGTTCTCCATTATCCGCTCTCATGGTCCTGTTGGATCCGGAGTGACCGGGAGCTGACGGTTTATGGTGGTCAGGAGTTGCAGTATGGCGCCGGTGTTTCCCTTTAGGTCATAGAGCAGTAGGTGATGCGGATTAGAATAAAAGAGTGGAAATGTTTAGGTTATTATCTGCGTCATGACTCCATTATAAATGAGGCTGGTGGTTATTTGCAGCCGATGATTTCGTTTTATTAATTCAACTCTTCCTTGATGTTGGAAACTCGATACATAACACAGCAGTGACAGTTATTATGACATCACAGGGCACATGACATCATAGATATCACATGACATCACAGTTGGTACAGAATGTGTAAAGTTCTAATCCTGAACCATCTTGGGTCCCAGAGGCGGCATCTTGAGGAAGACAAGTCTATGTAGGTAGCTCTTCACTTAACACTAAGGCCCTGTTCACACATTGTGTAGCTGTGGGGAGTTTGTGGTGAAGTTTAGAACTTCATCATTTACCCCTAAAAAAATCTCAGCAAACATCTCTGAGCGACGTGTTCTCTCATCTGCGTCAGGATGATTCCTTAAATAGGACCTATCATGTAATCCTCTTTTTTGTACTGATAGGTGTTATGTCTCATCTAGTTCAGATGAGCAGCAGTAATGAAGCACGGACAGATGACGGCGGCGCAGCAGGACGGCCGAGCAGAAACAACGGAGAACGCCGTGGCTTGATGGCAGCAGGAAGAGCAGAACTGGAACCACAGGAAATCAAGAGCAGAACTGAAGCAGCGGCACCTGGTATAATAGAGGGACAGACTCTGACCAGACTTTGATCAGAGTGGTATCAGTTTTTCTCGGACATGGAGAGGAGAAAGAAAAGGTTTCTCACCTTCTCCCTTCTGCAAGTCGGTGAAAATCGGACCACACTCCGATGTCAAAGCGCGGTCCAATTTTTCCACAAGCGCATAGACTTGCATTGCTATTGCCATATTTTGCAGACTATAAGACGTACCCCAAATTTTGGGGTGGAAAATCATTTTTTTAAATAAAATGGTGGTGCCTCTTATAGTCCGTTTAACAGTAGGTTACCGGGGGGCGGCGGTGGTGGAGCGGGGTAACAGGAGGCAGGGCCACTGCATTAGGCAGTCGGCGGCGACAGGAGTGGGGCGATGCTGCGGGCCCTGGGCTCTCATAAGATGTCGGCGCCGGTGAGCAGAGTCCCCTTTCCTATAGATTGCCCTGCAGTAGGCTTTGGGAAAATGGCTGCTGGAGGTGACGCATGTGCAGATTGAGATCTCGGGAGATGTATGCGCCGCCTCAAGCGTCCATTTTCCCAAAGCCCACTGCAGGGCAAAAAATGGGAAAAGCTACTCTGCTCACCGACGCCGACATCTTATGAGATCCCAGAGCCCGCCGACACCGGCCTCCTGAGACCGCGCTCCACCACAACCACCCCTCGCTCAGCTACATTCAGATATTGTATATTAGATTGTAAGCTCCTAGGACAGGGTGTACATTATTCTGCATGCCCTCAGGAGCAGTCTGTATATTGTATATTAGATTGTAAGCTCCTAGGACAGGGTGTACATTATTCTGCATGCCCTCAGGAGCAGTCTGTATACTGTATATTAGAGTGTAAGCTCCTAGGACAGGGTGTACATTATTCTGCATGCCCTCAGGAGCAGTCTGTATATTGTATATTAGATTGTAAGCTCCTAGGACAGGGTGTACATTATTCTGCATGCCCTCAGGAACAGTCTGTATACTGTATATTAGATTGTAAGCTCCCAGGACAGGGTGTACATTATTCTGCATGCCCTCAGGAGCAGTCTGTATATTGTATATTAGATTGTAAGCTCCTAGGACAGGGTGTACATTATTCTGCATGCCCTCAGGAGCAGTCTGTATACTGTATATTAGATTGTAAGCTCCCAGGACAGGGTGTACATTATTCTGCATGCCCTCAGGAGCAGTCTGTATATTGTATATTAGATTGTAAGCTCCTAGGACAGGGTGTACATTATTCTGCATGCCCTCAGGAGCAGCCTGTATACTGTATATTAGAGTGTAAGCTCCTAGGACAGGGTGTGCATTATTCTGCATGCCCTCAGGAGCAGTCTGTATACTGTATGTTAGATTGTAAGCTCCTAGGACAGGGTGTGCATTATTCTGCATGCCCTCAGGAGCAGACTGTATGTTGTATATTAGATTGTAAGCTCCTAGGACAGGGTGTGCATTATTCTGCATGCCCTCAGGAGCAGTCTGTATATTGTATATTAGATTGTAAGCTCCTAGGACAGGGTGTGCATTATTCTGCATGCCCTCAGGAGCAGACTGTATACTGTATATTAGATTGTAAGCTCCTAGGACAGGGTGTGCATTATTCTGCATGCCCTCAGGAGCAGTCTGTATATTGTATATTAGAGTGTAAGCTCCTAGGACAGGGTGTGTATTATTCTGCATGCCCTCAGGAGCAGCCTGTATATTGTATATTAGATTGTAAGCTCCTAGGACATGGTGTACATTATTCTGCATGCCCTCAGGAGCAGTCTGTATACTGTATATTAGATTGTAAGCTCCTAGGACAGGGTGTGTATTATTCTGCATGCCCTCAGGAGCAGTCTGTATATTGTATATTAGATTGTAAGCTCCTAGGACAGGTTGTACATTATTCTGCATGCCCTCAGGAACAGTCTGTATATTGTATATTAGATTGTAAGCTCCTAGGACAGGTTGTACATTATTCTGCATGCCCTCAGGAACAGCCTGTATACTGTATACTAGATTGTAAGCTCCTAGGACAGGGTGTGCATTATTCTGCAAGCCCTCAGGAGCAGACTGTATATTGTATATTAGATTGTAAGCTCCTAGGACAGGTTGTACATTATTCTGCATGCCCTCAGGAACAGTCTGTATATTGTATATTAGATTGTAAGCTCCTAGGACAGGGTGTACATTATTCTGCATGCCCTCAGGAACAGTCTGTATATTGTATATTAGATTGTAAGCTCCTAGGAAAGGGTGTGCATTATTCTGCATGCCCTCAGGAGCAGTCTGTATATTGTATATTAGATTGTAAGCTCCTAGGACAGGGTGTACATTATTCTGCATGCCCTCAGGAACAGTCTGTATACTGTATATTAGATTGTAAGCTCCTAAGACAGGGTGTACATTATTCTGCATGCCCTCAGGAACAGTCTGTATACTGTATATTAGATTGTAAGCTCCTAGGACAGGGTGTGCATTATTCTGCATGCCCTCAGCAGCAGTCTGTATACTGTATATTAGATTTTAAGCTCCTAAGACAGGGTGTACATTATTCTGCATGCCCTCAGGAACAGTCTGTATACTGTATATTAGATTGTAAGCTCCTAGGACAGGGTGTGCATTATTCTGCATGCCCTCAGGAGCAGTCTGTATATTGTATATTAGATTGTAAGCTCCTAGGACAGGGTGTACATTATTCTGCATGCCCTCAGGAACAGTCTGTATACTGTATATTAGATTGTAAGCTCCTAAGACAGGGTGTACATTATTCTGCATGCCCTCAGGAACAGTCTGTATACTGTATATTAGATTGTAAGCTCCTAGGACAGGGTGTGCATTATTCTGCATGCCCTCAGGAGCAGTCTGTATACTGTATATTAGATTGTAAGCTCCTGGGACAGGGAGTGCATTATTCTGCATGCCCTCAGGAGCAGTCTGTATACTGTATATTAGATTGTAAGCTCCTAGGACAGGGTGTGTATTATTCTGCATGCCCTCAGGAGCAGTCTGTATATTGTATATTAGATTGTAAGCTCCTAGGACAGGGTGTACATTATACTGCATGCCCTCAGGATCAGTCTGTATATTGTATATTAGAGTGTAAGCTCCCAGGACAGGGTGTGCATTATTCTGCATGCCCTCAGGAACAGCCTGTATACTGTATACTAGATTGTAAGCTCCTAGGACAGGGTGTGCATTATTCTGCAAGCCCTCAGGAGCAGACTGTATATTGTATATTAGATTGTAAGCTCCTAGGACAGGTTGTACATTATTCTGCATGCCCTCAGGAACAGTCTGTATATTGTATATTAGATTGTAAGCTCCTAGGACAGGGTGTACATTATTCTGCATGCCCTCAGGAACAGTCTGTATATTGTATATTAGATTGTAAGCTCCTAGGAAAGGGTGTGCATTATTCTGCATGCCCTCAGGAGCAGTCTGTATATTGTATATTAGATTGTAAGCTCCTAGGACAGGGTGTACATTATTCTGCATGCCCTCAGGAACAGTCTGTATACTGTATATTAGATTGTAAGCTCCTAAGACAGGGTGTACATTATTCTGCATGCCCTCAGGAACAGTCTGTATACTGTATATTAGATTGTAAGCTCCTAGGACAGGGTGTGCATTATTCTGCATGCCCTCAGCAGCAGTCTGTATACTGTATATTAGATTGTAAGCTCCTAAGACAGGGTGTACATTATTCTGCATGCCCTCAGGAACAGTCTGTATACTGTATATTAGATTGTAAGCTCCTAGGACAGGGTGTGCATTATTCTGCATGCCCTCAGGAGCAGTCTGTATATTGTATATTAGATTGTAAGCTCCTAGGACAGGGTGTACATTATTCTGCATGCCCTCAGGAACAGTCTGTATACTGTATATTAGATTGTAAGCTCCTAAGACAGGGTGTACATTATTCTGCATGCCCTCAGGAACAGTCTGTATACTGTATATTAGATTGTAAGCTCCTAGGACAGGGTGTGCATTATTCTGCATGCCCTCAGCAGCAGTCTGTATATTGTATATTAGATTGTAAGCTCCTAGGACAGGGTGTGCATTATTCTGCATGCCCTCAGGAGCAGTCTGTATACTGTATATTAGATTGTAAGCTCCTGGGACAGGGAGTGCATTATTCTGCATGCCCTCAGGAGCAGCCTGTATACTTTATATTAGATTGTAAGCTTCTAGGACAGGGTGTACATTATTCTGCATGCCCTCAGGAGCAGCCTGTATACTGTATATTAGATTGTAAGCTCCTAGGACAGGGTGTACATTATTCTGCATGCCCTCAGGAGCAGTCTGTATATTGTATATTAGATTGTAAGCTCCTAGGACAGGGTGTGCATTATTCTGCATGCCCTCAGGAGCAGTCTGTATATGGTAGATTAGATTGTAAGCTCCTAGGACAGGGTGTACATTATTCTGCATGCCCTCAGGAGCAGTCTGTATACTGTATATTAGATTGTAAGCTCCTAGGACAGGGTGTGCATTATTCTGCATGCCCTCAGGAGCAGCCTGTATATTGTATATTAGATTGTAAGCTTCTAGGACAGGGTGTACATTATTCTGCATGCCCTCAGGAGCAGTCTGTATATTGTATATTAGATTGTAAGCTCCTAGGACAGGGTGTGCATTATTCTGCATGCCCTCAGGAGCAGTCTGTATACTGTATATTAGATTGTAAGCCCCTAGGACAGGGTGTACATTATTCTGCATGCCCTCAGCAGCAGTCTGTATATTGTATATTAGATTGTAAGCTCCTAGGACAGGGTGTGCATTATTCTGCATGCCCTCAGGAGCAGTCTGTATATTGTATATGAGATTGTAAGCTCCTAGGACAGGGTGTACATTATTCTGCATGCCTTCAGGAGCAGTCTGTATATTGTATATTAGATTGTAAGCTCCTAGGACAGGGTGTACATTATTCTGCATGCCCTCAGGAGCAGTCCGTATATTGTCTATTAGATTGTAAGCTCCTAGGACAGGGTGTACATTATTCTGCATGCCCTCAGGAGCAGTCTGTATACTGTATATTAGATTGTAAGCCCCTAGGACAGGGTGTACATTATTCTGCATGCCCTCAGGAGCAGCCTGTATACTGTATATTAGATTGTAAGCTCCTAGGACAGGGTGTGCATTATTCTGCATGCCCTCAGCAGCAGTCTGTATATTGTATATTAGATTGTAAGCTCCTAGGACAGGGTGTGCATTATTCTGCATGCCCTCAGGAGCAGTCTGTATACTGTATATTAGATTGTAAGCTCCTAGGACAGGGTGTGCATTATTCTGCATGCCCTCAGCAGCAGTCTGTATATTGTATATTAGATTGTAAGCTCCTAGGACAGGGTGTGCATTATTCTGCATGCCCTCAGGAGCAGTCTGTATACTGTATATTAGATTGTAAGCTCCTAGGACAGGGTGTACATTATTCTGCATGCCCTCAGGAGCAGTCTGTATATTGTATATTAGATTGTAAGCTCCTAGGACAGGGTGTGCATTATTCTGCATGCCCTCAGGAGCATTCTGTATACTGTATATTAGATTGTAAGCTCCTAGAACAGGGTGTGCATTATTCTGCATGCCCTCAGGAGCAGTCTGTATATTGTATATTAGATAGTAAGCTCCTAGGACAGGGTGTACATTATTCTGCATGCCCTCAGGAGCAGACTGTATATTGTATGTTAGATTGTAAGCTCCTAGGACAGGGTGTGCATTTTTCTGCATGCCCTCAGGAGCAGTCTGTATATTGTTTATTAGATTGTAAGCTCCTAGGACAGGGTGTACATTATTCTGCATGCCCTCAGGAGCAGACTGTATACTGTATATTAGATTGTAAGCTCCTAGTACAGGGTGTGCATTATACTGCATGCCCTCAGGAGCAGTCTGTATATTGTATATTAGAGTGTAAGCTCCTAGGACAGGGTGTGCATTATTCTGCATGCCCTCAGGAGCAGCCTGTATATTGTATATTAGAGTGTAAGCTCCTAAGACAGGGTGTGCATTATTCTGCATGCCCTCAGGAGCAGTCTTTATATTGTATATTAGATTGTAAGCTCCTAGGACAGGGTGTACATTATTCTGCATGCCCTCAGGAGCAGTCTGTATACTGTATATTACATTGTAAGCTCCTAGGACAGGGTGTGCATTATTCTGCATGCCCTCAGGAGCAGTCGGTATACTGTATATTAGATTGTAAGCTCCTAGGACAGGGTGTGCTTTATTCTGCATGCCCTCAGGAGCAGTCTGTATACTGTATATTAGATTGTAAGCTCCTAGGACAGGGTGTGCATTATTCTGCATGCCCTCAGGAGCAGTCTGTATACTGTATATTACATTGTAAGCTCCTAGGACAGGGTGTACATTATTCTGCATGCCCTCAGGAGCAGCCTGTATACTGTATATTAGATTGTAAGCTCCTAGGACAGGGTGTGCATTATTCTGCATGCCCTCAGGAGCAGCCTGTATATTGTATATTAGAGTGTAAGCTCCTAGGACAGGGGGTGCATTATTCTGCATGCGCTCAGGAGCAGTCTGTATATTGTATATTAGAGTGTAAGCTCCTAGGACAGGGTGTGCATTATTCTGCATGCCCTCAGGAGCAGTCTGTATACTGTATATTAGATTGTAAGCTCCTAGTACAGGGTGTACATTATTCTGCATGCCCCCAGAAGCAGCCTGTATATTGTATATTAGAGTGTAAGCTCCTAGTACAGGGTGTGCATTATTCTGCATGCCCTCAGGAGCAGCCTGTATATTGTATATTAGATTGTAAGCTCCTAGGACAGGGTGTGCTTTATTCTGCATGCCCTCAGGAGCAGTCTGTATACTGTATATTAGATTGTAAGCTCCTAGGACAGGGTGTGCATTATTTTGCATGCCCTCAGGAGCAGTCTGTATACTGTATATTAGATTGTAAGCTCCTAGGACAGGGTGTGCATTATTCTGCATGCCCTCAGGAGCAGTCTGTATACTGTATATTAGATTGTAAGCTCCTAGGACAGCGTGTGCATTATTCTGCATGCCCTCAGGAGCAGTCTGTATACTGTATATTAGATTGTAAGCTCCTAGGACAGGGTGTGCATTATTCTGCATGCCCTCAGGAGCAGTCTGTATACTGTATGTTAGATTGTAAGCTCCTAGGACAGGGTGTGCATTATTCTGCATGCCCCCAGAAGCAGCCTGTATACTGTATATTAGGTTGTAAGCTCCTAGTACAGGGTGTACATTATTCTGCATGCCCCCAGAAACAGTCTGTATATTGTATATTAGATTGTAAGCTCCTAGGATAGGGTGTACATTATTCTGCATGCCCCCAGAAACAGTCTGTATATTGTATATTAGATTGTAAGCTCCTAGGACAGGGTGTGCATTATTCTGCATGCCCTCAGGAGCAGTCTGTATATTGTATATTAGATTGTAAGCTCCTAGGACAGGGTGTACATTATTCTGCATGCCCTCAGGAGCAGTCTGTATATTGTATATTAGATTGTAAGCTCCTAGGACAGGGTGTGCATTATTCTGCATGCCCTCAGGAGCAGTCTGTATACTGTATATTAGATTGTAAGCTCCTAGGACAGGGTGTGTATTATTCTGCATGCCCTCAGGAGCACTCTGTATACTGTATATTAGATTGTAAGCTCCTAGTACAGGGTGTGCATTATTCTGCATGCCCTCAGGAGCTGTCTGTATACTGTATATTAGATTGTAAGCTCCTAGGACAGGGTGTGCATTATTCTGCATGCCCTCAGGAGCAGTCTGTATATTGTATATTAGATTGTAAGCTCCTAGGACAGGGTGTGCATTATTCTGCATGCCCTCAGGCGCAGTCTGTATATTGTATATTAGATTGTAAGCTCCTAGGACAGGGTGTGCATTATTCTGCATGCCCTCAGGAGCAGTCTGTATACTGTATATTAGATTGTAAGCTCCTAGGATAGGTTGTGCATTATTCTGCATGCCCTCAGGAGCAGTCTGTATATTGTATATTAGATTGTAAGCTCCTAGGACAGGGTGTGCATTATTCTGCATGCCCTCAGGAGCAGTCTGTATATTGTATATTAGATTGTAAGCTCCTAGGACAGGGTGTGCATTATTCTGCATTCCCTCAGGAGCAGTCTGTATATTGTATATTAGATTGTAAGCTCCTAGGACAGGGTGTACATTATTCTGCATGCCCTCAGGAGCAGTCTGTATATTGTATATTAGATTGTAAGCTCCTAGGACAGGGTGTGCATTATTCTGCATGCCCTCAGGAGCAGTCTGTATATTGTATATTAGATTGTAAGCTCCTAGGACAGGGTGTACATTATTCTGCATGCCCTCAGGAGCAGTCTGTATACTGTATATTAGATTGTAAGCTCCTAGTACAGGATGTGCATTATTCTGCATGCCCTCAGGAGCAGTCTGTATACTGTATATTAGATTGTAAGCTCCTAGGACAGGGTGTGCATTATTCTGCATGCCCTCAGGAGCAGTCTGTATATTGTATATTAGATTGTAAGCTCCTAGGACAGGGTGTGCATTATTCTGCATGCCCTCAGGCGCAGTCTGTATATTGTATATTAGATTGTAAGCTCCTAGGACAGGGTGTGCATTATTCTGCATGCCCTCAGGAGCAGTCTGTATACTGTATATTAGATTGTAAGCTCCTAGGATAGGGTGTACATTATTCTGCATGCCCTCAGGAGCAGCCTATATATTGTATATTAGAGTGTAAGCTCCTAGGACAGGGTGTGCATTATTCTGCATGCCCTCAGGAGCAGTCTTTATATTGTATATTAGATTGTAAGCTCCTAGTTTTTGTTGTGCATTATTCTGCATGCCCTCAGGAGCAGTCTGTATATTGTATATTAGATTGTAAGCTCCTAGGACAGGGTGTGCATTATTCTGCATGCCCTCAGGAGCAGTCTGTATATTGTATATTAGATTGTAAGCTCCTAGGACAGGGTGTGCATTATTCTGCATTCCCTCAGAAGCAGCCTATATATTGTATATTAGAGTGTAAGCTCCTAGGACAGGGTGTGCATTATTTTGCATTCCCTCAGGAGCAGTCTGTATATTGTATATTAGATTGTAAGCTCCTAGGACAGGGTGTGCATTATTCTGCATGCCCTCAGGAGCAGTCTGTATATTGTATATTAGATTGTAAGCTCCTAGGACAGGGTGTACATTATTCTGCATGCCCTCAGGAGCAGTCTGTATATTGTATATTAGAGTGTAAGCTCCTAGGACAGGGTGTGCATTATTCTGCATGCCCTCAGGAGCAGTCTGTATATTGTATATTAGAGTGTAAACTCCTAGGACAGGGTGTGCATTATTCTGCATGCCCTCAGGAGCAGTCTGTATACTGTATATTAGATTGTAAGCTCCTAGTACAGGATGTGCATTATTCTGCATGCCCTCAGGAGCAGTCTGTATACTGTATATTAGATTGTAAGCTCCTAGGACAGGGTGTGCATTATTCTGCATGCCCTCAGGAGCAGTCTGTATATTGTATATTAGATTGTAAGCTCCTAGGACAGGGTGTGCATTATTCTGCATGCCCTCAGGCGCAGTCTGTATATTGTATATTAGATTGTAAGCTCCTAGGACAGGGTGTGCATTATTCTGCATGCCCTCAGGAGCAGTCTGTATACTGTATATTAGATTGTAAGCTCCTAGGATAGGGTGTACATTATTCTGCATGCCCTCAGGAGCAGCCTATATATTGTATATTAGAGTGTAAGCTCCTAGGACAGGGTGTGCATTATTCTGCATGCCCTCAGGAGCAGTCTTTATATTGTATATTAGATTGTAAGCTCCTAGTTTTTGTTGTGCATTATTCTGCATGCCCTCAGGAGCAGTCTGTATATTGTATATTAGATTGTAAGCTCCTAGGACAGGGTGTGCATTATTCTGCATGCCCTCAGGAGCAGTCTGTATATTGTATATTAGATTGTAAGCTCCTAGGACAGGGTGTGCATTATTCTGCATTCCCTCAGAAGCAGCCTATATATTGTATATTAGAGTGTAAGCTCCTAGGACAGGGTGTGCATTATTTTGCATTCCCTCAGGAGCAGTCTGTATATTGTATATTAGATTGTAAGCTCCTAGGACAGGGTGTGCATTATTCTGCATGCCCTCAGGAGCAGTCTGTATATTGTATATTAGATTGTAAGCTCCTAGGACAGGGTGTACATTATTCTGCATGCCCTCAGGAGCAGTCTGTATATTGTATATTAGAGTGTAAGCTCCTAGGACAGGGTGTGCATTATTCTGCATGCCCTCAGGAGCAGTCTGTATATTGTATATTAGAGTGTAAACTCCTAGGACAGGGTGTACATTATTCTGCATGCCCTCAGGAGCAGCCTATATATTGTATATTAGAGTGTAAGCTCCTAGGACAGGGTGTGCATTATTCTGCATGCCCTCAGGAGCAGTCTTTATATTGTATATTAGATTGTAAGCTCCTAGAACAGGGTGTGCATTATTCTGCATGCCCTCAGGAGCAGTCTGTATACTGTATATTAGATTGTAAGCTCCTAGGATAGGGTGTGCATTATTCTGCATGCCCTCAGGAGCAGTCTGTATATTGTATATTAGATTGTAAGCTCCTAGGACAGGGTGTGCATTATTCTGCATGCCCTCAGGAGCAGTCTGTATATTGTATATTAGATTGTAAGCTCCTAGGACAGGGTGTGCATTATTCTGCATTCCCTCAGGAGCAGTCTGTATATTGTATATTAGATTGTAAGCTCCTAGGACAGGGTGTACATTATTCTGCATGCCCTCAGGAGCAGTCTGTATATTGTATATTAGATTGTAAGCTCCTAGTACAGGGTGTGCATTATACTGCATGCCCTCAGGAGCAGTCTGTATATTGTATATTAGAGTGTAAGCTCCTAGGACAGGGTGTGCATTATTCTGCATGCCCTCAGGAGCAGTCTGTATATTGTATATTAGAGTGTAAACTCCTAGGACAGGGTGTACATTATTCTGCATGCCCTCAGGAGCAGCCTATATATTGTATATTAGAGTGTAAGCTCCTAGGACAGGGTGTGCATTATTCTGCATGCCCTCAGGAGCAGTCTTTATATTGTATATTAGATTGTAAGCTCCTAGTACAGGGTGTGCTTTATTCTGCATGCCCTCAGGAGCAGTCTGTATATTGTATATTAGATTGTAAGCTCCTAGTACAGGGTGTGCTTTATTCTGCATGCCCTCAGGAGCAGTCTGTATATTGTATATTAGATTGTAAGCTCCTAGGACAGGGTGTGCTTTATTCTGCATGCCCTCAGGAGCAGTCTGTATACTGTATATTAGATTGTAAGCTCCTAGGACAGGGTGTGCATTATTTTGCATGCCCTCAGGAGCAGTCTGTATACTGTATATTAGATTGTAAGCTCCTAGGACAGGGTGTGCATTATTCTGCATGCCCTCAGGAGCAGTCTGTATACTGTATATTAGATTGTAAGCTCCTAGGACAGCGTGTGCATTATTCTGCATGCCCTCAGGAGCAGTCTGTATACTGTATATTAGATTGTAAGCTCCTAGGACAGGGTGTGCATTATTCTGCATGCCCTCAGGAGCAGTCTGCATACTGTATGTTAGATTGTAAGCTCCTAGGACAGGGTGTGCATTATTCTGCATGCCCCCAGAAGCAGCCTGTATACTGTATATTAGATTGTAAGCTCCTAGTACAGGGTGTACATTATTCTGCATGCCCCCAGAAACAGTCTGTATATTGTATATTAGATTGTAAGCTCCTAGGATAGGGTGTACATTATTCAGCATGCCCTCAGGAGCAGTCTGTATATTGTATATTAGATTGTAAGCTCCTAGGACAGGGTGTACATTATTCTGCATGCCCTCAGGAGCAGTCTGTATATTGTATATTAGATTGTAAGCTCCTAGGACAGGGTGTGCATTATTCTGCATGCCCTCAGGAGCAGTCTGTATACTGTATATTAGATTGTAAGCTCCTAGGACAGGGTGTGTATTATTCTGCATGCCTTCAGGCGCAGTGTGTATATTGTATATTAGATTGTAAGCTCCTAGGACAGGGTGTGTATTATTCTGCATGCCCTCAGGAGCAGTCTGTATACTGTATATTAGATTGTAAGCTCCTAGGACAGGGTGTGTATTATTCTGCATGCCCTCAGGAGCAGTCTGTATACTGTATATTAGATTGTAAGCTCCTAGGACAGGGTGTGCATTATTCTGCATGCCCTCAGGAGCAGTCTGTATATTGTATATTAGATTGTAAGCTCCTAGGACAGGGTGTGCATTATTCTGCATGCCCTCAGGAGCAGTCTGTATACTGTATATTAGATTGTAAGCTCCTAGGATAGGTTGTGCATTATTTTGCATGCCCTCAGGAGCAGTCTGTATACTGTATATTAGATTGTAAGCTCCTAGGACAGGGTGTGCATTATTCTGCATGCCCTCAGGAGCAGTCTGTATATTGTATATTAGATTGTAAGCTCCTAGGACAGGGTGTACATTATTCTGCATGCCCTCAGGAGCAGACTGTATGTTGTATATTAGATTGTAAGCTCCTAGGACAGGGTGTGCATTATTCTGCATGCCCTCAGGAGCAGTCTGTATATTGTATATTAGATTGTAAGCTCCTAGGACAGGGTGTACATTATTCTGCATGCCCTCAGGAGCAGTCTGTATATTGTATATTAGATTGTAAGCTCCTAGGACAGGGTGTGCATTATTCTGCATGCCCTCAGGAGCAGTCTGTATATTGTATATTAGATTGTAAGCTCCTAGGACAGGGTGTACATTATTCTGCATGCCCTCAGGAGCAGTCTGTATACTGTATATTAGATTGTAAGCTCCTAGTACACGGTGTGCATTATTCTGCATGCCCTCAGGAGCAGTCTGTATACTGTATATTAGATTGTAAGCTCCTAGGACAGGGTGTGCATTATTCTGCATGCCCTCAGGAGCAGTCTGTATATTGTATATTAGATTGTAAGCTCCTAGGACAGGGTGTGCATTATTCTGCATGCCCTCAGGAGCAGTCTGTATATTGTATATTAGATTGTAAGCTCCTAGGACAGGGTGTGCATTATTCTGCATTCCCTCAGGAGCAGTCTGTATATTGTATATTAGATTGTAAGCTCCTAGGACAGGGTGTACATTATTCTGCATGCCCTCAGGAGCAGTCTGTATATTGTATATTAGATTGTAAGCTTCTAGTACAGGGTGTGCATTATACTTCATGCCCTCAGGAGCAGTCTGTATATTGTATATTAGAGTGTAAGCTCCTAGTACAGGGGGTGCATTATTCTGCATGCCCTCAGGAGCAGTCTGTATATTGTATATTAGAGTGTAAACTCCTAGGACAGGGTGTACATTATTCTGCATGCCCTCAGGAGCAGCCTATATATTGTATATTAGAGTGTAAGCTCCTAGGACAGGGTGTGCATTATTCTGCATGCCCTCAGGAGCAGTCTTTATATTGTATATTAGATTGTAAGCTCCTAGGACAGGGTGTGCATTATTCTGCATGCCCTCAGGAGCAGTCTGTATACTGTATATTAGATTGTAAGCTCCTAGGATAGGGTGTGCATTATTCTGCATGCCCTCAGGAGCAGTCTGTATATTGTATATTAGATTGTAAGCTCCTAGGACAGGGTGTGCATTATTCTGCATGCCCTCAGGAGCAGTCTGTATATTGTATATTAGATTGTAAGCTCCTAGGACAGGGTGTGCATTATTCTGCATTCCCTCAGGAGCAGTCTGTATATTGTATATTAGATTGTAAGCTCCTAGGACAGGGTGTACATTATTCTGCATGCCCTCAGGAGCAGTCTGTATATTGTATATTAGATTGTAAGCTCCTAGTACAGGGTGTGCATTATACTGCATGCCCTCAGGAGCAGTCTGTATATTGTATATTAGAGTGTAAGCTCGTAGGACAGGGTGTGCATTATTTTGCATGCCCTCAGGAGCAGTCTGTATATTGTATATTAGATTGTAAGCTCCTAGTACAGGGTGTGCATTATACTGCATGCCCTCAGGAGCAGTCTGTATATTGTATATTAGAGTGTAAGCTCCTAGGACAGGGTGTACATTATTCTGCATGCCCTCAGGAGCAGTCTGTATATTGTATATTAGAGTGTAAACTCCTAGGACAGGGTGTACATTATTCTGCATGCCCTCAGGAGCAGCCTATATATTGTATATTAGAGTGTAAGCTCCTAGGACAGGGTGTGCATTATTCTGCATGCCCTCAGGAGCAGTCTTTATATTGTATATTAGATTGTAAGCTCCTAGTACAGGGTGTACATTATTCTGCATGCCCCCAGAAGCAGCCTGTATATTGTATATTAGAGTGTAAGCTCCTAGTACAGGGTGTGCATTATTCTGCATGCCCCCAGAAGCAGCCTGTATATTGTATATTAGAGTGTAAGCTCCTAGTACAAGGTGTGCATTATTCTGCATGCCCTCAGGAGCAGTCTTTATATTGTATATTAGATTGTAAGCTCCTAGGACAGGGTGTACATTATTCTGCATGCCCTCAGGAGCAGCCTGTATATTGTATATTAGATTGTAAGCTCCTAGGACAGGGTGTGCTTTATTCTGCATGCCCTCAGGAGCAGTCTGTATACTGTATATTAGATTGTAAGCTCCTAGGACAGGGTGTGCATTATACTGCATGCCCTCAGGAGCAGTCTGTATATTGTATATTAGAGTGTAAGCTCCTAGGACAGGGTGTGCATTATTCTGCATGCCCTCAGGAACAGTCTGTATATTGTATATTAGAGTGTAAACTCCTAGGACAGGGTGTACATTATTCTGCATGCCCTCAGGAGCAGCCTATATATTGTATATTAGAGTGTAAGCTCCTAGGACAGGGTGTGCATTATTCTGCATGCCCTCAGGAGCAGTCTTTATATTGTATATTAGATTGTAAGCTCCTAGGACAGGGTGTGCATTATTCTGCATGCCCTCAGGAGCAGTCTGTATACTGTATATTAGATTGTAAGCTCCTAGGACAGGGTGTACATTATTCTGCATGCCCTCAGGAGCAGCCTATATATTGTATATTAGAGTGTAAGCTCCTAGGACAGGGTGTGCATTATTCTGCATGCCCTCAGGAGCAGTCTGTATATTGTATATTAGATTGTAAGCTCCTAGGACAGGGTGTGCATTATTCTGCATGCCCTCAGGAGCAGTCTGTATATTGTATATTAGATTGTAAGCGCCTAGGACAGGGTGTACATTATTCTGCATGCCCCCAGAAGCAGCCTGTATATTAGAGTGTAAGCTCCTAGTACAGGGTGTGCATTATTCTGCATGCCCTCAGGAGCAGCCTGTATATTGTATATTAGATTGTAAGCTCCTAGGACAGGGTGTGCTTTATTCTGCATGCCCTCAGGAGCAGTCTGTATACTGTATATTAGATTGTAAGCTCCTAGGACAGGGTGTGCATTATACTGCATGCCCTCAGGAGCAGTCTGTATATTGTATATTAGAGTGTAAGCTCCTAGGACAGGGGGTGCATTATTCTGCATGCCCTCAGGAACAGTCTGTATATTGTATATTAGAGTGTAAACTCCTAGGACAGGGTGTACATTATTCTGCATGCCCTCAGGAGCAGCCTATACATTGTATATTAGAGTGTAAGCTCCTAGGACAGGGTGTGCATTATTCTGCATGCCCTCAGGAGCAGTCTTTATATTGTATATTAGATTGTAAGCTCCTAGGACAGGGTGTGCATTATTCTGCATGCCCTCAGGAGCAGTCTGTATACTGTATATTAGATTGTAAGCTCCTAGGATAGGGTGTGCATTATTCTGCATGCCCTCAGGAGCAGTCTGTATACTGTATATTAGATTATAAGCTCCTAGGACAGGGTGTGCATTATTCTGCATGCCCTCAGGAGCAGTCTGTATATTGTATATTAGATTGTAAGCTCCTAGGACAGGGTGTGCATTATTCTGCATGCCCTCAGGAGCAGTCTGTATATTGTATATTAGATTGTAAGCTCCTAGGACAGGGTGTGCATTATTCTGCATGCCCTCAGGCGCAGTCTGTATTTTGTATATTAGATTGTAAGCTCCTAGGACAGGGTGTGGATTATTCTGCATGCCCTCAGGAGCAGTCTGTATACTGTATATTAGATTGTAAGCTCCTAGGATAGGGTGTGCATTATTCTGCATGCCCTCAGGAGCAGTCTGTATATTGTATATTAGATTGTAAGCTCCTAGGACAGGGTGTGCATTATTCTGCATGCCCTCAGGAGCAGTCTGTATATTGTATATTAGATTGTAAGCTCCTAGGACAGGGTGTGCATTATTCTGCATTCCCTCAGGAGCAGTCTGTATATTGTATATTAGATTGTAAGCTCCTAGGACAGGGTGTACATTATTCTGCATGCCCTCAGGAGCAGTCTGTATATTGTATATTAGATTGTAAGCTCCTAGTACAGGGTGTGCATTATACTGCATGCCCTCAGGAGCAGTCTGTATATTGTATATTAGAGTGTAAGCTCCTAGGACAGGGGGTGCATTATTCTGCATGCCCTCAGGAGCAGTCTGTATATTGTATATTAGAGTGTAAACTCCTAGGACAGGGTGTACATTATTCTGCATGCCCTCAGGAGCAGCCTATATATTGTATATTAGAGTGTAAGCTCCTAGGACAGGGTGTGCATTATTCTGCATGCCCTCAGGTGCAGTCTTTATATTGTATATTAGATTGTAAGCTCCTAGGACAGGGTGTACATTATTCTGCATGCCCTGCATGGGAGCTGCTTGTGACTAAATTGGCAGCTGCTCAGCTCACCAGGGAGTGGATAGCTGATCAAAGACACAGAACTAACACCCTATGCCTGACACTGTATAACACCTTTCACCATCAGATAAAGTCTACAATGATGGAAGAACAGACAGTGACTATTGAATACAATGCTTCAAATAACAGAGCACAGATACAGCAAGCAGACACATTATACCATAGAAATGGTTTCAAGATGAGAGGTCAGCAGATGACATATATCCAGCAAGCAGAGATGTTATACCATAGAAATGGTTTCAGGATGAGAGTTCAGCAGATGACATAGATCCAGCAAGCAGAGATGTTCCACCATAGAAATGGTTTCAAGATGAGAGTTCAGCAGATGACATAGATCCAGCAAGCAGAGATGTTATACCATAGAAATGGTTTCAAGATGAGAGCTCAGCAGATGACATAGATCCAGCAAGCAGAGATGTTATACCATATAAATGGTTTCAAGATGAGAGTTCAGAAAATGATATAGATCCAGCAAGCAGAGATGTTATACCATAGAAATGGTTTCAAGATGAGACTTCAGCAGATGATATAGATCCAGCAAGCAGAGATGTTATACCATAGAAATGGTTTCAAGATTAGAGTTCAGCAGATGACATAGATCCAGCAAGCAGAGATGTTATACCATAGAAATGGTTTCAAGATGAGAGTTCAGCAGACGACATAGATCCAGCAAGCAGAGATGTTATACCATAGAAATGGTATCAAGATGAGAGTTCAGCAGACGACATAGATCCAGTAAGCAGAGATGTTATACCATAGAAATGGTATCAAGATGTGAGTTCAACATATGACATGGATCCAGCAAGCAGAGATGTTATACCATAGAAATGGTTTCAAGATGAGAGTTCAGCAGATGACATAGATCCAGCAAGCAGAGATATTATACCATAGAAATGGTTTCAAGAGGAGAGTTCAGCAGATGACATAGATCCAGCAAGCAGAGTTGTTATACCATAGAAATGGTTTCAAGACGAGAGTTCAGCAGATGACATAGATCCAGCAAGCAGAGATGTTATACCATAGAAATGGTTTCAAGAGGAGAGTTCAGCAGATGTCAAAGATCCAGCAAGCTGAGATGTTATACCATAGAAATGGTTTCAAGATGAGAGTTCAGCAGATGACAGATCCAGCAAGCAGAGATGTTATACCATAGAAATGGTTTCAAGATGAGAGCTCAACAGATGACATAGATCCAGCAAGCAGAGATGTTATACCATAGAAATGGTTTCAACAGGAGAGTTCAGCAGATGACATAGATCCAGCAAGCAGAGATGTTATACCATAGAAATGGTTTCAAGAGGAGAGTTCAGCAGATGACATAGATCCAGCAAGCAGAGATGTTATACCATAGAATTGGTTTCAAGATAAGAGTTCAGCAGATGACATAGATCCAGCAAGCAGAGGTGTTATACCATAGAAATGGTTTCAAGATGAGAGTTCACCAGATGACATGGATTCAGCAAGCAGAGATGTTATACCATAGAAATGGTTTCAAGAGGAGAGTTCAGCAGATGACATAGATCCAGCAAGCAGAGATGCTATACCATAGAAATGGTTTCAAGATGAGAGTTCAGCAGATGACATAGATCCAGCAAGCAGAGATGTTATACCATAGAAATGGTTTCAAGATGAGAGTTCAGCAGATGACAAGGATTCAGCCAGCAGAGATGTTATACCATAGAAATGATTTCAAGATGAGAGTTCAGCAGATGACATGGATCCAGCAAGCAGAGATGTTATAGCATAGAAATGGTTTCAAGATGAGAGTTCAGCAGATGACATGGATCCAGCAAGCAGAGATGTTATACCATAGAAATGGTTTCAAGATGAGAGTTCAGCAGATGACATGGATTCAGCCAGCAGAGATGTTATACCATAGAAATGGTTTCAAGATCAGAGTTCAGCAGATGACATAGATCCAGCAAGCAGAGATGTTATACCATAGAAATGGTTTCAAGATGAGAGTTCAGCAGATGACATGGACCAGCAAGCAGAGATGTTATACCATAGAAATGGTTTCAAGATGAGAGTTCAGCAGATGACATGGATTCAGCCAGCAGAGATGTTATACCATAGAAATGGCTTCAAGATGAGAGTTCAGCAGATGACATAGATCCAGCAAGCAGGGATGTTATACCATAGAAATGGTTTCAAAATGAGTGTTCAGCAGATGACATGGATCGAGCAAGCAGAGATGTTATACCATAGAAATGGTTTCAAGATGAGAGTTCAGCAGATGACATGGATCCAGCAATCAGAGATGTTATACCATAGAAATGGTTTCAAGATGAGAGTTCAGCAGATGACATGGATCCAGCAAGCAGAGATGTTATACCATAGAAATGGTTTCAAGATGAGAGTTCAGCAGATGACATGGATCCAGCAAGCAGAGATGTTATACCATAGAAATGGTTTCAAGATGAGAGTTCAGCAGATGACATGGATTCAGCAAGTAGAGATGTTATACCATAGAAATGGTTTCAAGAGGAGAGTTCAGCAGATGACATAGATCCAGCAAGCAGAGATGTTATACCATAGAAATGGTTTCAAGATGAGAGTTCAGCAGATGACAAAGATCCAGCAAGCAGAGATGTTATACCATAGAAATGGTTTCAAGAGGAGAGTTCAGCAGATGACATAGATCCAGCAAGCAGAGATGTTATACCATAGAAATGGTTTCAAGATGAGAGTTCAGCAGATGACATGGATTCAGCCAGCAGAGATGTTATACCATAGAAATGGTTTCAAGATGAGAGTTCAGCAGATGACATGGATCCAGCAAGCAGAGATGTTATACCACAGAAATGGTTTCAAGATGAGTGTTCAGCTGATGATATAGATCCAGCAAGCAAGAGATGTTATACCATAGAAATGGTTTCAAGATGAGAGTTCAACAGATGACATGGATCCAGCAAGCAGAGATATTATACCATAGAAATGGTTTCAAGATGAGAGTTCAGCAGATGACATGGATCCAGCAAGCAGAGATGTTATACCATAGAAATGGTGTCAAGATGAGAGTACAGCAGATGACATAGATCCAGCAAGCAGAGATGTTATACCATAGAAATGGTTTCAACATGAGAGTTCACTAGATCACATATATTCAGCAAGCAGATAAGTTATACCATAGAAATGGTTTCAAGATGAGAGTTCAGCAGATGACATAGATCCAGCAAGCAGAGGTTTAACACCATAGAAATGGTTTCAAGATGAGAGTTCAGCAGATGACATAGATCCAGCAAGCAGAGATGTTATACCATAGAAATGGTTTCAAGATGAGAGTTCAGCAGATGACATAGATCCAGAAAGCAGAGATGTTATACCATAGAAATGGTTTCAAGATGAGAGTTCAGTAGATGACATAGATGCAGCAAGCAGAGATATTATAACATAGAAATGATTTCAAGATGAGAGTTCAGCAGATGACATAGATCCAGCAAGCAGAGATGTTATACCATAGAAATGGTTTCAAGATGAGAGTTCAGCAGATGACATAGATCCGGCAAGCAGAGATGTTATACCATAGAAATGGTTTCAAGATGAGAGTCCAGCAGATGACATAGATCCAGCAAGCAGAGATGTTATACCATAGAAATGGTTTCAAGATGAGACTTCAGCAGATGATATAGATCCAGCATGCAGGGATGTTATACAATAGAAATGGTTTCAAGATGAGAGTTCAGCAGACGACATAGATCCAGCAAGCAGAGATGTTATACAGTAGAAATGGTTTCAAGATGAGAGTTTATCAGACGAGCAAGATCCAGCAAGCAGAGATGTTATACCATAGAAATGGTTTCAAGATGAGACTTCAGCAGATGATATAGATCCAGCAAGCAGGGATGTTATACCATAGAAATGGCTTCAAGATGAGAGTTCAGCAGACGACATAGATCCAGCAAGCAGAGATGTTATACCATAGAAATGATTTCAAGATGAGAGTTCAGCAGACGACATAGATCCAGCAAGCAGAGATGTTATACCATAGAAATGGTATCAAGATGAGCGTTCAGCAGATGACATAGATCCTGCAAGCAGACATGTTATACCATAGAAATGGTATCAAGATGAGAGTTCAGCAGATGTCATAGATCCAGCAAGCAGAGATGTTACACCATAGAAATGGTTTCAAGATGAGAGTTCAGCAGACGACTTAGATCCAGCAAGCAGAGATGTTATACCATAGAAATGGTATCAAGATGAGAGTTCAGCACACTACATAGATCCTGCAAGCAGAGATGTTATACCATAGAAATGGTATCAAGATGAGAGTTCAGAAGTTGACATGGATCAAGCAAGCACAGATGATACACCATAGAAATGGTTTCAAAATGAGAGTTCAGCATATGACATAGACCCAGCAAGCAGAGATGTTATACCATAGAAATGGTTTCAAGATGAGAGTTCAGCAGATGACATAGATCCAGCAAGCAGAGATGTTATACCATAGAAATGGTTTCATGATGAGAGTTCAGCAGATGACATGGATTCAGCAAGCAGAGATGTTATACCATAGAAATGATTTCAAGAGGAGAGTTCAGCAGATGACATAGATCCAGCAAGCAGAGATGTTATACCATAGAAATGGTATCAAGATAAGAGTTCAGCAGATGACATAGATCCAGCAAGCAGAGATGCTATACCATAGAAATAGTTTCAAGATGAGAGTTCAGCAGATGACATAATTCAGCAAGCAGAGATGTTATACCATAGAAATGGTCTCAAGAGGAGAGTTCAGCAGATGACATAGATCCAGCAAGCAGAGATGTTATACCATAGAAATGGTTTCAAGATGAGAGTTCAGCAGACGACATAGATCCAGCAAGCAGAGATGTTATACCATAGAAATGGTATCAAGATGAGAGTTCAGCAGACGACATAGATCCTGAAAGCAGAGATGTTATACCATAGAAATGGTGTCAAGATGAGAGTTCAGCAGATGACATGGATCCAGTAAGCAGAGATGTTACACCATAGAATAGGTTTCAAGATGAGAGTTCAGCAGACGACATAGATCCAGCAAGCAGAGATGTTATACCATAGAAATGGTTTCAAGATGAGATTTCAGCAGATGACATAGATCCAGCAAGCAGAGATGTTATACCATTGAAATGGTTTCAAGATGAGAGTTCAGCAGATGACATAGATCCAGCAAGCAGAGATGTTATACCATAGAAATGGTATCAAGATGAGCGTTCAGCAGATGACATAGATCCTGCAAGCAGACATGTTATACCATAGAAATGGTATCAAGATGAGAGTTCAGCAGATGTCATAGATCCAGCAAGCAGAGATGTTACACCATAGAAATGGTTTCAAGATGAGAGTTCAGCAGACGACTTAGATCCAGGAAGCAGAGATGTTATACCATAGAAATGGTATCAAGATGAGAGTTCAGCAGACTACATAGATCCTGCAAGCAGAGATGTTATACCATAGAAATGGTATCAAGATGAGAGTTCAGAAGTTGACATGGATCAAGCAAGCACAGATAATACACCATAGAAATGGTTTCAAGATGAGAGTTCAGCAGATGACATAGACCCAGCAAGCAGAGATGTTATACCATAGAAATGGTTTCAAAATGAGTGTTCAGCAGATGACATGGATCGAGCAAGCAGAGATGTTATACCATAGAAATGGTTTCAAGATGAGAGTTCAGCAGATGACATGGATCCAGCAATCAGAGATGTTATACCATAGAAATGGTTTCAAGATGAGAGTTCAGCAGATGACATGGATCCAGCAAGCAGAGATGTTATACCATAGAAATGGTTTCAAGATGAGAGTTCAGCAGATGACATGGATCCAGCAAGCAGAGATGTTATACCATAGAAATGGTTTCAAGATGAGAGTTCAGCAGATGACATGGATTCAGCAAGTAGAGATGTTATACCATAGAAATGGTTTCAAGAGGAGAGTTCAGCAGATGACATAGATCCAGCAAGCAGAGATGTTATACCATAGAAATGGTTTCAAGATGAGAGTTCAGCAGATGACATAGATCCAGCAAGCAGAGATGTTATACCATAGAAATGGTTTCAAGAGGAGAGTTCAGCAGATGACATAGATCCAGCAAGCAGAGATGTTATACCATAGAAATGGTTTCAAGATGAGAGTTCAGCAGATGACATGGATTCAGCCAGCAGAGATGTTATACCATAGAAATGGTTTCAAGATGAGAGTTCAGCAGATGACATGGATCCAGCAAGCAGAGATGTTATACCACAGAAATGGTTTCAAGATGAGTGTTCAGCTGATGATATAGATCCAGCAAGCAAGAGATGTTATACCATAGAAATGGTTTCAAGATGAGAGTTCAACAGATGACATGGATCCAGCAAGCAGAGATGTTATACCATAGAAATGGTTTCAAGATGAGAGTTCAGCAGATGACATGGATTCAGCAAGCAGAGATGTTATACCATAGAAATGGTGTCAAGATGAGAGTACAGCAGATGACATAGATCCAGCAAGCAGAGGTGTTATACCATAGAAATGGTTTCAACATGAGAGTTCACCAGATCACATATATTCAGCAAGCAGATAAGTTATACCATAGAAATGGTTTCAAGATGAGAGTTCAGCAGATGACATAGATCCAGCAAGCAGAGGTTTAACACCATAGAAATGGTTTCAAGATGAGAGTTCAGCAGATGACATAGATCCAGCAAGCAGAGATGTTATACCATAGAAATGGTTTCAAGATGAGAGTTCAGCAGATGACATAGATCCAGAAAGCAGAGATGTTATACCATAGAAATGGTTTCAAGATGAGAGTTCAGTAGATGACATAGATGCAGCAAGCAGAGATATTATAACATAGAAATGATTTCAAGATGAGAGTTCAGCAGATGACATAGATCCAGCAAGCAGAGATGTTATACCATAGAAATGGTTTCAAGATGAGAGTTCAGCAGATGACATAGATCCGGCAAGCAGAGATGTTATACCATAGAAATGGTTTCAAGATGAGAGTCCAGCAGATGACATAGATCCAGCAAGCAGAGATGTTATACCATAGAAATGGTTTCAAGATGAGACTTCAGCAGATGATATAGATCCAGCATGCAGGGATGTTATACAATAGAAATGGTTTCAAGATGAGAGTTCAGCAGACGACATAGATCCAGCAAGCAGAGATGTTATACAGTAGAAATGGTTTCAAGATGAGAGTTTATCAGACGAGCAAGATCCAGCAAGCAGAGATGTTATACCATAGAAATGGTTTCAAGATGAGACTTCAGCAGATGATATAGATCCAGCAAGCAGGGATGTTATACCATAGAAATGGCTTCAAGATGAGAGTTCAGCAGACGACATAGATCCAGCAAGCAGAGATGTTATACCATAGAAATGATTTCAAGATGAGAGTTCAGCAGACGACATAGATCCAGCAAGCAGAGATGTTATACCATAGAAATGGTATCAAGATGAGTGTTCAGCAGATGACATAGATCCTGCAAGCAGACATGTTATACCATAGAAATGGTATCAAGATGAGAGTTCAGCAGATGTCATAGATCCAGCAAGCAGAGATGTTACACCATACAAATGGTTTCAAGATGAGAGTTCAGCAGACGACTTAGATCCAGCAAGCAGAGATGTTATACCATAGAAATGGTATCAAGATGAGAGTTCAGCAGACTACATAGATCCTGCAAGCAGAGATGTTATACCATAGAAATGGTATCAAGATGAGAGTTCAGAAGTTGACATGGATCAAGCAAGCACAGATGATACACCATAGAAATGGTTTCAAGATGAGAGTTCAGCATATGACATAGACCCAGCAAGCAGAGATGTTATACCATAGAAATGGTTTCAAGATGAGAGTTCAGCAGATGACATAGATCCAGCAAGCAGAGATGTTATACCATAGAAATGGTTTCATGATGAGAGTTCAGCAGATGACATGGATTCAGCAAGCAGAGATGTTATACCATAGAAATGATTTCAAAAGGAGAGTTCAGCAGATGACATAGATCCAGCAAGCAGAGATGTTATACAGTAGAAATGGTTTCAAGATGAGAGTTTATCAGACGAGCAAGATCCAGCAAGCAGAGATGTTATACCATAGAAATGGTTTCAAGATGAGACTTCAGCAGATGATATAGATCCAGCAAGCAGGGATGTTATACCATAGAAATGGCTTCAAGATGAGAGTTCAGCAGACGACATAGATCCAGCAAGCAGAGATGTTATACCATAGAAATGATTTCAAGATGAGAGTTCAGCAGACGACATAGATCCAGCAAGCAGAGATGTTATACCATAGAAATGGTATCAAGATGAGCGTTCAGCAGATGACATAGATCCTGCAAGCAGACATGTTATACCATAGAAATGGTATCAAGATGAGAGTTCAGCAGATGACATAGATCCAGCAAGCAGAGATGTTATACCATAGAAATGGTTTCAAGATGAGAGTTCAGCAGACGACATAGATCCAGCAAGCAGAGATGTTATACCATAGAAATGGTATCAAGATGAGAGTTCAGCAGACGACATAGATCCTGAAAGCAGAGATGTTATACCATAGAAATGGTGTCAAGATGAGAGTTCAGCAGATGGCATGGATCCAGTAAGCAGAGATGTTACACCATAGAATAGGTTTCAAGATGAGAGTTCAGCAGACGACATAGATCCAGCAAGCAGAGATGTTATACCATAGAAATGGTTTCAAGATGAGAGTTCAGCAGATGACATAGATCCAGCAAGCAGAGATGTTATACCATTGAAATGGTTTCAAGATGAGAGTTCAGCAGATGACATAGATCCAGCAAGCAGAGATGTTATACCATAGAAATGGTATCAAGATGAGCGTTCAGCAGATGACATAGATCCTGCAAGCAGACATGTTATACCATAGAAATGGTATCAAGATGAGAGTTCAGCAGATGTCATAGATCCAGCAAGCAGAGATGTTACACCATAGAAATGGTTTCAAGATGAGAGTTCAGCAGACGACTTAGATCCAGCAAGCAGAGATGTTATACCATAGAAATGGTATCAAGATGAGAGTTCAGCAGACTACATAGATCCTGCAAGCAGAGATGTTATACCATAGAAATGGTATCAAGATGAGAGTTCAGAAGTTGACATGGATCAAGCAAGCACAGATGATACACCATAGAAATGGTTTCAAGATGAGAGTTCAGCAGATGACATAGACCCAGCAAGCAGAGATGTTATACCATAGAAATGGTTTCAAGATGAGAGTTCAGCAGATGACATAGATCCAGCAAGCAGAGATGTTGTACCATAGAAATGGTTTCAAGATGAGAGTTCAGCAGATGACATGGATCCAGCAAGCAGAGATGTTATACCATAGAAATGGTTTCAAGATGAGAGTTCAGCAGATGACATGGATTCAGCCAGCAGAGATGTTATACCATAGAAATGGTTTCAAGATGAGAGTTCAGCAGATGACATAGATCCAGCAAGCAGAGATGTTATACCATAGAAATGGTTTCAAGATGAGAGCTCAGCAGATGACATAGATCCAGCAAGCAGAGATGTTATACCATAGAAATGGTTTCAAGATGAGAGCTCAGCAGATGACATAGATCCAGCAAGCAGAGATATTATACCATAGAAATGGTTTCAAGAGGAGAGTTCAGCAGATGACATAGATCCAGCAAGCCGAGTTGTTATACCATAGAAATGGTTTCAAGATGAGAGTTCAGCATGTGACATAGATCCAGCAAGCAGAGATGTTATACCATAGAAATGGTTTCAAGAGGAGAGTTCAGCAGATGTCATAGATCCAGCAAGCTGAGATGTTATACCATAGAAATGGTTTCAAGATGAGAGTTCAGCAGATGACATGGATCCAGCAAGCAGAGATGTTATACCATAGAAATGGTTTCAAGATGAGAGTTCAGCAGATGACATGGATCCAGCAAGCAGAGATGTTATACCATAGAAATGGTGTCAAGATGAGAGTACAGCAGATGTCAAAGATCCAGCAAGCAGAGATGTTATACCATAGAAATGGTTTCAACATGAGAGTTCACCAGATCACATATATTCAGCAAGCAGATAAGTTATACCATAGAAATGGTTTCAAGATGAGAGTTCAGCAGATGACATAGATCCAGCAAGCAGAGGTTTTACACCATAGAAATGGTTTCAAGATGAGAGTTCAGCAGATGACATAGATCCAGCAAGCAGAGATGTTATACCATAGAAATGGTTTCAAGATGAGAGTTCAGCAGATGACATAGATCCAGAAAGCAGAGATGTTATACCATAGAAATGGTTTCAAGATGAGAGTTCAGTAGATGACATAGATGCAGCAAGCAGGGATATTATAACATAGAAATGATTTCAAGATGAGAGTTCAGCAGATGACATAGATCCAGCAAGCAGAGATGTTATACCATAGAAATGGTTTCAAGATGAGAGTTCAGCAGATGACATAGATCCGGCAAGCAGAGATGTTATACCATAGAAATGGTTTCAAGATGAGAGTTCAGCAGATGACATAGATCCAGCAAGCAGAGATGTTATACCATAGAAATGGTTTCAAGATGAGAGTTCAGTAGATGACATAGATGCAGCAAGCAGGGATATTATAACATAGAAATGATTTCAAGATGAGAGTTCAGCAGATGACATAGATCCAGCAAGCAGAGATGTTATACCATAGAAATGGTTTCAAGATGAGAGTTCAGCAGATGACATAGATCCGGCAAGCAGAGATGTTATACCATAGAAATGGTTTCAAGATGAGAGTCCAGCAGATGACATAGATCCAGCAAGCAGAGATGTTATACCATAGAAATGGTTTCAAGATGAGACTTCAGCAGATGATATAGATCCAGCATGCAGGGATGTTATACCATAGAAATGGTTTCAAGATGAGAGTTCAGCAGACGACATAGATCCAGCAAGCAGAGATGTTATACAGTAGAAATGGTTTCAAGATGAGAGTTTATCAGACGAGCAAGATCCAGCAAGCAGAGATGTTATACCATAGAAATGGTTTCAAGATGAGACTTCAGCAGATGATATAGATCCAGCAAGCAGGGATGTTATACCATAGAAATGGCTTCAAGATGAGAGTTCAGCAGACGACATAGATCCAGCAAGCAGAGATGTTATACCATAGAAATGATTTCAAGATGAGAGTTCAGCAGACGACATAGATCCAGCAAGCAGAGATGTTATACCATAGAAATGGTATCAAGATGAGCGTTCAGCAGATGACATAGATCCTGCAAGCAGACATGTTATACCATAGAAATGGTATCAAGATGAGAGTTCAGCAGATGTCATATATCCAGCAAGCAGAGATGTTACACCATAGAAATGGTTTCAAGATGAGAGTTCAGCAGACGACTTAGATCCAGCAAGCAGAGATGTTATACCATAGAAATGGTATCAAGATGAGAGTTCAGCAGACTACATAGATCCTGCAAGCAGAGATGTTATACCATAGAAATGGTATCAAGATGAGAGTTCAGAAGTTGACATGGATCAAGCAAGCACAGATGACACACCATAGAAATGGTTTCAAGATGAGAGTTCAGCAGATGACATAGACCCAGCAAGCAGAGATGTTATACCATAGAAATGGTTTCAAGATGAGAGTTCAGCAGATGACATAGATCCAGCAAGCAGAGATGTTATACCATAGAAATGGTTTCATGATGAGAGTTCAGCAGATGACATGGATTCAGCAAGCAAAGATGTTATACCATAGAAATGATTTCAAGAGGAGAGTTCAGCAGATGACATAGATCCAGCAAGCAGAGATGTTATACCATAGAAATGGTATCAAGATAAAAGTTCAGCAGATGACATCGATCCAGCAAACAGAGATGCTATACCATAGAAATGGTTTCAAGATGAGAGTTCAGAAGATGACATGGATTCAGCAAGCAGAGATGTTATACCATAGAAATGGTTTCAAGAGGAGAGTTCAGCAGATGACATAGATCCAGCAAGCAGAGATGTTATACCATAGAAATGGTATCAAGATAAGACTTCAGCAGATGACATAGATCCAGCAAGCAGAGATGCTATACCATAGAAATAGTTTCAAGATGAGAGTTCAGCAGATGACATAATTCAGCAAGCAGAGATGTTATACCATAGAAATGGTCTCAAGAGGAGAGTTCAGCAGATGACATGGATCCAGCAAGCAGAGATGTTATACCATAGAAATGGTTTCAAGATGAGAGTTCAGCAGTCGACATAGATCCAGCAAGCAGAGATGTTATACCATAGAAATGGTATCAAGATGAGAGTTCAGCAGACGACATAGATCCTGCAAGCAGAGATGTTATACCATAGAAATGGTGTCAAGATGAGAGTTCAGCAGATGACATGGATCCAGTAAGCAGAGATGTTACACCATAGAAATGGTTTCAAGATGAGAGTTCAGCAGATGACATAGATCCAGCAAGCAGAGATGTTGTACCATAGAAATGGTTTCAAGATGAGAGTTCAGCAGATGACATAGATCCAGCAAGCAGAGATGTTATACCATAGAAATGGTTTCAAGATGAGAGTTCAGCAGATGACATAGATCCAGCAAACAGAGATGTTGTACCATAGAAATGGTTTCAAGATGAGAGTTCAGCAGATGACATGGATCCAGCAAGCAGAGATGTTATACCATAGAAATGGCTTCAAGATGAGAGTGCAGCAGATGACATGGATCCAGCAAGCAGAGATGTTATACCATAGAAATGGTTTCAAGATGACAGTTCAGCAGATGACATAGATCCAGCAAGCAGAGATGTTATACCATAGAAATGGTTTCAAGATGAGAGTTCAGCAGATGACATGGATTCAGCAAGCAGAGATGAAATACCATAGAAATGATTTCAAGAGGAGAGTTCAGCAGATGACATAGATCCAGAAAGCAGAGATGTTATACCATAGAAATGGTTTCAAGATGAGAGTTCAACAGATGACATAGATCCAGCAAGCAGAGATGTTATACCATAGAAATAGTTTCAAGATGAGAGTTCAGCAGATGACATTGATTCAGCAAGCAGAGATGTTATACCATAGAAATGGTTACAAGATGAGAGTTCAGCAGATGACATAGATCCAGCAAGCAAAGATGTTATACCATAGAAATGGTTTCAAGATGAGAGTTCAACAGATGACATAGATCCAGCAAGCAGAGATGTTACACCATAGACATGGTTTCAAGATGAGAGTTCAGCAGATGACATAGATCCAGCAAGCAGAGATGTTATACCATAGAAATGGTTTCAAGATGAGAGTTCAGCAGATGACATAGATCCAGCAAGCAGAGATGTTATACCATAGAAATGGTTTCAAGATGAGAGTTCAGCAGATGACATAGATCCAGCAAGCAGAGATGTTATACCATAGAAATGGTTTCAAGAGGAGAGTTCAGCAGATGACATAGATCCAGCAAGCAGAGATGTTATACCATAGAAATGGTTTCAAGATGAGAGTTCAGCAGATGACATAGATCGAGCAAGCAGAGATGTTATACCATAGAAATGGTTTCAAGATCAGAGTTCAGCAGATGACATAGATCCAGCAAGCAGAGATGTTATACCATAGAAATGGTTTCAAGATGAGAGTTCAGCAGATGACATAGATCCAGCAAGCAGAGATGTTATACCTGTGTGAAGATAGAAGAGATGGATGGACGTTAGTCGGTTGCCATTGAAATGACTGTCAGACACTAGTCGAACAGGACATTTTGCCGAAGAGGACACGTGCGTGCACCCCACACTATATTAGATTGTAAGCTCCTAGGACAGGGTGTACATTATTCTGCATGCCCTCAGGAGCAGTCTGTATACTGTATATTAGATTGTAAGCTCCTAGGACAGGGTGTGCATTATTCTGCACGCCCTTAGGAGCAGCCTGTGCATGATATATTAGATTGTAAGCTCCTAGGACAGGGTGTGCATTATTCTGCATGCCCTCAGGAGCAGTCTGTATATTGTATATTAGGCTGTAGGCTCCTAGTACAGGGTGTGCATTATTCTGCATGCCCTCAGGAGCAGTCTGTATATTGTATATTAGATTGTAAGCTCCTAGGACAGGGTGTACATTATTCTGCATGCCCTCAGGAGCAGCCTGTATATTAGATTGTAAGCTCCTCTTGAGCAGGGTGTATTTGTCTTTTCCTTTGCCTGAGCTTATAATACATGTAGATATACAGCAATATGCAGCAGGACAGACGTGATCCAGGGAAATATCCGATCGCCACCACTGGGGTCAGGAAGGAATTTTTTTCCCCCCTGAGGCAGAGCTCTCCGGGGGGTTTCTTTGCCTTCCTCTGGATCTCTGGTTCCAGTGGCTCTCAGTGGGTCCTCAATGACCACATCCAGTTCTGTGGTCTCTATGGAGCCTGACCTGAGAGTCATTGTGATCAGGGTTTAATTTCTTAAAGGGCCAGTAATATTTTTATTACAATGTTGCTTATTGCTATTCCAATAATAAATAAAAAGAAAGAAAATAAAAGTGTCATGTGAGTTTTTTTGTCTTGACTTTTTGTGTTTACACCGTTACAATGATGGAAGTGACCATTACTACCCTCAATATTCCTGAAGTAGAACCAGGAATTATGAGGGCGCCATTTACAGACGGCAGACCACGTCTATCTCCACCCATTGTGGTATCATAATGTCAGCTCCTGTCCCAAGTTACATTACAAGTGTTATGGGGGTCGATCTCTGTGATGGGGGCAGGGCACTAAAATAGTATATGTCCTACACAACAAACTACCTGATCGAAGACTGAAGAGCGGACACAGAGCCGCCGAATACAAGAGACACAAGCAGAGTCTGACTGTGGTGCCAAGTGGCCCCCCACTATCCAACTCCAGGGCCCCACGTTTCAGCTTCATGCAAATATGACGTTATTCTCAATTACAAATATATATATAACAATGAACGGGGTAGATTGGTAAATGAATAAGATTCTGCCTTTGTCTGTACATAGTGAGTCAATTATATTGTGCCAAGTGCGGCTCATATAAGAGGGTGGTGGACACTCTTGCAGGGCCGGCTCCAGGTTTTTCTGGGCCCCGGGCGAAAGAGTCTCAGTGGCCCCTTTAACACATACCACGATTCATGATGCACAGATACCGCAGAGAAATATATATATAGTACAATGCCAAAGATTTCACTTCTTGCGTTACATGAGCGATATCTATTGTAAATTCCACAATAGCTCAGAAACTGGCGAATCGCTCCATACAGAATACTGGGCCCCATAAAATGCTCCATACAGGATACTGGCCCCATATAACGCTCCACACAGAATACTGACCCCCATATAACGCTCCATGCAGGCTGTTCCCACCACATAATGCCTCATGCAGGCTGTTCCCCCTACATAATGCCCCACGCAGGCTGTTCCCCCCTTATAATGCCCCATGCAGGCTGTTCCCCCCTTATAATGCCCCATGCAGGATGTCACCCACCCTTATAATGCCCCATGCAGGATGTCACCCACCCTTACAATGCCCCATGCAGGATGTTACCCCCCTTATAATGCCCCATGAAGGATGTCGCCCCCCTTATAATGCCCCATGCATTATGTCACCCCCCCTTATAATGCCCCATGCATGATGTCACACCCCCGCCCCTTACAATGCCCCATGCAGGATGTCACACACACCCTCCCTTATAATGCCCCATGCAATATGTCACTCCCCCCCTTATAATGCCCCATGCAGGATGTCACTTCCCCCCCCCTTATAATGCCCCATGTAGGATGTCACTCCCCCCCTTTAATGCCCCATGCAGGATGTCACCCCCCCTCCCTTATAATGCCCCATGCAGTATGTCACTCCCCCCCTTTTAATGCCCCATGCAGGATGTCACCCCCCTTATAATGTCCCATGCATTATGTCACCCCCCCTTATAATGCCCCATGCATGATGTCACACCCCCACCCCTTATAATGCCCCATGCAGGATGTCACTCCCCCCTCCCTTATAATGCCCCATGCAGTATGTCACACCCTCTTATAATGCCCCATGCAGGATGTCACACCCCCTTATAATGCCCCATGCAGGATGTCACCTCTCCCCCCCCATATAATGCCCCATGCGTTATGTCACCCCCCCTTATAATGCCCCATGCATGATGTCACTCCCCCACCCCTTATAATGCCCCATGCAGGATGTCACTCCCCCCTCCCTTATAATGCCCCATGCAGTATGTCACACCCCCTTATAATGCCCCATGCAGGATGTCACACCCCCTTATAATGCCCCATGCAGGATGTCACCTCTCCCCCCCATATAATGCCCCATGCAGGATGTCACTCCCCCCTTTTTAATGCCCCATGCAGGATGTCACCCCCCCTTATAATGCCCCATGCAGGATGTCACCCCCCTTATAATGCCCCATGCAGGATGTCACACCCCCTTATAATGCCCCATGCAGGATGTCACCTCTCCCCCCATATAATGCCCCATGCAGGATGTCACTCCCCCCCCTTATAATGCCCCATGCAGGATGTCACCCCCCCTTATAATGCCCCATGCAGGATGTCACCTCTCCCCCCATATAATGCCCCATGCAGGATGTCACTCCCCCCCCATATAATGCCCCATGCAGGATGTCACACACACCCTCCCTTATAATGCCCCAAGCAGGATGTCACTCCCCCCCCTTATAATGCCCCATGCAGTATGTCACTCCCCCCTTTTAATGTCCCATGCAGAATATCACACCCCTCTCCCTTATAATGCCCCATGCAGTATGTCTCTCCCCTCCTTTTAATGCCCCATGCAGGATGTCACACCCCCCTCCCTTATAATGCCCCATGCCTCCATACATTAAAAAAAAAATCAAATACTCACCTCACTTCTCACCTGCTGCCGCTGCTCCAGACCCCTCACCCGCGTCGCCGGCGTCTTTCTGCTCTGCGCTGTGACGGCTCAGGAGAGAGCACGGTGGAAAGCGGTCACCACGTCCTCTGACCTGAGACATCACAGTCAGAGGACGCAGAAGAGACGGGAGCTGCTGCAGAGGCCCGGGAAGAGGTAAGTATTGTGCCGCCGGCTGCCGCGGCCCTGAGCAAGCGAGGGGGAGCGGGCGCTGACACAGCTCTCCTCCGCTCACGGGTCCCATAGCGCAGCGGGGTGCCCGACAGCGAGTGGCCCCCCCGCCCGCTCATGGGCCCGGCACTTGCCGGGGTGCGCCAGGTGCTGACGCCGACCCTGCACTCTTGCACAAGGGCCTACCGGAGGATTTTCCTGTTCTCCTGTGGGCCAGTCCGAGCCTGACTGTGCTATACATAATAAGGCTACATTCCTGCATTGAGCATGTCCTATTCTGATCCTCAAAATCAGATCACAACTGGATGTTCTCTGACCCTCACAGATCTTATTCTCATATCCGTGATTTTCATGGATGTGTGAATGGACCTATAAAACTGTACGAGTCCGTGGACCATCCGATAAAAAAATCTGGCAGCACACGGACATTTCACACAAATGTGAGAATGTGACCTAAGAGATTTTACAGATAACATTATCACTCCAAGTCACACAGTGCAGATACAGAATAATATCTACATCCAGGCACTTACCGCTGACGTCTCATCTGATCAGAGCCGGTTTCTGCTGCTTCTTCTCCGTCTGGTCAGACCTTCATGTCGACATCTCCCAGCCACGACTCATCTGGTCACCATGATCCTCCAGCCTAGAAAATAACAAGGTCACATATATTGTATATATACACGTGTTTCCCCCACACTGCGCCCGTGAATACAGATATGTAGACCCCCCCCCCAATTAATATACTATTAGCCACTTATAGAAAATACACTGAATGTACCGGCACATATTAATCCTAATATTTAGACCCACAATTTGTCAGGTCCATAAATAGTGTTGTGCTGGTTATACGGACCCATGTAGAATGGCAGACCATTCAGAAAATTATATTATACAACAAGAGAACATCCGAATAACAAGTCAAACGGAAACTAGATTGAATCAGCATAAAAAACCTTTATTATGAAGTAGAAGGGTTAGGTGGCACTACATGCACCAGCATGACCGTACCAAGATGCCAAGTAAACAATCATTAGTAATGCACAGAAATATAAAAATTCATTTGTTCCTCAAATGGGACCAGCAGCAGCAAAGGGAAACATATAATGAAATAAAACGAGCATAGTTCCATAAAGATTACCTATGTAGCAAGAGCCTCATCAAATGCTTAAATGATGACAGATTATAGCCTATATACAATTCTCATATAGGACATGAAGAGACAGGAGTAAATACTCACTCAACGGGTGTACACCTCAAATTATGTACGCATATGTGTAATATTAAATAATTACCATAGAAGTGTACAACTCCTATGAGGATCTAAATGATAGTCCCTAAGCCCCCTGACGAAGGACGAGTGTCCGAAACGCGCGTCGGGGCTGTATCACATGGTGCCTCCTGCTTACTTGGACCGGTAATGCTGGTAAATAATATTTGCCTCTCTCTTCTTTGATCTATGACAGATTGTGATTATGTGTTAGCTATTAACGCTTAGGGACTATCATTTAGATCCTCATAGGAGTTGTACACTTCTATGGTAATTATTTAATATTACACATATGCGTACATAATTTGAGGTGTACACCCGTTGAGTGAGTATTTACTCCTGTCTCTTCATGTCCTATATGAGAATTGTATATAGGCTATAATCTGTCATCATTTAAGCATTTGATGAGGCTCTTGCTACATAGGTAATCTTTATGGAACTATGTTCGTTTTATTCCATTATATGTTTCCCTTTGCTGCTGCTGGTCCCATTTGAGGAACAAATGAATTTTTATATTTCTGTGCATTACTAATGATTGTTTACTTGGCATCTTGGTACGGTCATGCTGGTGCATGTAGTGCCACCTAACCCTTCTACTTCATAATAAAGGTTTTTTATGCTGATTCAATCTAGTTTCCGTTTGACCTTTTATTCGGATGTTCTCTTGTTGTATATTGGCCACTTAGTAATCAAAATATAAAGTGATAAGCAGCACTGTGTCCTCCATTAACTATAATCTCCACAGGCCAGTAGAATAAATTATTCAGTCTCTGTGACTCTCCCCAATTAACTGTAAGGCTATGTGCACATGGAAAATATACCAGGTTTTACAGTACAAGCAAAGTGAAACCCCCATCGCTGCTCTCTCCCAGCACCCCCATCATTGCTCTCCCCCAGCACACCCATCACTGCTCTCTCCCAGTACCCCCGTCATTGCTCTTTCCGAGTACCTCCATCATTGCTCTCTCCCAGCACCCCCATCACTACTCTCCCCAACTACCCCAGTCATTACTCTTTCCGAGCACCTCCATCATTGCTCTTTCCGAGCACCCCATCATTGCTCTCTCCCAGCACCCCATCATTGCTCTCTCCAGCACCATCATTGCTCTCTCATAGCACCCCATAATTGCTCTCTCCCAGCACCCCCATAATTGCTCTCTCATAACACCCCATCATTGCTCTCTCTCAGCACCCCGTCATTGCTCTCTCCCAGCACCCCATCATTGCTCTTTCCCAGCACCCCCATCATTGTTCTCTCCCAGCACCCCCATCATTGTTCTCTCCCAGCACCCCCATCATTGCTCTCTCTCAGCACCCCCATCATTGCTCTCTCTCAGCACCCCCATCATTGCTCTCTCTCAGCACCCCCATCATTGCTCTCTCCCAGTACCTCATCATTGCTCTCTCCCAGCACTGCACCCCATCATTGCTCTCTCCCAGCAACCCCCATCATTGCTCTCCCCATCCCCACCATTCTTACCATCTCCATTATTGCTCTCCTCATCCCACCATCCCCATCATTGCTCTCCCCTTCTCCACCATCCTCATCATTGCTCTCCCCATCCCCACCTTACTCATCATTGCTCTCCCCATCCCCACCATCCTCATCATTGCTCTCCCCATCCCCACCATCCCCATCATTGCTTTCCCCGTCCCCATCATTGCTCTGCCCATCCCCACTGTCCCCATCATTGCTCTGCCCATCATTTCTCTCCCCATCATTGCTTTGCCGATCACTGCTCTGCCCATCATTGCTCTCCCATCACTGCTCTGCCCATCACTGCTCTGCCCATCACTTCTCTGCCCATCATTGCTCTCTCCAAGCACCCCCATCATTGTTCTCCCCCAGCACACCCATCACTGCTCTCTCCCAGTACCCTCGTCATTGCTCTTTCCGAGCACCTCCATCATTGCTTTCTCCCAGCACCCCCATCATTGCTCTCTCCCAGCACCCCCATCACTACTCTCCCCAAGTACCCCAGTCATTACTCTTTCCGAGCAGCCCCATCATTGCTCTTTCCGAGCACCCCATCATTGCTTTTTCCCAACACCCCCATCATTGTTCTCTCCCAGCACCCCATCATTGTTCTCTCTCAGCACCCCCATCATTGCTCTCTCTCAACACCCCCATGATTGCTCTCTCCCAGTACCCCATCATTGCTCTCTCCCAGCACTGCACCCCCATCATTGCTCTCTCCCAGCACCATCATTGCTCTCCCCATCCCCACCATTCTCACCATCTCCATTATTGCTCTCCCCATCCCCACCATCCCCATTATTGCTCTCCCCTTCTCCACCATCCTCATCATTGCTCTCCCCATCCCCACCATCCTGATCATTGCTCTCCCCATCCCCACCATCCTCATGATTGCTCTCCCCATCCCCACCATCCTCATCATTGCTTTCCCCGTCCCCATCATTGCTCTGCCCATTCCCACTGTCCCCATCATTGCTCTGCCCATCATTTCTCTCCCCATCATTGCTTTGCCGATCACTGCTCTGCCCATCATTGCTCTCCCATCATTGCTCTCCCCATCATTGCTCTGCCCATCATTGCTCTGCCCATCATTGCTCTGCCCATCATTGCCCTGCCCATCATTGCTCTGCCCATCACTACTCTGCCCATCATTGCTCTGCCCATCATTGCTTTTCCCCCACCTCCCCTCATTCTCCTGTTCTTCTCCCCAGTGTATCAGTACAAAAAAAAAAACACAACTTACCTCTCAGCACGCTCCCGCAGCATCCTCCTTGTTGCCGTTAACTTCCTCCCTTACACAGGCCCGCGCTGCTTGATGACGTCATCAAGCTGTACGAGCCTGTGTCAGGGAGGAAGCGCCGGGCAAGAAGCAGAGGACGGATCCCTCAGCTCCACTGCAATTTTCCTTCTGTCAGCAGCGGAGCTGGAGGGATCGCTCGCTGCCCGCTGCACATGAGAGGGCAATCTGGCCATGGGCCCCCCAGAGCCTGGGGCTCCGAGAAGCAGGCCAGATTGCCCTCAATATTAACTGCCCGATAAGAGCCCCCCTGCACCCCTGCACAGCCAGGCTCCAGTGCAGCTGCACCGGCTGCACCAGCGGTAGGTCCGCCCCTGTCTCTGAACTAATCAACTGATATCTACCACCACGTAATCTCTGGTCCTCCAAAGACCTCCTTCTCTCCTCCACAATCGTACGTTCCTCATCCAATCGCCTGCAAGACTTCTCCCGAGTATTCCCCATCCTGTAGAATTCTGTGGCCCAACATATCCAATTATCCCCTCATTTGGAACTTTCAAGCAGAACTTGAAAACCCATGTCTTCAGAACAGCTTACAGCCTGCAATGACCCCACTGCCACCTTACCAACAGCAGAGCTGTTGCACCCCCCAAAACTACTATCCTTCCCCATTATCCTGTAGAATGTAAGGCCGCAATGGTAGGGTCCTCTCCCCTTTGTACTTGTCTGTCACTATTAGTTTGTTAATTGCAATTTCTATTTGTGTTTGTATGTAACTCCTCCTCATGTACAGCACCATAGAATCAATGGTGCTCTAAAAATAAATAATAACAATAATCCCCCACATGATGTTCCCCCCAGTCTTCACCCCTGCCCTCCATGCCGGTGTGCACACTGCAGGAAGCTGCAGCAGTAGTTGGCACAGTGTTTCATCGTCAGCATCAGCAGAGATGGGCTGCAGTGGTCTGCTGACCGTTTACACTACCTATCCCACGTACTCATCCTCCAACAAAACAAGTGGTTGGGCATCAGTGCACTCAATCTCTTCCAATTGTTGGCCAGGGCCAGATGGATGGCCCACGGAACCACAGCCAGCAGTCATCAAAAAGCAGGAGATCCCGCTGCATGACTTGGGGCTCAGACTGCTGGCCAGGGGGTGAGGTGGAAGACAGATGCCCATGAGCCGCAGGTGCCAAATCTGCGCTTTCAGCAGGGGATTAGGTGGAAGACAAAGCAATGGGACTGAAGGCACTCTCAGCCAACCAACCTAAAACCACTTCTACTTGTTCTGGCCTCACCATTCATCCAACGATACTCGGGCCTACGAAATTACACAGAGCATCCTGTCGCCTACTTGCAGCAAAGGAAAGTGTTTCATTTGGGCACGTAGCCGACACAGATCGACCACGGCCTTTCTCTCCCTGCAGCAGCTACATTCACCACCACCAGCAAAACTGACACATCTATTCGATGCTCTCCGCTTTGTTTTCAACCCAAAAAATTGCAGAGTATTACACGGCCTGTATTCAGAGAGAGAGTGGCTCGCAGAGTATTACACGGTCTGTATTCAGAGAGAGAGTAGCTCGCAGAGTATTACACGGCCTGTATTCAGAGAGAGAGTGGCTCGCAGATTATTACACTGTCTGTTTTCAGAGTACCCCCTAAAAAAAACAACAAAAAATACAGTTTTGGCTACCTACTCCTCCTCCACTTTTCCCACCTCCGCCGCCACCTCCACCTCCTCCTCCTCCTCAACCTCCTGCTTCACTTGGACCTCTGCCTCCTGGTTCAAGATTATAATTGTTTCTTTTTTTTTTATTATGTTATTTTAAGTCATTTTCCTATCAACCTTTGTTTTCGGGGCAATTGTCCTGCACTTACCCCCATTTGGCTTCCTTTTGCAGCCCCTTAGCCCTTACTATGAACATTTTACAGCCCTTTTTTAAGCACTGAAGTTAGGGTCCCTATTGACTTCTATTGGGTTCGGGGTCAAGTTCGGTCCAAAACCAAACTTTTAACTGTAGCTTGGTAGAATCTGCTGAACCTGACCATCCATGGATCCACACATCCCTATCAGTAACACATCATTGTCTGCACATAGACGGTCATCTTTCTTGACAGCGCATTTCTTGTTTACAGGACGATATAATTCTGAGAATGATTCTTTTTCAGCTTAAAGAGGTGGTCCGCTACATTCTATAATGCCCCCCTCCATCCAGTATCGCTCCAAAGTCAAGCGCGCGCTTTCCCTCTCTCCTCTGCTTTCATCGGCCGCAAGCGCTCTCTGGATTTTGGGATGTTCACGATTACAGAAATTGTCCTGCCCCCAGCTATAGAGCGAGGTGCGGGTGGAAGGGAGCTGCAGACCCCACAATCACTAGAGGATAGAAACTTTCACCGCACACTCAGGAGATCCAATGCAAAAGGTTTAATGATATTTAGAAAAAGGTGCAAGTGGCGACAAAAAACAGCTCTTTTGTTTAGAGGCGACTTTTACGTTTCGGTCCGCTCCTGGGCCTCGCTCACATAGTCGCTCTGAGTAAGGCTGTGATGGTCCAAACCATATGAGAGAGATCCCAGTGGGGATGCATATTCAGTGGAGTCCTTATGGGGAATGGCATTAAGGGCGCTCCTGCACTTCCTGTGTGAAGGCCTTTTGGGATGTGACGTGCGGTGAAACGCCGTTCACAACCCAGTCAGTCGTGGCGGGGGGTTTAGTGCGTGCGACTGGGTCATGCCTAGGTGAATCCAAGAAATCCGGAAGTTGAGGTGACATCAGCCGAGGTCACGTGATGTGGACTGAGCAAGAAGGGATAGCGCCACCCACAGGCACATCTGGCAACATAAGGTATTTCCAAAAATAGTTAGTTAAAAGGTGTAAATGGATGGGGGCATTTTACAATGTAGCGGACCACCTCTTTACACTTGTTCATTGGGTGATTGGCAGCAGTTTACACTGCACAGTTATTGGGAAACATAAGAGTATGTGATGAATGATTAGTGCAGGTCGTCATGGTTACTGTCTGTGACAATAAACCATAGGGAGCAGTGAGCATGGTGAATGGCATAGAATGGATGATAGCTGACAATGATGTTACTATGGTAATAAACTGGGGTGGATGGTATGGATGATTACTGCAATCATTACACTGCTTATAATCTGGAGGGGAGATGATGGATGATTCCTGTAATATTTACTGTAATGACGTATGTGCTTTATTCACAGCGGCCTGTTGATATATATTTATGTAACGTATATAGTCTTTTAATTGCTAGATGAATGCAGAGGAGAGGGAAAGCGCGCGGTGGATGCTGGGCTGTGACAGGAGGTGGCGCCACTGAGTCACGCCGGCATGAATCTGGAATGTGACATGACCTCAGCGGGGTCAGAGCCGGCTGTAGCCGGGGTCAGAGACGCCCAATGAGCCGTCAGCGATAGCGCCCCTCACAGACCCTTATAACAACCAAAGGGAATTACAAAAAAACTTTTTTTCCAAATTGAAATGGATGGGGGCATTATTGATTGCAGAGGACGACCTCTTTAATAAACCGTCCTGTTACTTAGTAACAATTCTTTATAAAGGGACAGTGAACACTTCTGACTAATTGTAACTTATAATTTGTAGAGTCCTGTAAATGAAGAGGTTCCTGCACACGGCCCCCGCTCAGCAGACAGCAGGCGGGTTACTCACTAGCACCTTTAGGAAGGCAGCTTTTTTTTAAGAAAAATAAAAGTAGCATGCCAAAAATGTATATAGAAATCCATGTAGCAACCTTATGGCAGCTTTACATTCTAGTTGTAATTCCTGCTTATCTCGTCTTTTGGTTTTTATTTTGATTTGATTTGACGACTTTTCTCTTTTCTACAACTACAAATCTGTCGGCTTTCTAATATCGGCTCGTGGACCTGTTGGTTCAACCACATTCACCATCTCCTATTACTACATCAGGATAATCACAGTCCAACGTTGTATTAAAATAATTTAATGTCGTCAAACAATAATGAGAATTGTATGAACAGGATGTGGAGAGGAGAGTTTCAGAATCGGGTGGATTCAGTCCTCTCATCCTAGACTTAGACCCGGCGATATAACACAAGAAGCAGAATCATTAGAGCTGCGTCACTTACACCGCAGACAGGACGTGCGAGATTCCAATAAACATTTAAAGCTGCTTAGATTAAAAAGCTTATTCCAAAAATCGTCATTTATTCCCTTTGGGACTGTAGGGAATAGTCGGGGCTGTAATCTGACAGTCTTATAGACAATGAATAAAGCTGTGGTCTAGTATGTACACCTCCACTCCATTCACTACAGGGCTATGCAGAGCCTGGTTCCTGGGATCTAGGGACCCATTGTCTGGATTGCTAAGGGGGCCAGTGGTTGGACCCCAAACGATTAGTAAGTTTTATTATTAATATGGGACAACTTAGAATTTTGGGAAAAACCCTTTAGTGTTGTAACAGTCAAGGCTGTATGTATATATATATATGGATTAGAATGTGTATAAGTGGATTACATGAAGTGATAACATTCTATAATTATATATATATATATATATATATATATATATACAGTACAGACCAAAGGTTTGGACACACCTTCTCATTTAAAGATTTTTCTGTATTTTCATGACTATGAAAATTGTACATTCACACTGAAGGCATCAAAACTATGAATTACCACATGTGGAATTATATACTTAACAAAAAAGTGTGAAACAACTGAAAATATGTCTTATATTCTAGGTTCTTTACAGTAGCCACCTTTTGCTTTGATGACTGCTTTGCACACTCTTGGCATTCTCTTGATGAGCTTCAAGAGGTAGTCACCGGAAATGGTCTTCCAACAATCTTGAAGGAGTTGCCAGAGATGCTTAGCACTTGTTGGCCCTTTTGCCTTCACTCTGCGGTCCAGCTCACCCCAAACCATCTCGATTGGGTTCAGGTCTGGTGACTGTGGAGGCCAGGTCATCTGGCGTAGCCCCCCATCACTCTCCTTCTTGGTCAAATAGCCCTTACACAGCCTGGAGGTGTTTGGGGTCATTGTCCTGTTGAAAAATAAATGATGGTCCAACTAAACGCAAACCGGATGGAAAAGCATGCCGCTGCAAGATGCTGTGGTAGCCATGCTGGTTCAGTATGCCTTCAATTTTGAATAAATCCCCAACAGTGTCACCAGCAAAGCCCCCCCACACCATCACACCTCCTCCTCCATGCTTCACGGTGGGAACCAGGCATGTAGAGTCCATCCGTTCACCTTTTCTGCATCGCACAAAGACACGGTGGTTGGAACCAAGGATCTCAAATTTGGACTCATCAGACCAAAGCACAGATTTCCACTGGTCTAATGTCCATTCCTTGTGTTCTTTAGCCCAAACAAGTCACTTCTGCTTGTTGCCTGTCCTTAGCAGTGGTTTCCTAGCAGCTATTCTACCATGAAGGCCTGCTGCACAAAGTCTCCTCTTAACAGTTGTTGTAGAGATGTGTCTGCTGCTAGAACTCTGTGTGGCATTGACCTGGTCTCTAATCTGAGCTGCTGTTAACCTGCGATTTCTGAGGCTGATGACTCGGATAAACTTATCCTCAGAAGCAGAGGTGACTCTTGGTCTTCCTTTCCTGTGGCGGTCCTCATGTGAGCCAGTTTCTTTGTAGCGCTTGATGGTTTTTGCAACTGCACTTGGGGACACTTTCAAAGTTTTCCCAATCTTTCGGACTGACTGACCTTCATTTCTTAAAGTAATGATGGCCGCTCGTTTTTCTTTACTTAGCTGCTTTTTTCTTGCCATAATACAAATTCTAACAGTCTATTCAGTAGGACTATCAGCTGTGTATCCACCAGACTTCTGCACAACACAACTGATGGTCCCAACCCCATTTATAAGGCAAGAAATCCCACTTATTAAACCTGACAGGGCACACCTGTGAAGTGAAGACCATTTCCGGTGACTACCTCTTGAAGCTCATCAAGAGAATGCCAAGAGTGTGCAAAGCAGTCATCAAAGCAAAAGGTGGCTACTGTGAAGAACCTAGAATATAAGACATATTTTCAGCTGTTTCACACTTTTTTGTTAAGTATATAATTCCACATGTGGTAATTCATAGTTTTGATGCCTTCAGTGTGAATGTACAATTTTCATAGTCATGAAAATACAGAAAAATCTTTAAATGAGAAGGTGTGTCCAAACTTTTGGTCTGTACTGTATATATATATATATATATATATATATATATATATATATGGATTAGAATGTATATAAGTGGATTACATGAAGTGATAACATTCTATAATACATATATATATATATAATTAAATCCTCTTATATTTACTAATTGAAATACTTTTCCACAATTAGACTTCAGAAGCAGAAGCCGTTGTATCATTTCAGTTTCTATTGTTTTTCTCTTTATGACTCTTTACATTCTTATCTGCATTTATCTATCAGTAAATTACAGCTGGAGATGATTTATTGCCATTCATGTGATACAAATTAGGCAATGTCTGGAATCACACTAATGGTTGGACTAGGACGGCCATTATATTAGTGGTTTGCAGGTTCTGAGCCTATAACTCAGATACAACCAGGGGGGAGTAAGGGATTTCCAGGAGGGCCGCAGGCAGAACACTTGTATTTTATATAATATATGATAAACTGTTCTCCGCTGTTTCAGCACAGTAATAGCCGGGTATTATAGAAAGCCGACTGCTGACTGACACACAAGGTGACATCAATGGTCTCAAGGATTGAAAGTTGATCGTTCCATTCTCAGGCGGTCTTGTGTGTAAGGCTATGTTCACACATCATGTTTTTTTCTGCAGCAAAACCTGATCTCTTGCCAGATGTTTGTTCAGGATTTTTCTTGCTGTTTTGCTTATTTTTTTGGTGCATTTTTGCTGCGTTTTTTTCACAGTCCTTTTGTCTCTTATATGTTTGCACATGATGTTCAGTGAAAAAAAGATAAAAATTTCTGGTTTTGCCGCAAAAAAACGCTGAAAAAAACATTGAAAAACCTGACACCTGCATTTTTGGTGCGTTTTTTCAGCGTTTTTTCCACCACCCATTACTTTCAATGGGTAAAAAAAACACTGAAAAAACGCTGAAAGAAGAGACATGCTCTATTTGGCAAAAAAAAACCATGATGTGTGCATGAGATTTCTGGAATCTCATAGACTTTGCGTCTACTGCAAAACGCAGCTGAAAATTAGCATAAAAAACGCATTAAAAAAAGCGCTGAAAAAAAAACATGATGTGTGAACAGCCTGAAGGTTGGTAAACACTTAAAACATAATGCAATGAAGACTGGTCTGATCTTCACAGTCCTCTACTTCTGAGATTTGTATGACTTCATTCACACCTTCACTCAAGTGTAGGTACAAAACAGGGATCCAGGTCTCTAATAAATCCACACCTAATCCACCATGAAACTTCAGCTGCCTTCCGTCCAGCGCCGGACTGGGGTGTCTGGGGCCCACCAGGGACATTGACTCCAGGGGCCCACCCACCCGGGCCCACCCTTCAGCTATTTGCAGATACCCGTTAGCCGTTATCCCCATTATATTGGCGGCTCCGGCCCATCACTGTGCGCTCACCAGAAATGCCATGTACAATTACTGGAGTTTGCATTAAAGGGTTTTTATTGGTGAAAACAAGTTCTCAGCGATGCACAGGTTGGGAAGGGGATCACTTATTTATTGGTGGACTCCGCACTGTCAGGAGATTGTGGCACTTTGAGTATTTGGTGAGATTTTCACCTCTGTATTTATAAGACAAATCCAGGAGTGGAGCGATCCGAGGTCATGTTTTATGCATTTCTCACCCACTCCTGGTTTTGTCTTATAAATACAGAGGTGAAAATCTCACCAAATGCCAACTTGCTTTCTCTGGTGAACCTCTGTAACTGCATCTCTGCTGCTGTGTAATAGTCACAGGGCAGGGAGGGGTTAAACATCCAAGTATTTAATATCTATTGGAAATAAAGATGTTTCCCCTTATTGATATCAGATAAAACAAATGACCAACCACAATCCACTCTACCAAGACCAATATTAACAGATAGAAGGTAGAAATACTACCACACCGTGACCAGATCACATATTACCACCACATAGTGCCCACATAATGCCACATACAAGGCACAAATACCGCCACACCATGAGCAAAGCACATAATACCACCACATAGTGATCAAATGCTACCAGATACAAGGTATAAATACTGACACACCATGAGACCACATATTACCACCACATAGTGACCGAATAATACCACATACAAGGGACAAATATCGTCATGTCATGACCAAAGCACATAATGCCACGACATAGTGACAAATAATACTAAAATAATAAAAATGTAAAAAAGCTCTGTATATTGGGTCAGTGTACAGGTTATACAGTGATCACCAGTGACAATATACACAGAAGCTCTGTATATAGTGTCAGTGTGCGTGTATAGGTAATACACATACTCACAAGTCCTTTATCTGCCGCAGACCGATATATCACATCTTCTATGCAGGACTTATCTCTGCAGAAAATAACATAGTTAGCTATAACTGATCACTTCCAGAGCACAATCCACACTTTTCCCAAGACTTCTACATGAAATGAAATGACAAAAAAGCAACATAGTGCGGCACTACACAGTAACAGTGCTCCAGCGTCATTCTGTGCCTGCTAATCTGTCAGCAGACATATTGTCTGATGGCAAAGATGTAGCAGAGCTGAAGACAGAAGACCCATGAATTACGTTGGAGTGAGGATTTTTCTTTATTAAAGATGGAGTCCCTTAATGTGTTTTATTTTTAATAAAAAAAAAATTCTCTTTTTTTTTTTTCTGTTTACTAGAAATTCATGGTGGCCATGTCTAATTTGGCGTGACACCATGAATTTCAGGCTTAGTACCAGCTGATAATACAAAGCTGGCCTGGTACGTCCACGTCCACGTCCCACCGCAGCGTTCAATTGTCCATATCCCAGACCTTTGAATGAAAGCGCAAATTCGCAGCCAACGCCCCACAGGCCACAGTCCTAAATTCGCACATTTCACGATTGCTTGCGTTGGAAATGCTGCCTTTTAGGCTGGTGGAGACGGAATCCTTCCGCAATCTTATGGCGGTGGCCGTCCCTCGGTACTCGGTCCCCAGCCGACACTATTTTGCCCGGTGTGCCATCCCCGCACTGCACAAGCACGTGTCCCAAAACATCTGCCGTGCCCTCAACAATGCAGTTACTGGGAGAGTCCACCTGACAACGGACACGTGGACAAGTGCTTGTGGCCAGGGATGGTACATCTCCCTGACGCCTCACTGGGTAAACATAGTGGAAGCCGGGACCCAGTCGGACCTTGGGACAGAACACATCCTCCCCACACCGAGGATTGCGGGCCCTATGTCAGTCAGAGTTTCCCCTATAGTGTACAGCTCCTGCGCATCATCCGCCTCCTCCTCCTCATGTTCAGCCTCCATCTCAGATATCACCACATCAGTTACAAGCTGGAAGCACTGCAGTACTGCCTCCGCCAAGCGGCAACAGGCTGTGCTGAAACTCATAAGCTTAGGTGATAAACCTCACGCTGCTTGTGAGTTGTGGACAGCTGTGAAAGAGCAGGCAGATCTGTGGCTGAGATCGCTGAACCTACATCCAGGCATGGTCGTGTGTGACAATGGCCGTAACCTGGTGGCGGCTCTGAGGCGAGGCGAGATCACACACGTACCATGCCTGGCTCATGTGCTTAACCTCGTGGTTCAGCGGTTTCTTAAATCGTACCCCGAGTTGCAAGATCTGCTCGTCAAAGTACGTTGCCTGTCAGCTCATTTTCGGAAGTCGGCTACAGCTTCCGCCGCCCTTGCTGTGTTGCAGCAGCGTTTGCAGCTTCCGGCACACCGACTGGTGTGTGATGTCCTCACACGTTGGAACTCTACCCTCCACATGTTGCAAAGGATTTGTGAGCAGAAGAGAGCAGTTGTGGAGTACCAGCTGCAACAAGGCCATCGATATTCAGGTCAGACTCCACACATAAGACCTCAGGAGTGGACCTGGATGTCTGACATATGTACCATCCTGACAAACTTTGAGGAGTTCACCAAGATGGTAAGTGGCGATGACGCCATCATTAGCGTCAGCATCCCACTTGTCTGTCTTTTGCAATTCTCTCTGCAAAGAATTAAAGAGGAGGCATTGCAGCCAGAGTATGATGAGATGGATCAAGAAGCTGTAATGGGCGATTACACACAGCCCAGCCTCATCTCATCCCAACGTGCATTGGGGGACAATGAGGGGGAGGAGGAGGAGGAGGAAGAACAGGAGCTGATATCATGCGCTGTAGACGGTAGTACCTGTACAACTGCCTTACCGTCGGTTCAGCGTGGGTGGCCTGAGGACAGGGGGGAGGAGGAGGAGGAGGAGAGCATGGTCAGTCATCATCTTGGTGAGGACACGGAAGTCTTGCCCATTACCAGTCTGGCACACATGGCTGACTTTATGTTATGCTGCCTTAACCGTGACCCTCGCGTTGTCAAAATGTTGGGTGACAGTCATTACTGGTTGGTGACATTTTTAGACCCCCTCTACAAGGAGAACTTTCACTCTCTTATTCCTGAGGTGGAGAGGTCTACAAAAATGTGGCAGTACCAGAAGGCCCTTGCTGCAGAACTGTTAAAAAAATTCCCATCTGAACAATCTAGTGGCAGAGTTCACAGTTCGTTGTCCAACCAAGGCGTACAGGCGAGAGAGATGCAACTCCAATCCAGCAGAGGCAGGGGAACACTGTCAACATTCTGGGACAGTTTTCTGAGACCCGCCCAGCTTACAGGCCCTGAGGCGCGGGGTACTCTCACAAGGAGTGGAAAGTTTCAAAAGATGGTGAGGGAGTACCTTGCCGACGGTACCAGCATCCTCCGTGATTCCTCTGTGCCTTTTAATTATTGGGTATCCAAGCTGGACACTTGGAATGAACTCGCTCTGTACGCCTTGGAGGTCCTGGCCTGCCATGCCGCTAGCGTGTTATCGGAGTGTGTTTTTAGTGCCGCTGGAGGAATTATAACTGATAAGCGCACTCGCCTGTCAACTGACAATGCTGACAAGCTGACCCTTATCAAAATGACCAAGGGCTGGATTGGGCCAGACTTCTCATCACCACCAAATGACAGCAGAGTAACATAAAGTCAAATCCACTGTGTTATTTCGGGAGGTGTATTCCCATGCACCGCTTCACACCCACACATGGGTATACGCTTCCTCATTTCAGCTGTTTTTTGCTCTTCTCCTTATCCTCAGCCTCCACCACCACTATACCACCAGGGTGACCGTGGTCCGTGTTGCCAGCATTGCAGGTTCCTCCGTCCTAATTTTTGGCAGCTTTTGCATCGAAGGCATAGGCAAAGACTATGGGAGACCTACTCCCCAATAATGGGAATAATGTTTTTAATATGCTGTACTGCATGGCTCTTGTAAGGGGCATTAAAATCGCCTTGTTAAGCTACTGCGACCTCCACCACTCTTCCAAGGGGCATTAAAACAGTCTTGTTAAGCCACTGCGACCTCCACTGATCTTCCAAGGGGCATTAAAATCGTCTTGTTAAGCTACTGCGACCTCCACCACTTTTCCAAGGGGCATTAAAACCGTCTTGTTAATCTACTGCGACCTCGACCGCTCTTCCAAGGGGCATTAAAATCATCTTGTTAAGCTACTGCGACCTCCACCACTTTTCCAAGGGGCATTAAAATCGTCTTGTTAAGCCACTGCGACCTCCACCACTTTTCCAAGGTGCAGTAAAACCGTCTTGTTAAGCTACTGCGACCTCCACCACTTTTCCAAGGGGCATTAAAACCGTATTGTTAAGCTACTGCGACCTCCACCACTTTTCAAAGGGGCATTAAAACCGTCTTGTTCAGCTACTGCGAACTCCACCACTCTCCCAAGGGGCATTGAAACCGTCTTGTTAAGCTACTGCGATCTCCACCACTTTTCCAAGGGGCATTAAAACCGTCTTCTTAAGCTACTGCGACCTCCACCACTCTTCCAAGGGGTATTAAAATCGACTTGTTTAGCTACTGCTACCTCCACCACTTTTCCAAGGGCCATTAAAACCGTCTTGTTAAGCTACTGCGACCTCCACCGCTCTTCCAAGGGGCATTAAAACCATCTTGTTAAGCTAATGCGACCCCGACCGCTCTTCCAAGGGGCATTAAAATCGTCTTGTTATGCTACTGAGACCTCCACCACTTTTCCTGGGGGCATTAAAACCGTCTTGTTAAGCTACTGCGTCCTCCACCCCTCTTCCAAGGGGCATTTAAACCGTCTTGTTAAGCTACTGCGACCTCCACCACCCTTCCAAGGGGCATTGATATTGTCTTTTTATTCCACTGTGACCTCCACCACTCTTCCAAGGGGCATTAAAAGCGTCTTGTTAAGCTACTGCGATCTCCACCACTTTTCCAAGGGGCATTAAAACCGTCTTGTTAAGCTACTGCGACCTCCTCCACTTTTCCAAGGGGCATTAAAACCGTCTTGTTAAGCTACTGCGACCTCCACCACTCTTCCAAGGGGTATTAAAATCGTCTTGTTTAGCTACTGCTACCTCCACCACTTTTCCAAGGGCCATTAAAACCGTCTTGTTAAGCTACTGCGACCTCCACCGCTATTCCAAGGGGCATTAAAACCGTCTTGTTAAGCTACTGCAACCTCGACAGCTCTTCCAAGGGGCATTAAAATCGTCTTGTTATGCTACTGCGACCTCCACCACTTTTCCTAGGGGCATTAAAACCGTCTTGTTAAGCTACTGCGTCCTCCACTCCTCTTCCAAGGGGCATTAAAACCATCTTGTTAAGCTACTGTGACCTCCACCACCCTTCCAGGGGGCATTGATATTGTCTTTTTATTCTACTGCGACCTCCACCACTCTTCCAAGGGGCATTAAAACCGTCTTGTTAAGCTACTGCGATCTCCACCACTTTTCCAAGGGGCATTAAAACCGTCTTGTTAAGCTACTGCGACCTCCTCCACTTTTCCAAGGGGCATTAAAACCGTCTTGTTAAGCTACTGCGACCTCCACCACTCTTCCAAGGGGCATTAAAATCGTCTTGTTAAGCTACTGCGACCTCCACCACTCTTCCAAGGGGCATTAAAACCGTCTTGTTAAACCACTCTGAACTCCACATCTCTTCCAAGGGGCATTAAAACCGTCTTGTTAAGCTACTGTGACCTCCACGTCTCTTCCAAGGGGCATTAAAACCGTCTTGTTAAACCACTCTGAACTCCACAGCTCTTCCAAGGGGCATTGAAATGTTGTTTTTAATTACCTCTAACCTCCACGACTCTTCCAACAGGCATTGTGTTTCGTCCTAATTTTAGTCAGCTTTTGCTTTTCAATGCATAGGCGAACACTAAGGGAGACCCACTCTCCAATAATGGGTAGAAGGTTTTTAGTACGCTGTAATCCCCGTCTGTTTCAAGGGGCATTGCAGTTCCTCATAATTTTTGGAAAGCCTTTCATTCACTGCTTAGGCCAACAGTGTACAGGAGACCCAGTTGCTATAAATGGAAAAAACGGTTTAGTTAAAGCCCTCTGACCTCCATGTCACTTCCAAGGGGCATTGGAGTGCCTCGAAATTTTTGGTAGGCATTGCACTCACTGTATGCCCTATAACTGTGTAGCTGAACCGCTCCTTTTGGTACAGAAACAAATCCTACAAGACATGTGTGGTTGACTGGCCTGATATTGATGTGAATGGTCCCTGTTCCTCCTGCTCTTTCTCCTTTGCCACCACCTCATCCATCATTCATCACCTGAAGCTTTGTTTTAACGGAAGTCATAGAACTGGGATAGTAGCAGGAAAACATCCAGCAATCCTCGGAGGAGGTAGGATATGTGCCAAAACGCTGACCACCTCAGGCCTAGCCGCTACTACATACATGTGCTTGCATTCCAAGGAACAGAAAGCTAAGGAGATGGATGGTCTGATGATCATGAATAATTTACTCCTTGTGTAGGAGGCCGACCACTGCTGCTGTCTACCTTCTGAACTTTGTGTTGAAGCCTGATTGACCCAGGACCCGCAATCTTCTATGTCTGGAGGACGTGTTGCATCCCAGTGTCCAACTGTGTCCTGGCTTCCACAATATTAACCCAGTGTGAAGGCGTCAGTGAGATGGACCATCCCTGGCCACATTCACTTGTCCAAGTGTTTGTGGTTAGGCTGTCCTTCAAATAGGGGCGGCTCGGGACCGTTTATGGACACCTGACCGCCCCCTGGCGGCTGGGGACCAAGCGTGGACACCCGGCCCCTGGCGGCTGGGGACCGAGTGTGGACACCCGGCCGCGGGACGGTTGGGGACCGAGTATGGACACCCGGCCGCCACTTGGCGGCTGGGGACCAAGCGGGACACCCGGCCCCTGGCGGCTGGGGACCGAGTGTGGACACCCGGCCGCGGGACGGTTGGGGACCGAGTATGGACACCCGGCCGCCACTTGGCGGCTGGGGACCAAGCGGGACACCCGGCCCCTGGCGGCAGGGGACCGAGTGTGGACACCCGGCCGCGTGACGGTTGGGGACTGAGTATGGACACCCGGCCGCCACCTGGCGGCTGGGGACCAAGCGTGGACACCCGGCCGCCGGGCGGCTGGGGACTGAGTATGGATACCAGGCCGTCGACGCAGCCATGATGTGGTGGCCAGATTCCGCCTCCACATGCCTAAAAGGCCCAATTTCAAGCGCACGCAAGCTAGCAGTATGGTATTGCAGCCTGGGGGTGGGTGGGTAGCAGGCTGCACACTTACTCTTGCATTCCAAGAAAACAAAGCAGATGCTAACTTCTATCATCATCATCATGCTCCTCACCTTGGCACTCTCAACTCCCCTGATGGAGAAGCCAGGGCCCACCGGAGGAGTCTGATTTTCTGGTGGGCTCGCCCAATGCTGCCCTAAAGCAGGCCAGGCTAAGAAAAGTGTGGGGAAGATTACCGGGACAAATAGGGGCGGCTGGGGACCGTTTATGGACACCCGGCCGCCCACTTGCAGCAGGGGACCAAGCGTGGACGCCCGGCCGCCTGGTGGCTGGGGACTGAGTATGGATACCAGGCCGCCGACGCAGCCATGACGTGGTGGCCAGATTCCACCTCCACATACCTAAAAGGCCCAATTTCAAGTGCAAGCCAGCAAGCAGTATGGTATTGCAGCCTGGGGGTGGGTGGGTGGCAGACTGCATATTTGCGCTTGCATTGCAAGGAATGGGGAGGTACAATTGAACACTGCCCTGGGACAAGGACTTGCACGGGGATAGTTGCAAGTCTGCATCTTCTGATGCGGCAAGGATCACTTCTGATGGGCACACTTTTAGGCAGTGACCTGGGTGTCAGAGATGCTTCCAAGGGTCTTCCCCATGCTGTTCCCATGTCTTTTCTGCACTGTATGCATGTGTCACACAGCACATGGCCAGATAAGGTTGTAAAATGTTAAAATGACATTTCCCGGTGAATGGATTTGTCACGGTTGAAAGCAATACATAAGTGCAAAAACGCATAAAAAATCCTACTTGTGAACATAGCCCAAGGTGTGGAGGAGTATTTTTGGTTTTGGTTATTTATTTTACCTTATACACAAGCCTTTACCCTGGAAAGGAAGTTCCTTAACATATTTCACAGGAAAGCACTTTCAGCTTAGTTTCTGAACGTTTTATTGTGAGCTCGTAAAAGTGGCTTAATACCTCTGACCATGTTGTTGACAGCAGTGACCTGGGGGTCAGAAATGCTTCCTGGGGCGATCCCCATGCTGTCCCCATGTCATTTGAGCACTGTCACTATTGTTTTGGGCACTTTTTAGGCTTTCTACAGACTGCCGGGGGTGCCGCCGCAAAAATGCTCGGGTCTCCCATAGACTAACATTGGGCTCGTTGCTCGGGTCGAGCACCCGAGTATCACGGTGAGCTCGGCCAGAGCTTCGAGCACCCGAGCATTTTAGTGCTCGCTCAACACTAATTATCACCTTCCCCATGCCGCTCCACTCAAGTAACATAAACCCTTTTCCTGTGAAAGCCCCCCCCAATAAGCAGCCCCATACAAGTAGCAGCAGACATTTCCCTATGCAACCACCATATAGTACCATCATCCATACTTCTTTGCCCCCAAAATATATCCTCAGAGCACTCACACTGAGTCCTGTGTTCTCATTCCCCTCTGCACACAGCTCCATTGTGCAGCTCCTCAGTCCTCTCCACTCCAGTAACCTCAGCACAATGCTGCTTACCTCTTCACTGGACTTGATGAGCCCCCTTTTGGTGACATCATTGCCTCAAAACATCAATTGCACTGTAGTGGCTACCCTGCGGAAATATGTGAGTGAGCTGCAGATGGCGGCGGTGCACATAAGATTATAATGAGGACAATCTGGTGTTGGGCTTCCCCGGAGCCCTGGGCGGTAGCCCAGATTGCCCTCATTATAATCCACCTATGGATACATCTTTGGATTCAGGGTCTCTTTGCCTACATTATACTGCTCTCAGATGATGTAGCAAAAACCTGCTGACAGATTCCCTATAATATATGAATAGCTGTACTAGACTTTCTTTTCATATGTATCATCACCATTTCAAAGAAACAGAGTCATCGTTGTCCATTCACACTTTGCTTTAATTTTCCAGGTAGCACCTGAAAAACTCAAATGTGAATATAGATTTGTTGCTATAGGTAACAAAATAACAAGTCCTCAGAAACAATTTTTATGTATGAGGTTAGATGTCAGACTTGCTGCAAAATAATATTTGTAAACTTATTTGTGCAAAGAAAAAGGAACTGAGAGTGAGAAACACCGGACGGCGAGCTGTAAAGAACCTTACAAGCGTGAATCTGGACATTTAATGTTTATATTGTTAGAGTACATGACGTCTCAAATTTAATGGTGGTTTGCATTTTTTTCAGATTTTGTTTTACTTGTGGATCATTTCATGTATCAAACAATATAATAAGGAGGGTTCTTCAAAAGTGGCGGCGTTTCTTATCCAAGAAATGTTACTCCAGTCCCAGAGTAGAGTATCATTTCTGGTGAAGCCCATGGAGACACATCTTATCAATGGCATGGGTCTCCATGCGCTTCACCAGAAATGTTCCTTCACACACGCCTCTAAATGAATTTGGCGAATCTTATTCTTGCACGCACCTCATTAAAATTGGTGTATGAAATACCAGTCTTAATGAATCACGTCCTTAGTCTTACAAATAGTATAAGATGCAAGCGTGTCGTCTTTGTAAATGGGACTTGTGTGAACTCCTGCTCTAATCTTAAGTATAATTTTTTTTTTAAATAAATGCCCATTAACCCTATCTTTTCCCTATTGTCCTAATTTAAGCCCAAAGCTCTATACCCATCATATTACATAAACTATGAAAAATAGCCTCAAGTACTCATGGATTTAACCCCTTAACTACCGCCAATATGCATTAAAATGGCAGCCGATGAGCAAGCAGTAAAATGCTGGAGTGCTCAGTACTGGAATCGGGCAGGTCAGATGCTCGGACGGGCTCGACACGAGTAACGAGTATAATGGAAGTCACAAGGAAACTCAAGCATTTTTCCGGAAGGCCCTAACAGGAGGGCTGGGGGTGACAGACACATTTCTGGAATGGATAGAAGCAGTGCTGAAATGGACTGGGAACAGCATGGGGGGAACCCAGGAAGCATCTCTGACTCCCACGTCGCTGCTGGGAACAATGTTTTCAGAGTTTTACTCCACTTTTACAGACTGGCAATAAAACATAAAAAAACGAAGATAAAATGTATTTTACGGGAAAAAAGGTTAGTAAATCTGCTTTTCTGTATATTGACTTTATAAGGCAAAATTACAAAGAGAAAAAAGAAAAACGCCTCCTCCACCTCTTAATAGCCGGGCCATCTCTCACTGTATTTCCCCGTCGCCTATGACTACAGTAGATGACATAGTAGAGGGGGAAATAAAACTACACCCACCAGTAGTCACCTTTTAATGTCATTTTAACATTTTACCACCTTATGTCGGCATGTGGTGTGTGTGACATGGCCAGACACATCCTGTTTAATTTATGAAGAAGGGTCTCTGAAACCCCCCAAAGTCCAAAAGGACAATGCAAGGACTGCCAAAAATTAGAAAGAAGAGGGCCTCCGATACACCCTGTATTAGACATAAAGGAGGGCCTCATACACATTCTGTTACAATTGTTAGGTAGTGGAACTCCAAGACTCATAAAGCCAATGCACTAAGTGCAAGGGCTGCCAAAAAAATAGAAGGAGGGATTGCAATACACCCTGGAAGACACGTAGTGGAGGGCTTCAGAAAACATTTTTTCTAATTTTTAAGAAGTAAGATTCCTAGACTGGTAAAGCCGATGTACTAAGTGCAAGGGCTGCCAAAAGTTAGAAGGGAGTTCTGCAGTGCACCCTGGAAGACATGGAGAGTAGGGCCGCAGAAAACATTTGTTTCCCATTTTAAAGGAGTGTAACTTCAAGAACGGATAAAGACTAAGTGAAAGGTGAGAAAAACATTTACCCCTGGATGGTATACATATATACACTGCTCAAAAAAATAAAGGGAACACTGAAATAACCCATCCTAGATCTGAATGAATGAAATCTTCTCATTGAATACTTTGTTCTGTATAAAGCTGAATGTGCTGACAACAAAATCACACAAAAATCATCAACGGAAATCACATTTATTAACCAATGGAGGCCTGGATTTGCAGTCACCCCCAAAATTAAAGTGGAAAAACACACTACAGGCTGATCCAACTGTGATGTAATGTCCTTAAAACAAGTAACAATGTGGCTGAGTATTGTGTGTGGCCTCCACGTGCCTGTATGACCTCCCTACAACGCCTGGGCATGCTCCTGATGAGGCTGAGTATTGTGTATGGCCTCCACGTGCCTGTATGACCTCCCTACAACGCCTGGGCATGCTCCTGATGAGGCTGAGTATTGTGTGTGGCCTCCATGTGCCTGTATGACCTCCCTACAACGCCTGGGCATGCTCCTGATGAGGCTGAGTACTGTGTATTGGCCTCCACGTGCCTGTATGACCTCCCTACAACTCCTGGGCATGCTCCTGATGAGGCTGAGTATTGTGTGTGGCCTCCACGTGCCTGTATGACCTCCCTATGACGCGCCCCCTGGGCCATGTTTGGGGAATACCCGGAGCCGGATCTGTTGGGGGTGGTAGTCCTCGTGGCGGTGACCCGGTCCGTGCCCAGGGTGTCAAACTAAGTGGCGATGTTTTTAGTGGCAGATGTGATATTGTTCGACTACGCCACCCGTTGAATGCGGTTACGAAACCGCCGCTGCAGGGCGGACCGCTGAGGTCGGTGGTACAGTTGTGCAGCGTGGGTAGTATAACCCCCAACGGGAGGGGTATGGCCTCAGGGCAGCGGACGTGGATGATGGGGATAGTAGAATTGCTCGCAGGCACCAGGAACCACTCAGAGACGGTGCGGTGTAGTTCAGGGTCTTTACTGGTGGCAAAGGTAGACCCTCCCGGGAGTACTGGCTAGCGATCGGGGTCTGGTCAGTCCGTGAGCAGACAGGATCTCCCCTGGCCAGGCGGAGTTGTAGGCCTCCCCAACTAACTGTACTCTTCTTGGCTACCTTGCTAGAAGCGGGTAAAAGTAGCCCACGTCCCTGAGTGTACCGTGTGGTGCTCACCCGTATGGCCGGTGACTCGGGGCCTTCTGGTAGCCTCCGCTCCACGACGGCGGTGCTGGTCCCTTGCGTGTGACCGTGCCTTCGGGTTTCTTGGCCAGAGGACCTGAAATCCCCTGCCGGTCGGTTTCTGCTGCTGGGTATGGAACAGTCCCCACAGCCTCGGACTCCGTGTCCGGTGAGATCTCTTCAGTCCGGACGAGCTCTACAGCTTCCAGTCCCGGACTCCTTTTATCACTGCTCCCACAGAGCTCCTGTTCTTATTTTCCCTGTAACTGATCCACACCAGACCAGACTGTGTCTCTGTCTCTGTCTGTGTTCTCTTCTAACCCCACCTCAGCCCCAGTTTATATAGGGGAAGTTCTTCCCCTCCCAGGACTGGGCAGGAGGTGTGGCATGCTTAGGATTCCTGACCAGGAGACCTCCCACCTGCTCACAGACGTAATATTGCTATTACTGTGGTAACCAGAACCCTGGGGTGCCACATTCCCCCCTAGTAAAATTTAGTACTCCGGGACTAAACATATTTTTTGAAAACATAACAGGGTATAAACAGGAACAATACAATAAGGAAAAACATGTTAAAGTGGTCACGGCGTGTCCGCAACCGGGTGCAATTTTTGAAGCAAAAGGGTGTCCATTTCACCAAAGAACAGGGAGCCGTAACCAGGTAGGGGTCTGTCCTGCCCCGAGTCTTTAACAGTCTTTAGTCCGTTCCTGGGTTACGCTCCAAACATATATACAATAGAGTTCTAGTAAATCCACAAAAGATACCTATAAAATAACTGGAAAAACATAATTATTTACAAGCAACAGTAAACAGGTAAATACCAATAAGACAGTCTAAACACTTTAGATCCTCCAACGTACGGGCAACTGGCCTCTAGTGGCCCTAGTAGACCTACGGAGCTGACTGACCGGTCCTGAGCTACAGGGTGTAGGAGCTGTTAAAGGTAAGCTGGGCAGCTGTCTACGGACTCTTTGGCTCACTAGGGGCACGGCAGGCTCACTATAAGCAGAGGGTCGATTCTCCTGGTCTGCTTGTGTGGGGTCTTCTGCCTCCTGGACCGGCTGCTCTTCCAGCTCTACCTGTTTTTCCGTAGGCACTTGGGATGCTGGCTGGAGGAAGGTGAGGACGGGTACCACAACAGCACCATTTACCTGTGTCCAAGACCGAGGGAAGTCTCCGAGTACAGTACTGACCATCTCTTCCCTTTCCTCTGCGGGTCGAGGGTTTTCTTGATCTTCTTCAGGGTTTCGTAGCTGCTCGGGACACTTCTTCAGGTGATCTCGGGAGACAATGGCTGTGGTTTCTCCTCCATCCTTACTGATTGTGCAGACTTTCGGGTTTTCATGGCTTGATGGCAGTACGGTGTACGGGTCCTTCTCCCACTGGTCGTCCAACTTGTGGAGCCGTCTTTTCCTCTTCAAGACCTGCTCTCCAGGTACCAGGGGAACAGCGGGAGCATACCGGTTGTAAGTCTTCTCCTGTCTTTCTCTTGCTTGACGGAGACTTCGCTCAACGCTCTCCTGTACTTTCCGGTACTGCTGCTGCCTCTCTGTGTCCCAGTCTGCTTCTGGTGAAGTGTCCTCGGGTGTCAGGACTCCCATATCCAGATCAACAGGCAGCTTACCAGGTCTTGCTCTCATTAGGTAAGCCGGGGTACAGTTGGTAGAACCTACAGGGATGTGGTTGTATAGGTCCACCAGATCAGGCAGTTTCTCAGGCCACAGACTGCGTTCTTCCAGGGGCAATGTTTTCAGAAGGTCTATCACCACCTGGTTCATCTTCTCGCAGAGTCCATTGGTTTGCGGATGATAGGGTGTTGTTCTTATCTTCCGGCAGCCATACAGAGTGCAGAACTCCTGGAAGACTTCCGCTTCAAAGGCAGGTCCTTGGTCCGTCAGCACCTGCTCTGGGTATCCGTGTGGACGGCAGAAGTGCTGCTGGAAGGCTCTAGCTGCTGTTTGAGCCGTTAAGTCCTTGACGGGGACTACAACCAAGAACCGGGAATAGTGATCCACGATGGTTAACGCATAGACGTAGCCACTTCTGCTGGGGGTCAGTTTTACATGGTCCAAGGCTACCAGTTCCAACGGCTGCCTGGTGACGATGGACTGCAGGGGAGTCTTCTGGCTGGCACGGTCCTTCCTTCTTAGGTTGCATGGGCCACAGTCTCTGCACCACCTCTCGATGGTTCCTCTCATGCCTACCCAGTGGAACCGCCCGCGCAGCAGGAACTCCAGCTTCTTCCATCCGAAGTGCCCAGCTCCGTCGTGGTATGCCTCCAGTACCATTGCCGCGTCTCTTCTTGGCACCACTACTTGCCAGACCAGTTCATGCATCCGGGAGTTAACCATTCTGCGGCACAACTTCCCCTTGTAAAGGAACAGTCGACTCTTCTCAGCCCACAGTTGCTTGGTCTCCTCCAGAGCGTCTGGGTCAAGGCGGGCATCTGGCTGAGTCAGCATCTCCTTCACCAGTCGGACGGCGGGGTCACTGTCTTGCGTTTCCGCCCAGTTGTAATGAGGTAAGGGGTTGAACGTAGTGGATTGCTTACCCCTTACACGGTGGGAATACTGGGTAGTCCCATGACGGTGAAACGCGGGGAGTTCAACTTCTTCCAGTTCCTCTGGATCTTCCCCTACGTCTGGTAGGTTTGGCATTCTGGACAAGGCATCCGCGTTGGTATTGGAGCGTCCTGCCCGGTATTTGATCGTGAACTCATAGTTGGACAGGCGGGCCATCCATCTCTGCTCCAGGGCACCGAGTCTTGCAGTGTCCAGGTGTGTCAACGGGTTGTTATCCGTGTACATGGTGAACCGGGAAGAGGCGAGGTAGTGCTTAAAGCGTTCGGTGACTGCCCACACCACTGCCAGGAACTCTAGCTTGAATGAGCTGTAATTCTCAGGGTTTCTTTCGGTGGGTCGCAGTTTTCGGCTGGCGTAAGCAATTACCCGTTCTCTCCCCTGCTGGATCTGGGACAGTACGGCTCCTAGCCCGATGTTACTTGCGTCGGTGTAGAGGATAAAGGGCTGGCTGTAATCCGGGTATGCCAGGATTTCATCCCCCGTGAGGGCCATCTTCAGCTGGCGGAAGGACTCTTCTTCCAGCTTCTCCCATCTGAAGGGCGGCTTCTGGTTCTTGGCCTTCCTGGACTGGCCTATCAGGAGGTCCTGCATAGGAGCTGCCTTTTTGGTGAAACCGGGAATGAATCTTCGGTAGTAGCCTACCAACCCGAGGAACTGCCGCACTTCCTTTACGCTGGAGGGTCTTGGCCATTCCTTAATCGAGGTGATCTTATCAGGGTCGGGAGCCACTCCGTCAGCACTCACCACGTGTCCCAGGTACTGCACTTTTGGTTTTAGCAGGTGACACTTCGACGGTTTCACCTTCAGACCGTAGTTTGCCAGGGCTTCAAACACTTCCGCCAGGTGTTTCAGGTGGTCCTCGTAGGTTTTGGAATAAACTATAACATCGTCCAGGTACAGCAGGACCGTCTCAAAGTTCCGGTGTCCCAGACAGCATTCCATCAATCGTTGGAAGGTTCCTGGCGCGTTGCAGAGTCCGAACGGCATGCAGGTAAACTCGCTAAGTCCCATCGGGGTGGTGAATGCGGTCTTCTCCCGGTCCGCCTCTGCTACAGGAACCTGCCAGTACCCGCTAGTGAGATCCAAAGTGGAGAAGAAGTTAGCAGATTTTAAAGCAGCCAAAGACTCCTCTATCCTTGGTAAGGGGTACGCATCTTTGTGTGTGATACGGTTGATTTTCCGGTAATCTACACACATTCTCATGGTGTTGTCTTTCTTTTTAACCAAGACTAGTGGAGCTGCCCAGGGGCTACAGCTATCCCTGATTACCCCAGCCTCCTTCATGTCTCTAAGCATCCCCTTGGCGTGTTGGTAGTGTGCAGGGGGTACGGGACGATACCTCTCCTTTATGGGAGGATGGTCTCCCGTGGGGATGTGATGTTCCACTCCCTTCACTCGCCCGAAGTCTAGCGGGTGTTTACTGAACACTCTCTCGTATTCCTGGATCACCCGGTAGACTCCCTGCTTTTGGTGAGCGGGTGTGGAGTCAGTACCCAAATGCAGTTGCTGACACCAGTCCTCCATTTGTTGCTTAGAGCCGTTACCTTCCTCTGGATGAGATGGAGGCAAGGGTTCCACAGACTGTACAGAATTTTGGTTGATGGTATACAATTTGGCTAGCGTAGCATACCGGGGCAGGTACACTTCCCTCTTCCCGATATTTATTATGCGAACGGGCACCCTCCCATGGCGTACATCAACCACCCCCCGTGCCGTCAAAATGGTGGGCTTACTATCTGAGTAGACTGGTTCTACCATTGCCTGGTAATCTCTACCTCTCAGACCAATAGCTGCCCGGTACCAAATCATCATTTCACTTTTCGGGGGCATGGCAATAGGGAAAGGGTCACACATTCTCACGCTACCAATCTCACCACCGGAGAGTTCCACCTGTTGCCGTCGCATCAGTGCCCGGATCTCTTTTGGAGCACTCGCTGCTGGCCGGAGCTGGCGTTCTTGGCAACCTGCTGTAAAATAAGAATCACCTCTGCAAGACAATTTTCAATCACATTAGTTCCTAGAGTTATCTTTGGGTGACTCTCGCGCTTGTCAATGTCTACAATGATCAGTCCCTGTGCTGCCAGTTCGACTTTACCGATTTTAATGGTCATCTCTTTAAATCCGATCTGTGGCACGGGCTGACCATTGCTGGCGATGATACTCAAGTCGTCGTCTGGGTAGCGGGTTATATCCGAGTCATTCCAGTACTGCTTGAAGAGCACGTACGGGATGGTGGTGACCTGTGACCCGGTGTCAAGTAGGGCACTCATAGGAATGCCATCCAGTACTACAGGCAAGACTGGACGTCCTCTCACGTATTTGTCACACCAGTTCGATGGGCCTGGTGATCTTATTCCTAGGGGTTGGCCCTCTACCCCAGGTTGTGCCAGTTTTAAAGGACAGTACCTTGCCATATGTCCGGGTTGATTGCAGCGGCGGCAGATGGGTTGTCCGTCCTCGTTGTATCGGTCGCTGGGTCTTCCTCTGGCCGGTGGGGTCCTCCTTGGTCGGCGCCACGGGATATCCTCCGGTCCGGATGCCAGCTGGATCTTCCCTGGAGTAGAAACCTGTAACGACTGCACAGTTCGGGTTAGCGCGGCAACGCTTTTAGTTAGCTCTTGGACCTGATGGTGCAGGTCTGTAGCCGGGTCATTGTTTAAAGCCTGCGCATCAGCTCCCACAGGCCCTGCCGACAAGGGCGCCGCCTCCTGGTGGTAAGTGGTAGCAGGGCGTTTGTGGGTCACAGCGCCACCTGGTGCCGGTTCTCGGAGCACCCGGATGGCTCTGTCCTTGAACTGTGCAAAGTCCAGATGAGGGTCCTGTAAGGCCATTGCCCGCAACTGGGTTCGGTGGGCATTGCAATGTAGACCCTCTATAAATTGTTCAGTCAACAGCTTGTCTTCGTTTCCCACGCCGTCAGGGTCGGCCTGCTTAATGGCTCTCAGGGCCTCTTGTAGGTTTAGTGCATAGTCCCTTATATTCTCATGTGCTCGCTGCTTGCACCCGTAGTATCTAAGCTTGATCTCGGCTGAGGTACGGGTATCAAAGGTGTCCTTCAGCCGGGCTAGTATCTCTGCGACAGTCCTCCTCCTCCCAAGTGGCCAGGACTTTACCTCCCTTTGGGCTGCCCCTGTTAATTGAGCCACCAGGATGCTCACTTTTTGCTCTTCTGTGAGGGGGTACACCTGGAAGAGGCTATCCAGCCTTTCTCTGAAGTCATTTAGGGTATGGGACTCCCCTGAGTACTGGGGTAGCCAGGCTGCCCCCGGGATGTAGGGCATGGTGAAAGGCATGACCGCAGCAGCGGTGGTGCTGGCGGTGGCTGTGGCAGTGAAGCTCTCCTCCGTATCCGACATCCTCCTCCCCCCTAGTGGACCGTGGCCTACCTTGCGATGATCCTCTTCCGTAGGCCGCGGCTCCGCAGTGGATCGTCAGGGTAGAGGACCTTCCGTCGCGCTCCTGTGACGTCGGCGTCTGCTGGGCTCTTTCCAGGACCTTACGCAACGTCCGGACGTGAGGCGGGGCTTCAGTTCTCGCGCGCTTTCGGAGTCCACGCCCCTCTTCTTCCCGCGCGGCGTCCTCGAGATGGCGTCCAATGGCGGGAAAACTCCACGGATGGCGGGAAGAAGGCAAAAGATGGCGTCGGATGGCAGGAAAACTCCACGGATGGCGGGAAGAAGGCAAAAGATGGCGTCGGATGGCGGGAATCTTCACCACAGGTAAGTTTAACAGTCTTTTTCAGGCACGCAGTACCCGGTGGTTGCGGGCACGAAATCCTGCCGACTACGCCAAAAGTTGACGCGCCCCCTGGGCCATGTTTGGGGAATACCCGGAGCCGGATCTGTTGGGGGTGGTAGTCCTCGTGGCGGTGACCCGGTCCGTGCCCAGGGTGTCAAACTAAGTGGCGATGTTTTTAGTGGCAGATGTGATATTGTTCGACTACGCCACCCGTTGAATGCGGTTACGAAACCGCCGCTGCAGGGCGGACCGCTGAGGTCGGTGGTACAGTTGTGCAGCGTGGGTAGTATAACCCCCAACGGGAGGGGTATGGCCTCAGGGCAGCGGACGTGGATGATGGGGATAGTAGAATTGCTCGCAGGCACCAGGAACCACTCAGAGACGGTGCGGTGTAGTTCAGGGTCTTTACTGGTGGCAAAGGTAGACCCTCCCGGGAGTACTGGCTAGCGATCGGGGTCTGGTCAGTCCGTGAGCAGACAGGATCTCCCCTGGCCAGGCGGAGTTGTAGGCCTCCCCAACTAACTGTACTCTTCTTGGCTACCTTGCTAGAAGCGGGTAAAAGTAGCCCACGTCCCTGAGTGTACCGTGTGGTGCTCACCCGTATGGCCGGTGACTCGGGGCCTTCTGGTAGCCTCCGCTCCACGACGGCGGTGCTGGTCCCTTGCGTGTGACCGTGCCTTCGGGTTTCTTGGCCAGAGGACCTGAAATCCCCTGCCGGTCGGTTTCTGCTGCTGGGTATGGAACAGTCCCCACAGCCTCGGACTCCGTGTCCGGTGAGATCTCTTCAGTCCGGACGAGCTCTACAGCTTCCAGTCCCGGACTCCTTTTATCACTGCTCCCACAGAGCTCCTGTTCTTATTTTCCCTGTAACTGATCCACACCAGACCAGACTGTGTCTCTGTCTCTGTCTGTGTTCTCTTCTAACCCCACCTCAGCCCCAGTTTATATAGGGGAAGTTCTTCCCCTCCCAGGACTGGGCAGGAGGTGTGGCATGCTTAGGATTCCTGACCAGGAGACCTCCCACCTGCTCACAGACGTAATATTGCTATTACTGTGGTAACCAGAACCCTGGGGTGCCACATTCCCCCCTAGTAAAATTTAGTACTCCGGGACTAAACATATTTTTTGAAAACATAACAGGGTATAAACAGGAACAATACAATAAGGAAAAACATGTTAAAGTGGTCACGGCGTGTCCGCAACCGGGTGCAATTTTTGAAGCAAAAGGGTGTCCATTTCACCAAAGAACAGGGAGCCGTAACCAGGTAGGGGTCTGTCCTGCCCCGAGTCTTTAACAGTCTTTAGTCCGTTCCTGGGTTACGCTCCAAACATATATACAATAGAGTTCTAGTAAATCCACAAAAGATACCTATAAAATAACTGGAAAAACATAATTATTTACAAGCAACAGTAAACAGGTAAATACCAATAAGACAGTCTAAACACTTTAGATCCTCCAACGTACGGGCAACTGGCCTCTAGTGGCCCTAGTAGACCTACGGAGCTGACTGACCGGTCCTGAGCTACAGGGTGTAGGAGCTGTTAAAGGTAAGCTGGGCAGCTGTCTACGGACTCTTTGGCTCACTAGGGGCACGGCAGGCTCACTATAAGCAGAGGGTCGATTCTCCTGGTCTGCTTGTGTGGGGTCTTCTGCCTCCTGGACCGGCTGCTCTTCCAGCTCTACCTGTTTTTCCGTAGGCACTTGGGATGCTGGCTGGAGGAAGGTGAGGACGGGTACCACAACAGCACCATTTACCTGTGTCCAAGACCGAGGGAAGTCTCCGAGTACAGTACTGACCATCTCTTCCCTTTCCTCTGCGGGTCGAGGGTTTTCTTGATCTTCTTCAGGGTTTCGTAGCTGCTCGGGACACTTCTTCAGGTGATCTCGGGAGACAATGGCTGTGGTTTCTCCTCCATCCTTACTGATTGTGCAGACTTTCGGGTTTTCATGGCTTGATGGCAGTACGGTGTACGGGTCCTTCTCCCACTGGTCGTCCAACTTGTGGAGCCGTCTTTTCCTCTTCAAGACCTGCTCTCCAGGTACCAGGGGAACAGCGGGAGCATACCGGTTGTAAGTCTTCTCCTGTCTTTCTCTTGCTTGACGGAGACTTCGCTCAACGCTCTCCTGTACTTTCCGGTACTGCTGCTGCCTCTCTGTGTCCCAGTCTGCTTCTGGTGAAGTGTCCTCGGGTGTCAGGACTCCCATATCCAGATCAACAGGCAGCTTACCAGGTCTTGCTCTCATTAGGTAAGCCGGGGTACAGTTGGTAGAACCTACAGGGATGTGGTTGTATAGGTCCACCAGATCAGGCAGTTTCTCAGGCCACAGACTGCGTTCTTCCAGGGGCAATGTTTTCAGAAGGTCTATCACCACCTGGTTCATCTTCTCGCAGAGTCCATTGGTTTGCGGATGATAGGGTGTTGTTCTTATCTTCCGGCAGCCATACAGAGTGCAGAACTCCTGGAAGACTTCCGCTTCAAAGGCAGGTCCTTGGTCCGTCAGCACCTGCTCTGGGTATCCGTGTGAACGGCAGAAGTGCTGCTGGAAGGCTCTAGCTGCTGTTTGAGCCGTTAAGTCCTTGACGGGGACTACAACCAAGAACCGGGAATAGTGATCCACGATGGTTAACGCATAGACGTAGCCACTTCTGCTGGGGGTCAGTTTTACATGGTCCAAGGCTACCAGTTCCAACGGCTGCCTGGTGACGATGGACTGCAGGGGAGTCTTCTGGCTGGCACGGTCCTTCCTTCTTAGGTTGCATGGGCCACAGTCTCTGCACCACCTCTCGATGGTTCCTCTCATGCCTGCCCAGTGGAACCGCCCGCGCAGCAGGAACTCCAGCTTCTTCCATCCGAAGTGCCCAGCTCCGTCGTGGTATGCCTCCAGTACCATTGCCGCGTCTCTTCTTGGCACCACTACTTGCCAGACCAGTTCATGCATCCGGGAGTTAACCATTCTGCGGCACAACTTCCCCTTGTAAAGGAACAGTCGACTCTTCTCAGCCCACAGTTGCTTGGTCTCCTCCGGAGCGTCTGGGTCAAGGCGGGCATCTGGCTGAGTCAGCATCTCCTTCACCAGTCGGACGGCGGGGTCACTGTCTTGCGTTTCCGCCCAGTTGTAATGAGGTAAGGGGTTGAACGTAGTGGATTGCTTACCCCTTACACGGTGGGAATACTGGGTAGTCCCATGACGGTGAAACGCGGGGAGTTCAACTTCTTCCAGTTCCTCTGGATCTTCCCCTACGTCTGGTAGGTTTGGCATTCTGGACAAGGCATCCGCGTTGGTATTGGAGCGTCCTGCCCGGTATTTGATCGTGAACTCATAGTTGGACAGGCGGGCCATCCATCTCTGCTCCAGGGCACCGAGTCTTGCAGTGTCCAGGTGTGTCAACGGGTTGTTATCCGTGTACACGGTGAACCGGGAAGAGGCGAGGTAGTGCTTAAAGCGTTCGGTGACTGCCCACACCACTGCCAGGAACTCTAGCTTGAATGAGCTGTAATTCTCAGGGTTTCTTTCGGTGGGTCGCAGTTTTCGGCTGGCGTAAGCAATTACCCGTTCTCTCCCCTGCTGGATCTGGGACAGTACGGTTCCTAGCCCGATGTTACTTGCGTCGGTGTAGAGGATAAAGGGCTGGCTGTAATCCGGGTATGCCAGGATTTCATCCCCCGTGAGGGCCATCTTCAGCTGGCGGAAGGACTCTTCTTCCAGCTTCTCCCATCTGAAGGGCGGCTTCTGGTTCTTGGCCTTCCTGGACTGGCCTATCAGGAGGTCCTGCATAGGAGCTGCCTTTTTGGTGAAACCGGGAATGAATCTTCGGTAGAAGCCTACCAACCCGAGGAACTGCCGCACTTCCTTTACGCTGGAGGGTCTTGGCCATTCCTTAATCGAGGTGATCTTATCAGGGTCGGGAGCCACTCCGTCAGCACTCACCACGTGTCCCAGGTACTGCACTTTTGGTTTTAGCAGGTGACACTTCGACGGTTTCACCTTCAGACCGTAGTTTGCCAGGGCTTCAAACACTTCCGCCAGGTGTTTCAGGTGGTCCTCGTAGGTTTTGGAATAAACTATAACATCGTCCAGGTACAGCAGGACCGTCTCAAAGTTCCGGTGTCCCAGACAGCATTCCATCAATCGTTGGAAGGTTCCTGGCGCGTTGCAGAGTCCGAACGGCATGCAGGTAAACTCGCTAAGTCCCATCGGGGTGGTGAATGCGGTCTTCTCCCGGTCCGCCTCTGCTACAGGAACCTGCCAGTACCCGCTAGTGAGATCCAAAGTGGAGAAGAAGTTAGCAGATTTTAAAGCAGCCAAAGACTCCTCTATCCTTGGTAAGGGGTACGCATCTTTGTGTGTGATACGGTTGATTTTCCGGTAATCTACACACATTCTCATGGTGTTGTCTTTCTTTTTAACCAAGACTAGTGGAGCTGCCCAGGGGCTACAGCTATCCCTGATTACCCCAGCCTCCTTCATGTCTCTAAGCATCCCCTTGGCGTGTTGGTAGTGTGCAGGGGGTACGGGACGATACCTCTCCTTTATGGGAGGATGGTCTCCCGTGGGGATGTGATGTTCCACTCCCTTCACTCGCCCGAAGTCTAGCGGGTGTTTACTGAACACTCTCTCGTATTCCTGGATCACCCGGTAGACTCCCTGCTTTTGGTGAGCGGGTGTGGAGTCAGTACCCAAATGCAGTTGCTGACACCAGTCCTCCATTTGTTGCTTAGAGCCGTTACCTTCCTCTGGATGAGATGGAGGCAAGGGTTCCACAGACTGTACAGAATTTTGGTTGATGGTATACAATTTGGCTAGCGTAGCATACCGGGGCAGGTACACTTCCCTCTTCCCGATATTTATTATGCGAACGGGCACCCTCCCATGGCGTACATCAACCACCCCCCGTGCCGTCAAAATGGTGGGCTTACTATCTGAGTAGACTGGTTCTACCATTGCCTGGTAATCTCTACCTCTCAGACCAATAGCTGCCCGGCACCAAATCATCATTTCACTTTTCGGGGGCATGGCAATAGGGAAAGGGTCACACATTCTCACGCTACCAATCTCACCACCGGAGAGTTCCACCTGTTGCCGTCGCATCAGTGCCCGGATCTCTTTTTGGAGCACTCGCTGCTGGCCGGAGCTGGCGTTCTTGGCAACCTGCTGTAAAATAAGAATCACCTCTGCAAGACAATTTTCAATCACATTAGTTCCTAGAGTTATCTTTGGGTGACTCTCGCGCTTGTCAATGTCTACAATGATCAGTCCCTGTGCTGCCAGTTCGACTTTACCGATTTTAATGGTCATCTCTTTAAATCCGATCTGTGGCACGGGCTGACCATTGCTGGCGATGATACTCAAGTCGTCGTCTGGGTAGCGGGTTATATCCGAGTCATTCCAGTACTGCTTGAAGAGCACGTACGGGATGGTGGTGACCTGTGACCCGGTGTCAAGTAGGGCACTCATAGGAATGCCATCCAGTACTACAGGCAAGACTGGACGTCCTCTCACGTATTTGTCACGCCAGTTCGATGGGCCTGGTGATCTTATTCCTAGGGGTTGGCCCTCTACCCCAGGTTGTGCCAGTTTTAAAGGACAGTACCTTGCCATATGTCCGGGTTGATTGCAGCGGCGGCAGATGGGTTGTCCGTCCTCGTTGTATCGGTCGCTGGGTCTTCCTCTGGCCGGTGGGGTCCTCCTTGGTCGGCGCCACGGGATATCCTCCGGTCCGGATGCCAGCTGGATCTTCCCTGGAGTAGAAACCTGTAACGACTGCACAGTTCGGGTTAGCGCGGCAACGCTTTTAGTTAGCTCTTGGACCTGATGGTGCAGGTCTGTAGCCGGGTCATTGTTTAAAGCCTGCGCATCAGCTCCCACAGGCCCTGCCGACAAGGGCGCCGCCTCCTGGTGGTAAGTGGTAGCAGGGCGTTTGTGGGTCACAGCGCCACCTGGTGCCGGTTCTCGGAGCACCCGGATGGCTCTGTCCTTGAACTGTGCAAAGTCCAGATGAGGGTCCTGTAAGGCCATTGCCCGCAACTGGGTTCGGTGGGCATTGCAATGTAGACCCTCTATAAATTGTTCAGTCAACAGCTTGTCTTCGTTTCCCACGCCGTCAGGGTCGGCCTGCTTAATGGCTCTCAGGGCCTCTTGTAGGTTTAGTGCATAGTCCCTTATATTCTCATGTGCTCGCTGCTTGCACCCGTAGAATCTAAGCTTGATCTCGGCTGAGGTACGGGTATCAAAGGTGTCCTTCAGCCGGGCTAGTATCTCTGCGACAGTCCTCCTCCTCCCAAGTGGCCAGGACTTTACCTCCCTTTGGGCTGCCCCTGTTAATTGAGCCACCAGGATGCTCACTTTTTGCTCTTCTGTGAGGGGGTACACCTGGAAGAGGCTATCCAGCCTTTCTCTGAAGTCATTTAGGGTATGGGACTCCCCTGAGTACTGGGGTAGCCAGGCTGCCCCCGGGATGTAGGGCATGGTGAAAGGCATGACCGCAGCAGCGGTGGTGCTGGCGGTGGCTGTGGCAGTGAAGCTCTCCTCCGTATCCGACATCCTCCTCCCCCCTAGTGGACCGTGGCCTACCTTGCGATGATCCTCTTCCGTAGGCCGCGGCTCCGCAGTGGATCGTCAGGGTAGAGGACCTTCCGTCGCGCTCCTGTGACGTCGGCGTCTGCTGGGCTCTTTCCAGGACCTTACGCAACGTCCGGACGTGAGGCGGGGCTTCAGTTCTCGCGCGCTTTCGGAGTCCACGCCCCTCTTCTTCCCGCGCGGCGTCCTCGAGATGTCGTCCAATGGCGGGAAAACTCCACGGATGGCGGGAAGAAGGCAAAAGATGGCGTCGGATGGCAGGAAAACTCCACGGATGGCGGGAAGAAGGCAAAAGATGGCGTCGGATGGTGGGAATCTTCACCACAGGTAAGTTTAACAGTCTTTTTCAGGCACGCAGTACCCGGTGGTTGCGGGCACGAAATCCTGCCGACTACGCCAAAAATTGATGCGCCCCCTGGGCCATGTTTGGGGAATACCCGGAGCCGGATCTGTTGGGGGTGGTAGTCCTCGTGGCGGTGACCCGGTCCGTGCCCAGGGTGTCAAACTAAGTGGCGATGTTTTTAGTGGCAGATGTGATATTGTTCGACTACGCCACCCGTTGAATGCGGTTACGAAACCGCCGCTGCAGGGCAGACCGCTGAGGTCGGTGGTACAGTTGTGCAGCGTGGGTAGTATAACCCCCAACGGGAGGGGTATGGCCTCAGGGCAGCGGACGTGGATGATGGGGATAGTAGAATTGCTCGCAGGCACCAGGAACCACTCAGAGACGGTGCGGTGTAGTTCAGGGTCTTTACTGGTGGCAAAGGTAGACCCTCCCGGGAGTACTGGCTAGCGATCGGGGTCTGGTCAGTCCGTGAGCAGACAGGATCTCCCCTGGCCAGGCGGAGTTGTAGGCCTCCCCAACTAACTGTACTCTTCTTGGCTACCTTGCTAGAAGCGGGTAAAAGTAGCCCACGTCCCTGAGTGTACCGTGTGGTGCTCACCCGTATGGCCGGTGACTCGGGGCCTTCTGGTAGCCTCCGCTCCACGACGGCGGTGCTGGTCCCTTGCGTGTGACCGTGCCTTCGGGTTTCTTGGCCAGAGGACCTGAAATCCCCTGCCGGTCGGTTTCTGCTGCTGGGTATGGAACAGTCCCCACAGCCTCGGACTCCGTGTCCGGTGAGATCTCTTCAGTCCGGACGAGCTCTACAGCTTCCAGTCCCGGACTCCTTTTATCACTGCTCCCACAGAGCTCCTGTTCTTATTTTCCCTGTAACTGATCCACACCAGACCAGACTGTGTCTCTGTCTCTGTCTGTGTTCTCTTCTAACCCCACCTCAGCCCCAGTTTATATAGGGGAAGTTCTTCCCCTCCCAGGACTGGGCAGGAGGTGTGGCATGCTTAGGATTCCTGACCAGGAGACCTGTCACCTGCTCACAGACGTAATATTGCTATTACTGTGGTAAACAGAACCCTGGGGTGCCACACCTACAATGCCTGGGCATGCTCCTGATGAGGCTGAGTATTGTGCGTGGCCTCCACGTGCCTGTATGACCTCCCTACAACGCTTGGGCATGCTCCTGATGAGGCTGAGTATTGTCTGTGGCCTCCACGTGCCTGTATGACGTCCCTACAACGCCTAGGCATGCTCCTGATGAGGCTGAGTATTGTGTGTGGCCTCCACGTGCCTGTATGACCTCTCTACAACGCCTGGGCATGCTCCTGATGAGGCTGAGTATTGTGTGTGGCCTCGACGTGCCTGTATGACCTCCCTACAACGCCTGGGCATGCTCCTGATGAGGCTGAGTATTGTGTGTGGCCTCCACGTGCCTGTATGACCTCCCTACAACGCCTGGGCATGCTCCTGATGAGGCTGAGTATTGTGTGTGGCCTCCACGTGCCTGTATGACCTCCCTACAATGCCTTGGCATGCTCCTGATGAGGCTGAGTATTGTGTGTGGCCTCCACGTGCCTGTATGACCTCCCTACAACGCCTGGGCATGCTCCTGATGAGGCTGAGTATTGTGTGTGGCCTCCACGTGCCTGTATGACCTCCCTACAACGACTGGGCATGCTCCTGATGAGGCTGAGTATTGTCTGTGGCCTCCACGTGCCTGTATGACGTCCCTACAACGCCTAGGCATGCTCCTGATGAGGCTCAGTATTGTGTGTGGCCTCCAAGTGCCTGTATCACCTCCCTACAACGCCTGGGCATGCTCCTGATGAGGCTGAGTATTGTGTGTGGCCTCCACGTGCCTGTATGACCTCCCTACAACGACTGGGCATGCTCCTGATGAGGCTGAGTATTGTCTGTGGCCTCCACGTGCCTGTATGACGTCCCTACAACGCCTAGGCATGCTCCTGATGAGGCTCAGTATTGTGTGTGGCCTCCAAGTGCCTGTATGACCTCCCTACAACGCCTGGGCATGCTCCTGATGAGGCTGAGTATTGTGTGTGGCCTCCACGTGCCTGTATGACCTCCCTACAATGCCTTGGCATGCTCCTGATGAGGCTGAGTATTGTGTGTGGCCTCCACGTGCCTGTATGACCTCCCTACAACGCCTGGGCATGCTCCTGATGAGGCTGAGTATTGTGTGTGGCCTCCACGTGCCTGAATGACCTCCCTACAACGACTGGGCATGCTCCTGATGAGGTTGAGTATTGTCTGTGGCCTCCACGTGCCTGTATGACGTCCCTACAACGCCTAGGCATGCTCCTGATGAGGCTCAGTATTGTGTGTGGCCTCCAAGTGCCTGTATGACCTCCCTACAACGCCTGGGCATGCTCCTGATGAGGCTGAGTATTGTGTGTGGCCTCCACGTGCCTGTATGACCTCCCTACAACGCCTGGGCATGCTCCTGATGAGGCTGAGTATTGTGTGTGGCCTCCACGTGCCTGTATGACCTCCCTACAACGCCTGGGAATGCTCCTGATGAGGCTGAGTATTGTTTGTGGCCTCCAGGTGCCTGTATGACCTCCCTACAACGCCTGGGCATGCTCCTGATGAGGCTGAGTATTGTGTATGGCCTCCACGTGCCTGTATGACCTCCCTACAACGCCTGGGCATGCTCCTGATGAGGCTGAGTATTGTGTGTGGCCTCCACGTGCCTGTATGACCTCCCTACAACGCCTGGGCACGCTCCTGATGAGGCTGAGTATTGTGTGTGGCCTTCACGTGCCTGTATGACCTCCCTACAACGCCTGGGCATGCTCCTGATGAGGCTGAGTATTGTGTGTTGCCTCCACGTGCCTGTATGACCTCCCTACAACGCCTGGGCATGCTCCTGATGAGGCTGAGTATTGTGTGTAGCCTCCACGTGCCTGTATGACCTCCCTACAACGCCTGGGTATGCTCCTGATGAGGCTGAGTATTGTGTGTAGCCTCCACGTGCCTGTATGACCTCCCTACAACGCCTGGGTATGCTCCTGATGAGGCTGAGTATTGTGTGTGGCCTCCACGTGCCTGTATGACCTCCCTACAACTCCTGGGCATGCTACTGCTGAGGCTGAGTATTGTGTGTGGCCTCCACGTGCCTGTATGACCTCCCTACAACGCCTGGGCATGCTCCTGATGAGGCTGAGTATTGTGTGTGGCCTCCACGTGCCTGTATGACCTCCCTACAACGCCTGGGCATGCTCCTGCTGAGGCTGAGTATTGTCTGTGGCCTCCACGTGCCTGTATGACCTCCCTACAACGCCTGGGCATGCTCCTGATGAGGCTGAGTATTGTGTGTGGCCTGCACGTGCCTGTATCACCTCCCTACAACGCCTGGGCATGCTCCTGATGAGTCTGAGTATTGTGTGTGGCCTCCACGTACCTGTATGACCTCCCTACAATGCCTGGGCATGCTCCTGATGAGGCTGAGTATTGTGTGTGGCCTCCACGTGCCTGTATGACCTCCCTACAACGCCTGGGCATGCTCCTGATGAGGCTGAGTATTGTGTGTGGCCTCCACGTGCCTGTATGACCTCCCTACAACGCCTGGGCATGCTCCTGATGAGGCTGAGCATTGTGTCTGGCCTCAACGTGCCTGTATGACCTCCCTACAATGCCTGGGCATGCTCCTGATGAGGCTCAGTATTGTGTGTGGCCTCCACGTGCCTGTATGACCTCCCTACAATGCCTGGGCATGCTCCTGATGAGGCTGAGTATTGTGTGTGGCCTCCACGTGCCTGTATGACCTCCCTACAATGCCTGGGCATGCTCCTGATGAGGCTGAGTATTGTGTGTGGCCTCCACGTGCCTGTATGACCTCCCTACAATGCCTGGGCATGCTCCTGATGAGGCTGAGTATTGTGTGTGGCCTCCACGTGCCTGTATGACCTCCATACAATGCCTGGGCATGCTCCTGCTGAGGCTGAGTATTGTGTGTGGCCTCCACGTGCCTGTATGACCTCCCTACAACGCCTGGGCATGCTCCTGATGAGGCAGAGTATTGTGTGTGGCCTCCACGTGCCTGTATGACCTCCCTACAACGCCTGGGCATGTTCCTGATGAGGCTGAGTATTGTGTGTGGCCTCCACGTGCCTGTATGACCTCCCTACAATGCCTGGGCATGCTCCTGATGAGGCTGAGTATTGTGTGTGGCCTCCATGTGCCTGTATTGACGCGCCCCTGGGCCTTCTGTGTCGTGCGGCATCGCGTGCACGGGGGCTTACCCGGAGCCGGATCAGATGGGGGTAGTAGTCTCGTGGCGGTGACCCGGTCCGTGCCCAGGGAGTCAAACTAAGTGGCGAGTCTATTAGCAGTAGATGTTGGATGACTACGCCACCCGTTGAATGCAGCTTTGGAGCTGCCGCTGCAGGGCAGACCGCTGAGGCCGGTGGAAGGATGGTGCAGCGGGGATGGTATAACCCCCAACGGGAGGGGTATGGCCTCAGGGCAGCCGACGTGGATGATGGGGGTAGCAGGAACCACTCAGAGACGATGCGTGTAGTTCAGGGTCTTTACTGGTGACAAAGATAGACCCTCCCGGAGTACTTGCTAGCGATCGGGGCCTGGTCAGTCCTTGAGCAGATGGGATCTCCCCTGGCCAGGCGGAGTTGTAGGCCTTCCCAGCTAACTGTACTCTTCTGGCTACCTTGCTAGAGGCGGGTAAAAGTAGCCCACGTCCCTGAGTGTACCGTGTGGTGCTCACCCGTATGGCCGGTGACTCGGGGCCTTCTAATGGCTTCCGCTCCACTATGGCGGTGCTGGTCCCACGCGTGTGACCGTGCCTTCGGGTTTCTGGGCCAGAGGACCTGCAATCCCCTGCCGGTCGGTTTCTGCTGCTGGGTAAGGATTAGTCCCCACAGCCTCGGACTCCGGGTCCGGTGATAACTTCTCAGTCAGGGCGAGCTCTGCAGCTGCCAGCCCCTGACTCCTTGTAGCACTGCTCCCACAGAGCTCCTGTTGTTTCTTCCTATGCTGCTTCTCTTCTCTACTCTTGTTCTCTCTCTTCCCTAACCCTGCCTCAGCCCCAGGTTTATATAGGGGAAGTTCTTCCCCTCCCAGGACTGGGCAGGAGGTGTGGCATGCATAAGATCCCTGACCAAGAGACCTCCCACCTGCTCTCAGACATAATATTGCTATTATTGTGGAAACCAGACCCCTGGGGTGCCACAGTATGACCTCCCTACAATGCCTGGGCATGCTCCTGATGAGGCTCAGTATTGTGTGTGGCCTCCACGCGCCTGTATGACTTCCCTACAATGCCTGGGCATGCTCCTGATGAGGCTCAGTATTGTGTGTGGCCTGAACGTGCCTGTATGACCTCCCTACAACGCCTGGGCATGCTCCTGATGACGCTGAGTATTGTGTGTAGCCTCCACGTGCCTGTATGACCTCCCTACAACGCCTGGGCATGCTCCTGATGAGGCTGAGTATTATGTGTGGCCTCCACGTGCCTGTATGACCTCCCTACAATGCCTGGTCATGCTCCTGATGAGGCTGAGCATTGTGTGTGGCCTCCACGTGCCTGTATGACCTCCCTACAATGCCTGGGCATGCTCCTGATGAGGTTGCGGATGGTCTCCTGTGGGATCTCCTCCCAGACCTGGACTAAAGCATCCGCCAACTCCTGGACAGTCTGTGGTGCAATGTGACATTGGTGGATGGAGCGAGATATGATGTCCCAGATGTGTTCAATCGGATTCAGGTCTGGGGAACGGGCGGCCCAGTCCATAGCTTCAATGCCTTCATCTTGCAGGAACTGCTGACACACTCCAGCCACATGAGGTCAGGCATTGTCCTGCATTAGGAGGAACCCAGGGCCAACCGCACCAGCATATGGTCTCACAAGGGGTCTGAGGATCTCATCTCGGTACCTAATGGCAGTCAGGCTATCTCTGGCGAGCACATGGAGGACTGTGCTGCCCTCCAAAGAAATGCCACCCCACACCATTACTGACCCACTGCCAAACCGGTCATGCTGAAGGATTCTGCAGGTTGCAGATCACTTTCCATGGCGTCTCCAGACTCTGACACATCTGTCACATGTGCTCAGTGTGAACCTGCTTTCATCTGTGAAGAGCACAGGGCGCCAGTGGCGATTCTGCCAATCCTGGTGTTCTGTGGGAAATGCCAAGTGTCCTGCACGGTGTTGGGCTGTGAGCACAACCCCCATCTGTGGACGTCGGGCCCTCATACCACCCTCATGGAGTCGGTTTCTAACCGTTTGTGCAGACACATGCACATTTGTGGCCTGCTGGAGGTCATTTTGCAGGGCTCTGGCAGTTCTCCTCCTGTTCCTCCTTGCACAAAGGGGGAGGTAGCGGTCCTGCTCCTATGGCCCCCTCCATGTCTCCTGGTGTACTGGCCTGTCTCCTGGTAGTGCCTCCGGCCTCTGGACACTATGCTGACAGACACAGCAATCCTTCTTGCCACAGCTCGCATTGATGTGCCATCCTGGATGAGTTGCACTACCTGAGCAACTTCTGTGGGTTGTACAGTCCGTCTCATGCTACCACGAGTGTGAAAGCACAACCAACATTCAAAAATGACCAAAACATCAGTCAGAAAGCATTGGTACTGAGATGTGGTCTGTGGTCCCCACCTGCAGAACCACTCCTTTATTGAGGGTGTCTTGATAATTGCCAATAATTTCCATCTCTTACATAGTAACATAGTTTTTAAGGTTGAAGGAAGACTAAGTCCATCTAGTCCAACCCATACCCTAACTCATTGATCCAGAGGAAGGCAAAAAAATCCATGTGGCAAACACTAAGCTCCACTTTGGGCAAAAAAATTCCTTCCCGACTCCATATGACAATCAGACTAGTTCCCTGGATCAACGCCCTATCAAGGAGTCTAGTATATATAACCTGTAATATTATACTTTTCCATAAAGGCATCCAGGCCCTTCTTAAATGTTAGTAGTGAATCCCTCATTACCACATCATGCGGCAGAGAGCTCCATAGTCTCACTGCTCTTACAGTAAAGAATCCCCGTCTGTGATTATGATTAAACCTTCTTTCCTCCAGACGTAGAAGATGCCCCCTTGTCCCAGTCTCAGGCCTCAGAGTAAAAAGATCAGTAGAAAGGTCTTTGTACTGTCCCCTCATATACTTGTACATAGAAATAAGATCCCCCCCTAAACTAAATAACCCCAAGTGTAATAACCTGTCTTGGTATTGCAGACCCCCAGTCCTCTAATAACCTGTCTTGGTATTGCAGACCCCCCAGTCCTCTAATAACCTGTCTTGGTATTGCAGACCCCCAGTCCTCTAATAACCTTGGTCGCTCTTCTCTGCACCCGCTCTAGTTCAGCTATGTCTTTCTTATACACCGGAGACCAGAACTGTACACAGTATTCTAAGTGTGGTCGCACTAATGACTTGTATAGAGGTAAAATTATCTTCTCCTCATCAGCATCTATGCCTCTTTTAATGCATCCCATTATTTCATTTGCCTTTGCAGCAGCTGCCTGACACTGGCCACTAAAAGTGAGCTTGTCGTCCGCCAATACACCCAGGTCTTTTTCAGTGACAGTTTTGCCTAGTGTTTTACAATTAAGCATATAATTATACATTTTATTTCCTCTGCCCAAGTGCATTACCTTACATTTATCCCCATTAAAGCTCATTTGCCATTTACCAGCCCAAGCTTCTAGTTTACATAGATCCTCCTGTAATATAAAATTGTCCTCCTCTGTACTAATTACCCTGCAGAGTTTAGTGTCATCTGCAAATATTGAAATATTACTCTGTATGCCCCCTACAAGGTCATTAATAAATATGTTAAAAAGAAGGGGGCCCAATACTGACCCCTGTGGTACACCACTGTTAACTGAGACCCAGTCTGAGTGTTTTCCATTAATAACCACTATTTGTTTCCTATCACTGAGCCAATTCTTAACCCACATACATATATTTTCCCCTATCCCCATTGTTCTCATTTTATGTATCAACCTTTTGTGTGGAACCGTATCAAAAGTTTTTGAAAAGTCCATATACACAACATCCACTGCATTTCCTTGGTCCAGTCCAGGACTTGCCTCCTCATAAAAACTAATCAGATTAATTTGACAGGAACGGTCCCTGGTAAACCCATGTTGATATTGGGTCATGAGGTTATTCTTCTTCAGATACTCTAGTATAGCATCTCTTAGGAAACCCTCCAGGATTTTACCCACAGTAGAGGTTAAGCTTACCGGCCTATAATTTCCAAGTTCAGCTTTTGTCCCCTTTTTGAATATTGGCTCCACATTTGCTATACGCCAGTCCTGTGGTACAGACCCTGTTATTATGGAATCTTTAAAGCTTACAAATAATGGTCTATCTATGACGTTACTTAATTCCTGCAGTATTCGCGGGTGTATCCCATCCGGGCCTGGGGATTTGTCACCTTTAGTGATGTTTAGACGCCGCCGTACTTCCTGCTGGGTTAAGCAAGTGACATTTACTGGAGAATTTTAGTTCTCACTAATCATGTTTTCTGTCATGCAATTTTCTTGTGTAAATACGGTTGAAAAAAACTCATTTAGCATATTGGCTTTTTCCTCATCCTCATCCACCATTTCACCCAGACTATTTTTAAGGGGGCCAACACTATCATTTTTTAGTTTTTTACTATTTATGTAGTTAAAGAATATTTTGGGGTTATTTTTACTTTCTCTGGCAATGATTCTCTCTGCCTCAATCTTTGCTGCCTTGATTTGGTTTTTACATAATTTATTTAATTTTCTATATTTATTTAATGCCTCATCACTACCTACTTGCTTTAGTTCTCTAAATGCTTTCTTTTTGTCACTTATTGCGCCCCTTACAGCTCTATTTAGCCATAGTGGTTTCCTCCTATTTCTATCATGTTTATTCCCATAGGTTATATATTGTACACAGGTCCTATTCAGGATGTTAATAAATGTCTCCCATTTGCTTTGTGTAGCTTTATGTCTCAGGATATCGTCCCAGTTTATTGCACTAAGATCATCTCTTAACCGTTGGAAATTTGCCTTCCTGAAGTTTAATGTCCTTGTAACCCCTCTACTACACATCTTATTAAAGGATACATGAAAACGTATTATTTTGTGATCACTATTACCCAAGTGACCCCCTACTCGTATATTTGATATGCGGTCTGGCCTATTGGTTAATATTAGGTCTAGCAGTGCCCCCCTTCTTGTTGGGTCCTGAACCAGTTGTGAAAGGTAATTGTCTCTCATAGTAGTCAAAAACCTATTTCCTTTGCTTGAACTACAGGTTTCTGTCCCCCAATGTATTTCAGGGTAGTTGAAGTCCCCCATAATAATGACTTCTCCTTGAGTCGCTGCTTCATCTATTCGCTTTACGAGGATATTCTCCGCTGCTTCCATTATTTTTGGAGACTTATAACAAACTCTTATCAGTAATTTATTATTTTTTCCCCCTCCCCTTATCTCCACCCACAGGGACTCTACATTTTCATTAGATTCACATATATCCTCCCGCAAGACAGGTTATAAGGATGATTTTACATATAAACACCCCCCCTCGCTTGTTTATACGCTCATTTGCACAACAGCATGTGAAATTGATTGTCAATCAGTGTTGCTTCCTAAGTGGACAGTTTGATTTCACAGAAGTTTCATTTACTTGGAGTTATATTCTGTTGTATAAGTGTTCCCTTTATTTTTTGAGCAGTGTATATGTAAGAGAATTGTAGAGGTAGGCCTCATACATACCCTGGAAAAATTAAAAGCGAGAGTCGGATGATGACCCTCTAGAAATTATAAGCAAGAGCCCCTGAATACCAGCTGTATGACACCTGACACCCTGCGGTATTGGCCCCCGGGAGGTTTTGGAACGATTGGGGCAGATTAACTCCTTCAATACTGCTGTCAATCACCACAGCAGTATCTAAGTGGTTAAAAGTAGGTTAAAAGACCCCCTATGACAGGATAGTCCACCCTCGATCATAATCACAGGTGCCAATCATTGCATGGTGCCCTGAGGTCATCTGATGACACCAGGGTACGGTGGCCTGTGAGATCCTGCCATAAGCTGGGTCTAACAGGCACAGTCAGTGACTCATTGACAGCTCTCCAGCAGAGCAGTACACGAGTACTGCAGTGCATGAAGCTAGTGATCAAAGTAAAAAATATTCATGTCCTACAATGGTACTAAGTGAAAAAGTAAAAAAAAAAATGACATAAAATGTGTAAAAAGTAAAAAAAAAAAAACACAAAAAAGCGCACATGTAGCACCCCGAGGGTTCGGTTGCTACAGAGGTATTGCATCTCACCCAGATGTGCGATATCTCACTTCCAGGTAAGGATGGAGTGTGGCTCAGGACCCTAACACCCACATGCACTACACCACATTTCCGGGGGACAGCTCGACGGTGCTCCCATTAGTTATGCAGGCACGAGTGAGCATGTCCCTGGCTGGAGTGGGGGGAGGGAACACCTAGAGAAGGGAACCCGGTAGTGTGTGCGTGGGGGAAGTAGATCCTGGGTGCACTCTGTACAGGAGTATAAAGGGAGGCACCATCTTGGAAAGGGAGTGAGTTGAGAGAGGAGAAGGCAGGGAGCAGAGCTGCTTTATGGGCTCTGCTCCACAGGCAGGCCCTGTCAGGAGGCCTGAGCCTGGAGGAGGGAAGGAGGAAGAGGAGCAGACTGGGCTCCAGGAAGGACAGAGGGGACCCCAGGGGTGTGGACTGGCTGGTAGCCACCACACGCCCGCCGCTACCTGAGTAGGGGGGTCAGGTCAAGAAGATGGGAACCGGATCCCAAATTAGTGGAGGAGAGAAACTACCCTCAACTAAGAACCGGAGGCTGCGACATTACATGTGGAGCAGCCCCTCACCACACCTGCTAGGAAGGCACCACATAGGACCTGGGAAACGCAGGCCAACGTTTGCCCACCAAGAAGGTCCGAGGCAGCTGGACATAAGCGTGGTCACTAGTGGGGTTGAAGACCAGAGACAGGGGACATAAGGGGGGTCCTGCAAAGCACTCCAGAAAGACCTGGGAGTTAACCGAGCCCCTCACCTGGTGAGCACAGCGCGACACAGGCGGCCACCTCTGCAGCGGTGGCCTGGAGCAGTAACCGAGTAACCGTGAGTAAAGACCCTGAACTGCACCACCAAGACTCCGAGTTGTCTTTGTTGCGCTCGTGTACCACCATCACCCCCATCATCTATCCCTGCTGCCCTGAGGCCATACCCCTCCCGTTGGGGGTTATACCACCACGCTGCACATCCTCATACACCTGGCCTCAGTGGACTGTTCTGCAGCGGCGGCTTCAAAGCCGCACTCAACGGGTGGCGTAGTCGATCCAGTTAACATCTACTGCCATAGACCGCCACTTAGTCTGACTCCCTGGGCACGGACCGGATCACCGCCACGAGACTACAACCCTGAAGAGATCCGGCTCCGGGTAGGCTCCCGTGTGCGCAACGCTGCGCGACAGAAGGCCCAGGGGCGCGTCAACTTTTGGCGTAGTCGGCAGGATGGTTCCTGCTACCCCCATCATCCACGTCGGCTGCCCTGAGGCCATACCCCTCCCGTTGGGGGTTATACCATCCACGCTGCACCATCCTTCCACCGGCCTCAGCGGTCTGCCCTGCAGCGGCAGCTCCATAGCTGCATTCAACGGGTGGCGTAGTCGTCCATCATCTACCGCTGATACAGCGCCACTTAGTCTGACTCCCTGGGCACGGACCGGATCACCGCCACGAGACTACAACCCTCAACAGATCCGGCTCCGGGTAAGCTCCTGCATGCGCAATGCTGTGCGACACAGGCCCAGGGGTGCGTCACACACACATCACAAAAAGTTGTTTCGCCACTAAAAATGCAGCGTTTGTGTTAAATCAGAAATAAACAAAAAAAATGGACACATAATTGGTAACGCCGCGTCCGCAATGACCCGATCTATAAAACTGGCATGTTATTTATTTGGAAAGGCGAACACCATAAAAAAATAAAAATTTAAAACACTCCAAAAATGTTGCATTTTCACCATACTGACACACACAAAAAACTGAATAAAAAGCAAAAAAATATATTGTGATGACACAGCATTTAATCTTAATTATGCCAAACTTAAATTCAGTAGGCCCAGAGATAAAGGCTATTGCCTGAATATTGACTATTGAATTTATGTGTTTCTTTCTTCGGTTGCTCAAGAAACTTGGCCTATTGTCAAGTGAGTCTGAATGTTGTAACTTATCTGTTATCTTTGGAGGACAGGAACACAGGATCATGGAACAATCGATGTTTGCTAATATGTTGATTATCCATTATATAAGTCTATGTAACTTGTTGACCTGCAAATCAGAGGAGAACAAACTAAGCAGATTGATTAAATACTCAAACATTGCGATTTGCGAGTTAATCTCATCCCACCTTCCCCTTGTACTGTGGATGATGACCTGAACCACAAATGTGGGTAGAAAAAGCCTATTTTCTATCCTTCTGTTACAAGAGAGTGACTTGACAGAACACAGCCAGGACATCATGACTCCATAGAGGAACACTGTACAGGACAGCTGCCAGGACACCATGGCTCCATCAAGAGGGACACCGATTTGACATTCTACAGGATGCCAGCCTTAAGGACCACAGCCCTAGCTGGAAGAATACAGATCTGCTCCATTGACCATAGTTGAACCCTTAAAGACGTCTTGAAGAATCTAGGTTGGGACAATCAGGTCACCTGGCCACATACATCACTGATCTCGGTTAGCTTTCTAAGCTTGTCATTACCTTCTCTCTGTGGGTGCCCGCCAAAAGGAGGGTGCCACTGGTGAGGGTAGTTGGCCTTGGAAATCCCGAAGTTGCAGCGGCTCAAATCCCGGCGAATCAGAGGAAGGGTGAGACTGTCATTTGCACCATCTTGGGTATTTTGCTGGGACTGGTCCATATTTTATTGATCGTTTGGTGGTTTAATAAAGTATTGCCACACTGTTTTACCCTCACCCTGTGTTGCCTGAGTAGAATTATGCCCACGGGCGTTCAGTGGGATGAGCCCTGGTCCATGCGGTCTCGGGACAGCGGACGAGAGTACCCACTGCCCCACCCCCTCCCGTGTCTCCACATATATGTAAAAAAAATGGTACAATTCAAAATGCCAAACCGTCCCGCAAAAAACATCCCCTAATAAGGCATATTTGGAAAAAAAGTTATCGCTGTAATCGTACTGACCCGATGAACAAATCGGTCTTATCACTTTTACTGCACGGTGAACTGTGCAAAAAATATATAAAAAAACAATAATTGAATTGCTGGTTTTTATTCATTTAGTGTCTAAAAAAATCTGAATAAAAAGTGATCAAAAAAGTTATGTACCCCAAAATTGTAACAAAAAAATCTCCAGCTCATTGCGCAAAAAATAAACCCTAATACAGCTCTGCCAAAAAATAAAAAAGGTACAGCTCTCAGAACATGACGACAAAATTTTTTTTTTTTTATAAAAAAAAAAGCATTTGTACTGCGTGATAATAGCAAAACATAACAAAAAAAAAGAAGATGTAAATCTGGTATCACTGACCCGAAGGTTAAAGCCATCTGTGGTAAGACGACTCGCTCGGCCGCTCCCGGAAGTAGACACAGGAACCTAGTTTTCTCTGCAGGCTTTATTATATGGCATAAAGCCCTGCAACTCCAGCAGTAGTAAACACGGCCTTACTTGCAAAACGACAAAATAAAAGATAAACAATAGCACAGTCCATATGTATGGGGGATATGCCCACACAGGGTGTAATCCCAGCCTTCAGCTCTGTCCTGAGCTGAAGCTTTCCCAGTCTGGAGACCTTGCCTCTCCACACCACAACACAGAGAAAAAAACAGGCCTGAACATTTAAACCCTGCTCAGCCACACCCTGAGGGAAGGTATGGTGAATGACGTCCCTCCCATCTCTATGTCATTCACATAAAACCACACCCTTCAAAAGAGTTAACCCCCAGCATATAACATGCTGGCAGAAATTCAGTAGGTCTAAGTTCACACAGGAGAGCAACCTGAGTGACACATACCTCCCCTCGTATATTACACCAGTGACTCTGTCACACGTCTTATCACTAATACCGCACAGAAAATGACGCAAAATTAAAAATAATAAATATTCTTGTACTGCTGTCTATTTATTCATTCAACCTCCCAAAAATCAGAATAAGGCTTGGTTAACATTTATAATGCGCTCTCCGCTGAGCACTGACGTCCGGTTTTCTGTGTAAATCCCCAAAAAAACGCGATTCTGACAAAACCTCCAATGGAACCACTCACTGTAATGAGGCAGATGGAGCCCCTTTGGTCTCCGTCTGGTCTCGGTTCCGGCGGTGTCACATCATTTTAGGTGTCTTTTTAGTGCACGTGTGATTGACCACAGTTCTGTGAGTGCCTAAAAAGATGGATAACACTGGAACTGGAGAGCACACAGAGTCCAAATTGTCTCCATCGGCCTCTTTATAGTGAGTGATTCCATTGGGAGATTCATCCGAATCACATTTTTGTGGGATTTACACGGAAACCCTGACGTAAGTGTTCAGCGTAGAACACAGCCTTATACTGAAAGCGATCAAAAAATGGTAAGTACCCCAAAATGTTACCAATAAAATCCCTAACTTATTCCGCACAAAACCAGCCCCCACTCAGGTCCGTCATCTGCCATTGGAAATATAGGGGATTCCCATGTTACTGGTAGAATACTCTGGAAAAGCGACACAGCTCCCAACCCCAAATAAAATCCAGTGAAGTCTGCTCTCCCAAATCCGCATGCCACCCTCCTTCTGAACCCCAATGTGCCTAAACCGCAGTAAGTGGCCACATGTTGGCATTATTGTAGTGTGGAGAGAGCACTTCATTTACATGGTGCATGACTCCAGAAACACAAACCGGGCGCAATGTATGGAGGCGCTTCAATATATGGGGGCACTACACTGCAAGGGGACACAATGTATGGGCACTAAACTGGCAGATTTGCAATTGTCCAGAGAAAAGGCCCAGCGTGGATGCTACAAAATAGTCGCTGCAGCCATAGATTAATTCATTGAGAGGTGAAATTTCATTGAGAGGTGCAATTTCTATAATAGGGTTACTTTTGGGGTTTTTCTTCTATTCTGGCACCTTAAGGGCTCTGCAAACATCGCCCACAAACTATTCTAAGGCTCCAAAATCCAAATAGTGCTCCTTCCTTCTCAGCCCTGATATGTTGCCAAACAGAGTTTCTGTCATATGGGCCATCACCGCATTCGAAAAAAATTGTGCAATAAATTGTGGGGTCCAGCTTCACCTACTAACCCTTGTCTAAGTGACAAATTTGCAAGATGCTGCCACCAACATGTTTCACTGTTGGGATTGTATTGGGCAGGTGATGAGCAGTGCCTGGTTTTCTCCACACATACCGCTTAGAATTGTCACCAAAAAGTTCTATCTTTGTCTTACCAAACCAGAGAATCTTATTTCTCATAGTCTGGGAGTCCTTCATGTGTTTTTGAGCAAACTCTATGCGGGCTTTCATTTGTCTTGCACTGAGGAGAGGCTTCCATCGGGCCACTCTGCCATAAAAACCCAACTGGTGGAGCGCTGCAGTGATAGTTGACTTTGTGGATCTTTCTCCCATCTCCCTACTGCATCTCTGGAGCTCAGCTACAGTGATCTTGGGGTTCTTCTTTACCTCTCTCACCAAGACTCTTCTCCCACGATTGCTCAGTTTGGCTTGACGGCCAGGTCTAGGAAGACTTCTGGTGGTCCCAAACTTCTTCCATTTAAGAATTATGGAGGCCACTGTGCTCTTAGGAGCCTTGAGTAATGCAGAAATTCTTTTGTAACCTTGGCCAGATCTATGCCTTGCCACAATTCTGACTCTGAGCTCCTTGAGCAGTTCCTTTGAGCTCATGATTCTCATTTGGTCTGACATGCACTGTGAGCTGTGAGGTCTTATATAGACAGGTGTGTGCCTTTCCAAATCAAGTCCTATCAGTTTAATTAAACACAGCTGGACTCCAATGAAGGAGTAGAACCATCTCAAGGAGGATCACAAGGAAATGGGCAGCATGTGACTTAAATATGAGTGTCTGAGCAAAGGGTCTGAATAATTATGACCATGTGATATTTCAGTTTTTCTTTTTTAATAAATTTGCAAAAATTTCTACATTTCTGTTTTTTTTCAGTCAAGATGGGGTGCAGAGTGTACTTTAATGGGAAAAAAATGAACATTTTAGAATTTACCAAATGGCTGCAATGAAACAAAGAGTGAAACATTTAAAGTAGTCTGAATACTTTACGTACCCACTGTATTCAAATGGAATCTGCGTTCTAAAAGCCGAGTAGCGCTCCTTCCCATCCAATCCCTGCTGTGTGCTCAAACAGTAGTGTATAACCACATATGGGGTACAGCCACGGTCAGTAAAAATTGCATAGCAAATTATGGGGTCCATTTTCTCCTATTACCACTAGTGGAAATAATAAATTTGGTGTCAAAACAGTATTTTAGTGGGGAAAAATATTTTTTTCTCTTTCCACATCTAAATGTTATAAAGTTTCATTATTTACCTGTAAGTTAAAAATAATAAATACACCCCTAGATGAATTTTTTCAGGGGTCTACTTTCCAAAATGGAGTCACTTATAGGGGGGGGTTTACACTGTTTTGGCATGTTAGTGTCACGGGTGTGTCAGATGTAACAGACAGTCGCTCTGCATCTAGCTGCAGAAGGTCACTGTGTTTGGCATTGCAGATGCCTTCTTAATCTTTCTGACTTTTGGACCCAGCGGTCCTCCCTCCTGCTCTGATTGACATACCCTGGTCTGGGTGTTTATAAACTCTGTCTGCTACAGGGAGTCGCCAGCGATATTCTCATTTTCCCTTGTGAAGGCTTGGAGCTATAGCAGTCGGCTTGCTTCCTCTGTGGTGCCCTTGGAGGACGTTTGGTGTTATCTCTCTGGTGTCTGCTCAAGCTAAGTTATCCCCCCTTTGTTTCTCTCCCTTGTTGTCTTTAGTTTATACTGGGGACTGACCAGTGCTCACCCACCCCCCTATCCAGGGATATACAGGGCTTAGGTTTCCTGCTCGGCGATTGGTGTGGAACCAATATAGGGATGGTAGGGTAAGCAGGGTGTTATTAGATCAGCCTCGGGGTCCCCATTCCCCCTTTCCCTAGTGTCTGGGCTCCCTTCCGCTCATCCCTTCTTGTTGTACTTAGTCTTCCCCACTCTGTGCGTGACAGTTAGGGCCCCTGCAAATGTGACATGGCATTCACAATCTATTCCAGACAAATTTACGCTCCAAAAATCAAATAGCGCTCTTTCCTTTCTGAGCCCTGCCATGTGTCCAAAAGTTTTTGACCACATATGGTGTGTCTTCGTGTTCGGAAGAAATTGCGTAACAAATTATGGGGTCCAATTTTTGCTATTATCCATTGTGAAAATTACAAATATGGGGCTAAAACAACATTTTCGTTTCCACATCCACATTTTAAAAAGTTCTGTGAAGCACTTAGGGGGTCAACAAGCTCAACACACCACTAGATGAATTCCTTAATGAATCTAGTTTCCAAAATGGGGTCACTTTTGGAGGGTTTCTGCTGTGTTTGGTACCTCGGGGGCTTTGCAAATGTGACATGGTGTCTGCATTCTATTCCAGTCAAATTTACATTCCAAATACCAAATATCGCTTCTTCCCTTCCAAGCCCTGCCGTGTGTCCAAACAGATTTTTTTGACTGTGTTTGGTATCACCGCAATCAGAAGAAAGTAGGTAACAAACTGTGGGTCCACTTTTTCATGGTACCTCTTGCAAAAGTGAAAAATTTGGGGCAACATTTTTGTCAAAAATTGAAATTTTTCAATATAATGTTATCAAATATGTAGTACCTGTAAGTTCAAAATGCTCACTATACCCATGGATAAAAACCTTGAGGGGTGCAGTTTCCAAAATGGGGTCGCTTGTGAGGGGTTTCTGCTGTTTGGGTGCCTTAGAGGCTGTGCAAATGCGACACGGTGCCTGCAAATTATTTCAGCCAAATTTGTGTTTCAAAATTCAAATGATGCTCCTTCCCTTCCGAGCCCTGTCGTTTGTCAAAACAGAGGTATCTGACCATATATGGGGAATAAGCACGCTCAGAAGAAACTTGGTAACAAGTGGGGTCAATTTTATTGTGCTATTCCTTGCAAAAGTGAAAAAAATGGGGCTAAAGCAACATTTTAGAGTAAAAATAAAATTTTTCTATTTGACTTTGTATTAATTCCTGTATAGGTCCAGAAGAGTTAACAAAAATTCCTGACAGCAGTTTTGAAATATTTAAGGGGTGCGTTTTTTTAAATAGTATCACTTTTGGGGAGTTTCCAATATATAAGCCCTTCAAAGTCTATTGAAATGTGAAACAGGTTTTGTAAATTTCTTGAAAAAAATGAGAAATTGCTATTAAACTTTTAATCACTCTAACATACTAAAAAAATAAAATGACATTTGAAAAATGATGCTGATGTAAAGTAGACATAAGGGAAATGTCGTCTATTAATGACTAACTGGTTTAGGGATATAATGATTGAAAGTTTGAAAATTGAAAGTTTTTCAAAATTTTCTCTAAAATTCCGATATTTTCCCAAATAAATGCAAAAAATATCGACCTAAATTTACTACTAAAATAGACTACAAAACCTTCTCAGCTGGGATACGTTGAAGCGTTAGAGAGTTATTACCACATATAGTGACACCGGACAGAGTTCAAAAATTTGGCCAGGTCATTAAAGGGAATCTGTCAGCAAGTTTTTGCTATATAATCTGAAGACAGCATGAGGTAAGCCACGGACACACTATCAGTATTTTTGGAGGAAAATGGGCGGTGCATCTTATAGTCCGAATGTTGTGGGGGGTATATATATATATATATATACACTGTGTGGGGTGTGGGGGGAGCGGTAACGGCGGAGGAGCGGGGCACAGGAGGCAGCTGCCGCCTGCTGCAGCCTACACTGTCCCCGCTGCTAAAGAAAATTAATATTCACTGCTCTCCACGCCCATGGGGCGTGGGGAGCAGTGAATATTCATGCTCCTTAATAGCGGAACACAGTGTAGCCGCAGCGCGGCTCCTGCTGTTGCCGGAATCACCTGTGTCCGCTGTTAAAGGGCATGAATATTCAACCTCTCTCCACGCCCATGGGAGTGGAGAGGGGTGAATATTCATGCCCTTTAATAAGCGGATACACGCAATAGCCCGGCAGCAGCAGGAGCCGCGCTGCGGCAACGCTGCGTGCCGGCTATTAAGGAGCATGAAGTCACTGCTCCCTGCGCCCACAGTCCTGGCGTGGGGAGCAGTGACTTCCGGCAGCTGATCTCTCCATGTGAGCCGCGCATGGTAGTGACGTCATGCGCGGCCCACATGGAGAGATCAGTGCGGGCAGACAGGATGCAGCGCTGGAGAAGAGAAGAAAGGTGAGTAGGAGTGTTTATTTTTTTATGTGCAGCCTGGTGGGGATTAGGGGGACCATGCATACTAGGATAAGGATGAGGGGGCCATACATACAAGGGTAAGGATGAGGGGTGCCATGCATACCAGGATAACCCTGATGGGGGCATACATAACAGGATAAAGATGAGGGGGCCATACATACCAGGAAAAGGATGAGGGGCCATACATACCAGGATAAGGATGAGGGGTGCTATGCATACCAGGATAGGGATCAGGGGTGCCATGCATACCAGGATAGGGATTAGGGGTGCCATGCATGCCAGGACAGGGATGAGGGGTGCCATGCATACCAGGATGGGGATGAGGGGGTGCCATGCATACTAGGATGGGGATTGCTGTGCCATGCATACCAGGATGGGGATGAGGGGTGCCATGCATACCAGGATAGGGATGAGGGGTGCCATGCATACCAGGACAGGGATGAGGGGTGTCATGCATACCAGGATAGGGATGAGGGGTGCCATGCATACCAGGATAAGGATGAGGGGTGCCATGCATACCAGGATGGAGGGATGCCAGGCATACCAGGATGGGGATGGGGACCACATATAAAAGGAAGGGGGGGGCACATATACCAGGATGGGGGATATTGTCAGAATTGTGTGACATTACCCCTATACCAGTGTCAGCAGAAGACCCCCTCCCCCTTAAAAGTGTATCATGACCACATTTTTTGCTTAAATTTTTATTTTTTTATTTTCTTCCTCTAAGGCTAAGTGCCCACGTTGCGGAACTGAAGCATATTTTTTACGCTTCTCCCTGGCGGGAAAATCGCATGTGGATTTTACATGCGGTTTTCCCGCCAGGTAGAAGCGTTTGTGAGACGTCTTTGCAGCGTCTTTGCTTGCATTTCCGCATGCGGGTTATCAAGCACTTCTCCAAGTGATTTAAGCATCACTTGGAAAAGTGCTTGACAACTTGTTCACACTATATAAATCCATGCAACCGGCATGGATTTATGTAGTGTGACCAAGTAATAGTTAAAAAAAAAGAATCAGAATGGTAAAAAATAAAAAAATAAAGTTTATACTCACCTTCCGATGCATTCTCTGCCCCGTCAGGAGTCTTGAGCGGCTCACGCTGTTGTGTGCAGGACCTGCGGTGAAGTCATTGAGTCATGTGATGGGTCACATGACTCAATGACGTGGCAGGTCCTTCACACAACAGCGCGACGGAGGGAAAACATCAGAAGATAAGTATAAACTTTATTTTATTCTTTTTTTTTACAGGTTCTTTGGTACCCAGGTCTGGAGGAGAGTCTCCTCTCCTCCAGACTTGGGTACCATCCGCACATTGATTCCGCTGCGCTTCCGTAAAATTAATGAACATGCTGCGGATTTTTGACCGCAGCATATACGCTGCGGAAAAATCCGCAGCATAAACATTGACATTGCGGAATGCCATTGGGGACCATGGGGTGCGGATATACATGCGTTTTACAAGCGTTTACGCTGCGGAAATTCCGCAGCATATACGCTTGTAATACGCAACGTGGGCACGCAGCCTAAAACCTAGGTGCGTCTTATGGTCCGGTGCGTCTTATAGTCCGAAAAATACGGTATATACAGTAGAGACCAAAAGTTTGGACACACCTTAATTCATAGTTTTGATGCCTTCAGTGTGAATGTACAATTTTCAAAGTCATGAAAATACAGAAAAATCTTTAAATGAGAAGGTGTGTCCAAACTTTTGGTCTGTACTGTACTGGTTTTCTGCACCATTATTCCTTCTACTCATTCTCTATATGTCAACCAGGGCTGCTTCTATCATGAGGTGAGATGAGCATCTTGCCCCAGGCGCTGGTTGGAGCTGTGTGAGAGGGGTGGCAGAATGCGGCTGCTGCCCCCTCAGAGACACTAGACACAGGCCTGTAGGCGGCTGCTGCCCCCTCAGAGACACTAGACACAGGCCTGTAGGCGGCTGCTGCCCCCTCAGAGACACTAGACACAGGCCTGTAGGCTGCTGCTGCCCCCTCAGAGACACTAGACACAGGCCTGTAGGCTGCTGCTGCCCCCTCAGAGACACTAGACACAGGCCTGTAGGCGGCTGCTGCCCCCTCAGAGACACTAGACACAGGCCTGTAGGCTGCTGCTGCCCCCTCAGAGACACTAGACACAGGCCTGTAGACGGCTGCTGCCCCCTCAGAGACACTAGACACAGGCCTGTAGGCAGCTGCTGCCCCCTCAGAGACACTAGACACAGGCCTGTAGGCGGCTGCTGCCTCCTCAGAGACACTAGACACAGGCCTGTAGGCGGCTGCTGCCCCCTCAGAGACACTAGACACAGGCCTGTAGGCGGCTGCTGCCCCCTCAGAGACACTAGACACAGGCCTGTAGACGGCTGCTGCCTCATCAGAGACACTAGACACAGGCCTGTAGGCAGCTGCTGCCCCCTCAGAGACACTAGACACAGGCCTGTAGGCGGCTGCTGCCCCCTCAGAGACACTAGACACAGGCCTGTAGACGGCTGCTGCCCCCTCAGAGACACTAGACACAGGCCTGTAGACGGCTGCTGCCTCCTCAGAGACACTAGACACAGGCCTGTAGGTGGCTGCTGCCCCCTCAGAGACACTAGACACAGGCCTGTAGACGGCTGCTGCCCCCTCAGAGACACTAGACACAGGCCTGTAGACGGCTGCTGCCCCCTCAGAGACACTAGACACAGGCCTGTAGACGGCTGCTGCCCCCTCAGAGACACTAGACACAGGCCTGTAGGCTGCTGCTGCCCCCTCAGAGACACTAGACACAGGCCTGTAGGCTGCTGCTGCCCCCTCAGAGACACTAGACACAGGCCTGTAGAAGGCTGCTGCCCCCTCAGAGACACTAGACACAGGCCTGTAGACGGCTGCTGCCCCCTCAGAGACACTAGACACAGGCCTGTAGGCGGCTGCTGCCTCCTCAGAGACACTAGACACAGGCCTGTAGGCAGCTGCTGCCCCCTCAGAGACACTAGACACAGGCCTGTAGGCGGCTGCTGCCCCCTCAGAGACACTAGACACAGGCCTGTAGACGGCTGCTGCCCCCTCAGAGACACTAGACACAGGCCTGTAGACGGCTGCTGCCTCCTCAGAGACACTAGACACAGGCCTGTAGGTGGCTGCTGCCCCCTCAGAGACACTAGACACAGGCCTGTAGGCGGCTGCTGCCCCCTCAGAGACACTAGACACAGGCCTGTAGGCGGCTGCTGCCTCCTCAGAGACACTAGACACAGGCCTGTAGGCTGCTGCTGCCCCATCAGAGACACTAGACACAGGCCTGTAGGCGGCTGCTGCCCCCTCAGAGACACTAGACACAGGCCTGTAGGCGGCTGCTGCCCCCTCAGAGACACGAGACACAGGCCTGTAGGCGGCTGCTGCCTCCTCAGAGACACTAGACACAGGCCTGTAGGCGGCTGCTGCCTCCTCAGAGACACTAGACACAGGCCTGTAGGCTGCTGCTGCCCCCTCAGAGACACTAGACACAGGCCTGTAGGCGGCTGCTGCCCCCTCAGAGACACTAGACGCATGCCTGTAGGCGGCTGCTGCCCCCTCAGAGACACTAGACACAGGCCTGTACGCGGCTGCTGCCCCCTCAGAGACACTAGACACAGGCCTGTAGGCGGCTGCTGCCCCCTCAGAGACACTAGACACAGGCCTGTAGGCGGCTGCCAGTCACAGTGTATCAGACAGACGGGCGAGATCGCAGAGCAGAGGGGGGCGCTCCAATGCTGGCTCCATACTCAGGGGCAGCGTCGTACTGCTGAGCCTCGGGCCCACCAGAGGAAATTATTCCTGGGGCCCAATATGTAACTACATAGAAATAATACAAGCCCCCCAATTGTGAGATAAAATATGCTAGTATTGTGGTGTAACATAAAAACACAATGGTTCACATTTATCAAAAATGGCAGAATTTGAGCAAAATCTTTTGTACTCACTTCAACTCCATTATTCCATATTTATCAAATTTCGTCACTAATGATACATTTGGTGCAAATTATTTAAGCAGAACATTTTAAGCATGGTAGCACACTTCTCAATGTTAAAAAAGAGCTGACATCCAGTGGGTCAAATGTTGCATAGTAATATAATTTTGTACAAATTGCAACTTTTTCTGCATGTAAAAATGGTTTTAATATGAATGCATTTGTTCCGTGCCTTTTTTAAGACAGCCAGTGCCAGGGTGCTCCTGTCCCCAGGCACATACATAAAATCAATACGAAATATATTAATCCCTTGGCACAAATGAACCTACAGTACCAGTACGTCCACAGCAGGGTCCACGTGTGTGGAGTTGGCTCAGGAGTGGAGACCACTTCACATGCAACGTACAGCGGGCATGTGCCTGTATGGTAACCATTCAGCTGTGCACACACAACATACAGCGGGCATGTGCCTGTATGGTGACCATTCAGCTGTGCACACAACATACAGCGGGCATGTGCCTGTATGGTAACCATTCAGCTGTGCACACGCAACATAGAGCGGGCATGTGCCTGTATGGTGACCATTCAGCTGTGCACACGCAACATACAGCGGGCATGTGCCTGTATGGTGACCATTCAGCTGTGCACAAGCAACATACAGCGGGCATGTGCCTGTATGGTGACCATTCAGCTGTGCACACACAACATACAGCGGGCATATGCCTGTATGGTGACCATTCAGCTGTGCACACGCAACATACAGCGGGCATGTGCCTGTATGGTGACCATTCAGCTGTGCACACGCAACATACAGCGGGCATGTGCCTGTATGGTGACCATTCAGCTGTGCACAAGCAACATACAGCGGGCATGTGCCTGTATGGTGACCATTCAGCTGTGCACACACAACATACAGCGGGCATGTGCCTGTATGGTGACCATTCAGCTGTGCACAAGCAACATACAGCGGGCATGTGCCTGTATGGTGACCATTCAGCTGTGCACACACAACATACAGCGGGCATATGCCTGTATGGTGACCATTCAGCTGTGCACACGCAACATACAGCGGGCATGTGCCTGTATGGTGACCATTCAGCTGTGCACACGCAACATACAGCGGGCATGTGCCTGTATGGTGACCATTCAGCTGGGCACACACAACATACAGTGGGCATGTGCCTGTATGGTGACCATTCAGCTGTGCACACGCAACATACAGCGGGCATGTGCCTGTATGGTGACCATTCAGCTGTGCACATGCAACATACAGCGGGCATGTGCCTGTATGGTGACCATTCAGCTGTGCACACACAACATACAGCGGGCATGTGCCTGTATGGTGACCATTCAGCTGTGCACACGCAACATACAGCGGGCATGTGACTGTATGGTGACCATTCAGCTGTGCACACGCAACATACAGCGTTCATGTGCCTGTATGGTGACCATTCAGCTGTGCACACGCAACAAACAGCGGGCATGTGCCTGTATGGTGACCATTCAGCTGTGCACACGCAACAAACAGCGGGCATTTGCCTGTATGGTGACCATTCAGCTGTGCACACACAACATACAGTGGGCATGTGCCTGTATGGTGACCATTCAGCTGTGCACACGCAACATACAGCGTTCATGTGCCTGTATGGTGACCATTCAGCTGTGCACACGCAACAAACAGCGGGCATTTGCCTGTATGGTGACCATTCAGCTGTGCACACACAACATACAGCGGGCATGTGCCTGTATGGTGACCATTCAGCTGTGCGCACACAACATACAGCGGGCATGTGCCTGTATGGTGACCATTCAGCTGTGCACACGCAACGAACAGTGGGCATTTGCCTGTATGGTGACCATTCAGCTGTGCACACACAACATACAGCGGGCATGTGCCTGTATGGTGACCATTCAGCTGTGCGCACGCAACATACAGCGGGCATGTGCCTGTATGGTGACCATTCAGCTGTGCACACACAACATACAGCGGGCATGTGCCTGTATGGTGACCATTCAGCTGTGCACACGCAACATACAGCGGGCATGTGCCTGTATGGTGACCATTCAGCTGCGCACACACAACATACAGTGGGCATGTGCCTGTATGGTGACCATTCAGCTGTGCACACGCAACATACAGCGGGCATGTGCCTGTATGGTGACCATTCAGCTGTGCACACACAACATACAGTGGGCATGTGCCTGTATGGTGACCATTCAGCTGTGCACACGCAACATACAGCGGGCATGTGCCTGTATGGTGACCATTCAGCTGTGCACACACAACATACAGCGGGCATGTGCCTGTATGGTGACCATTCAGCTGGGCACACGCAACATACAGCGGGCATGTGCCTGTATGGTGACCATTCAGCTGTGCACACACAACATACAGCGGGCATGTGCCTGTATGGTGACCATTCAGCTGTGCGCACGCAACATACAGCGGGCATGTGCCTGTATGGTGACCATTCAGCTGTGCGCATGCAACATACAGCGGGCATGTGCCTGTATGGTGAACATTCAGCTGTGCACACACAACATACAGCGGGCATGTGCCTGTATGGTGACCATTCAGCTGTGCGCACCCATCTTGATAGCATTAGGCTGGATTTATATGGGATCATTATTTCCACTATATACTGCAATACTGTTACTGTTATATTAAAACATACAAAACAAGCAGGGGCGTAATGATTGCGGTCATAGAGGGTACAACCGGGACCAGACCCATGCTTGTGCGTGGCCCGACGACACCAATTTCACCTGGATGTGCATTCTCTGACACACATTCTGCTGAAATGTATTGTGATGCAGAGACCCGCCGGCTCCCTGCACTTCAAGACATGCTGCCAGCCAATCAGAGGCTGGCAGCAGGTGTTGGCGGCCCGCAGAAGTCAGCTACTGGCTGGGGGAACATTATACCAGGATGGCGGACCTTATACCAAGATGGCGGACCTTATACCAGGATGACGGACATTTCATCAGGATGGCGGACATTATACCAGGATGTTGGACACTATATCAGGATGTCGGACATTATATCAGGATGTTGGACACTATATCAGGATGGCGGACATTATATCAGGATGTTGGACACTATATCAGGATGGCGGACATTATATCAGGATGGGGAAATTATATCAGAATGAAGGACATTATATCAGGATGGGAGATAAGATACCAGGCTGGGAACATTATATTAAGATGGGGACAATATACCAGGATAAGTGACATTATACCAGAATGGCGGACATTATACCAGAAGGGGGACATGGTTGTAGCATGGAGCTCAGGATGGGGGACATTATGCCAAAATGGGGACATTATATCAGTCAGGGGTGGTACAGGGTGGGCATCAGTCAGGGTTGATACAGGGGCAGTCAGGGGTAATACAGGGGAGGCTCAGTCAGTCAGGGGTGAAACAAAAAATTGAGGGAAATCCTCCCTTAGTGACTGAGCCCTCTCACCCTCTATCACCAATGAGTAAAGCCCCTCACTGTTGGTGTTGATGGGGGTCACTTAGTTATGTGATAATCCTGCTCAGCTACATATATCTGACCTTTGGTGAGTGATGTAGCAGGCAGCCATCCATCTCCCTGTGCTTCTCACTGTCAGCCTGTGACACAGTTAGGGAGGAGCGCTGTTACTCAGCACATCATGGCTCATTACCTCAGCTCTGCTGTCAGCACGGGGAAGAGGCCAGAAACAAAACTAACACTGATTGGCTGCGATGCTGCCAATCACTATTAGACTTACCAGCAGCAGCACCGCTCTCCCTGGTTGCTCCAGGTGCGGTATCGCAGAGGCAGAGATTCAGCATTATTGATCAGCGATCAGTCAGTCCCTGAAGTGAGCTGCTGTCTGCACTGCAGCAGAACAGATCCAATGACTCCCGTACTCTGCCGGGATGTCTAATGCTGGGAGGAGCGGTGAATAGTAATCAGTGACACGTGTGAGCTGCCGTGCTTGCAGCATGTCATGTGCTAGTGCGCTGAGTGCTGCTGACTGCTCCTCCCAGCATTAGACATCCCGGGAGAGCAGTGCACGGGTCACTGAATCTCTCCAGCTGCAGACAGCGGATCACTTCTCATACTGACCAGAACACTGATCCATCCTGCTGGATCCTGAACACTGTGATATCGCACCTGGAACTGAATCACTGGAATCAGGAAGTAATAAAAATGCCTTAAAACATTCTCTCTCTCATTATTCTGGCATTTGGCAAATATTAAAAATGATGGTAAATCCTAATTGTCCTAAAACGGGAAAGGTTTATTCTGATTTCATGTCAGATATTGAGAAAAACCTGCGTCTTTTTATATAGTGTATGGAAACTTCTGGTTTCAGCTGTGTGTGTATGTGTCCCTATAGTTATAGTTTTGGATGATTACTATTGTCCCTTCATTGTCTGCGCCGTTGCATCCAAATAACCTGTTCACAAAATCAAAGTATGTCATTGGGTTGGAAGGGGTTAAACAGGGAGTTCTGATGACATCACAAAGCACATAGACATCCTATGACATCACAATTGGTATAGAATGTACAGAGTGTAACTCCTGAGCCATCTTGTGTCATTCCAGGCTGACTGCTGGAAGGTGACAAGTCCAGGTAGGGAACTCTTCACCTATGACCTCACTCATACATTGTATAGATGGGGGGCTAGTAGTGGGATTCAGAACTGCATCATTAACCTGAAAATCTCAGCAGATGGCGCTGGATCATGTGTCCCGTGCTGGGATTGTTAGAATGAGTCTATGATTTACAAAAAAATGTTATTGAGCAGATTCCATGGAAAATCATTTGGGGGCTTTAGTAAAGCAGTGTGAGCCCGGCCTAACAGGGGCGACCAATCTGGACAAACCCTTCCCTAAATGAGGACTTACTGGAGATCAACTGATCATGTGTCACTGGTCTGGAAGACCCTCAGCAATCGGCTGGCTTTGCCCTCTATGACACCCATGTGCTCTAATAAAAGCATATAGAAAGGGGAGCGCCAGCTGACACCACTCCATTTGGCTCCATTTTTGGGCAGCTTTGCCATTAATGTTGTCAGAACACAGCGTTTCCAGAACATCCATTTAATAGCAGACTGGTCCAGTTCTCCATTATCCGCTCTCATGGTCCTGCTGGATCCGGAGTGACCGGGAGCTGACGGTTTATGGTGGTCAGGAGTTGCAGTATGGCGCCGGTGTTTCCCTTTAGGTCATAGAGCAGTAGGTGATGCGGATTAGAATAAAAGAGTGGAAATGTTTAGGTTATTATCTGCGTCATGACTCCATTATAAATGAGGCTGGTGGTTATTTGCAGCCGGTGATTTCGTTTTATTAATTCAACTCTTCCTTGATGTTGGAAACTCGATACATAACACAGCAGTGGCAGTTATTATGACATCACAGGGCACATGACATCATAGATATCGCATGACATCACAGTTGGTACAGAATGTGTAAAGTTCTAATCCTGAACCATCTTGGGTCCCAGAGGCGGCATCTTGAGGAAGACAAGTCTATGTAGGTAGCTCTTCACTTAACACTAAGGCCCTGTTCACACATTGTGTAGCTGTGGGGAGTTTGTGGTGAAGTTTAGAACTTCATCATTTACCCCTAAAAAAATCTCAGCAAACATCTCTGAGCGACGTGTTCTCTCATCTGCATCAGGATGATTCCTTAAATAGGACCTATCATTGAATCCTCTTTTTTGTACTGATAGGTGTTATGTCTCATCTAGTTCAGATGAGCAGCAGTAATGAAGCACGGACAGATGACGGCGGCGCAGCAGGATGGCCGAGCAGAAACAACGGAGAACGCCGTGGCTTGATGGCAGCAGGAAGAGCAGAACTGGAACCACAGGAAATCAAGAGCAGAACTGAAGCAGCGGCACCTGGTATAATAGAGGGACAGACTCTGACCAGACTTTGATCAGAGTGGTATCAGTTTTTCTCGGACATGGAGAGGAGAAAGAAAAGGTTTCTCACCTTCTCCCTTCTGCAAGTCGGTGAAAATCGGACCACACTCCGATGTCAAAGCGCCGTCCAATTTTTCCACAAGCGCATAGACTTGCATTGCCATTGCCATATTTTGCAGACTATAAGACGTACCCCTAATTTTGGGGTGGAAAATCATTTTTTTAAATAAAATGGCGGTGCCTCTTATAGTCCGTTTAACAGTAGGTTACCAGGGGGCGGCGGTGGTGGAGCGGGGTAACAGGAGGCAGGGCCACTGCTTTAGGCAGTTGGCGGCGACAGGAGTGGGGCGATGCTGCGGGCCCTGGGCTCTCATAAGATGTCGGCGCCGGTGAGCAGAGTCCCCTTTCCTATAGATTGCCCTGCAGTAGGCTTTGGGAAAATGGCTGCTGGAGGTGACGCATGTGCAGATTGAGATCTCGGGAGATGCATGCGCCGCCTCAAGCGTCCATTTTCCCAAAGCCCACTACAGGGCAAAAAATGGGAAAAGCTACTCTGCTCACCGGCGCCGACATCTTATGAGATCCCAGAGCCCGCCGACACCGGCCTCCTGAGACCGCGCTCCACCGCAACCACCCCTCGCTCAGCTACATTCAGATATTGTATATTAGATTGTAAGCTCCTAGGACAGGGTGTACATTATTCTGCATGCCCTCAGGAGCAGTCTGTATATTGTATATTAGATTGTAAGCTCCAAGGACAGGGTGTACATTATTCTGCATGCCCTCAGGAGCAGCCTGTATACTGTATATTAGAGTGTAAGCTCCTAGGACAGGGTGTGCATTATTCTGCATGCCCTCAGGAGCAGCCTGTATATTGTGTATTAGAATGTAAGCTCCTAGGACAGGGTGTGCATTATTCTGCATGCCCTCAGGAGCAGTCTGTATATTGTGTATTAGAATGTAAGCTCCTAGGACAGGGTGTGCATTATTCTGCATGCCCTCAGGAGCAGTCTGTATACTGTATATTAGATTGTAAGCTCCTAGGACAGGGTGTGCATTATTCTGCATGCCCTCAGGAGCAGACTGTATGTTGTATATTAGATTGTAAGCTCCTAGGACAGGGTGTGCATTATTCTGCATGCCCTCAGGAGCAGTCTGTATATTGTATATTAGATTGTAAGCTCCTAGGACAGGGTGTGCATTATTCTGCATGCCCTCAGGAGCAGACTGTATACTGTATATTAGATTGTAAGCTCCTAGGACAGGGTGTGCATTATTCTGCATGCCCTCAGGAGCAGTCTGTATATTGTATATTAGAGTGTAAGCTCCTAGGACAGGGTGTGTATTATTCTGCATGCCCTCAGGAGCAGTCTGTATATTGTATATTAGAGTGTAAGCTCCTAGGACAGGGTGTGTATTATTCTGCATGCCCTCAGGAGCAGTCTGTATACTGTATATTAGATTGTAAGCTCCTAGGACAGGGTGTGCATTATTCTGCATGCCCTCAGGAGCAGCCTGTATATTGTATATTAGATTGTAAGCTCCTAGGACAGGGTGTACATTATTCTGCATGCCCTCAGGCGCAGTCTGTATACTGTATATTAGATTGTAAGCTCCTAGGACAGGGTGTGTATTATTCTGCATGCCCTCAGGAGCAGTCTGTATATTGTATATTAGATTGTAAGCTCCTAGGACAGGGTGTACATTATACTGCATGCCCTCAGGAGCAGTCTGTATATTGTATATTAGAGTGTAAGCTCCTAGGACAGGGTGTGCATTATTATGCATGCCCTCAGGAGCAGCCTGTATACTGTATATTAGATTGTAAGCTCCTAGGACAGGGTGTGCATTATTCTGCATGCCCTCAGGAGCAGACTGTATATTGTATATTAGATTGTAATCTCCTAGGACAGGGTGTGCATTATTCTGCATGCCTTCAGGAGCAGACTGTATATTGTATATTAGATTGTAAGCTCCTAGGACAGGGTGTGCATTATTATGCATGCCCTCAGGAGCAGCCTGTATACTGTATATTAGATTGCAAGCTCCTAGGACAGGGTGTGCATTATTCTGCATGCCCTCAGGAGCAGACTGTATATTGTATATTAGATTGTAAGCTCCTAGGACAGGGTGTGCATTATTCTGCATGCCCTCAGGAGCAGACTGTATATTGTATATTAGATTGTAAGCTCCTAGGACAGGGTGTACATTATTATGCATGCCCTCAGGAGCAGTCTGTATACTGTATATTAGATTGTAAGCTCCTAGGACAGGGTGTGTATTATTCTGCATGCCCTCAGGAGCAGTCTGTATATTGTATATTAGATTGTAAGCTCCTAGGACAGGGTGTACATTATACTGCATGCCCTCAGGAGCAGTCTGTATATTGTATATTAGAGTGTAAGCTCCTAGGACAGGGTGTGCATTATTATGCATGCCCTCAGGAGCAGCCTGTATACTGTATATTAGATTGTAAGCTCCTAGGACAGGGTGTACATTATTCTGCATGCCCTCAGGAGCAGCCTGTATACTGTATATTAGATTGTAAGCTCCTAGGACAGGGTGTGCATTATTCTGCATGCCCTCAGGAGCAGACTGTATATTGTATATTAGATTGTAAGCTCCTAGGACAGGGTGTACATTATTCTGCATGCCCTCAGGAACAGTCTGTATATTGTATATTAGATTGTAAGCTCCTAGGACAGGGTGTACATTATTCTGCATGCCCTCAGGAACAGTCTGTATATTGTATATTAGATTGTAAGCTCCTAGGACAGGGTGTGCATTATTCTGCATGCCCTCAGGAGCAGTCTGTATATTGTATATTAGATTGTAAGCTCCTAGGACAGGGTGTACATTATTCTGCATGCCCTCAGGAACAGTCTGTATACTGTATATTAGATTGTAAGCTCCTAAGACAGGGTGTACATTATTCTGCATGCCCTCAGGAACAGTCTGTATACTGTATATTAGATTGTAAGCTCCTAGGACAGGGTGTGCATTATTCTGCATGCCCTCAGCAGCAGTCTGTATATTGTATATTAGATTGTAAGCTCCTAGGACAGGGTGTGCATTATTCTGCATGCCCTCAGGAGCAGCCTGTATACTGTATATTAGATTGTAAGCTCCTAGGACAGGGTGTGCATTATTCTGCATGCCCTCAGGAGCAGTCTGTATATTGTATATTAGATTGTAAGCTCCTAGGACAGGGTGTACATTATTCTGCATGCCCTCAGGAGCAGTCTGTATACTGTATATTAGATTGTAAGCCCCTAGGACAGGGTGTACAATATTCTGCATGCCCTCAGCAGCAGTCTGTATATTGTATATTAGATTGTAAGCTCCTAGGACAGGGTGTGCATTATTCTGCATGCCCTCAGGAGCAGTCTGTATATTGTATATTAGATTGTAAGCTCCTAGGACAGAGGGTGCATTATTCTGCATGCCCTCAGGAGCAGTCTGTATACTGTATATTAGATTGTAAGCCCCTAGGACAGGGTGTACATTATTCTGCATGCCCTCAGGAGCAGCCTGTATACTGTATATTAGATTGTAAGCTCCTAGGACAGGGTGTGCATTATTCTGCATGCCCTCAGCAGCAGTCTGTATATTGTATATTAGATTGTAAGCTCCTAGGACAGGGTGTGCATTATTCTGCATGCCCTCAGGAGCAGTCTGTATATTGTATATTAGATTGTAAGCTCCTATGACAGGGTGTGCATTATTCTGCATGCCCTGAGGCGCAGTCTGTATATTGTATATTAGATGGTAAGCTCCTAGGACAGGGTGTACATTATTCTGCATGCCCTCAGGAGCAGTCTGTATACTGTATATTAGATTGTAAGCTCCTAGGACAGGGTGTGCATTATTCTGCATGCCCTCTGGAGCAGTCTGTATATTGTATATTAGATGGTAAGCTCCTAGGACAGGGTGTACATTATTCTGCATGCCCTCAGGAGCAGTCTCTATACTGTATATTAGATTGTAAGCTCCTAGGACAGGGTGTGCATTATTCTGCATGCCCTCAGGAGCAGTCTTTATATTGTATGTTAGATTGTAAGCTCCTAGGACAGGGTGTACATTATTCTGCATGCCCTCAGGAGCAGTCTGTATACTGTATATTACATTGTAAGCTCCTAGGACAGGGTGTGCATTATTCTGCATGCCCTCAGGAGCAGTCTGTATACTGTATATTAGATTGTAAGCTCCTAGGACAGGGTGTGCATTATTCTGCATGCCCTCAGGAGCAGTCTGTATACTGAATATTAGATTGTAAGCTCCTAGGACAGGGTGCGCATTATTCTGCATGCCCTCCGGAGCAGTCTGTATACTGTATATTAGATTGTAAGCTCCTAGGACAGGGTGTGCATTATTCTGCATGCCCTCAGGAGCAGTCTGTATACTGTATATTAGATTGTAAGCTCCTAGTACAGGGTGTACATTATTCTGCATGCCCCCAGAAGCAGCCTGTATATTGTATATTAGAGTGTAAGCTCCTAGGACAGGGGGTGCATTATTCTGCATGCCCTCAGGAGCAGTCTGTATATTGTCTATTAAATTGTAAGCTCCTAGGACAGGGTGTACATTATTCTGCATGCCCTCAGGAGCAGTCTGTATACTGTATATTAGATTGTAAGCCCCTAGGACAGGGTGTACATTATTCTGCATGCCCTCAGGAGCAGCCTGTATACTGTATATTAGATTGTAAGCTCCTAGGACAGGGTGTGCATTATTCTGCATGCCCTCAGCAGCAGTCTGTATATTGTATATTAGATTGTAAGCTCCTAGGACAGGGTGTGCATTATTCTGCATGCCCTCAGGAGCAGTCTGTATATTGTATATTAGATTGTAAGCTCCTATGACAGGGTGTGCATTATTCTGCATGCCCTGAGGCGCAGTCTGTATATTGTATATTAGATGGTAAGCTCCTAGGACAGGGTGTACATTATTCTGCATGCCCTCAGGAGCAGTCTGTATACTGTATATTAGATTGTAAGCTCCTAGGACAGGGTGTGCATTATTCTGCATGCCCTCTGGAGCAGTCTGTATATTGTATATTAGATGGTAAGCTCCTAGGACAGGGTGTACATTATTCTGCATGCCCTCAGGAGCAGTCTCTATACTGTATATTAGATTGTAAGCTCCTAGGACAGGGTGTGCATTATTCTGCATGCCCTCAGGAGCAGTCTTTATATTGTATGTTAGATTGTAAGCTCCTAGGACAGGGTGTACATTATTCTGCATGCCCTCAGGAGCAGTCTGTATACTGTATATTACATTGTAAGCTCCTAGGACAGGGTGTGCATTATTCTGCATGCCCTCAGGAGCAGTCTGTATACTGTATATTAGATTGTAAGCTCCTAGGACAGGGTGTGCATTATTCTGCATGCCCTCAGGAGCAGTCTGTATACTGTATATTAGATTGTAAGCTCCTAGGACAGGGTGCGCATTATTCTGCATGCCCTCCGGAGCAGTCTGTATACTGTATATTAGATTGTAAGCTCCTAGGACAGGGTGTGCATTATTCTGCATGCCCTCAGGAGCAGTCTGTATACTGTATATTAGATTGTAAGCTCCTAGTACAGGGTGTACATTATTCTGCATGCCCCCAGAAGCAGCCTGTATATTGTATATTAGAGTGTAAGCTCCTAGGACAGGGGGTGCATTATTCTGCATGCCCTCAGGAGCAGTCTGTATATTGTATATTAGAGTGTAAGCTCCTAGGACAGGGTGTGCATTATTCTGCATGCCCTCAGGAGCAGTCTGTATACTGTATATTAGATTGTAAGCTCCTAGTACAGGGTGTACATTATTCTGCATGCCCCCAGAAGCAGCCTGTATATTGTATATTAGAGTGTAAGCTCCTAGGACAGGGGGTGCATTATTGTGCATGCCCTCAGGAGCAGTCTGTCTATTGTATATTAGAGTGTAAGCTCCTAGTACAGGGTGTGCATTATTCTGCATGCCCTCAGGAGCAGCCTGTATATTGTATATTAGATTGTAAGCTCCTAGGACAGGGTGTGCTTTATTCTGCATGCCCTCAGGAGCAGTCTGTATACTGTATATTAGATTGTAAGCTCCTAGGACAGGGTGTGCATTATTCTGCATGCCCTCAGGAGCAGTCTGTATACTGTATATTACATTGTAAGCTCCTAGGACAGGGTGTGCATTATTCTGCATGCCCTCAGGAGCAGTCTGTATACTGTATATTAGATTGTAAGCTCCTAGGACAGCGTGTGCATTATTCTGCATGCCCTCAGGAGCAGTCTGTATACTGTATATTAGATTGTAAGCTCCTAGGACAGGGTGTGCATTATTCTGCATGCCCTCAGGAGCAGTCTGTATACTGTATATTAGATTGTAAGCTCCTAGGAGAGGGTGTGCATTATTCTGCATGCCCCCAGAAACAGTCTGTATATTGTATATTAGATTGTAAGCTCCTAGGATAGGGTGTACATTATTCAGCATGCCCTCAGGAGCAGTCTGTATATTGTATATTAGATTGTAAGCTCCTAGGACAGGGTGTACATTATTCTCCAAGCCCTCAGGAGCAGTCTGTATATTGTATATTAGATTGTAAGCTCCTAGGACAGGGTGTACATTATTCTCCAAGCCCTCAGGAGCAGTCTGTATATTGTATATTAGATTGTAAGCTCCTAGGACAGGGTGTACATTATTCTCCATGCCCTCAGGAGCAGTCTGTATATTGTATATTAGATTGTAAGCTCCTAGGACAGGGTGTACATTATTCTGCATGCCCTCAGGAGCAGTCTGTATACTGTATATTAGATTGTAAGCTCCTAGGACAGGGTGTACATTATTCTGCATGCCCTCAGGAGCAGTCTGTATATTGTATATTAGATTGTAAGCTCCTAGGACAGGGTGTGCATTATTCTGCATGCCCTCAGGAGCAGCCTATATATTGTATATTAGATTGTAAGCTCCTAGGACAGGGTGTGTATTATTCTGCATGCCCTCAGGCGCAGTCTGTATATTGTATATTAGATTGTAAGCTCCTAGGACAGGGTGTGTATTATTCTGCATGCCCTCAGGAGCAGTCTGTATACTGTATATTAGATTGTAAGCTCCTAGTACAGGGTGTGCATTATTCTGCATGCCCTCAGGAGCAGTCTGTATACTGTATATTAGATTGTAAGCTCCTAGGACAGGGTGTGCATTATTCTGCATGCCCTCAGGAGCAGTCTGTATATTGTATATTAGATTGTAAGCTCCTAGGACAGGGTGTGCATTATTCTGCATGCCCTCAGGAGCAGTCTGTATACTGTATATTAGATTGTAAGCTCCTAGGACAGGGTGCGCATTATTCTGCATGCCCTCAGGAGCAGTCTGTATACTGTATATTAGATTGTAAGCTCCTAGGACAGGGTGTGCATTATTCTGCATGCCCCCAGAAGCAGCCTGTATGTTGTATATTAGAGTGTAAGCTCCTAGGACAGGGTGTGCATTATTCTGCATGCCCTCAGGAGCAGTCTGTATACTGTATATTAGATTGTAAGCTCCTAGTACAGGGTATACATTATTCTGCATGCCCCCAGAAGCAGCCTGTATATTGTATATTAGAGTGTAAGCTCCTAGGACAGGGGGTGCATTATTCTGCATGCCCTCAGGAGCAGTCTGTATATTGTATATTAGAGTTTAAGCTCCTAGGACAGGGTGTGCATTATTCTGCATGCCCTCAGGAGCAGTCTGTATACTGTATATTAGATTGTAAGCTCCTAGGACAGGGTGTGCTTTATTCTGCATGCCCTCAGGAGCAGTCTGTATACTGTATATTAGATTGTAAGCTCCTAGGACAGGGTGTGCATTATTCTGCATGCCCTCAGGAGCAGTCTGTATACTGTATATTAGATTTTAAGCTCCTAGGACAGGGTGTGCATTATTCTGCATGCCCTCAGGAGCAGTCTGTATACTGTATATTAGATTGTAAGCTCCTAGGACAGCGTGTGCATTATTCTGCATGCCCTCAGGAGCAGTCTGTATACTGTATATTAGATTGTAAGCTCCTAGGACAGGGTGTGCATTATTCTGCATGCCCTCAGGAGCAGTCTGTATACTGTATATTAGATTGTAAGCTCCTAGGACAGGGTGTGCATTATTCTGCATGCCCTCAGGAGCAGTCTGTATACTGTATATTAGATTGTAAGCTCCTAGGACAGGGTGTGCATTATTCTGCATGCCCCCAGAAGCAGCCTGTATACTGTATATTAGATTGTAAGCTCCTAGTACAGGGTGTAAATTATTCTGCATGCCCCCAGAAACAGTCTGTGTATTGTATATTAGATTGTAAGCTCCTAGGATAGGGTGTACATTATTCAGCATGCCCTCAGGAGCAGTCTGTATATTGTATATTAGATTGTAAGCTCCTAGGTCAGGGTGTACATTATTCTCCATGCCCTCAGGAGCAGTCTGTATATTGTATATTAGATTGTAAGCTCCTAGGACATTGTGTACATTATTCTGCATGCCCTCAGGAGCAGTCTGTATATTGTATATTAGATTGTAAGCTCCTAGGACAGGGTGTACATTATTCTCCATGCCCTCAGAAGCAGTCTGTATATTGTATATTAGATTGTAAGCTCCTAGGACAGGGTGTACATTATTCTGCATGCCCTCAGGAGCAGTCTGTATATTGTATATTAGATTGTAAGCTCCTAGGACAGGGTGTGCATTATTCTGCATGCCCTCAGGATCAGTCTGTATACTGTATATTAGATTGTAAGCTCCTAGTACAGGGTGTGCATTATTCTGCATGCCCTCAGGAGCAGTCTGTATACTGTATATTAGATTGTAAGCTCCTAGGACAGGGTGCGCATTATTCTGCATGCCCTCAGGAGCAGTCTGTATACTGTATATTAGATTGTAAGCTCCTAGGACAGGGTGTGCATTATTCCGCATGCCCCCAGAAGCAGCCTGTATATTGTATATTAGAGTGTAAGCTCCTAGGACAGGGGGTGCATTATTCTGCATGCCCTCAGGAGCAGTCTGTATATTGTATATTAGAGTGTAAGCTCCTAGGACAGGGTGTGCATTATTCTGCATGCCCTCAGGAGCAGTCTGTATACTGTATATTAGATTGTAAGCTCCTAGTACAGGGTGTACATTATTCTGCATGCCCCCAGAAGCAGCCTGTATATTGTATATTAGAGTGTAAGCTCCTAGGACAGGGGGTGCATTATTGTGCATGCCCTCAGGAGCAGTCTGTATATTGTATATTAGAGTGTAAGCTCCTAGTACAGGGTGTGCATTATTCTGCATGCCCTCAGGAGCAGCCTGTATATTGTATATTAGATTGTAAGCTCCTAGGACAGGGTGTGCTTTATTCTGCATGCCCTCAGGAGCAGTCTGTATACTGTATATTAGATTGTAAGCTCCTAGGACAGGGTGTGCATTATTCTGCATGCCCTCAGGAGCAGTCTGTATACTGTATATTAGATTGTAAGCTCCTAGGACAGGGTGTGCATTATTCTGCATGCCCTCAGGAGCAGTCTGTATACTGTATATTAGATTGTAAGCTCCTAGGACAGCGTGTGCATTATTCTGCATGCCCTCAGGAGCAGTCTGTATACTGTATATTAGATTGTAAGCTCCTAGGACAGGGTGTGCATTATTCTGCATGCCCTCAGGAGCAGTCTGTATACTGTATATTAGATTGTAAGCTCCTAGGAGAGGGTGTGCATTATTCTGCATGCCCCCAGAAACAGTCTGTATATTGTATATTAGATTGTAAGCTCCTAGGATAGGGTGTACATTATTCAGCATGCCCTCAGGAGCAGTCTGTATATTGTATATTAGATTGTAAGCTCCTAGGACAGGGTGTACATTATTCTCCAAGCCCTCAGGAGCAGTCTGTATATTGTATATTAGATTGTAAGCTCCTAGGACAGGGTGTACATTATTCTCCATGCCCTCAGGAGCAGTCTGTATATTGTATATTAGATTGTAAGCTCCTAGGACAGGGTGTACATTATTCTGCATGCCCTCAGGAGCAGTCTGTATACTGTATATTAGATTGTAAGCTCCTAGGACAGGGTGTACATTATTCTGCATGCCCTCAGGAGCAGTCTGTATATTGTATATTAGATTGTAAGCTCCTAGGACAGGGTGTGCATTATTCTGCATGCCCTCAGGAGCAGCCTATATATTGTATATTAGATTGTAAGCTCCTAGGACAGGGTGTGTATTATTCTGCATGCCCTCAGGCGCAGTCTGTATATTGTATATTAGATTGTAAGCTCCTAGGACAGGGTGTGTATTATTCTGCATGCCCTCAGGAGCAGTCTGTATACTGTATATTAGATTGTAAGCTCCTAGTACAGGGTGTGCATTATTCTGCATGCCCTCAGGAGCAGTCTGTATACTGTATATTAGATTGTAAGCTCCTAGGACAGGGTGCGCATTATTCTGCATGCCCTCAGGAGCAGTCTGTATACTGTATATTAGATTGTAAGCTCCTAGGACAGGGTGTGCATTATTCTGCATGCCCCCAGAAGCAGCCTGTATATTGTATATTAGAGTGTAAGCTCCTAGGACAGGGTGTGCATTATTCTGCATGCCCTCAGGAGCAGTCTGTATACTGTATATTAGATTGTAAGCTCCTAGTACAGGGTATACATTATTCTGCATGCCCCCAGAAGCAGCCTGTATATTGTATATTAGAGTGTAAGCTCCTAGGACAGGGGGTGCATTATTCTGCATGCCCTCAGGAGCAGTCTGTATATTGTATATTAGAGTGTAAGCTCCTAGGACAGGGTGTGCATTATTCTGCATGCCCTCAGGAGCAGTCTGTATACTGTATATTAGATTGTAAGCTCCTAGTACAGGGTGTACATTATTCTGCATGCCCTCAGGAGCAGCCTGTATATTGTATATTAGATTGTAAGCTCCTAGGACAGGGTGTGCATTATTCTGCATGCCCTCAGGAGCAGTCTGTATACTGTATATTAGATTGTAAGCTCCTAGTACAGGGTGTACATTATTCTGCATGCCCTCAGGAGCAGCCTGTATATTGTATATTAGATTGTAAGCTCCTAGGACCGGGTGTGCTTTATTCTGCATGCCCTCAGGAGCAGTCTGTATACTGTATATTAGATTGTAAGCTCCTAGGACAGGGTGTGCATTATTCTGCATGCCCTCAGGAGCAGTCTGTATACTGTATATTAGATTTTAAGCTCCTAGGACAGGGTGTGCATTATTCTGCATGCCCTCAGGAGCAGTCTGTATACTGTATATTAGATTGTAAGCTCCTAGGACAGCGTGTGCATTATTCTGCATGCCCTCAGGAGCAGTCTGTATACTGTATATTAGATTGTAAGCTCCTAGGACAGGGTGTGCATTATTCTGCATGCCCTCAGGAGCAGTCTGTATACTGTATATTAGATTGTAAGCTCCTAGGATAGGGTGTACATTATTCAGCATGCCCTCAGGAGCAGTCTGTATATTGTATATTAGATTGTAAGCTCCTAGGACAGGGTGTACATTATTCTGCATGCCCTCAGGAGCAGTCTGTATATTGTATATTAGATTGTAAGCTCCTAGGACATTGTGTACATTATTATGCATGCCCTCAGGAGCAGTCTGTATATTGTATATTAGATTGTAAGCTCCTAGGACAGGGTGTACATTATTCTCCATGCCCTCAGAAGCAGTCTGTATATTGTATATTAGATTGTAAGCTCCTAGGACAGGGTGTACATTATTCTGCATGCCCTCAGGAGCAGTCTGTATATTGTATATTAGATTGTAAGCTCCTAGGACAGGGTGTGCATTATTCTGCATGCCCTCAGAAGCAGCCTATATACTGTATATTAGATTGTAAGCTGCTAGGACAGGGTGTGTATTATTCTGCATGCCCTCAGGCGCAGTCTGTATATTGTATATTAGATTGTAAGCTCCTAGGACAGGGTGTGTATTATTCTGCATGCCCTCAGGAGCAGTCTGTATACTGTATATTAGATTGTAAGCTCCTAGTACAGGGTGTGCATTATTCTGCATGCCCTCAGGAGCAGTCTGTATACTGTATATTAGATTGTAAGCTCCTAGGACAGGGTGCGCATTATTCTGCATGCCCTCAGGAGCAGTCTGTATACTGTATATTAGATTGTAAGCTCCTAGGACAGGGTGTGCATTATTCTGCATGCCCTCAGGAGCAGTCTGTATATTGTATATTAGATTGTAAGCTCCTAGGACAGGGTGTGCATTATTCTGCATGCCCTCAGGAGCAGTCTGTATACTGTATATTAGATTGTAAGCTCCTAGGACAGGGTGTGCATTATTCTGCATGCCCTCAGGATCAGTCTGTATATTGTATATTAGATTGTAAGCTCCTAGGACAGGGTGTGCATTATTCTGCATGCCCTCAGGAGCAGTCTGTATACTGTATAAAAGATTGTAAGCTCCTAGGACAGGGTGTACATTATTCTGCATGCCCTCAGGCGCAGTCTGTATATTGTATATTAGAGTGTAAGCTCCTAGGACAGGGGGTGCATTATTCTGCATGCCCTCAAGAGCAGTCTGTATATTGTATATTAGAGTGTAAGCTCCTAGGACAGGGTGTGCATTATTCTGCATGCCCTCAGGAGCAGTCTGTATACTGTATATTAGATTGTAAGCTCCTAGTACAGGGTGTACATTATTCTGCATGCCCCCAGAAGCAGCCTGTATATTGTATATTAGAGTGTAAGCTCCTAGGACAGGGGGTGCATTATTGTGCATGCCCTCAGGAGCAGTCTGTATATTGTATATTAGAGTGTAAGCTCCTAGTACAGGGTGTGCATTATTCTGCATGCCCTCAGGAGCAGTCTGTATACTGTATATTAGATTGTAAGCTCCTAGGACAGAGTGTGCATTATTCTGCATGCCCTCAGGAGCAGTCTGTATACTGTATATTAGATTGTAAGCTCCTAGGACAGGGTGTGCATTATTCTGCATGCCCCCAGAAGCAGCCTGTATACTGTATATTAGATTGTAAGCTCCTAGTACAGGGTGTACATTATTCTGCATGCCCCCAGAAACAGTCTGTATATTGTATATTAGATTGTAAGCTCCTAGGATAGGGTGTACATTATTCAGCATGCCCTCAGGAGCAGTCTGTATATTGTATATTAGATTGTAAGCTCCTAGGACAGGGTGTACATTATTCTCCATGCCCTCAGGAGCAGTCTGTATATCGTATATTAGATTGTAAGCTCCTAGGACAGGGTGTACATTATTCTGCATGCCCTCAGGAGCAGTCTGTAAATTGTATATTAGATTGTAAGCTCCTAGGACAGGGTGTGCATTATTCTCCATGCCCTCAGGAGCAGCCTATATATTGTATATTAGACTGTAAGCTCCTAGGACAGGGTGTGTATTATTCTGCATGCCCTCAGGCGCAGTCTGTATATTGTATATTAGATTGTAAGCTCCTAGGACAGGGTGTGCATTATTCTGCATGCCCTCAGGCACAGTCTGTATATTGTATATTAGATTGTAATCTCCTAGGACAGGGTGTGCATTATTCTGCATGCCCTCAGGAGCAGTCTGTATACTGTATATTAGATTGTAAGCTCCTAGGACAGGGTGTGCATTATTCTGCATGCCCTCAGGAGCAGTCTGTATATTGTATATTAGATTGTAAGCTCCTAGGACAGGGTGTGCATTATTCTGCATGCCCTCAGGAGCAGTCTGTATATTGTATATTAGATTGTAAGCTCCTAGGACAGGGTGTGCATTATTCTGCATGCCCTCAGGAGCAGTCTGTATATTGTATATTAGATTGTAAGCTCCTAGGACAGGGTGTGCATTATTCTGCATGCCCTCAGGCACAGTCTGTATATTGTATATTAGATTGTAAGCTCCTAGGACAGGGTGTGCATTATTCTGCATGCCCTCAGGAGCAGTCTGTATATTGTATATTAGATTGTAAGCTCCTAGGATAGGGTGTGCATTATTCTGCATGCCCTCAGGAGCAGTCTGTATATTGTATATTAGATTGTAAGCTCCTAGGACAGGGTGTGCATTATTCTGCATGCCCTCAGGAGCAGTCTGTATATTGTATATTAGATTGTAAGCTCCTAGGACAGGGTGTGCATTATTCTGCATTCCCTCAGGAGCAGTCTGTATATTGTATATTAGATTGTAAGCTCCTAGGACAGGGTGTACATTATTCTGCATGCCCTCAGGAGCAGTCTGTATATTGTATATTAGATTGTAAGCTCCTAGTACAGGGTGTGCATTATACTGCATGCCCTCAGGAGCAGTCTGTATATTGTATATTAGAGTGTAAGCTCCTAGGACAGGGGGTGCATTATTCTGCATGCCCTCAGGAGCAGTCTGTATATTGTATATTAGAGTGTAAACTCCTAGGACAGGGTGTACATTATTCTGCATGCCCTCAGGAGCAGCCTATATATTGTATATTAGAGTGTAAGCTCCTAGGACAGGGTGTGCATTATTCTGCATGCCCTCAGGAGCAGTCTTTATATTGTATATTAGATTGTAAGCTCCTAGCACAGGGTGTACATTATTCTGCATGCCCTGCATGGGAGCTGCTTGTGACTAAATTGGTAGCTGCTCAGCTCACCAGGGAGTGGATAGCTGATCAAAGACACAGACCTAACACCCTATGCCTGACACTGTATAACACCTTTCACCATCAGATAAAGTCTACAATGATGGAAGAACAGACAGTGACTATTGAATACAATGCATCAAATAACAGAGCACAGATACAGCAAGCAGACACATTATACCATAGAAATGGTTTCAAGATGAGAGGTCAGCAGATGACATATATCCAGCAAGCAGAGATGTTATACCATAGAAATGGTTTCAGGATGAGAGTTCAGCAGATGACATAGATCCAGCAAGCAGAGATGTTCCACCATAGAAATGGTTTCAAGATGAGAGTTCAGCAGATGACATAGATCCAGCAAGCAGAGATGTTATACCATAGAAATGGTTTCAAAATGAGCGTTCAGCAGATGACATAGATCCAGCAAGCAGAGATGTTACACCATAGAAATGGTTTAAAGATGAGCGTTCAGCAGATGACATAGATCCAGCAAGCAGAGATGTTATACCATATAAATGGTTTCAAGATGAGAGTTCAACATATGACATGGATCCAGCAAGCAGAGATGTTATACCATAGAAATGGTTTCAAGATGAGAGTTCAGCAGATGTCATAGATCCAGCAAGCTGAGATGTTATACCATAGAAATGGTTTCAAGATGAGAGTTCAGCAGATGACATAGATCCAGCAAGCAGAGATGTTATACCATAGAAATGGTTTCAAGATGAGAGTTCAGCAGATGACATAGATCCAGCAAGCAGAAATGTTATACCATAGAAATGGTTTCAAGATGAGAGCTCAGCAGATGACATAGATCCAGCAAGCAGAGATGTTATACCATGGAAATGGTTTCAAGATGAGAGCTCAGCAGATGACATAGATCCAGCAAGCAGAGATGTTATACCATAGAAATGGTTTCAAGAGGAGAGTTCAGCAGATGACATAGATCCAGCAAGCAGAGTTGTTATACCATAGAAATGGTTTCAAGACGAGAGTTCAGCAGATGACATAGATCGAGCAAGCAGAGATGTTATAACATAGAAATGGTTTCAAGAGGAGAGTTCAGCAGATGACATAGATCCAGCAAGCAGAGATGTTATACCATAGAATTGGTTTCAAGATAAGAGTTCAGCAGATGACATAGATCCAGCAAACAGAGATGTTATACCATAGAAATGGTATCAAGATGTGAGTTCAACATATGACATGGATCCAGCAAGCAGAGATGTTATACCATAGAAATGGTTTCAAGATGAGAGTTCAGCAGATGTCATAGATCCAGCAAGCTGAGTAGTTATACCATAGAATTGGTTTCAAGATGAGAGTTCAGCAGATGACAGATCCAGCAAGCAGAGATGTTACACCATAGAAATGGTTTCAAGATGAGAGCTCAGCAGATGACATAGATCCAGCAAGCAGAGATGTTATACCATAGAAATGGTTTCAAGAGGAGAGTTCAGCAGATGACATAGATCCAGCTAGCATAGATGTTATACCATAGAATTGGTTTCAAGATAAGAGTTCAGCAGATGACATAGATCCAGCAAGCAGAGATGTTATACCATAGAAATGGTTTCAAGATGAGAGTTCAGCAGATGACATGGATTCAGCAAGCAGAGATGTTATACCATAGAAATGGTTTCAAGAGGAGAGTTCAGCAGATGACATAGATCCAGCAAGCAGAGATGCTATACCATAGAAATGATTTCAAGAAGAGAGTTCAGCAGATGACATGGATCCAGCAAGCAGAGATGTTATACCATAGAAATGGTTTCATGATGAGAGTTCAGCAGATGACATGGATTCAGCCAGCAGAGATGTTATACCATTGAAATGGTTTCAAGATGAGAGTTCAGCAGATGACAAGGATTCAGCCAGCAGAGGTGTTATACCATAGAAATGGTTTCAAGATGAGAGTTCAGCAGATGACATGGATCCAGCAAGCAGAGATGTTATAGCATAGAAATGGTTTCAAGATGAGAGTTCAGCAGATGACATAGATCCAGCAAGCAGAGATGTTATACCATAGAAATGGTTTCAAGAGGAGAGTTCAGCAGATGACATAGATCCAGCAAGCAGAGATGTTATACCATAGAAATGGTTTCAAGATGAGAGTTCAGCAGATGACATGGATTCAGCCAGCAGAGAAGTTATACCATAGAAATGGTTGCAAGATGAGAGTTCAGCAGATGACATGGATCCAGCAAGTAGAGATGTTATACCACAGAAATGGTTTCAAGATGAGTGTTCAGCTGATGATATATATCAAGCAAGCAAGAGATGTTATGCCATAGAAATGGTTTCAAGATGAGAGTTCAGCAGATGACATGGATCCATCAAGCAGAGATGTTATACCATAGAAATGGTTTCAAGATGAGAGTTCAGCAGATGACATGGATCCAGCAAGCAGAGATGTTATAGCATAGAAATGGTATGAAGATAAGAGTTCAGCAGATGACATAGATCCAGCAAGCAGAGATGCTATACCATAGAAATAGTTTCAAGATGATAGTTCAGCAGATGACATAATTCAGCAAGCAGAGATGTTATACCATAGAAATGGTTTCAAGAGGAGAGTTCAGCAGATGACATAGATCCAGCAAGCAGAGATGTTATACCATAGAAATGGTTTCAAGACGAGAGTTCAGCAGATGACATAGAACCAGCAAGCAGAGATGTTGTACCATAGAAATGGTTTCAAGATGAGAGTTCAGCAGATGACATGGATCCAGCAAGCAGAGATGTTATACCATAGAAATGGTTTCAAGATGACAGTTCTGCAGATGACATGGATCCAGCAAGCAGAGATGTTATACCATAGAAATGGTTTCAAGATGACAGTTCAGCAGATGACATAGATCCAGAAAGCAGAGATGTTATACCATAGAAATGGTTTCAAGATGAGAGTTCAGCAGATGACATGGATTCAGCAAGCAGAGATGAAATACCATAGAAATGATTTCAAGAGGAGAGTTCAGCAGATGACATAGATCCAGAAAGCAGAGATGTTATACCATAGAAATGGTTTCAAGATGAGAGTTTAACAGATGACATAGATCCAGCAAGCAGAGATGTTATAGCATGGAAATGGTTTCAAGATGAGAGTTCAGCAGATGACATAGATCCAGCAAGCAGAGATGTTATACCATAGAAATGGTTTCAAAATGAGCGTTCAGCAGATGACATAGATCCAGCAAGCAGAGATGTTACACCATAGAAATGGTTTAAAGATGAGCGTTCAGTAGATGACATAGATCCAGCAAGCAGAGATATTATACCATATAAATGGTTTCAAGATGAGAGTTCAGAAAATTATATAGATCCAGCAAGCAGAGATGTTATACCATAGAAATGGTTTCAAGATGAGACTTCAGCATATGATATAGATCCAGCAAGCAGAGATGTTATACCATAGAAATGGTTTCAAGATGAGAGTTCAGCAGATGACATAGATCCAGCAAGGAGAGATGTTATACCATAGAAATGGTTTCAAGATGAGAGTTCAGCAGACGACATAGATCCAGCAAGCAGAGATGTTATACCATAGAAATGGTATCAAGATGAGAGTTCAGCAGACGACATAGATCCAGTAAGCAGAGATGTTATACCATAGAAATGGTATCAAGATGTGAGTTCAACTTATGACATGGATCCAGCAAGCAGAGATGTTATACCATAGAAATGGTTTCAAGATGAGAGTTCAGCAGATGTCATAGACCAGCAAGCTGAGATGTTATACCATAGAAATGGTTTCAAGATGAGAGTTCAGCAGATGACATAGATCCAGCAAGCAGAGATGTTATACCATAGAAATGGTTTCAAGATGAGAGTTCAGCAGATGACATAGATCCAGCAAGCAGAGATGTTATACCATAGAAATGGTTTCAAGATGAGAGCTCAGCAGATGACATAGATCCAGCAAGCAGAGATGTTATACCATGGAAATGGTTTCAAGATGAGAGCTCAGCAGATGACATAGATCCAGCAAGCAGAGATGTTATACCATAGAAATGGTTTCAAGAGGAGAGTTCAGCAGATGACATAGATCCAGCAAGCAGAGTTGTTATACCATAGAAATGGTTTCAAGACGAGAGTTCAGCAGATGACATAGATCGAGCAAGCAGAGATGTTATACCATAGAAATGGTTTCAAGAGGAGAGTTCAGCAGATGACATAGATCCAGCAAGCAGAGATGTTATACCATAGAATTGGTTTCAAGATAAGAGTTCAGCAGATGACATAGATCCAGCAAGCAGAGATGTTATACCATAGAAATGGTATCAAGATGTGAGTTCAACATATGACATGGATCCAGCAAGCAGAGATGTTATACCATAGAAATGGTTTCAAGATGAGAGTTCAGCAGATGTCATAGATCCAGCAAGCTGAGTAGTTATACCATAGAATTGGTTTCAAGATGAGAGTTCAGCAGATGACAGATCCAGCAAGCAGAGATGTTACACCATAGAAATGGTTTCAAGATGAGACCTCAGCAGATGACATAGATCCAGCAAGCAGAGATGTTATACCATAGAAATGGTTTCAAGAGGAGAGTTCAGCAGATGACATAGATCCAGCAAGCAGAGATGTTATACCATAGAAATGGTTTCAAGAGGAGAGTTCAGCAGATGACATAGATCCAGCAAGCAGAGATGTTATACCATAGAATTGGTTTCAAGATAAGAGTTCAGCAGATGACATAGATCCAGCAAGCAGAGATGTTATACCATAGAAATGGTTTCAAGATGAGAGTTCAGCAGATGACATGGATTCAGCAAGCAGAGATGTTATACCATAGAAATGGTTTCAAGAGGAGAATTCAGCAGATGACATAGATCCAGCAAGCAGAGATGCTATACCATAGAACTGATTTCAAGATGAGAGTTCAGCAGATGACATGGATCCAGCAAGCAGAGATGTTATACCATAGAAATGGTTTCATGATGAGAGTTCAGCAGATGACATGGATTCAGCCAGCAGAGATGTTATACCATTGAAATGGTTTCAAGATGAGAGTTCAGCAGATGACAAGGATTCAGCCAGAAGAGATGTTATACCATAGAAATGGTTTCAAGATGAGAGTTCAGCAGATGACATGGATCCAGCAAGCAGAGATGTTATAGCATAGAAATGGTTTCAAGATGAGAGTTCAGCAGATGACATAGATCCAGCAAGCAGAGATGTTATACCATAGAAATGGTTTCAAGAGGAGAGTTCAGCAGATGACATAGATCCAGCAAGCAGAGATGTTATACCATAGAAATGGTTTCAAGATGAGAGTTCAGCAGATGACATGGATTCAGCCAGCAGAGAAGTTATACCATATAAATGGTTTCAAGATGAGAGTTCAGCAGATGACATGGATCCAGCAAGTAGAGATGTTATACCACAGAAATGGTTTCAAGATGAGTGTTCAGCTGATGATATAGATCCAGCAAGCAAGAGATGTTATGCTATAGAAATGGTTTCAAGATGAGAGTTCAGCAGATGACATGGATCCAGCAAGCAGAGATGTTATACCATAGAAATGGTTTCAAGATGAGAGTTCAGCAGATGACATGGATCCAGCAAGCAGAGATGTTATAGCATAGAAATGGTATGAAGATAAGAGTTCAGCAGATGACGTAGATCCAGCAAGCAGAGATGCTATACCATAGAAATAGTTTCAAGATGAGAGTTCAGCAGATGACATAGAACCAGCAAGCAGAGATGTTGTACCATAGAAATGGTTTCAAGATGAGAGTTCAGCAGATGACATGGATCCAGCAAGCAGAGATGTTATACCATAGAAATGGTTTCAAGAGGAGAGTTCAGCAGATGACATAGATCCAGCAAGCAGAGATGTTATACCATAGAAATGGTTTCAAGATGAGAGTTCAGCAGATGACATAGAACCAGCAAGCAGAGATGTTGTACCATAGAAATGGTTTCAAGATGAGAGTTCAGCAGATGACATGGATCCAGCAAGCAGAGATGTTATACCATAGAAATGGTTTCAAGATGAGAGTTCAGCAGATGACATGGATCCAGCAAGCAGAGATGTTATACCATAGAAATGGTTTCAAGATGACAGTTCAGCAGATGACATAGATCCAGAAAGCAGAGATGTTATACCATAGAAATGGTTTCAAGATGAGAGTTCAGCAGATGACATGGATTCAGCAAGCAGAGATGAAATACCATAGAAATGATTTCAAGAGGAGAGTTCAGCAGATGACATAGATCCAGAAAGCAGAGATGTTATACCATAGAAATGGTTTCAAGATGAGAGTTTAACAGATGACATAGATCCAGCAAGCAGAGATGTTATACCATAGAAATAGTTTCAAGATGAGAGTTCAGCAGATGACATGGATTCAGCAAGCAAAGATGTTATACCATAGAAATGGTTTCAAGATGAGAGTTCAGCAGATGACATAGATCCAGCAAGCAGAGATGTTATACCATAAAAATGGTTTCAAGATGAGAGTTCAACACATGACATAGATCCAGCAAGCAGAGATGTTACACCATAGACATGGTTTCAAGATGAGAGTTCAGCAGATGACATAGATCCAGCAAGCAGAGATGTTATACCATAGAAATGGTTTCAAGATGAGAGTTCAGCAGATGACATAGATCCAGCAAGCAGAGATGTTATACCATAGAAGTGGTTTCAAGATGAGAGTTCAGCAGATGACATAGATCCAGCAAGCAGAGATGTTATACCATAGAAACGGATTCAAGAGGAGAGTTCAGCAGATGACATAGATCCAGCAAGCAGAGATGTTATACCATAGAAATTGTTTCAAGATGAGAGTTCAGCAGATGACATAGATCCAGCAAGCAGAGATGTTATACCATAGAAATGGTTTCAAGATCAGAGTTCAGCAGATGACATAGATCCAGCAAGCAGAGATGTTATACCATAGAAATGGTTTCAAGATGAGAGTTCAGCAGATGACATAGATCCAGCAAGCAGAGATGTTATACCATAGTAATGGTTTCAAGATGAGAGTTCAGCAGATGACATAGATCCAGCAATCAGAGATGTTATACCATAGAAATGGTTTCAAGATGAGAGTTCAGCAGATGACATAGATCCAGCAAGCAGAGATGTTATACCTGTGTGAAGATAGAAGAGATGGATGGACGTTAGTCGGTTGCCATTGAAATGACTGTCAGACACTAGTCGAACAGGACATTTTGCCGAAGAGGACACGTGTGTGCACCCCACACTATATTAGATTGTAAGCTCCTAGGACAGGGTGTACATTATTCTGCATGCCCTTAGGAGCAGCCTGTGTATGATATATTAGATTGTAAGCTCCTAGGACAGGGTGTGCATTATTCTGCATGCCCTCAGGAGCAGTCTGTATATTGTATATTAGGCTGTAGGCTCCTAGTACAGGTTGTGCATTATTCTGCATGCCCTCAGGAGCAGTCTGTATATTGTATATTAGATTGTAAGCTCCTAGGACAGGGTGTACATTATTCTGCATGCCCTCAGGAGCAGCCTGTATATTGTATATTAGATTGTAAGCTCCTAGGACAGGGTGTGCATTATTCTGCATGCCCTCAGGAGCAGTCTGTATATTGTATATTAGATTGTAAGCTCCTAGGACAGGGTGTACATTATTCTGCATGCCCTCAGGAGCAGCCTGTATATTAGATTGTAAGCTCCTCTTGAGCAGGGTGTATTTGTCTTTTCCTTTGCCTGAGCTTATAATACATGTAGATATACAGCAATATGCAGCAGGACAGACGTGATCCAGGGAAATATCCGATCGCCACCACTGGGGTCAGGAAGGAATTTTTTTCCCCCCTGAGGCAGAGCTCTCCGGGGGGTTTCTTCGCCTTCCTCTGGATCTCTGGTTCCAGTGGCTCTCAGTGGGTCCTCAATGACCACATCCAGTTCTGTGGTCTCTATGGAGCCTGACCTGAGAGTCATTGTGATCAGGGTTTAATTTCTTAAAGGGCCAGTAATATTTTTATTACAATGTTGCTTATTGCTATTCCAATAATAAATAAAAAGAAAGAAAATAAAAGTGTCATGTGAGTTTTTTTGTCTTGACTTTTTGTGTTTACACCGTTACAATGATGGAAGTGACCATTACTACCCTCAATATTCCTGAAGTAGAACCAGGAATTATGAGGGCGCCATTTACAGACGGCAGACCACGTCTATCTCCACCCATTGTGGTATCATAATGTCAGCTCCTGTCCCAAGTTACATTACAAGTGTTATGGGGGTCAATCTCTGTGATGGGGGCAGGGCACTAAAATAGTATATGTCCTACACAACAAACTACCTGATCGAAGACTGAAGAGCGGACACAGAGCCGCCGAATACAAGAGACACAAGCAGAGTCTGACTGTGGTGCCAAGTGGCCCCCACTATCCAACTCCAGGGCCCCACATTTCAGCTTCATGCAAATATGATGTTATTCTCAATTACAAATATATATAACAATGAGCGGGGTAGATTGGTAAATGAATAAGATTCTGCCTTTGTCTGTACATAGTGAGTCAAGTATATTGTGCCAAGTGCGGCTCATATAAGAGGGTGGTGGACACTCTTGCAGGGCCGGCTCCAGGTTTTTCTGGGCCCCGGGCGAAAGAGTCTCAGTGGCCCCTTTAACACATACCACGATTCATGATGCACAGATACCGCAGAGAAATATATATATATACATATATATATATATATATATATATAGTACAATGCCAAAGATTTCACTTCTTGCGTTACATGAGCGATATCTATTGTAAATTCCACAATAGCTCAGAAACTGGCGAATTGCTCCATACAGAATACTGGGCCCCATAAAATGCTCCATACAGGATACTGGCCCCATATAACGCTCCACACAGAATACTGACCCCCATATAAAGCTCCATGCAGGCTGTTCCCACCACATAATGCCTCATGCAGGCTGTTCCCCCTACATAATGCCCCACGCAGGCTGTTCCCCCCTTATAATGCCCCATGCAGGCTGTTCCCCCCTTATAATGCCCCATGCAGGATGTCACCCACCCTTATAATGCCCCATGCAGGATGTCACCCACCCTTACAATGCCCCATGCAGGATGTTACCCCCCTTATAATGCCCCATGAAGGATGTCGCCCCCCTTATAATGCCCCATGCAGGATGTCACCCACCCTTATAATGCCCCATGCAGGATGTCACCCACCCTTACAATGCCCCATGCAGGATGTTACCCCCCTTATAATGCCCCATGAAGGATGTCACCCCCCTTATAATGCCCCATGCATTATGTCACCCCCCCTTATAATGCCCCATGCATGATGTCACACCCCCGCCCCTTACAATGCCCCATGCAGGATGTCACACACACCCTCCCTTATAATGCCCCATGCAATATGTCACTCCCGTCCTTATAATGCCCCATGCAGGATGTCACTTCCCCCCCCCTTATAATGCCACATGTAGGATGTCACTCCCCCCCTTTAATGCCCCATGCAGGATGTCACCCCCCCTCCCTTATAATGCCCCATGCAGTATGTCACTCCCCCCCTTTTAATGCCCCATGCAGGATGTCACCCCCCTTATAATGCCCCATGCATTATGTCACCCCCCCCTTATAATGCCCCATGCATGATGTCACACCCCCACCCCTTATAATGTCCCATGCAGGATGTCACTCCCCCCTCCCTTATAATGCCCCATGCAGTATGTCACACCCCCTTACAATGCCCCATGCAGGATGTCACACCCCCTTATAATGCCCCATGCAGGATGTCACCTCCCCCCCCCATATAATGCCCCATGCAGGATGTCACTCCCCCCTTTATAATGCCCCATGCAGGATGTCACCCCCCCCCTTATAATGCCCCATGCAGGATGTCACCCCCCTTATAATGCCCCATGCGTTATGTCACCCACCCTTATAATGCCCCATACATGATGTCACACCCCCACCCCTTATAATGCCCCATGCAGGATGTCACTCCCCCCTCCCTTATAATGCCCCATGCAGTATGTCACACCCCCTTACAATGCCCCATGCAGGATGTCACACCCCCTTATAATGCCCCATGCAGGATGTCACCTCTCCCCCCCATATAATGCCCCATGCAGGATGTCACTCCCCCCTTTATAATGCCCCATGCAGGATGTCACCCCCTCCTTATAATGCCCCATGCAGGATGTCACCCCCCTTATAATGCCCCATGCAGGATGTCACCTCTCCCCCCCATATAATGCCCCATGCAGGATGTCACTCCCCCCCCTTATAATGCCCCATGCAGGATGTCACCCCCCCTCCTTTTAATGCCCCATGCAGGATGTCACACCCCCCTCCCTTTTAATGCCCCATGCAGGATGTCACTCCCCCCCCTTATAATGCCCCATGCAGGATGTCACCCCCCCTTATATTGCCCCATGCAGGATGTCACCTCTCCCCCCATATAATGCCCCATGCAGGATGTCACTCCCCCCCCATATAATGCCCCATGCAGGATGTCACACACACCCTCCCTTATAATGCCCCAAGCAGGATGTCACTCCCCCCCCTTATAATGCCCCATGAAGTATGTCACTCCCACCTTTTAATGTCCCATGCAGAATATCACACCCCTCTCCCTTATAATGCCCCATGCAGTATGTCACTCCCCTCCTTTTAATGCCCCATGCAGGATGTCACACCCCCCTCCCTTATAATGCCCCAAGCAGGATGTCACTCCCCCCCTTATAATGCCCCATGAAGTATGTCACTCCCCCCTTTTAATGCCCCATGCAGGATGTCACACCCCCCTCCCTTATAATGCCCCATGCCTCCATACATTAAAAAAAAAATCAAATACTCACCTCACTTCTCACCTGCTGCCGCTGCTCCAGACCCCTCACCCGCGTCACCGGCGTCTTTCTGCTCTGCGCTGTGACGGCTCAGGAGAGAGCACGGTGGAAAGCGGTCACCACGTCCTCTGACCTGAGACATCACAGTCAGAGGACGCAGAAGAGACGGGAGCTGCTGCAGAGGCCCGGGAAGAGGTAAGTATTGTGCCGCCGGCTGCCGCGGCCCTGAGCAAGCGAGGGGGAGCGGGCGCTGACACCGCTCTCCTCCGCTCACGGGTCCCATAGCGCAGCGGGGTGCCCGACAGCGAGTGGCGCCCCCGCCCGCTCATGGGCCCGGCACTTGCCGGGGTGCGCCAGGTGCTGACGCCGACCCTGCACTCTTGCACAAGGGCCTACTGGAGGATTCTCCTGTTCTCCTGTGGGCCAGTCCGAGCCTGACTGTGCTATACATAATAAGGCTACATTCCTGCATTGAGCATGTCCTATTCTGATCCTCAAAATCAGATCACAACTGGACGTTCTCTGACCCTCACAGATCTTATTCTCAGATCCGTGATTTTCATGGATGTGTGAATGGACCTATAAAACTGTACGAGTCCGTGGACCATCCGATAAAAAAATCTGGCAGCACACGGACATTTCACACAAATGTGAGAATGCAGCCTAAGAGATTTTACAGATAACATTATCACTCCAAGTCACACAGTGCAGATACAGAATAATATCTACATCCAGGCACTTACCGCTGACGTCTCATCTGATCAGAGCCGGTTTCTGCTGCTTCTTCTCCGTCTGGTCAGACCTTCATGTCGACATCTCCCAGCCACGACTCGTCTGGTCACCATGATCCTCCAGCCTAGAAAATAACAAGGTCACATATATTGTATATATACACGTGTTTCCCCCACACTGCGCCCCTGAATACAGATATGTACCCCCCTGTGATGAACCTGTAGCCGCCATCTTGGTAATGATAAATCATATCCAGGGATGGCCACACTTCAGCAGCCCCCACCCTTGGGACCTTCTGTTAAAACGTCAACTAGATAGTTTCCCCCCATCCAGGCTCCTGTAAGATAAGAAGCCTACTTAACACTTGAATGCTAGGAGCTTCAAAGACTTCGAGAGGAAACACAGCCAGCAGGGGGGGGTGCTTCGTCTATCTGTACCTGACCATTTGTCCCATAGGACTAGTTTCTTTGTCTGTCACAAGCATGGAGGCATAAGATATAGAAACATGAATAGTACACGCATGTTGCGTGGGATGGGCCAATAAAAAAATATCACGGCGTCCCGGAGCCATTGCGCACACAAGCCTCCGCGGTAGACGTTTGTACGTGCTCTGGAAGCCAAGATATAGCGCGGAGCCATTCCTGAGGACCGTATGGTATCATAATTGATATCAAAAGGTCGGTTACGGCGGCCCGAATCCATGGGAACCCCTGGGGGTATCATGAGACCATCCCAGAAGAAGTTATTGGGTTCCATAGAATTTGGGCTTCTGATCGAAGTTAGACCTGAGGGTGGAGACTGAGCCAGCTGACCTCACCAGCAGTGGGCGGGACGGGGCAGGTAAGATAGCAGGACAGACAAGAGATAAGTCAGTCTTGACCCAAGAGTGGTGTGCTGAACATCTGAGCACCAGCTGAGGCCACCAAGGGGAGGAGCAGTTTGACCATGCGGTGGTAGGCCTCAGCCTGTAACAAAGAACCGTGCCTGCGACCGCAGAATCCTCTCCCTGCGTCACAAGAAAATCAAGAAACCGGTAACTGATATGCTGTGGTGATTCTGTGTGTTGTATTCCATTGTTGTATAGTTTAGCCTGACCTTATACCTGTGTATATTTAGTTGTATATCGTGTATCTAGTGTATTATTATAATCAATTACCTCAAGTAATTGTGGGCCTGCCTTTTATTCTGCATAACGAACGCACGTCCGTGTGAGCTCGGCTCAAGCCAAAAACGCTACCCAGGGTTGGTTCCTGACCCGATATAGGCCCATTCACGGACTGGGCGTATATCTAAAATAGGGACTGGTGGCAGCATACCAACTGGGGATTGGGGAAGGCTGGTAGTGACGGTCGGAGGTTCAGATATATATATTCCTGGCGCGGCCAAGGAAGATATATATACCGCCCTCACTACAGAGGGCCCCGATACCCAGTAGGTTACAGGACAGTCTCCCTGGCGACCGCTTATCCTAGGTGCAGTTCCTTGACTGACCTGAGGCTAAGAGGGCGCTAGCGAGTTGTGCTGTGTAGTGACGTTACGGTTTAGTGACGTTGAAGGGATAACACACTACCGTGTTCCCTGCGCTGGTTGCAGCTTCCTGGCACTACTTTCTCTAGGTGCAGTACCTTGACTGACCTGAGAGGTAAGGGGGCGCCAGAGAGCTGCACCCACCGGCCGGCTTTCATCACATTGGTGGCAGAGCGGTGGGATTGCAGAATAATAGTGTTGTGGGACCCCTACTCCCAGGCACTAAAGACTGCCAGTGGTAACTTCCACTGCTGGAGTCTTAAGGTCAGCCCAACGTTAGACGGTCAGGCTAAAAGTATAACAAGGTGTGTGCAAACTCAGGGTTGCAGCGGTGTCGGTTACCAAGATGGCAGACGGCACCAGGAGCAAGACCCTGCAGGAGGCTAATGCTACGGTCCGTGTGGCAGGAGGGGAGGACATTGTTACTCATGGCGAGGAGGAGTCCAGCCCGGGCACCTCAGGGAGCCAGTCCCCAGTATACGGTCCCGCAGTGGGCTGCCCACCACCTACCCAGCCCAGCCTGTCCAGATCACAAGCCCTTTTACAAGCGGCTATGGCAAGTCTCCAGTCTCATGGCGATGCCGTCTACAAAACCCTCCTGGCAGCATCAGAGAAGGCAGCGGAGGAGGAGCGCGAAGCTGCGGAGCGCCGGGAGGCTGCGGAGCGTGAAGCTGCAGAGCGCCGGGAGGCTGCGGAGCGTGCAGAGCGAGCTGCGGAGCGCCAGCACCAACTGGACCTGGCCCAGCGGGGGCTTCCGCTAGAGCAACCAACCCATCAGGAGACCAAGTCGTCCAAAGTCCGAGCTGAGGACTTCCCTCTACTGGAGAAGGATGGGGACCTGGACTCCTTTCTGGTGGCATTTGAACGGACCTGTCTTCAGCACCATCTGGCCCGGGATCAGTGGGCCAGATACCTGACCCCCCGTTTGAGGGGTAAGTCCCTGGATGCCTTGGGGGACTTACCTGCCGGGGAGGTACAGAACTACGACTGCATCAAGCGGGCCCTGATCCGGCAGTACAACCTCACTCCCGAGTCGTACCGCCAGAAGTTCCGGAGCCTGCTGCGTGGCCCCAAGGACACCTGGACCGATCATATGCGGGCGCTGTTGAGAGCCGCAGAGCACTGGACCTCGGGTCTAGCGCTTACTACCCGCCAGGAGGTCCAGGAACTGTTCGTCACGGAGCAGTTTTTGTGGAACTGCCCAGAGGACCTCCGACAGTTCCTCCGTGACCGAAAACCAACAGGGGCTTCTGCTACAGCCGCCCTGGCAGACGAGTATGCCAATAACAGGGCGCCTGAGCTGAAGAAGTCTGCCAGCAGCACCTGGAGAGGGGGTAAGCCCAGTCATGCCCCTGTTTCCCCGGCCCCTAGAACACAAGGGGTGTATCCCCCTGTTGCCCTCTCCAGGCAAGGACCAGACGTAAGACGTTGTCATCTATGCAACAAACCAGGACACTTTAGGGCTGAGTGTCCCCAGCGCCAAAAGACCCCATCCCAGTCCCAGAGAGCGCCCAATGTTTTGTGTGTGGGAGGGGGTGGTGGTAGGTCCCTGGACAACATCCAACCCGTCACCATAGGCCGTTCTGCGGTCATGGGACTGCGGGACACGGGCGCTGAACGAACACTGGTACGGCCTGAGGTGGTGTCCCCCCAGGACTTGGTACCAGGAAAGACTCTTTCCGTCTCCGGGGTTGGAGGCGTGGAGCCGGCACTTCCCGTTGCCATGGTGTATTTGGACTGGGGTGCCGGAAGGGGGATGCGGGAGGTGGGAGTAACGCCAAATATTCCCGCAAATGTTTTATTAGGGACCGACTTGGGGCGTCTAGTATCGCAGTATGTACCCTCTGAACCCCCAAGTTCGGCCCCCCAAGAGTGTATTGATTTGTCTGCTGCTAATGCCAACCATGTTGTATGTAGTGTGTGTCCTGCTGAGGAGGAGGGAGTGAAACCTGAGGGTAACACCTGCACAGACACAACACAAACAGGGTTAGTGAAAGCAGGTGGGGAGTGTGGGGATGCCCGCAGAGGTGCTCAGCCGGCGTGCCGTGACCTCTTGTCCTCCGGTGAGGGAGGGGGCGGGCAGGATTCTGTAGAGGGAAGCTCAGGGATGGAGAGGGGGGCAGCTACCGGCAGTGTAGGGCTCCCAGGGGTATCCAGGCTGCTGAGTATAGGCCCACTGCAGGGGGAGGAACAGGCCATGGGAGGTGGGGGTGTCCCAAGAGAGGAGCCGCCAGGTAAGACCCCAGGGCAGGAGTTCCCCACATCCGAGATGTCCAAAGGCCTAGGAAGCCTGCCTGATCGGGCGGCTTGGTCAGAAACAGAGGGGAAGCAGGCACTACCCACGGTCACAGCGGTCATAGCCGCTGTCACCAGGAGTGGGAGCGCCGGAGCCCAAGGAGCCTTGCAGAGGTCCGACGGCTTCCCCACTTCTGACCAAGTGTCTGCCGGGTCAGACAGCGGCCAGGTGACATGCCCGGAGGGGCTGACAGAGGATGTGGCAGTTTCGTCGATTCTGGCCACATCAAGTCAGGAATTTCAGGCTGCGTTGGAAGCAGACGACAGCCTGAAAGCTCTCAAGGAACAGGCGGCACAGCCTCCCATGGAGTCAGACTGCGAGCGTGTGGTCTGGGACCAGGGACGGCTGTACCGGGTAACGGTCCAGCAGGGTTCACCGGAGGCGTGGCCCAGGGACCGACAGTTAGTGGTACCCTATCCGTTCAGGGCGGAATTGTTGCGGATCGCACACGAGATTCCGATGGCCGGACACCTAGGGATCGCTAAAACCAAGGCCAGGATAGCTCAGCATTTCTACTGGCCTGGGATGGGAGCCGCGGTGGGTGCCTACTGCCGTTCGTGTGACACCTGTCAGAGGGTGGGGAAGGCGGGGCCGCGCCCCAAAGCCCCACTGGTAACTCTGCCAATCATCGAAGAGCCTTTCTCGAGGGTCGCTGTGGATCTTATTGGACCTCTGTCCACTCCCAGCCACTCCGGGAAATGCTTCATACTCACGGTAGTGGACTATGCCACCCGGTACCCGGAAGCGGTAGCTTTGTCGTCCATTCGGGCCGACAAGGTGGCTACCGCCTTACTGGAGATCTTCTCCAGAGTGGGTTTCCCCCAAGAAATGCTCACCGACCGAGGGACCCAGTTCATGTCGCGGCTGATGGAGTCCCTCTGTAAGCAAATGCAGGTGCAACATCTGGTGGCCAGCCCGTATCACCCACAGACTAATGGCCTGTGTGAGCGGTTCAATGGCACCTTAAAGCAGATGCTTAAGATGTTGGTCGACTCCCACGGGAGAGACTGGGAGCGTTACCTCCCACACCTCCTATTTGCTTACCGGGAGGTTCCGCAGGCCTCAACGGGGTTCTCCCCCTTTGAGCTCCTGTACGGGCGACGGGTACGGGGCCCCCTGGCTCTGGTGAAGGAAGCATGGGAAGGGGATTTGGCCACCCCCGAGGTGTCGGTCATCGAGTATGTCGTGCGCCACCGGGACAGGATGATGGCCTTGGCAAAGCTGGTGCAGGACAATATGGCCCAGGCCCAGGCCGACCAGAAGCGGTGGTACGACCAGAATGCTTGTGAGAGGACCTACCAGGTGGGTCAAAAGGTGTGGGTACTGGTCCCCGTACCACAGAACAAGCTTCAGGCAGCCTGGGAAGGTCCCTACTTCGTGCACCAGAAACTCAATGCCGTCACCTATCTGGTCACCCTGGATCACGCCCGTGGAAGGAGGAAGGCCTTCCACGTGAACATGATGAAGGCTCATCATGAGCGGGAAGCGACTGCCCACCCAGTGTGCAACCTTCCCGAGGAAGGAGAGGTAGAAACCCTCCTGGATCTGCTCACCCAAGCCAAGGCGGGTGGGTCCATCGAGGATGCGGGGGTTGGCCACCAGCTCACGGAGGACCAACGGTCCCAGCTGGGGACCACCCTGCACCCCTTCCGGGGGCTGTTCAGCAGCCTGCCCGGAAGGACTGAGATGGCTGTCCACGACGTGGACACTGGCGATCACCCGCCGATCCGGCATTCAGCATATCGGGTCTCTTTCGAGGTGCAGGGAAACATGCGCCAAGAGATAGACGAGATGCTGAAGCTGGGGGTGATCCAGGCATCCAGCAGCGCGTGGGCCTCGCCTGTAGTCCTCGTACCAAAGAAGGACCGAACTACACGGTTCTGCGTGGACTACCGGGGGCTCAACGCTGTAACGGCCACCGATGCGTTCCCCATACCACGCATCGATGACCTGCTCGATCGGATGGCCGGGGCTAAGTACCTGACCATCATGGATCTGAGCCGGGGGTACTGGCAGATTCCTCTGACCCCCGCGGCAAGGGAACGCTCTGCCTTTATCACCCCTTTTGGACTGTACGAGTCCACAGTGATGCCATTCGGCATGAAGGATGCCCCTGCCACTTTTCAGCGGATGGTCAATACGCTGCTTGAGGGACTTGAAGGGTACGCGGCTGCGTACTTGGACGATATTGCAGTCTTCAGTCCCACTTGGGAGGATCACCTAGAGCACCTGCGGCAGGTGCTCGGTCGGATCCACCGGGCAGGCTTGACCATCAAGCCGGAAAAGTGCCAGCTGGGCATGAGTGAGGTCCTCTACCTGGGTCACCGGGTAGGCGGGGGGGTTCTGAAGCCAGAACCGGGGAAAGTGGATGCCATCGCATCCTGGCCCACTCCTAGGACCAAAAAGCAGGTGATGTCCTTCTTGGGGACCGCCGGGTACTATAGGAGGTTCGTCCCACACTATAGCACCCTGGCCAAGCCCCTGACGGACCTCACCAAGAAGAAGCTGCCCGTCGCAGTCGACTGGACAGTCGCCTGCGAGACAGCTTTCGGGGCACTCAAGGCCGCCCTAAGTAGCTCCCCTGTACTGCAAGCTGCCGACTTCGACCGGCCGTTTGTGGTACAGACCGACGCCAGTGACTTTGGCCTCGGTGCTGTGCTAAGTCAGGTCAACACGACAGGCCAGGAACATCCTGTCTTGTACCTGAGCAGGAAGCTACTGCCCCGGGAGGTGGCTTACTCCACGGTGGAAAAAGAATGCCTGGCAATTGTATGGGCCCTGCAGCGTCTGCAGCCCTACTTGTACGGGAGCCATTTCACCGTGGAGACGGACCACAACCCCCTCAGCTGGTTACACACGGTCTCTGGGTCGAATGGCAGGTTGCTACGCTGGAGCCTCGCTCTCCAGCAGTACCACTTCTCCATTCGCCACAGAAGAGGCCGTGACCACGGTAACGCTGACGGGTTATCCCGGCAAGGGGAGGGTGCAGAAGGACGCACGGGGGAACACAGGAATGTGCTACCCCCTCGCGCCCTCGTATAGGGGGAGGTGTGATGAACCTGTAGCCGCCATCTTGGTAATGATAAATCATATCCAGGGATGGCCACACTTCAGCAGCCCCCACCCTTGGGACCTTCTGTTAAAACGTCAACTAGATAGTTTCCCCCCATCCAGGCTCCTGTAAGATAAGAAGCCTACTTAACACTTGAATGCTAGGAGCTTCAAAGACTTCGAGAGGAAACACAGCCAGCAGGGGGGGGTGCTTCGTCTATCTGTACCTGACCATTTGTCCCATAGGACTAGTTTCTTTGTCTGTCACAAGCATGGAGGCATAAGATATAGAAACATGAATAGTACACGCATGTTGCGTGGGATGGGCCAATAAAAAAATATCACGGCGTCCCGGAGCCATTGCGCACACAAGCCTCCGCGGTAGACGTTTGTACGTGCTCTGGAAGCCAAGATATAGCGCGGAGCCATTCCTGAGGACCGTATGGTATCATAATTGATATCAAAAGGTCGGTTACGGCGGCCCGAATCCATGGGAACCCCTGGGGGTATCATGAGACCATCCCAGAAGAAGTTATTGGGTTCCATAGAATTTGGGCTTCTGATCGAAGTTAGACCTGAGGGTGGAGACTGAGCCAGCTGACCTCACCAGCAGTGGGCGGGACGGGGCAGGTAAGATAGCAGGACAGACAAGAGATAAGTCAGTCTTGACCCAAGAGTGGTGTGCTGAACATCTGAGCACCAGCTGAGGCCACCAAGGGGAGGAGCAGTTTGACCATGCGGTGGTAGGCCTCAGCCTGTAACAAAGAACCGTGCCTGCGACCGCAGAATCCTCTCCCTGCGTCACAAGAAAATCAAGAAACCGGTAACTGATATGCTGTGGTGATTCTGTGTGTTGTATTCCATTGTTGTATAGTTTAGCCTGACCTTATACCTGTGTATATTTAGTTGTATATCGTGTATCTAGTGTATTATTATAATCAATTACCTCAAGTAATTGTGGGCCTGCCTTTTATTCTGCATAACGAACGCACGTCCGTGTGAGCTCGGCTCAAGCCAAAAACGCTACCCAGGGTTGGTTCCTGACCCGATATAGGCCCATTCACGGACTGGGCGTATATCTAAAATAGGGACTGGTGGCAGCATACCAACTGGGGATTGGGGAAGGCTGGTAGTGACGGTCGGAGGTTCAGATATATATATTCCTGGCGCGGCCAAGGAAGATATATATACCGCCCTCACTACAGAGGGCCCCGATACCCAGTAGGTTACAGGACAGTCTCCCTGGCGACCGCTTATCCTAGGTGCAGTTCCTTGACTGACCTGAGGCTAAGAGGGCGCTAGCGAGTTGTGCTGTGTAGTGACGTTACGGTTTAGTGACGTTGAAGGGATAACACACTACCGTGTTCCCTGCGCTGGTTGCAGCTTCCTGGCACTACTTTCTCTAGGTGCAGTACCTTGACTGACCTGAGAGGTAAGGGGGCGCCAGAGAGCTGCACCCACCGGCCGGCTTTCATCACATTGGTGGCAGAGCGGTGGGATTGCAGAATAATAGTGTTGTGGGACCCCTACTCCCAGGCACTAAAGACTGCCAGTGGTAACTTCCACTGCTGGAGTCTTAAGGTCAGCCCAACGTTAGACGGTCAGGCTAAAAGTATAACAAGGTGTGTGCAAACTCAGGGTTGCAGCGGTGTCGGTTACCAAGATGGCAGACGGCACCAGGAGCAAGACCCTGCAGGAGGCTAATGCTACGGTCCGTGTGGCAGGAGGGGAGGACATTGTTACTCATGGCGAGGAGGAGTCCAGCCCGGGCACCTCAGGGAGCCAGTCCCCAGTATACGGTCCCGCAGTGGGCTGCCCACCACCTACCCAGCCCAGCCTGTCCAGATCACAAGCCCTTTTACAAGCGGCTATGGCAAGTCTCCAGTCTCATGGCGATGCCGTCTACAAAACCCTCCTGGCAGCATCAGAGAAGGCAGCGGAGGAGGAGCGCGAAGCTGCGGAGCGCCGGGAGGCTGCGGAGCGTGAAGCTGCAGAGCGCCGGGAGGCTGCGGAGCGTGCAGAGCGAGCTGCGGAGCGCCAGCACCAACTGGACCTGGCCCAGCGGGGGCTTCCGCTAGAGCAACCAACCCATCAGGAGACCAAGTCGTCCAAAGTCCGAGCTGAGGACTTCCCTCTACTGGAGAAGGATGGGGACCTGGACTCCTTTCTGGTGGCATTTGAACGGACCTGTCTTCAGCACCATCTGGCCCGGGATCAGTGGGCCAGATACCTGACCCCCCGTTTGAGGGGTAAGTCCCTGGATGCCTTGGGGGACTTACCTGCCGGGGAGGTACAGAACTACGACTGCATCAAGCGGGCCCTGATCCGGCAGTACAACCTCACTCCCGAGTCGTACCGCCAGAAGTTCCGGAGCCTGCTGCGTGGCCCCAAGGACACCTGGACCGATCATATGCGGGCGCTGTTGAGAGCCGCAGAGCACTGGACCTCGGGTCTAGCGCTTACTACCCGCCAGGAGGTCCAGGAACTGTTCGTCACGGAGCAGTTTTTGTGGAACTGCCCAGAGGACCTCCGACAGTTCCTCCGTGACCGAAAACCAACAGGGGCTTCTGCTACAGCCGCCCTGGCAGACGAGTATGCCAATAACAGGGCGCCTGAGCTGAAGAAGTCTGCCAGCAGCACCTGGAGAGGGGGTAAGCCCAGTCATGCCCCTGTTTCCCCGGCCCCTAGAACACAAGGGGTGTATCCCCCTGTTGCCCTCTCCAGGCAAGGACCAGACGTAAGACGTTGTCATCTATGCAACAAACCAGGACACTTTAGGGCTGAGTGTCCCCAGCGCCAAAAGACCCCATCCCAGTCCCAGAGAGCGCCCAATGTTTTGTGTGTGGGAGGGGGTGGTGGTAGGTCCCTGGACAACATCCAACCCGTCACCATAGGCCGTTCTGCGGTCATGGGACTGCGGGACACGGGCGCTGAACGAACACTGGTACGGCCTGAGGTGGTGTCCCCCCAGGACTTGGTACCAGGAAAGACTCTTTCCGTCTCCGGGGTTGGAGGCGTGGAGCCGGCACTTCCCGTTGCCATGGTGTATTTGGACTGGGGTGCCGGAAGGGGGATGCGGGAGGTGGGAGTAACGCCAAATATTCCCGCAAATGTTTTATTAGGGACCGACTTGGGGCGTCTAGTATCGCAGTATGTACCCTCTGAACCCCCAAGTTCGGCCCCCCAAGAGTGTATTGATTTGTCTGCTGCTAATGCCAACCATGTTGTATGTAGTGTGTGTCCTGCTGAGGAGGAGGGAGTGAAACCTGAGGGTAACACCTGCACAGACACAACACAAACAGGGTTAGTGAAAGCAGGTGGGGAGTGTGGGGATGCCCGCAGAGGTGCTCAGCCGGCGTGCCGTGACCTCTTGTCCTCCGGTGAGGGAGGGGGCGGGCAGGATTCTGTAGAGGGAAGCTCAGGGATGGAGAGGGGGGCAGCTACCGGCAGTGTAGGGCTCCCAGGGGTATCCAGGCTGCTGAGTATAGGCCCACTGCAGGGGGAGGAACAGGCCATGGGAGGTGGGGGTGTCCCAAGAGAGGAGCCGCCAGGTAAGACCCCAGGGCAGGAGTTCCCCACATCCGAGATGTCCAAAGGCCTAGGAAGCCTGCCTGATCGGGCGGCTTGGTCAGAAACAGAGGGGAAGCAGGCACTACCCACGGTCACAGCGGTCATAGCCGCTGTCACCAGGAGTGGGAGCGCCGGAGCCCAAGGAGCCTTGCAGAGGTCCGACGGCTTCCCCACTTCTGACCAAGTGTCTGCCGGGTCAGACAGCGGCCAGGTGACATGCCCGGAGGGGCTGACAGAGGATGTGGCAGTTTCGTCGATTCTGGCCACATCAAGTCAGGAATTTCAGGCTGCGTTGGAAGCAGACGACAGCCTGAAAGCTCTCAAGGAACAGGCGGCACAGCCTCCCATGGAGTCAGACTGCGAGCGTGTGGTCTGGGACCAGGGACGGCTGTACCGGGTAACGGTCCAGCAGGGTTCACCGGAGGCGTGGCCCAGGGACCGACAGTTAGTGGTACCCTATCCGTTCAGGGCGGAATTGTTGCGGATCGCACACGAGATTCCGATGGCCGGACACCTAGGGATCGCTAAAACCAAGGCCAGGATAGCTCAGCATTTCTACTGGCCTGGGATGGGAGCCGCGGTGGGTGCCTACTGCCGTTCGTGTGACACCTGTCAGAGGGTGGGGAAGGCGGGGCCGCGCCCCAAAGCCCCACTGGTAACTCTGCCAATCATCGAAGAGCCTTTCTCGAGGGTCGCTGTGGATCTTATTGGACCTCTGTCCACTCCCAGCCACTCCGGGAAATGCTTCATACTCACGGTAGTGGACTATGCCACCCGGTACCCGGAAGCGGTAGCTTTGTCGTCCATTCGGGCCGACAAGGTGGCTACCGCCTTACTGGAGATCTTCTCCAGAGTGGGTTTCCCCCAAGAAATGCTCACCGACCGAGGGACCCAGTTCATGTCGCGGCTGATGGAGTCCCTCTGTAAGCAAATGCAGGTGCAACATCTGGTGGCCAGCCCGTATCACCCACAGACTAATGGCCTGTGTGAGCGGTTCAATGGCACCTTAAAGCAGATGCTTAAGATGTTGGTCGACTCCCACGGGAGAGACTGGGAGCGTTACCTCCCACACCTCCTATTTGCTTACCGGGAGGTTCCGCAGGCCTCAACGGGGTTCTCCCCCTTTGAGCTCCTGTACGGGCGACGGGTACGGGGCCCCCTGGCTCTGGTGAAGGAAGCATGGGAAGGGGATTTGGCCACCCCCGAGGTGTCGGTCATCGAGTATGTCGTGCGCCACCGGGACAGGATGATGGCCTTGGCAAAGCTGGTGCAGGACAATATGGCCCAGGCCCAGGCCGACCAGAAGCGGTGGTACGACCAGAATGCTTGTGAGAGGACCTACCAGGTGGGTCAAAAGGTGTGGGTACTGGTCCCCGTACCACAGAACAAGCTTCAGGCAGCCTGGGAAGGTCCCTACTTCGTGCACCAGAAACTCAATGCCGTCACCTATCTGGTCACCCTGGATCACGCCCGTGGAAGGAGGAAGGCCTTCCACGTGAACATGATGAAGGCTCATCATGAGCGGGAAGCGACTGCCCACCCAGTGTGCAACCTTCCCGAGGAAGGAGAGGTAGAAACCCTCCTGGATCTGCTCACCCAAGCCAAGGCGGGTGGGTCCATCGAGGATGCGGGGGTTGGCCACCAGCTCACGGAGGACCAACGGTCCCAGCTGGGGACCACCCTGCACCCCTTCCGGGGGCTGTTCAGCAGCCTGCCCGGAAGGACTGAGATGGCTGTCCACGACGTGGACACTGGCGATCACCCGCCGATCCGGCATTCAGCATATCGGGTCTCTTTCGAGGTGCAGGGAAACATGCGCCAAGAGATAGACGAGATGCTGAAGCTGGGGGTGATCCAGGCATCCAGCAGCGCGTGGGCCTCGCCTGTAGTCCTCGTACCAAAGAAGGACCGAACTACACGGTTCTGCGTGGACTACCGGGGGCTCAACGCTGTAACGGCCACCGATGCGTTCCCCATACCACGCATCGATGACCTGCTCGATCGGATGGCCGGGGCTAAGTACCTGACCATCATGGATCTGAGCCGGGGGTACTGGCAGATTCCTCTGACCCCCGCGGCAAGGGAACGCTCTGCCTTTATCACCCCTTTTGGACTGTACGAGTCCACAGTGATGCCATTCGGCATGAAGGATGCCCCTGCCACTTTTCAGCGGATGGTCAATACGCTGCTTGAGGGACTTGAAGGGTACGCGGCTGCGTACTTGGACGATATTGCAGTCTTCAGTCCCACTTGGGAGGATCACCTAGAGCACCTGCGGCAGGTGCTCGGTCGGATCCACCGGGCAGGCTTGACCATCAAGCCGGAAAAGTGCCAGCTGGGCATGAGTGAGGTCCTCTACCTGGGTCACCGGGTAGGCGGGGGGGTTCTGAAGCCAGAACCGGGGAAAGTGGATGCCATCGCATCCTGGCCCACTCCTAGGACCAAAAAGCAGGTGATGTCCTTCTTGGGGACCGCCGGGTACTATAGGAGGTTCGTCCCACACTATAGCACCCTGGCCAAGCCCCTGACGGACCTCACCAAGAAGAAGCTGCCCGTCGCAGTCGACTGGACAGTCGCCTGCGAGACAGCTTTCGGGGCACTCAAGGCCGCCCTAAGTAGCTCCCCTGTACTGCAAGCTGCCGACTTCGACCGGCCGTTTGTGGTACAGACCGACGCCAGTGACTTTGGCCTCGGTGCTGTGCTAAGTCAGGTCAACACGACAGGCCAGGAACATCCTGTCTTGTACCTGAGCAGGAAGCTACTGCCCCGGGAGGTGGCTTACTCCACGGTGGAAAAAGAATGCCTGGCAATTGTATGGGCCCTGCAGCGTCTGCAGCCCTACTTGCACGGGAGCCATTTCACCGTGGAGACGGACCACAACCCCCTCAGCTGGTTACACACGGTCTCTGGGTCGAATGGCAGGTTGCTACGCTGGAGCCTCGCTCTCCAGCAGTACCACTTCTCCATTCGCCACAGAAGAGGCCGTGACCACGGTAACGCTGACGGGTTATCCCGGCAAGGGGAGGGTGCAGAAGGACGCACGGGGGAACACAGGAATGTGCTACCCCCTCGCGCCCTCGTATAGGGGGAGGTGTGATGAACCTGTAGCCGCCATCTTGGTAATGATAAATCATATCCAGGGATGGCCACACTTCAGCAGCCCCCACCCTTGGGACCTTCTGTTAAAACGTCAACTAGATAGTTTCCCCCCATCCAGGCTCCTGTAAGATAAGAAGCCTACTTAACACTTGAATGCTAGGAGCTTCAAAGACTTCGAGAGGAAACACAGCCAGCAGGGGGGGGTGCTTCGTCTATCTGTACCTGACCATTTGTCCCATAGGACTAGTTTCTTTGTCTGTCACAAGCATGGAGGCATAAGATATAGAAACATGAATAGTACACGCATGTTGCGTGGGATGGGCCAATAAAAAAATATCACGGCGTCCCGGAGCCATTGCGCACACAAGCCTCCGCGGTAGACGTTTGTACGTGCTCTGGAAGCCAAGATATAGCGCGGAGCCATTCCTGAGGACCGTATGGTATCATAATTGATATCAAAAGGTCGGTTACGGCGGCCCGAATCCATGGGAACCCCTGGGGGTATCATGAGACCATCCCAGAAGAAGTTATTGGGTTCCATAGAATTTGGGCTTCTGATCGAAGTTAGACCTGAGGGTGGAGACTGAGCCAGCTGACCTCACCAGCAGTGGGCGGGACGGGGCAGGTAAGATAGCAGGACAGACAAGAGATAAGTCAGTCTTGACCCAAGAGTGGTGTGCTGAACATCTGAGCACCAGCTGAGGCCACCAAGGGGAGGAGCAGTTTGACCATGCGGTGGTAGGCCTCAGCCTGTAACAAAGAACCGTGCCTGCGACCGCAGAATCCTCTCCCTGCGTCACAAGAAAATCAAGAAACCGGTAACTGATATGCTGTGGTGATTCTGTGTGTTGTATTCCATTGTTGTATAGTTTAGCCTGACCTTATACCTGTGTATATTTAGTTGTATATCGTGTATCTAGTGTATTATTATAATCAATTACCTCAAGTAATTGTGGGCCTGCCTTTTATTCTGCATAACGAACGCACGTCCGTGTGAGCTCGGCTCAAGCCAAAAACGCTACCCAGGGTTGGTTCCTGACCCGATATAGGCCCATTCACGGACTGGGCGTATATCTAAAATAGGGACTGGTGGCAGCATACCAACTGGGGATTGGGGAAGGCTGGTAGTGACGGTCGGAGGTTCAGATATATATATTCCTGGCGCGGCCAAGGAAGATATATATACCGCCCTCACTACAGAGGGCCCCGATACCCAGTAGGTTACAGGACAGTCTCCCTGGCGACCGCTTATCCTAGGTGCAGTTCCTTGACTGACCTGAGGCTAAGAGGGCGCTAGCGAGTTGTGCTGTGTAGTGACGTTACGGTTTAGTGACGTTGAAGGGATAACACACTACCGTGTTCCCTGCGCTGGTTGCAGCTTCCTGGCACTACTTTCTCTAGGTGCAGTACCTTGACTGACCTGAGAGGTAAGGGGGCGCCAGAGAGCTGCACCCACCGGCCGGCTTTCATCACACCCCCCCCCAATTAATATACTATTAGCCACTTATAGAAAATACACTGAATGTACCGGCACATATTAATCCTAATATTTAGACCCACAATTTGTCAGGTCCATAAATAGTGTTGTGCTGGTTATACGGACCCATGTAGAATGGCAGACCATTCAGAAAATTATATTATACAACAAGAGAACATCCGAATAACAAGTCAAACGGAAACTAGACTGAATCAGCATAAAAAACCTTTATTATGAAGTAGAAGGGTTAGGTGGCACTACATGCACCAGCATGACCGTACCAAGATGCCAAGTAAACAATCATTAGTAATGCACATAAATATAAAAATTCATTTGTTCCTCAAATGGGACCAGCAGCAGCAAAGGGAAACATATAATGGAATAAAACGAGCATAGTTCCATAAAGATTACCTATGTTGCAAGAGCCTCATCAAATGCTTAAATGATGACAGATTATAGCCTATATACAATTCTCATATAGGACATGAAGAGACAGGAGTAAATACTCACTCAACGGGTGTACACCTCAAATTATGTACGCATATGTGTAATATTAAATAATTACCATAGAAGTGTACAACTCCTATGAGGATCTAAATGATAGTCCCTAAGCGTTAATAGCTAACACATAATCACAATCTGTCATAGATCAAAGAAGAGAGAGGCAAATATTATTTACCAGCATTACCGGTCCAAGTAAGCAGGAGGCACCATGTGGTACAGCCCCAACGCGCGTTTCGGACACTCGTCCTTCGTCAGGGGGCTTAGGGACTATCATTTAGATCCTCATAGGAGTTGTACACTTCTATGGTAATTATTTAATATTACACATATGCGTACATAATTTGAGGTGTACACCCGTTGAGTGAGTATTTACTCCTGTCTCTTCATGTCCTATATGAGAATTGTATATAGGCTATAATCTGTCATCATTTAAGCATTTGATGAGGCTCTTGCTACATAGGTAATCTTTATGGAACTATGTTCGTTTTATTCCATTATATGTTTCCCTTTGCTGCTGCTGGTCCCATTTGAGGAACAAATGAATTTTTATATTTCTGTGCATTACTAATGATTGTTTACTTGGCATCTTGGTACGGTCATGCTGGTGCATGTAGTGCCACCTAACCCTTCTACTTCATAATAAAGGTTTTTTATGCTGATTCAATCTAGTTTCCGTTTGACCTTTTATTCGGATGTTCTCTTGTTGTATATTGGCCACTTAGTAATCAAAATATAAAGTGATAAGCAGCACTGTGTCCTCCATTAACTATAATCTCCACAGGCCAGTAGAATAAATGATTCAGTCTCTGTGACTCTCCCCAATTAACTGTAAGGCTATGTGCACATGGAAAATATACCAGGTTTTACAGTACAAGCAAAGTGAAACCCCCATCGCTGCTCTCTCCCAGCACCCCCATCATTGCTCTCCCCCAGCACACCCATCACTGCTCTCTCCCAGTACCCCCGTCATTGCTCTTTCCGAGTACCTCCATCATTGCTCTCTCCCAGCACCCCCATCACTACTCTCCCCAAGTACCCCAGTCATTACTCTTTCCGAGCACCTCCATCATTGCTCTTTCCGAGCACCCCATCATTGCTCTCTCCCAGCACCCCATCATTGCTCTCTCCAGCACCATCATTGCTCTCTCATAGCACCCCATCATTGCTCTCTCCCAGCACCCCCATCATTGCTCTCTCATAGCACCCCATCATTGCTCTCTCTCAGCACCCCGTCATTGCTCTCTCCCAGCACTCCATCATTGCTCTTTCCCAGCACCCCCATCATTGTTCTCTCCCAGCACCCCCATCATTGTTCTCTCCCAGCACCCCCATCATTGCTCTCTCTCAGCCCCCCATCATTGCTCTCTCTCAGCACCCCTATCATTGCTCTCTCTCAGCACCCCCATCATTGCTCTCTTCCAGTACCTCATCATTGCTCTCTCCCAGCACTGCACCCCATCATTGCTCTCTCCCAGCAACCCCCATCATTGCTCTCCCCATCCCCACCATTCTCACCATCTCCATTATTGCTCTCCTCATCCCACCATCCCCATCATTGCTCTCCCCTTCTCCACCATCCTCATCATTGCTCTCCCCATCCCCACCATACTCATCATTGCCCTCCCCATCCCCACCATCCTCATCATTGCTCTCCCCATCCCCACCATCCCAATCATTGCTTTCCCCGTCCCCATCATTGCTCTGCCCATCCCCACTGTCCCCATCATTGCTCTGCCCATCATTTCTCTCCCCATCATTGCTTTGCCGATCACTGCTCTGCCCATCATTGCTCTCCCATCAATGCTCTGCCCATCACTGCTCTGCCCATCACTGCTCTGCCCATCACTGCTCTGCCCATCACTTCTCTGCCCATCATTGCTCTCTCCAAGCACCCCCATCATTGTTCTCCCCCAGGACACCCATCACTGCTATCTCCCAGTACCCTCGTCATTGCTCTTTCCGAGCACCTCCATCATTGCTTTCTCCCAGCACCCCCATCATTGCTCTCTCCCAGCACCCCCATCACTACTCTCCCCAAGTACCCCAGTCATTACTCTTTCCGAGCAGCCCCATCATTGCTCTTTCCGAGCACCCCATCATTGCTTTTTCCCAACACCCCCATCATTGTTCTCTCCCAGCACCCCATCATTGTTCTCTCTCAGCACCCCCATCATTGCTCTCTCTCAACACCCCCATGATTGCTCTCTCCCAGTACCCCATCATTGCTCTCTCCCAGCACTGCACCCCCATCATTGCTCTCTCCCAGCACCATCATTGCTCTCCCCATCCCCACCATTCTCACCATCTCCATTATTGCTCTCCCCATCCCCACCATCCCCATTATTGCTCTCCCCTTCTCCACCATCCTCATCATTGCTCTCCCCATCCCCACCATCCTGATCATTGCTCTCCCCATCCCCACCATCCTCATCATTGCTCTCCCCATCCCCACCATCCCCATCATTGCTTTCCCCGTCCCCATCATTGCTCTGCCCATCCCCACTGTCCCCATCATTGCTCTGCCCATCAGTTCTCTCCCCATCATTGCTTTGCCGATCACTGCTCTGCCCATCATTGCTCTCCCATCATTGCTCTCCCCATCATTGCTCTGCCCATCATTGCTCTGCCCATCATTGCTCTGCCCATCATTGCCCTGCCCATCATTGCTCTGCCCATCACTACTCTGCCCATCATTGCTCTGCCCATCATTGCTTTCCCCCACCTCCCTTCATTCTCCTGTTCTTCTCCCCAGTGTATCAGTACAAAAAAAAAAAAAACACAACTTACCTCTCAGCACGCTCCCGCAGCATCCTCCTTGTTGCCGTTAACTTCCTCCCTTACACAGGCCCGCGCTGCTTGATGACGTTATCAAGCTGTACGAGCCTGTGTCAGGGAGGAAGCGCCGGGCAAGAAGCAGAGGACGGATCCCTCAGCTCCACTGCAATTTTCCTTCTGTCAGCAGCGGAGCTGGAGGGATCGCTCGCTGCCCGCTGCACATGAGAGGGCAATCTGGCCATGGGCCCCCCAGAGCCTGGGGCTCCGAGAAGCAGGCCAGATTGCCCTCAATATTAACTGCCCGATAAGAGCCCCCCTGCACCCCTGCACAGTCAGGCTCCAGTGCAGCTGCACCAGCGGTAGGTCCGCCCCTGTCTCTGAACTAATCAACTGATATCTACCACCACGTAATCTCTGGTCCTCCAAAGACCTCCTTCTCTCCTCCACAATCGTACGTTCCTCATCCAATCGCCTGCAAGACTTCTCCCGAGTATTCCCCATCCTGTAGAATTCTGTGGCCCAACATATCCGATTATCCCCTCATTTGGAACTTTCAAGCAGAACTTGAAAACCCATGTCTTCAGAACAGCTTACAGCCTGCAATGACCCCACTGCCACCTTACCAACAGCAGAGCTGTTGCACCCCCCAAAACTACTATCCTTCCCCATTATCCTGTAGAATGTAAGGCCGCAATGGTAGGGTCCTCTCCCCTTTGTACTTGTCCGTCACTATTAGTTTGTTCATTGCAATTTCTATTTGTGTTTGTATGTAACTCCTCCTCATGTACAGCACCATAGAATCAATGGTGCTCTAAAAATAAATAATAACAATAATCCCCCACATGATGTTCCCCCCAGTCTTCACCCCTGCCCTCCATGCCGGTGTGCACACTGCAGGAAGCTGCAGCAGTAGTTGGTACAGTGTTTCATCGTCAGCATCATCAGAGATGGGCTGCAGTGGTCTGCTGACCGTTTACACTACCTATCCCACGTACTCATCCTCCAACAAAACAAGTAGTTGGGCATCAGTGCACTCAATCTCTTCCAATTGTTGGCCAGGGCCAGATGGATGGCCCACGGAACCACAGCCAGCAGTCATCAAAAAGCAGGAGATCCCGCTGCATGACTTGGGGCTCAGACTGCTGGCCAGGGGGTGAGGTGGAAGACAGATGCCCATGAGCCGCAGGTGCCAAATCTGTGCTTTCAGCAGGGGATTAGGAGGAAGACAAAGCAATGGGACTGAAGGCACTCTCAGCCAACCAACCTAAAACCACTTCTTACTTGTTCTGGACTCACCATTCATCCAGCGATACTCGGGCCTACGAAATTACACAGAGCATCCTGTCGCCTACTTGCAGCAAAGGAAGGTGTTTCATTTGGGCACGTAGCCGACACAGATCGACCACGGCCTTTCTCTCCCCGCAGCAGCTACATTCACCACCACCAGCAAAACTGACACATCTATTCGATGCTCTCCACTTTGTTTTCAACCCAAAAAATTGCAGAGTATTACACGGCCTGTATTCAGAGAGAGAGTGGCTCGCAGAGTATTACACGTGCTGTATTCAGAGAGAGAGTGGCTCGCAGATTATTACACTGCCTGTTTTCAGAGTACCCCCTAAAAAAAACAACAAAAAAATACAGTTTTGGCTGCCTACTCCTCCTCCACTTTTCCCACCTCCGCCGCCACCTCCACCTCCTCCTCCTCCTCAACCTCCTGCTTCACTTGGACCTCTGCCTCCTGGTTCAAGATTATAATTGTTTCTTTTTTTTTTATTATGTTATTTTAAGTCATTTTCCTATCAACCTTTGTTTTCGGGGCAATTGTCCTGCACTTACCCCCATTTGGCTTCCTTTTGCAGCCCCTTAGCCCTTACTATGAACATTTTACAGCCCTTTTTTAAGCACTGAAGTTAGGGTCCCTATTGACTTCTATTGGGTTCGGGGTCAAGTTCGGTCCAAAACCAAACTTTTAACTGTAGCTTGGTAGAATCTGCCGAACCTGAACATCCATGGATCCACACATCCCTATCAGTAACACATCATTGTCTGCACATAGACGGTCATCTTTCTTGACAGCGCATTTCTTGTTTACAGGGCGATATAATTCTGAGAATGACTCTTTTTAAGCTTAAAGAGGTGGTCCGCTACATTCTATAATGCCCCCTTCCATCCAGTATCGCTCCAAAGTCAAGCGCGCGCTTTCCCTCTCTCCTCTGCTTTCATCGGCCGCAAGCGATCTCTGGATTTTGGGATATTCACGATTACAGAAATTGTCCTGCCCCCAGCTATAGAGCGAGGGGCCGGTGGAAGGGAGCTGCAGACCCCACAATCACTAGAGGATAGAAACTTTCACCGCACACTCAGGAGATCCAATGCAAAAGTGTTAATGATATTTAGAAAAACCTGCAAGTGGCGACAAAAAACAGCTCTTTTGTTTAGAGGCGACTTTTACGTTTCGGTCCGCTCCTGGGCCTCGCTCACATAGTCGCTCTGAGTAAGGCTGTGATGGTCCAAACCATATGAGAGAAATCCCAGTGGGGATGAATATTCCGTTGAGTCCTTATGGGGAATGGCATTAAGGGCGCTCCTGCACTTCCTGTGTGAAGGCCTTTTGGGATGTGACATGCGGTGAAACGTCGTTCACAACCCAGTCAGTCGTGGCGGGGGGGTTTAGTGCGTGCGACTGGGTCATGCCTAGGTGAATCCAAGAAATCCGGAAGTAGAGGTGACATCAGCCGAGGTCATGTGATGTGGACTGAGCAAGAAGGGATAGCGCCACCCACAGGCAACATAAGGTATTTCCAAAAATAGTTAGTTAAAAGGTGTAAATGGATGGGGGCATTTTACAATGTAGCGGACCACCTCTTTACACTTGTTCATTGGGTGATTGGCAGCAGTTCACACTTCACAGTTATTGGGAAACATAAGAGTATGTGATGGATGATTACTGCAATCATTACACTGCTTATAATCTGGAGGTGAGATGATGAAGGATTTCTGCAATATTTACTGTAATGACGTATGTGGTTTATTCACAGCGGCCTGTTGATATATATTTATGTGTACCACCCTGAGGATTCGGCTGCTACAGGGGTATTGCACCTCAGACCAGAGGTGTGGTATTCCACTCCCGGATAAGGATGGAGTGTGGAACTGAGCTCAGATAGCTGCATGCACTACACTCACCCCATTTCCGGGGGACAGACCAACGGTACTCCCACCAGATAGATGTGCAGGTACGACAGCTTCTGTCCTTGGCTGGAGTGGGGGGGGGGGGAACATCCCAGTGGTGTAGGAGCAGAGAGGGGAGGGACTCTGGGCATAGGTAGGAGCCCATTGGGTGCTAGTCACCTGGGCTCGGGTGTCAGAAGGGAGTATATAAGGGGGGCACCATCTTGGATCAGTGGTCAGTTCAGAGAGGAGCTCAGCCAGAGAGGGCTGACAGGGAGCTGTGGCTCAGTCTGGGCCCAGTTCCAGAGCCAGGCCTGGAGTGGAGGCCTGAAGCTGGGAGAGGGAGAGAGAGAGAAGTCAGAGGAAGAAGGAACAGAAACACCAGGAAAGGCCCAGAGACGCAAGAGAGAGGGAACCCTAAGATCCCACGAAATAACGGGTGAAGGGTTGGCAGAACAGGGTGCCGGATCCCAAACTGGTGGAGGCCAATTATCCTTAGCCAGGAACCGGAGGTCGTGGACAAGTTTTGGCGCGACCCCTCGCCATATCTACCAGGAAGGCATACCATATAGGGTCAGGGAAACCGGGAAAAGGTTTCACCACCAGAAGGCCCGAGGGAGCTGGACAAAGGTGGATCCCTGGTGGGGACGGCCAGTAGAAAGGAAGAGAGGGGAGCTCAGGACCACGCTCTGGAACTGCCTGGGAGTTGGCCGAGTCCCGCACCTGGTGGACGCAGCACGGCTCGGGTGGTCCTAGCTGTACACAAGGGACCTGATAAAGAACTGTGAGTAAAGCTGTGAAAACTGCAATTGCACGTCTCTGAGCTTCCTTGTCACACCACCACTACCACTATCATCTTTTCCTGCTTCATCAGCTGCCCTGAGGCTATATCCCTCCCGTTGGGGGTTATACCATCCACGCTGCACATCCGTACCACCGGCCTCAGCGGACTGCCCTGCAGCGGCGGCTTCATAGCCGCATTCAACGGGTGGCGTAGTCGGACACTAATACCATCATATCAATAACGCCACTTAGTTTGACACCCTGGGCACGGACCGGGTCACCGCCACAAGGACTACTGCCCCTATCGGATCCGGCTCCGGGTATTCCCCGCGTGCGCAACGCTACACAACATGGCCCAGGGGGTGAGTCAACTTTGGCGTAGTCGGCAGGATTACGTGCCTGCAACCACCGGGTACTGCGTGCCTGAAGAAAAGTTCACATTTACCGCAAAAAGGAGTCTCCCGCCAATTCCAGAGGGTTCCCGCCATCGGACGCCATCTGGGGTCGTTTCCCGCCGTTTGCCCGCCATCTGCAGTCTTTGCCCGCCATCTGCGAAGTTTCCCGCCATCGGGAGACGATTCCCGCCATCTGAGACGATTTCCCGCCCTGGCAGAGCGGACGCCATTATGGGCGTGCCAGAGGGTGGCAAGAGACGACCTCCCATCGTGGGCGCGGTCCCAGAAGGGCGCCAAAAGCGGAGACCGCCCCCACCAGCCGAGACTACCACCATGGAAATGTCCATCAAAGTGGGGGGTCTGCCCCTGAAACTGACTGTCACTAAGTTGCCCCGGGACCACTCCCAAGGGGGGCGGATAGAGAACAAAACGGAGAAGATGGGTGCGGCCTGGAGGAGTCTGGACAGATCGCACCCGGGGATGGAGGAAGAGACAAGCGGTACCGACCCCGTGGTCCGGGGCCTGCTGCAGGCCGCCACCCCAGAAGGCCTGGTGGAGATCCTGGCACAGCTCCCCAGAGATCGGGAGCGTGCACAGACCGCGCTGGAGGCCTTGGCCCGGAAGATGGCCCGAGTACAGCAAGAAGCACTGGCCGAATGGAGAAGGGAGATGGCCCAGCAGGCTGGAACCCGCCAGCAGAGGACGCCACCCGCAACGTGGGGCATGTCTGCCCCTGAGGATGGTGCAGGAGGGACGAAGGCCGGAGACGACGCCGAGGAGGGAGCTGCAAGGAAGGAAGCAGGTAATGGGGACGTCATCACCCCGTGCCCAGTAGCCGTAAGCCTGCCCCAGCTCCCCGTCGCAGAGCCCGAAGTCATACTCACCGCGCCCGTTGCCGCACCGCCGCTGCTCCCAACTAGGCCTCAAGCGGCAGGAGCCGCGGTCACGCCCCCTTCCGCGCCACGCCCCTTGACCCGGAGCGCGGCAAAAGAGGAAGTGCCACCGGCCTGGTCGCAAGGCCGAGTACCTCCGGGTGCCGCGGTCTCCACAGCACTCTCCTCCCGGGAGGTGCCATACTTGGACCCAGATAGGATGCCTCCGGCCTGGACGCAAGGCCGAGCACCCCCGGGCGCTGCCGCCCTTACGGCGCCCTCAACCTCCACAGTGCCACCCCTGGGCGCCGATCTGTTTGCACAACATACCAGCCCGGACGGGCTGCCCTTCGTGTGGCCACCGGAGTACGTCAACCCCCGACTCCGGAAGGAACGACCCCTGTGCGAGCCTCTGATCCCGGCTCCGGCGCTCATCAAAATTGTCCCGCTCTCGTTGGAGGACGCCCAATTTGCATGGGATCCGACCGGTGAGGACCTCATGGGGTTCACCAAGGAAACCCGGGCGGCCGCAGCCCGGCGTGAGGAGTGCTGCCGTCAACAGCTAGAGGTCTTTGGGAGAGAACGGCGAGAGAGGCGGATCCGCGAGGAACAGCTGCAGGTCCAAAGCGCGGAGCAGAAACGCCGGGCCCGACGAAACCCCCGTGCGGCCCACGGTCCCCGCGCCAACGGGACCGTAATAAAGTTCCAGTTGGAGCATGGCTGGGGCTTTATCCGGGATCACCGAACTCCCGGCGACGTCTTTGTCACCCGCAGGGATGTCGAGAGCCACCTGCCGGAGGGACACCGCGGACGTGACCTCTACCCGGATGATGAGGTCACCTTCACCCGGCATCAGTGTGCCAAAGGACCGTACGCCCTTCACGTACACCGGCTAACTGAGGAGGAGTTGCAGTATGAGGAAAGCCAAGAGGACCCGGACGGGTCTGAAGACTACCCTCAGGAAGGAGCACGAAGAGGACACCATTATTAGAGTGTGGTAAAGAAGGACTGTATATAGTTACCCGTCGGGGTACAAGAACTGTCGTAAAATTGGTGTTTGTGTGAACTGTTACCAGTGTGCCCTTAATCCCTTACCAGGCTGAGGACTGTGAGCAGCCAATTCCCTATTCCCACTGGCCGAGGACTGAGAGCGGCCACCCTGTAAATAGTTGCGCTTCTTGAGGCGCCCCCTACTGGTTTTATAGAAGAACTGCTTTTCTACTTTGGAACTAGTGACTGTTGCACTTTACCTGGTCACATGTTGCACGGTGACCAGAGATCAAGAACGTGTTGGTCAAGAATGTTTTGAATGACAAAGTTTTATATGATGCTAAAAGAGTTAATGATATTTTATAAGTATGTGAAGAAAGTCTGATAATGTTTCCGAAATGTTTTATACCTGTAACGTTAAGAGAAAGAAGAAAAGAGTACCTCCCATAAAGGGTTGGTTAACGTCTTATATGTGAGTGCACTTTAAAAATTTTGTATGTTGTAATTTGCTTTTGCTCTATTCCAGCCCGAGGACGTGCTGTGGTTTACCAGGGGGGAATGTAGCACCCCGAGGACTCGGCTGCTACAGGGGTATTGCACCTCAGACCAGAGGTGTGGTATTCCACTCCCGGGTAAGGATGGAGTGTGGAACTGGGCTCAGATAGCTGCATGCACTACACTCACCCCATTTCCGGGGGACAGACCAACGGTACTCCCACCAGATAGATGTGCAGGTACGACAGCTTCTGTCCCTGGCTGGAGTGGGGGGGGGGGAGAACATCCCAGTGGTGTAGGAGCAGAGAGGGGAGGGACTCTGGGCATAGGTAGGAGCCCATTGGGTGCTAGTCACCTGGGCTCGGGTGTCAGAAGGGAGTATATAAGGGGGGCACCATCTTGGATCAGTGGTCAGTTCAGAGAGGAGCTCAGCCAGAGAGGGCTGACAGGGAGCTGTGGCTCAGTCTGGGCCCAGCTCCAGAGCCAGGCCTGGAGTGGAGGCCTGAAGCTGGGAGAGGGAGAGAGAGAGAAGTCAGAGGAAGAAGGAACAGAAACACCAGGAAAGGCCCAGAGACGCAAGAGAGAGGGAACCCTAAGATCCCACGAAATAACGGGTGAAGGGTTGGCAGAACAGGGTGCCGGATCCCAAACTGGTGGAGGCCAATTATCCTTAGCCAGGAACCGGAGGTCGTGGACAAGTTTTGGCGCGACCCCTCGCCATATCTACCAGGAAGGCATTCCATATAGGGTCAGGGAAACTGGGAAAAGGTTTCACCACCAGAAGGCCCGAGGGAGCTGGACAAAGGTGGATCCCTGGTGGGGACGGCCAGTAGAAAGGAAGAGAGGGGAGCTCAGGACCACGCTCTGGAACTGCCTGGGAGTTGGCCGAGTCCCGCACCTGGTGGACGCAGCACGGCTCGGGTGGTCCTAGCTGTACACAAGGGACCTGATAAAGAACTGTGAGTAAAGCTGTGAAAACTGCAATTGCACGTCTCTGAGCTTCCTTGTCACACCACCACTACCACTATCATCTTTTCCTGCTTCATCAGCTGCCCTGAGGCTATATCCCTCCCGTTGGGGGTTATACCATCCACGCTGCACATCCGTACCACCGGCCTCAGCGGACTGCCCTGCAGCGGCGGCTTCATAGCCGCATTCAACGGGTGGCGTAGTCGGACACTAATACCATCATATCAATAACGCCACTTAGTTTGACACCCTGGGCACGGACTGGGTCACCGCCACAAGGACTACTGCCCCTATCGGATCCGGCTCCGGGTATTCCCCGCGTGCGCAACGCTACACAACATGGCCCAGGGGGTGAGTCATATGCACCGTATATAGTCTTTTAATTGCTAGATGAATGCAGAGGAGAGGGAACGCGAGCGGTGGATGCCGGGCTGTGACAGGAGGTGGCGCCACTGGGTCACGCCGGCATGAATCTGGAATGTGACATGACCTCAGCGGGGTCAGAGCCGGCTGTAGCCGGGGTCAGAGACGCCCAATGAGCCGTCAGCGATAGCGCCCCTCACAGACCCTTATAACAACCAAAGGGAATCACAAAAAAACTTTTTTTCCAAATTGAAAGGGATGGGGGCATTATTGATTGCAGAGGACGACCTCTTTAATAAACCGTCCTGATATTTAGTAACAATTCTTTATAAAGGGACAGTGAACACTTTTGACTAATTGTAACTTATAATTTGTAGAGTCCTGTAAATGAAGAGGTTCCTGCACACGGCCCCCGCTCAGCAGACAGCAGGCGGGTTACTCACTAGCACCTTTAGGAAGGCAGCTTTTTTTTAAGAAAAATAAAAGTAGCATGCCAAAAATGTATATTGAAATCCATGTAGCAACCTTATGGCAGCTTTACATTCTAGTTGTAATTCCTGCTTATCTCGTCTTTTGGTTTTTATTTTGATTTGATTTGACGACTTTTCTCTTTTCTACAACTACAAATCTGTCGGCTTTCTAATATCGGCTCGTGGACCTGTTGGTTCAACCACATTCACCGTCTCCTATTACTAAATCAGGATAATCACAGTCCAACGTTGTATTAAAATAATTTAATGTCGTCAAACAATAATGAGAATTGTATGAACAGGATGTGGAGAGGAGAGTTTCAGAATCGGGTGGATTCACTCCTCTCTTCCTAGACTTAGACCCGGCGATATAACACAAGAAGCAGAATCATTAGAGCTGCGTCACTTACACCGCAGACAGGACGTGCGAGATTCCAATAAACATTTAAAGCTGCTTAGATAAAAAAGCTTATTCCAAAAATCATAATTTATTCCCTATGGGACTGTAGGGAATAGTCGGGGCTGTAATCTGACAGTCTTATAGACAATGAATAAAGTTGTGGTCTAGCATGTACACCTCCACTCCATTCACTACAGGGCTATGCAGAGCCTGGTTCCTGGGATCTAGCGACCCATTGTCTGGATTGCTAAGGGGGCCAGTGGTTGGACCCCAAACGATTAGTAAGTTTTATTATTGATATGGGACAACTTAGAATTTTGGGAAAAACCCTTTAGTTTTGTAACAGTCAAGGCTGTATGTATATATATATATGGATTAGAATGTGTATAAGTGGATTATATGAAGTGATAACATTCTTTAATTATATATATATATATATACAGTACAGACCAAAAGTTTGGACACACCTTCTTATTTAATGATTTTACTGTATTTTCATGACTATGAAAATTGTACATTCACACTGAAGGCATCAAAACTATGAATTAACACATGTGGAATTATATACTTAACAAAAAAGTGTGAAATAACTGAAAATATGTCTTATATTCTAGGGTCTTCAAAGTAGCCACCTTTTGCTTTGATGACTGCTTTGCACACTCTTGGCATTCTCTTGATGAGCTTCAAGAGGTAGTCACCGGAAATGGTCTTCCAACAGTCTTGAAGGAGTTCCCAGAGATGCTTAGCACTTGTTGGCCCTTTTGCCTTTTGTCTGGTGACTGTGGAGGCCAGGTCATCTGGCGTAGCACCCCATCACTCTCGTTTTTGGTCAAATTGCCCTTACACAGCCTGGAGGTGTGCTTGGGGTCATTGTCCTGTTGAAAAATAAATGATGGTCCAACTAAACGCAAACCGGATGGAATAGCATGCCGCTGCAAGATGCTGTGGTAGCCATGCTGGTTCAGTATGCCTTCAATTTTGAATAAATCTCCAACAGTGTCACCAGCAAAGCCCCCCCACACCATCACACCTCCTCCTCCATGCTTCACGGTGGGAACCAGGCATGTAGAGTCCATCCGTTCACCTTTTCTGCGTCGCACAAAGACGCGGTGGTTGGAACCAAAGATCTCAAATTTGGACTCATCAGACCAAGCACAGATTTCCACTGGTCTAATGTCCATTCCTTGGGTTCTTTAGCCCAAACAAGTCTCTTCTGCTTGTTGCCTGTCCTTAGCAGTGGTTTCCTAGCAGCTATTTTACCATTAAGGCCTGCTGCACAAAGTCTCCTCTTAACAGTTGTTGTAGAGATGTGTCTGCTGCTAGAACTCTGTGTGGCATTGACCTGGTCTCTAATCTGAGCTGTTGTTAACCTGTGATTTCTGAGGCTGGTGACTCGGATAAACTTATCCTCAGAAGCAGAGGCGACTCTTGGTCTTCCTTTCCTGGGGCGGTCCTCATGTGAGCCAGTTTGTTTGTAGCGCTTGATGGTTTTTGCAACTGCACTTGGGGACACTTTCAAAGTTTTCCCAATTTTTCGCACTGACTGACCTTCATTTCTTAAAGTAATGATGGCCACTCGTTTTTCTTTACTTAGCTGCTTTTTTCTTGCCATAATACAAATTCTAACAGTCTATTCAGTAGGACTATCAGCTGTGTATCCACCTGACTTCTGCACAACACAACTGATGGTCCCAACCCCATTTATAAGGCAAGAAATCCCACTTATTAAACCTGACAGGGCACACCTGTGAAGTGAAGACCATTTCCGGTGACTACCTCTTGAAGCTCATCAAGAGAATGCCAAGAGTGTACAAAGCAGTCATCAAAGCAAAAGGTGGCTACTTCGAAGAACCTAGAATATAAGACATATTTTCAGTTGTTTCACACTTTTTTGTTAAGTATATAATTCCACATGTGGTAATTCATAGTTTTGATGCCTTCAGTGTGAATGTACAATTTTCATAGTCATGAAAATACAGAAAAATCTTTAAATGAGAAGGTGTGTCCAAACTTTTGGTCTGTACTGTATATATACATATATATATATATATATATCTATATGGATTAGAATGTATAAAAGTGGATTACATGAAGTGATAACATTCTATAATATATATATATATATTTATACAGTATATACACATATATATATATAATTAAATCCTCTTATATTTACTAATTGAAATACTTTTCCACAATTAGACTTCAGAAGCAGAAGCCGTTGTATCATTTCACTTTCTATTGTTTTTCTCTTTATGACTCTTTACATTCTTATCTGCATTTATCTATCAGTAAATTACAGCTGGAGATGATTTATTGCCATTCATGTGATACAAATTAGGCAATGTCTGGAATCACACTAATGGTTGGACTAGGACGGCCATTATATTAGTGGTTTGCAGGTTCTGAGCCTATAACTCAGATACAACCAGGGGGGAGTAAGGGATTTCCAGGAGGGCCGCCGGCAGAACACTTGTATTTTATATAATATATGATAAACTGTTCTCCGCTGTTTCAGCACAGTAATAGCCGGGTATTATAGAAAGCCGACTGCTGACTGACATACAAGGTGACATCAATGGTCTCAAGGATTGAAAGTTGATCGTTCCATTCTCAGGCGGTCTTGTGTGTAAGGATATGTTCACACATCATGTTTTTTTCTGCAGCAAAACCTGATCTCTTGCCAGATGTTTGTTCAGGATTTTTCTTGCTGTTTTGCTTATTTTTTTGGTGCATTTTTGCTGCGTTTTTTTCAGTGAAAAAAAGATAAAAATTTCTGGTTTTGGCGCAAAAAAAACGCTGAAAAAAACATTGAAAAACCTGACACCTGCATTTTTGGTGCGTTTTTTCAGCGTTTTTTCCACCACCCATTACTTTCAATGGGTAAAAAAAACACTGAAAAAACGCTGAAAGAAGTGACATGCTCTATTTGGCAAAAATACCCATGATGTGTGCATGAGATTTCTGGAATCTCATAGACTTTGCGGCTACTGCAAAACGCAGCTGAAAATTTGCATAAAAAAACGCATTAAAAAAAACGCTGAAAAAAAACATGATGTGTGAACATAGCCTGAAGGTTGGTAAACACTTAAAACATAATGCAATGAAGACTGGTCTGATCCTCACAGTCCTCTACTTCTGAGATTTGTATGACTTCATTCACACCTTCACTCAAGTGTAGGTACAAAACAGGGATCCAGTTCTCTAATAAATCCACACCTCATCCACCATGAAACTTCAGCTGCCTTCCGTCCAGCGCCGGACTGGGGTGTCTGGGGCCCACCAGGGACATTGACTACAGGGGCCCACCCACCCGAGCCCACCCACCCGAGCCCACCCACCCGAGCCCACCCTTCAGCTATTTGCAGATACCTGTTAGCCGTTATCCCCATTATATTGGCGGCTCCTGCCCATCACTCTGCGCTCACCAGAAATGCCATGTACAATTACTGGAGTTTGCATTAAAGGGTTTTTATTGGTGAAGTTCTCAGCGATGCACAGGTTGGGAAGGGGGTCACTTATTTATTGGTGGAATCCGCGCTGTCAGGAGATTGCGGCACTTTGAGTATTTGGTGAGATTTTTACCTCTGTATTTATAAGACAAATCCAGGAGTGGAGCGATCCGAGGTCATGTTTTATGCATTTCTCACCCACTCCTGGTTTTTGTCCTATAAATACAGAGGTGAAAATCTCACCAAATGCCAACTTGCTTTCTCTGGTGAACCTCTGTAACTGCATCTCTGCTGCTGTGTAATAGTCACAGGGCAGGGAGGGGTTAAACATCCAAGTATTTAATATCTATTGGAAATAAAGAGGTTTCCCCTTATTGATATCAGATAAAACAAATGACCAACCACAATCCACTCTACCAAGACCAATATTACCAGATAGAAGGCAGAAATACTACCACACCGTGACCAGATCACATATTACCACCACATAGTGCCCAAATAATGCCACATACAAGGCACAAATACCGCCACACCATGACCAAAGCACATAATACCACCACATAGTGATCAAATGCTACCAGATACAAGGTATAAATACTGACACACCATGAGACCACATATTACCACCACATAGTGACCGAATAATACCACATACAAGGGACAAATATCGTCATGTCATGACCAAAGCACATAATGCCACGACATAGTGACAAATAATACTAAAATAATAAAAATGTAAAAAAGCTCTGTACATTGGGTCAGTGTACAGGTTATACAGTGATCACCAGTGACATTATACACAGAAGCTCCATATATAGTGTCAGTGTACAGGTAATGCAATGATCACCAGTGACATTATACACAGGAGCTCTGTATATAGTGTCAGTGTACAGGCAATGCAATGATCACCATTGATATTATACACCGAAGCTCTGTATATAGTGTACAGGTTATACAGTGATCACCAGTGACATTATACACAGAAGCTCCATATATAGTGTCAGTGTACAAGTAATGCAATGATCACCATTGATATTATACACAGGAGCTCTGTATATAGTGTCAGTGTACAGGTTATACAGTGATCACCAGTGATATTATACGCAGGAGCTCTGTATGTAGTGTCAGTGTACAGGTAATGCAATGATCACCATTGATATTATACACAGGAGCTCTGTATATAGTGTCAGTGTGGGTGTATAGGTAATACACATACTCACAAGTCCTTTATCTGTCGCAGACCGATATATCACATCTTCTATGCAGGACTTATCTCTGCAGAAAATAACATAGTTAGCTATAACTGATCACTTCCAGAGCACAATCCACACTTTTCCCAAGACTTCTACACTACATGAAATGACAAAAAAGCAACATAGTGCGGCACTACACAGTAACAGTGCTCCAGCGTCATTCTGTGCCTGCTAATCTGTCAGCAGACATATTGTCTGATGGCAAAGATGTAGCAGAGCTGAAGACAGAAGACCTATGGATTACGTTGGAGTGAGGATTTTTCTTTATTAAAGATGGAGTCCCTAAATGTGTTTTATTTTTAATAAAAAAAAAATTCTCTTTTTTTTTTCTGTTTACTAGAAATTCATGGTGGCTATGTCTAATTTGGCGTGACACCATGAATTTCGGGCTTAGTACCAGCTGATAATAGAAAGCTGGCCTGGCACGTCCACGTCCACGTCCCACCGCAGCGTTCAATTGTCCTTATCCCAGACCTTTGAATGAAAGCGCAAATTCGCAGCCAACGCCCCACAGGCCACAGTCCTAAATTCGCACATTTCACGACTGCTAGCCTTGGAAATGCTGCCTTTTAGGCTGGTGGAGAAGGAATCCTTCGGCAACCTTATGGCGGTGGCCGTCCCTCGGTACTCGGTCCCCAGCCGACACTATTTTGCCCGGTGTGCCATCCCCGCACTACACAAGCACGTGTCCCAAAACATCTGCCGTGCCCTCAACAACGCAGTTACTGGGAGAGTCCACCTGACAACGGACACGTGGACAAGTGCTTGTGGCCAGGGACGGTACATCTCCCTGACGGCACACTGGGTAAACATAGTGGAAGCCGGGACCCAGTCGGACCTTGGGACGGAACACATCCTCCCCACACCGTGGATTGCGGGCCCTATGTCAGTCAGAGTTGCCCCCACAGGGTACAGCTCCTGCACATCATCCTCATCCTCCTCCTCATGTTCAGCCTCCATCTCAGATATCACCACATCAGTTACAAGCTGGAAGCACTGCAGTACTGCCTCCACCAAGCGGCAACAGGCTGTGCTGAAACTCATAAGCTTAGGTGAGAAACCTCACACTGCTTGTGAGTTGTGGACAGCTGTGAAAGAGCAGGCAGATCTGTGGCTGAGACCGCTGAACCTACATCCCGGCATGGTCATGTGTGACAATGGCCGTAAACCGGTGGCGGCTCTGAGGCGAGGCGAGATCACACACGTACCATGCCTGGCTCATGTGCTTAACCTCGTGGTTCAGCGGTTTCTTAAATCGTACCCCGAGTTGCAAGATCTGCTCGTCAAAGTACGCCGCCTGTCAGCTCATTTTCGGAAGTCGGCTACAGCTTCCGCCGCCCTTGCTGTGTTGCAGCAGCGTTTGCAGCTTCCGTCACACCGACTGGTGTGTGATGTCCCCACACGTTGGAACTCTACCCTCCACATGTTGCAAAGGATTTGTGAGCAGAAGAGAGCAGTTGTGGAGTACCAGCTGCAACAAGGCCATCGATATTCAGGTCAGACTCCGCACATAAGACCCCAGGAGTGGACCTGGATGTCTGACATATGTACCATCCTGACAAACTTTGAGGAGTTCACCAAGATGGTAAGTGGCGATGACGTCATCATTAGCGTCAGCATCCCACTTGTCTGTCTTTTGCAATTCTCTCTGCAAAGAATTAAAGAGGAGGCATTGCAGCCAGAGTATGATGAGATGGATCAAGAAGCTGAAATGGGCGATTACACACAGCCCAGCCTCATCTCATCCCAATGTGCATTGGGGGACAATGAGGGGGAGGAGGAGGAGGAGGAGGAAGAACAGGAGCTGATATCATGCGCTGTAGATGGTAGTACCTGTACAACTGCCATACCGTCGGTTCAGCGTGGGTGGCCTGAGGACAGGGGGGAGGAGGAGGAGGAGGAGAGCATGGTCAGTCGTCATCTTGGTGAGGACACGGAAGTCTTGCCCATTACCAGTCTGGCACACATGGCTGACTTTATGTTATGCTGCCTTAACCGTGACCCTCGCGTTGTCAAAATGTTGGGTGACAGTCATTACTAGTTGGTGACACTTTTAGACCCCCGCTACAAGGAGAACTTTCACTCTCTTATTCCTGAGGTGGAGAGGTCTACAAAAATGTGGCAGTACCAGAAGGCCCTTGCTGCAGAATTGTTAAAAAAATTCCCATCTGAACAATCTAGTGGCAGAGGTCACAGTTCGTTGACCAACCAAGGCGTACAGGCGAGAGAGATGAAACTCCAATCCAGCAGAGGCAGGGGAACACTGTCAACATTCTGGGACAGTTTTCTGAGACCCGCCCAGCTTACAGGCCCTGAGGCGCGAGGTACTCTCACAAGGAGTGGAAAGTTTCAAAAGATGGTGAGGGAGTACCTTGCCGACCGTACCAGCATCCTCCGTGATTCCTCTGTGCCTTTTAATTATTGGGTATCCAAGCTGGACACTTGGAATGAACTCGCTCTGTACGCTGTAACGGGTCTGGGAGGTGGAACCTCTGTGCAACTATACAAGGGGGCAGTTCTTGTACGGAAGCGGGTGGCTCCCAGGGAAGACGGGCAGGTAGTCACGGCAAGTGACAGGGACAGTCTCTGGGTAGAGGGGCAGGTAGTCACGGCAAGTGACAGGGACAGTCTCTGGGTAGAAGGGCAGGTAGTCACGGCAAGTGACAGGGACAGTCTCTGGGTAGAAGGGCAGCGGGCTGGTGGCTGGTGAGCGCTCCCAGGTGAGCGGGCGAGAGTCTCTGGACAGGCAGGTGGTCACGGCAAGTGACGGCAGAACCTTCAGGTAGACTAGCAGACAGGTAGCGGGTGGACGCTCCCAGGTGAGCGGGCAAGAGTCTCTGGACAGGCAGGCGGTCACGGCAAGTGACGGCAGAGCCTCCAGGTAGGCTAGCAGGCAGGTAGCAGGTGAGCGCTCCCAGGTGAGCGGGCAAGAGTCTCTGGACAGGCAGGTGGTCACGGCAAGTGACGGCAGAGCCTCCAGGTAGGCTAGCAGGCAGGTAGCAGGTGAGCGCTCCCAGGTGAGCGGGCAAGAGTCTCTGGACAGGCAGGTGGTCACGGCAAGTGATGGCAGAGCCTCCAGGTAGGCTAGCGGGCAGGTAGCAGGTGAGCGCTCCCAGGTGAGCGGGCAGGCTGGTCTATAGACAGACTGACAGGTGTCGGAGAGCTGACCGTCGGACCGCAGGCTTGCAAGCAGGTAAGCGGATATCAGGCAGGTATCAAGCAGGAATCTGGCAGATGACTGGCAGGTAACAGGCAGGAATCAGGCAGGTGACTGGCAGGTCACTGGCAACGGGACCTGAGGGCTGAAGCAGAGTGAAGGCTTTGCAACAACATTGCTCGGGCACCTCCATTTTGGAGGAGGTTCCTTATATATGGAGAGGTCCTCCGGCCATTGGCCGGGGACTCCTTAGGACGGCGCGCGCGGCCCCTTTAAGAGAGGGGGAGCGCGCGCGCCCTAAGCACAGAGGCCGGGAAGCAGCGCGCGCTGCCAACAGAGCGGGAGGAAGCCGCCGGGCACGGAGCGGAGAGGTGAGGGGAACGGCGTCCCTGCCCAGTACCCCCCCCTTTAGGCCCCCCCTTTTTTAGGCCAGAGAGAAATTTAGCAAGGATGAGAGGGGCATGGATGTTCTCCCGGGGCTCCCATGTTCTCTCCTCAGGACCAAACCCCTTCCAATCTACCAAAAAAAAGGTCTTTCCTCTTACCCTCTTAGTGGCCAGAATACTCTCTACCTCAAAGACGTCTTCAGCGGAAACCGGAGCAGGAGGAGTACCTGGATAGTTGGAAAAAGAGTTAAAGACAACGGGTTTGAGGAGAGATACGTGGAAGCAGTTGGGAATCCGTAAGGTGGCCGAGAGTTTTAATTTGTAGGCCACTGGATTAATTTGCCTGAGGATTTCGAAAGGACCGATGAAGCGAGGACCTAACTTGTAGGAGGGTATCTTGAGCCGTACATGTTTGGAAGAGAGCCAAACCTTGTCTCCCGGACGGAATTGAGGCGGATCCAGACGTCTCTTGTCAGCATAACGCTTCATCCGCTCGGAGGACTGAAGAAGTGCAGACCTGGTACTCTCCCAAATGGTAGAAAACTCGCTGACAAGAGACTGCGCGGCAGGGTTGTCCACAGAGGCGGAGACGGGAAACGGAATCCGGGGGTGCTGGCCATAGACAATAAAGAACGGGGACTTGGAAGAGGATTCGCTCTCGTGGTTATTATAAGAGAACTCGGCCCAAGGAAGGAGGTCCACCCAATCAGAATGGTGGGCATTAACAAAGTGCCGGAGATAGCTGGTAAGGATCTGATTGATCTGCTCCACTTGACCATTGGACTGAAGGTGGTAAGCGGAGGAGAAGTCCAGGGTGACGTCCAGCAGTTTACATGTGGCTCTCCAGAAGCGTGAGGTAAACTGAACCCCTCGATCCGACACGATGTGGAGGGGTAGGCCATGGAGACGGAAGATATGGCGAATAAAGTCCTTAGCCAGCTCAGGTGCAGACAGAAGACCAGACAGGGGAATGAAGTGGGCAATTTTAGAGAAGCGGTCCGCGACCACCCAAATGACAGTACACCCGGCAGAGACAGGAAGATCGGTAATGAAGTCCATAGCGATGTGTTGCCACAGGGCAACAGGTATGGGAAGCGGCAGGAGATGACCAGCTGGTAAGTGTCTGGGAACTTTGTTGCGGCCACAAGATGAACAGGCAGAGACGAAGTCTACCACATCCTTACGCAGGGTAGACCACCAGTAATGCCGGGAAATGAGTAGGAAGGTCTTCTTTTGGCCGGCATGGCCAGCTAGTTTAGAAGAATGACCCCAGCGAAGAACCCTCTCACGGTCTGGAGGCGCCACGAACGTCTTGCCGGGTGGAAGACGAGTCAAATCCAAGGGGGCCACATTCATCACCTTGGAGGGATCGATAATGTGCATAGGCTCCTCCTCTTGGTCGGAGGACAGGAAGGATCGGGACAAGGCAACAGCTTTGACATTTTTGTCCGCCGGGCGGAAATGAAGGATGAAATCGAAGCGGGCAAAGAACAAAGACCACCGGGCCTGATGTGGATTAAGTCTCTGGGCATTTTGGAGATATGCCAGGTTCTTGTGATCCGTATAGATGATCACCGGGTATAGAGCCCCTTCAAGCAGGTAACGCCATTCCTCCAGCGCCAATTTAACGGCAAGCAGTTCTCGGTCTCCTATGGAGTAATTGCGCTCAGAGGAGGAGAAGATTTTAGAGAAAAAGCCGCAGGTTACCATTCTCCCGGAGGAAGACTTCTGGGTGAGCACCGCTCCAGCTCCAGAGGAGGAGGCATCAACCTCCAGGTAGAACTGTTTGTTGCAGTCCGGACGGTGCAGCACAGGGGCAGAGGAGAAGGCTTGTTTCAGGGAAAGGAAGGCCTCCTCAGCTTCGGATGACCATACCTTGGGATTTGCTCCCTTACGGGTGAGCGCAGATATGGGCGCAGTCCTTGACGAGAAGTGAGGAATGAAGAGACGATAGTAATTAGCGAAGCTCAGGAATCGCTGTATCGCCTTCAAGCCCTCCGGACGGGGCCACTTTAGGACAGCAGAGAGCTTCTCGGGATCCATTCGCAAGCCTGTCTGGGAGATAACATAGCCCAGGAAAGGAAGAGAGGTCTGCTCAAAAAGGCACTTCTCGTATTTAGCATAGAGGTGGTTCTGCCTGAGCCTAAGCAGGACCTGACGAACATCCCTCTGGTGTGTGGGAAGATCCGGAGAGAAGACCAAGATGTCGTCCAGGTATACTGTGGCACCCCAGGGGTCTGGTTTCCACAGTAACAGCAATGTTATGCCTGAGAGCAGGTGGGAGGTCTCTTGGTCAGGAATCCTATGCATGCCACACCTCCTGCCCAGTCCTGGGAGGGGAAGGACTTCCCCTATATAAACCTAGGGCTGAGGCAGGGTTAGTGAGTAGAGAAGAAGTAGAGACAGAGAAGAGAAGCAGATATAGGAAAAGAACATCAGGAGCTTTGTGGGCGCAGTGCTACAAGGAGTCAGGGGCTGGCAGCTGCAGAGCTCGCCCTGACTGAGAAGCTATCACCGGACCCGGAGTCCGAGGCTGTGGGGACTAACTCCTATCCAGCAGCAGAAACCGACCGGCAGGGGATTTCAGGTCCTCTGGCCAAGAAACCCGAAGGCACGGTCACACGCGTGGGACCAGCACCGCCGTCGTGGAGCGGACGCAACTAGAAGGCCCCGAGTCACCGGCCATACGGGTGAGCACCACACGGTACACTCAGGGACGTGGGCTACTTATACCCGCCTCTAGCAAGGTAGCCAGAAGAGTACAGTTAGTTTGGGAGGCCTACAACTCCGCCTGGCCAGGGGAGATCCCATCTGCTCAAGGACTGACCAGGCCCCAATCGCTAGCAGTACTCCGGGAGGGTCTATCTTTGTCACCAGTAAAGACCCTGAACTACACCGTACCGTCTCCGAGTGGTTCCTGCTACCCCCATCATCCACGTCGGCTGCCCTGAGGCCATACCCCTCCCGTTGGGGGTGATACTATCACGCTGCACAATCCTACCACCGGCCTCAGCGGCCTGCCTGCAGCGGCAGCTCCTTCGCTGCATTCAACGGGTGGCATAGTCGTACAACATCTACCGCTAATACAGCGCCACTTAGTCTGACTCCCTGGGCACGGACCGGGTCACCGCCACGAGACTACAACCCTCAACAGATCCGGCTCCGGGTAAGCTCCCGCGTGCGCAACGCTGCGCGACACAGGCCCAGGGGTGCGTCAACTTTTGGCGTAGTCGGCAGGATCTCGTGCCCGCAACCACCGGGTACTGCGTGCCTGAAAAAGACTGTTCAAACTTACCTGTGGTGAAGATTCCCGCCATCCGGCGCCATCTTCCGCTTCCTTCCCGCCATCGGTGGAGTTTTCCCGCCATTCGGCGCCATCTTCGGCCTTCTTCCCGCCAGCCGTGGAGTTTTCCCGCCATTGGACGCCATCTTGAGGATGCCGCGCGGGAAGAAGAGGGGCGTGGACTCCGAAAGCGCGCGAGAACTGAAGCCCCGCCTCACGTCCGGACGTTGCGTAAGGTCCTGGAAGGAGCCCAGCAGACGCCGACGTCACAGGAGCGCGACGGAAGGTCCTCAACCCTGACGATCCACTGCGGAGCCGCGGCCTACGGAAGAGGATCATCGCAAGGTAGGCCACGGTCCACTAGGGGGGAGAAGGATGTCGGATACGGAGGAGAGTTTCACCGCTTCAACCCCCGCCAGCGCCACCGCTGTTGCGGTCATGCCTTTCACCATGCCCTATATCCCGGGGGCAGCCTGGCTATCCCAGTACTCAAGGGAGTCACATACCCTGCATGACTTTAGAGAAAAGCTGGATAGCCTCTTCCAGGTGTATCCCCTCACAGAGGAGCAAAAAGTGAGCATCCTGGTGGCCCAATTAACCGGGGCAGCCCAAAGGGAGGTAAAGTCCTGGCCACCTGGGAGGAGGACTGTCGCAGAGATACTAACCCGGCTGAGGGACACCTTTGATACCCGCACCTCAGCCGAGATCAAGCTTAGATTCTACGGGTGCAAACAGCGGGCACATGAGAGTATAAGGGACTATGCCCTGAACCTACAAGAGGCCCTGAGAGCCATTAAGCAGACCGACCCTGACGGCGTGGGAGACGAGGACAGGCTGTTGACTGAACAATTTATAGAGGGTTTATATTGCAATGCCCACCGAACCCAGTTGCGGGCAATGGCCTTACAGGACCCTCATCTGGGATTTGCACAGTTCAAGGACAGAGCCATCCGGGTGCTCCGAGAACCAGCACCAGGTGGCGTTGTGACCCACAGACGCCCCACTACCACTTACCACCAGGAGGCGGCGCCCTTGTCGGCAGGGCCTGTGGGAGCTGATGCGCAGGCTTTGAACAATGACCCGGCTCCAGACCTGCACCATCAGGTCCAAGAGCTAGCTAAAAGCGTTGCTGCGCTAACCCGAACTGTGCAGTCTTTACAGGTTTCCACTCCAGGGAAGATCCAGCTGGCATACGGACCGGAGGACATCCCGTGGCGTCGACCAAGGAGGACCCCACCGGCCAGAGGAAGACCCGGCGACCGATACAACGAGGACGGACAACCCATCTGCCGCCGCTGCAATCAACCCGGACATATGGCAAGGTACTGTCCTTTAAACTGGCACAACCTGGGGTAGAGGGCCAACCCCCAGGAAAAAGATCATCAGGCCCATTGAACTGGCGCGACAGATATGTGGGAGGACGTCCAGTCTTGCCTGTGGTACTGGATGGCATCCCTATGAGTGCCCTATTGGACACCGGGTCACAGGTCACCACTATCCCGTACGTGCTCTTCAAGCAGTACTGGAATGACTCGGATATCACCCGCTACCCTGACGACGACTTGAGTATCATCGCCAGCAATGGTCAGCCCGTGCCACAGATTGGATTTAAAGAGGTGACCATTAAAATCGGAAGAGTCGAACTGGCAGCACAGGGACTGATCATTGTAGACATTGACAAACACGAGAGTCACCCAAAGATAACTCTAGGAACTAATGTAATTGAAAATTGTCTTGCAGAGGTGATTTTCCTTTTACAACAGGTTGCCAAGAACGCCAGCTCCGGCCAGCAGCGAGTGCTCCAGAAAGAGATCCGGGCACTGATGCGACGGCAACAGATAGAACTCTCCGGTGGTGAGATTGGTAGCGTAAGAATGTGTGACCCTTTCCCTATTGCCATGCCCCCAAAAAGTGAAATGATGATTTGGTGCCGGGCAGCTATTGGTCTGAGAGGTAGAGATTACCAGGCAATGGTAGAACCAGTTTACTCAGACAGTAGGCCCACCATTTTGACAGCACGGGGGGTGGTCAATGTACGCCATGGGAGGGTGCCCGTTCGCATAATAAATATCGGGAAGAGGGAAGTGTACCTGCCCCGGTATGCCACGCTAGCCAAATTGTATACCATCAATCAAAATTCCATACAGTCCGTAGAACCCTTGCCTCCATCTTCCCCGGAGGAAGGTAACGGCTCTAAGGAAACAATGGAGGACTGGTGTCAGCAACTACATTTGGGTACTGACTCCACTCCCTCACACCAGAAACAGGGAGTCTATCGGGTGGTTCAAGAGTACGAGAGAGTGTTTATTAAACACCCGTTAGACTTCGGGCGAGTCAAAGGGGTAGAACACCACATCCCCACGGGAGACCATCTTCCCATAAAAGAGAGGTATCGACCCGTACCCCCTGCACACTACCAACACGCCAAATGGATGCTTAGGGACATGAAGGAGGCTGGGGTGATCAGGGATAGCTGTAGCCCCTGGGCAGCTCCACTAGTCTTAGTCAAAAAGAAAGACAACACCATGAGGATGTGTGTAGATTACCGGAAAATTAACCGTATCACACACAAGGATGCGTACCCCTTACCAAGGATAGAGGAGTCTTTGGCTGCTTTAAGATCTGCTAACTTCTTCTCTACCTTGGATCTCACTAGCGGGTACTGGCAGGTTCCTGTAGCAGAGGCGGACCGGGAGAAGACCGCATTCACCACCCCGATGGGACTTAGCGAGTTTACCTGCATGCCGTTCGGACTCTGCAACGCACCGGGAACCTTTCAACGATTAATGGAGTGCTGTCTGGGCCACAGAAACTTCGAGACGGTCCTGTTGTACCTGGACGATGTCATCGTATATTCCAAGACTTATGAGGACCACCTGAAACACCTGGCGGAAGTGTTCGAAGCTCTGGCAAACTACGGCCTAAAGGTAAAACCCTCCAAGTGTCACCTCCTAAAACCAAAGGTGCAGTACCTGGGACACGTGGTGAGCGCTGACGGAGTGGCTCCCGACCCTGATAAGATCACCGCAATTAAGGAATGGCCAAGTCCCTCCAGTGTAAAGGAAGTGCGGCAGTTCCTCGGGTTGGTAGGCTATTACCGCAGATTCATCCCCGGTTTCACCAAAAAGGCAGCTCCTATGCAGGACCTCCTGATAGGCCAGTCCCGGAAGGCCAAGAACCAGAAGCCGCCCTTCAAATGGGAGAAGCTAGAAGAAGAGTCCTTCCGCCAGCTGAAGATGGCCCTCACGGGGGATGAAATCCTGGCGTACCCTGATTACAGCCAGCCCTTTATCCTCTACACCAACGCAAGTAACATCGGGCTAGAAGCCGTACTGTCCCAGATCCAGCAGGGGAAAGAACGAGTAATCGCTTACGCTAGCCGACAACTGCGACCCACCGAAAGAAACCCTGAGAATTACAGCTCATTTAAGCTAGAGTTCCTGGCAGTGGTGTGGGCAGTCACCGAACGCTTTAAGCACTACCTCGCTTCTTCCCGGTTCATTGTGTACACGGATAACAACCCGTTGACACACCTGGACACGGCAAGACTCGGTGCCCTAGAGCAGAGATGGATGGCCCGTCTGTCCAACTACGAGTTCACAATCAAATACCGGGCAGGACGCTCCAATACCAACGCGGACGCCCTGTCCAGGATGCCAAACCTACCGGACGTAGGAGAAGATCCAGAGGGACTGGAAGAAGTCGAACTCCCCGCGTTCCACCGTCATGGGACTATCCAGTATTCCCATCGGGTAAGGAGTAAGCAAGCCGCTACGTTTAACCCCTTGCCTCACTACAACTGGGAGGAAACGCAAGACAGTGACCCTGCCGTCCGGCTGGTAAAGGAGATGCTGACTCGGCCAGAGGCTCGCCTTGACCCAGACGCTCCGGAGGAAGCCAAGCAACTGTGGGCTGAGAAGAGTCGACTGTTCCTTTACAAGGGGAAGTTGTGCCGCAGAATGGTTAACTCCCGGACGCTTGAACTAATCTGGCAAGTAGTGGTGCCACGGAGAGACGCAGCCATGGTGATGGAGGCATACCACGACGGGGCTGGACACTTCGGATGGAAGAAGCTGGAGTTCCTGCTGCGTGGGCGGTTCCACTGGGTAGGCATGAGGGGAACCATCGAGAGGTGGTGCAGAGACTGTGGCCCGTGCAATCTAAGAAGGAAGGACCGTGCCAGCCAGAAGACTCCCCTGCAGTCCATCGTCACCCGGCAGCCGTTGGAACTGGTAGCCTTGGATCATGTAAAACTGACCCCAAGCAGAAGTGGCTACGTCTACGCGTTAACCATTGTGGATCACTACTCCCGGTTCTTGGTTGTCGTCCCCGTTAAGGACTTAACGGCTCAAACAGCAGCTAGAGCCTTCCAGCAGCACTTCTGCCGTCCACACGGGTACCCGGACCAAGTGCTGACGGACCAGGGACCTGCCTTTGAAGCGGAGGTCTTCCAGGAATTCTGCAATCTGTATGGCTGCCGGAAGATAAGGACGACACCCTATCATCCGCAAACTAATGGACTTTGTGAGAAAATCAACCAGGTGGTAATGGATCTCCTGAAAACGTTGCCCCTGGAAGAACGCAGTCTGTGGCCTGAGAAGCTGCCCGATCTAGTGGACCTATACAACCACATCCCGGTAGGTTCCACCAACTGTACCCCGGCTTACCTAATGAGGGCGAGACCTGGTAAGTTACCTGTTGACCTGGAAATGGGAGTCCTGACACCCGAGGACACTTCACCAGAAGCAGACTGGGACACAGAGAGGCAGCAGCAGTACCGGAAAGTACAGGAGAGCGTGGAGCGAAGTCTCTGTCAGGCTAGGGAAAGACAAGAGAAAACTTACAACCAGTATGCTCCCGCTGTTCCCCTGGTACCCGGAGAGCAGGTCTTGAAGAGGAAAAGACGGCTCCACAAGTTGGACGACCAGTGGGAGAAGGACCCGTACACCGTACTGCCCTCAAGCCACGAGAACCCGAAAGTCTGTACCATCAGTAAAGACGGAGGGGAGACCATAGCCATTGTATCCCGGGATCACCTGAAGAAGTGTCCTGAACAGCTATGGAACCCTGAAGAGGAACAAGAAGACCATCGACCCGTAGAGGAAAGGGAAGATATGGTTAGTACTGTGCTCGGAGACTTCCCTCGGTCCTGGACTCAAGTCAATGGTGCAGTTGTGGTACCCGTCCTCACGTTCCTCCAACCAGCATCCCAAGTGCCTACGGAGCAACAGGTAGAGCTGGAAGAGCAGCCGGTCCAGGAGGCAGAAGACTCCACACAAGCAGAACAGGAGGATCAACCCTCTGCTTATAGTGAGCCTGCCGTACCCCTAGTGAGCCAAAGAGCCGGTAGACAGCTGCCCAGTTTACCCTTGACAGCTCCTACACCCTGTAGTTCAGGGCTAGACAGTCAGCTCCGTAGGTCCACTAGGGCCACTAGAGGCCAGTTACCCGCACGTTGGAGGATTTGAAGTGTATAAATTGTTTTATTTGTGGTTACCTGTTTTTCTTGTTGCTTGTGTATAATTATGTGTTTCTAGTTATTTATAGGAGTCCTTGGTGGATTTACCGGGAATCCTTGTACATGGTTGGAGCGTAACCTAGGAATGGACTAAAGACTGTTAAGGACTCGGGGCAGGACAGACCCCTACCTGGTTACGTCTCCCTGTTTTGGTGAAATGGACACCTTGCTTTTCTTCAAAAACTGCACCCGGTTGCGGACACGCCGTGACCATCTTTATATGTTTTTCTTATTGTACTATTATTGTTTATACCTTGTTATGTTTAAAAATATGTTTAGTCCCGGAGTACTAAATTTCACTAGGGGGGAATGTGGCACCCCAGGGGTCTGGTTTCCACAGTAACAGCAATGTTATGTCTGAGAGCAGGTGGGAGGTCTCTTGGTCAGGAATCCTATGCATGCCACACCTCCTGCCCAGTCCTGGGAGGGGAAGGACTTCCCCTATATAAACCTAGGGCTGAGGCAGGGTTAGTGAGTAGAGAAGAAGTAGAGACAGAGAAGAGAAGCAGATATAGGAAAAGAACATCAGGAGCTCTGTGGGCGCAGTGCTACAAGGAGTCAGGGGCTGGCAGCTGCAGAGCTCGCCCTGACTGAGAAGCTATCACCGGACCCGGAGTCCGAGGCTGTGGGGACTAACTCCTATCCAGCAGCAGAAAGCGACCGGCAGGGGATTTCAGGTCCTCTGGCCAAGAAACCCGAAGGCACGGTCACACGCGTGGGACCAGCACCGCCGTCGTGGAGCGGACGCAACTAGAAGGCCCCGAGTCACCGGCCATACGGGTGAGCACCACACGGTACACTCAGGGACGTGGGCTACTTATACCCGCCTCTAGCAAGGTAGCCAGAAGAGTACAGTTAGTTTGGGAGGCCTACAACTCCGCCTGGCCAGGGGAGATCCCATCTGCTCAAGGACTGACCAGGCCCCAATCGCTAGCAGTACTCCGGGAGGGTCTATCTTTGTCACCAGTAAAGACCCTGAACTACACCGTACCGTCTCCGAGTGGTTCCTGCTACCCCCATCATCCACGTCGGCTGCCCTGAGGCCATACCCCTCCCGTTGGGGGTGATACTATCACGCTGCACAATCCTACCACCGGCCTCAGCGGCCTGCCCTGCAGCGGCAGCTCCTTCGCTGCATTCAACGGGTGGCGTAGTCGTACAACATCTACCGCTAATACAGCGCCACTTAGTCTGACTCCCTGGGCACGGACCGGGTCACCGCCACGAGACTACAACCCTCAACAGATCCGGCTCCGGGTAAGCTCCCGCGTGCGCAACGCTGCGCGACACAGGCCCAGGGGTGCGTCAATACCACCACGCAGGAGTAAAGAAGGTCACGGAAGATGTCGTTGACCAGTTCTTGGAAGACGGCGGGAGCATTGCAGAGACCGAAGGGCATCACACGGTACTCATAGTGTCCGTCCCGGGTATTAAATGCTGTTTTCCACTCGTCTCCCTGACGGATACGGACCAGGTTATACGCTCCACGTAGATCCAGCTTGGAGAAGATCCTGGCGCCTTTAAGACGATCAAATAACTCAGAGATGAGCGGAAGGGGGTATTTATTTTTAACCGTGATCTGATTGAGTCCTCTATAGTCAATACAGGGGCGTAGCGAGACGTCTTTCTTTTTGACAAAGAAGAATCCGGCTCCAGCCGGGGAAGTAGACTTCCGGATGAATCCCCTGGCCAGATTCTCCTCTATGTACTCAGACATGGCCCGGGTTTCTGCCGCAGACCACGGATAAATACGCCCACGGGGTGGAGTGGCACCAGGTACCAGGTCGATCGGGCAATCATATGGCCTATGAGGAGGCAATGTCTCTGCTTCCTTCTTACCGAAGACGTCAGCATAGGGCCAGTAAGGAGCCGGAAGACCGGGTAAATTAGCTGGGATAGGTGGAGGACGAACCGGACGAACCGGAACCAGGCAGGTCTTATGGCAGGCCGGCCCCCACCGGAGTACTTCACCGGAATGCCAGTTCAACACGGGTTCATGTGTCTGGAGCCAACGTAGACCTAGCAATAGGGAGTGGGAGAGTCCGGACAACACATGGAAGGAGATTACCTCGGAGTGCAGCATTCCCACCTGCAGGGTTATGGGTTCCGTGACGAGCAGGATGGTCACCGGAAGGAGTCTTCCATCCACGGAGGCGACTGACAAAGGTTCAGCCAGAGACTTGGTGGGAATACGGTATTTCTCAACCAGGGACTGAGAGATGAGGTTTCCAGCGGATCCAGAGTCCAGGTGGGTGAGTTCAAAGTGACGGTTCTCTCCCCAGGAGATAGATACAGACAAAGTCAGGGTTGGAGAGGACTTATTTTTGTCTAGGGCGACCTCTCCGAGCGGTCCTAGACACTGGAGTTTCCCGGCCTCTCCAGGCAGGAACGAATCAGGTGCTCCTTACTGCCACAATAGAAGCAGCTCCCTTCGGCTCGGCGTGACTCTTGGCGAGATTTCACCAACTTGGTCTGGTCGATCTGCATGGAATCGGGTGAGTGCGCCCGGGGAGTGACAGAAGAGGAGACAGGTTTCTGGAAAGTAGGAGCTAGGCGGGGAAACCTTCTCTCACGGGTGGTCTCTTTGGTACGTACTTGAAACCGGATGTCAATCCGGGTAGCCAGAGACACCAGGTCATTCAGGGTGGTAGGAATGTCCCGACCGGCAAGCTCATCTTTAATCCGACCGGAAAGGCCCTCCCAGAAGACGGACACCAGGGCCTCATTATCCCAGGCAAGCTCAGAAGCGATGGTGCGGAACCGTATGGCATATTGACCCACGGTGAGACTCCCTTGGCGGAGACGTAGCAAAGAGGAGGCAGATGAGGTCTTTCGTCCCGGTTCATCGAAGACCCTTCGGAAAGCAGGGAGGAAAGACGACAGGGGATCCCCTCTCTCCCACAGAGGGTTAAGCCATGCCAGTGCCTCCCCAGTGAGATGGGACATGATGAATGCCACTTTGGCTCGGTCGGAGATAAACTGGTGGGCCAGGAGTTCAAAGTGCAGGGTGCACTGGTTTATGAAGCCCCGAGCTTGAGCGGGGTCGCCTCCGAAGCGAGGAGGTGCAGAAAGCCGGGGACCGGGGCAGGATGCCATGGTATATTTGGGCAGCGGCGCTGCCGGGTTGCGGGTCATGACACTAGCGGTGGTTGCTGGTGGAGCAGTCAGAGTATCCAGGCGAGAGTTGACATTCCGCAGGTGGCTCAGGATAGACTCCTGTTGGGACCTCAGATGGGACAGTTCATGGCATAGGTCCGAGAGCGAGGTAGTTTGGTTGCCACCGGGTTCCATGGCCCGAGCAAACTGTAACGGGTCTGGGAGGTGGAACCTCTGTGCAACTATACAAGGGGGCAGTCCTTGTAAGGAAGCGGGTGGCTCCCAGGGAAGACGGGCAGGTAGTCACGGCAAGTGACAGGGACAGTCTCTGGGTAGAGGGGAGGTAGTCACGGCAAGTGACAGGGACAGTCTCTGGGTAGAAGGGCAGGTAGTCACGGCAAGTGACAGGGACAGTCTCTGGGTAGAAGGGCAGCGGGCTGGTGGCTGGTGAGCGCTCCCAGGTGAGCGGGCGAGAGTCTCTGGACAGGCAGGTGGTCACGGCAAGTGACGGCAGAACCTCCAGGTAGACTAGCAGACAGGTAGCGGGTGGACGCTCCCAGGTGAGCGGACAAGAGTCTCTGGAAAGGCAGGTGGTCACGGCAAGTGACAGCAGAGCCTCCAGGTAGGCTAGCAGGCAGGTAGCAGGTGAGCGCTCCCAGGTGAGCGGGCAAGAGTCTCTGGACAGGCAGGTGGTCACATCAAGTGACGGCAGAGCCTCCAGGTAGGCTAGCAGGCAGGTAGCAGGTGAGCGCTCCCAGGTGAGCGGGCAAGAGTCTCTGGACAGGCAGGTGGTCAAGGCAAGTGACGGCAGAGCCTCCAGGTAGGCTAGCGGGCAGGTAGCAGGTGAGCGCTCCCAGGTGAGCGGGCAGGCTGGTCCATAGACAGACTGACAGGTGTCGGAGAGCAGACCGTCGGACCGCAGGCTTGCAAGCAGGTAAGAAGATATCAGGCAGGTATCAAGCAGGAATCTGGCAGATGACTGGCAGGTAACAGGCAGGAATCAGGCAGGTGACTGGCAGGTCACTGGCAACGGGACCTGAGGGCTGAAGCAGAGTGAAGGCTTTGCAACAACATTGCTCGGGCACCTCCATTTTGGAGGAGGTGCCTTATATATGGAGAGGTCCTCCGGCCATTGGCCGGGGACTCCTTAGGATGGCGCGCGCGGCCCCTTTAAGAGAGGGGGAGCGAGCGCGCGCCCTAAGCACAGAGGCCGGGAAGCAGCGCACGCTGCCAACAGAGCGGGAGGAAGCCGCCGGGAACGGAGCGGAGAGGTGAGGGGAATGGTGTCCCTGCCTAGCAGGGGGCAGGGACGCCGACGCTACATACGCCTTGGAGGTCCTGGCCTGCCATGCCGCTAGCGTGTTATCGGAGCGTGTTTTTAGTGCCGCTGGGGGAATTATAATTGATAAGCGCACTCGCCTGTCAACACAATGCTGACAAGCTGACCCTTATCAAAATGACCAAGGGCTGGATTGGGCCAGACTTCTCATCACCACCAAATGACAGCAGAGTAACATAAAGTCAAATCCACTGTGTTATTTCGGGAGGTGTATTCCAATGCACCGCTTCACATCCACACATGGGTATACGCTTCCTGATTTCGGCTGTTTTTTGCTCTTCTCCTTATCCTCAGTCTCCACCACCACTATACCACCAGGGTGACCGTGGTCCGTGTTTCCAGCATTGCAAGTTCCTCCGTCCTAATTTTTAGCAGCTTTTGCATCGAAGGCATAGGCAAAGACTATGGGAGACCTACTCCCCAATAATGGGAATAATGTTTTTAATATGCTGTACTGCATGGCTCTTGTAAGGGACATTAAAATCGCCTTGTTAAGCTACTGCGACCTCCACCACTCTTCCAAGGGGCATTAAAACCGTCTTGTTATGCCACTGCGACCTCCACCGATCTTCCAAGGGGCATTAAAATCGTCTTGTTAAGCTACTGCGACCTCCACCACTTTTCCAAAGGGCATTAAAACCGTCTTGTTAAGCTACTGCGACCTCCACCACTCTTCCAAGGGGTATTAAAATCATCTTGTTAAGGTACTGCGACCTCCACCGCTTTTCCAAGGGGCATTAAAACCGTCTTGTTAAGCTACTGCGACCTCCACCGCTCTTCCAAGGGGCATTAAAACCGTCTTATTAATCTACTGCGACCTCGACCGCTCTTCCAAGGGGCATTAAAATCATCTTGCTAAGCTACTGCGACCTACACCACTTTTCCAAGGGCATTAAAATCGTCTTGTTAAGCCACTGCAACCTCCACCACTTTTCCAAGGTGCAGTAAAACCGTCTTGTTAAGCTACTGCGACCTCCACCACTTTTCCAAGGGGCTTCTATGACAGAATCACTGACTGGGTGGATCAGGGAAATGCTGTAGATATAGTATATCTTGACTTCAGCAAAGCATTTGACAAAGTATCTCACACCATCCTTATTGAAAAAATGACCAAGTATGCAATGGACCAGGCAACTGTTAGGTGGATTCATAACTGGCTTAGTGATCGGACTCAAAGGGTGGTTGTAAATGGCTTCACATCCAGCTGGATGAATGTCTTAAGTGGGGTACCACAGGGCTCTGTCCTGGGACCTGTATTGTTCAACATCTTTATCAATGATTTAGATGAAGGAATTGAGGGTAAACTGATTAAATTTGCTGATGACACAAAGCTAGGAGGGATAGCTAATACTAGAGAAGAGAGAGAGAGGATTCAAAAAGACCTAAATAAACTGGAGCAGTGGGCAGCAACCAACAGAATGGTTTTTAACAGGGAAAAATGCAAAGTACTACATCTGGGCAATAAAAATGAAAAAAACATATACAGAATGGGAGGAATAGAGCTAAGCAACAGTACATGTGAAAAAGACTTAGGTATACTAATAGATCATAGACTGAACATGAGTCAACAGTGTGATGCAGCAGCAAAAAAGGCAAATACAATTCTGGGATGTATTAACAGAAGCATACAGTCTAGATCACGTGAAGTCATTATCGGTCTTTACTCCTCTTTGGTCAGACCTCATCTGGAATACTGTGTACAGTTTTGGGCACCACATTTTAAAAAAGACATAGACAAACTGGAGCAAGTTCAGAGAAGAGCGACCAGAATGGTGACTGGTCTGCAAACCATGTCCTATGAGGAACGGTTGCAGGATTTGGGAATGTTTAGCTTGCAAAAAAGAAGACTGAGAGGAGACTTAATAGCTGTCTACAAATATGTCAAGGGCTGTCACATTGTAGAAGGATCATCTTTATTCTCATTTGCACAAGGAAAGACTAGAAGCAATGGGATGAAACTAAATGGGAGGAGACACAGATTAGATATTAGAAAAAACTTTTTGACAGTTAGGGTGATTAATGAGTGGAACAGGCTGCCACGAGAGGTGGTGAGTTCCCCTTCAATGGACGTCTTCAAACAGAGGCTGGACAGACATCTGTCTGAGATGATCTAGTGAATCCTGCTTTGAGCAGGGGGTTGGACCAGATGACCCAGGAGGTCCCTTCCAACTCTACCATTCTATGATTCTATGATTAAAACCGTCTTGTTAAGCTACTGCGACCTCCACCACTTTTCAAAGGGGCATTAAAACCGTCTTGTTAAGCTACTGCGACCTCCACCACTCTCCCAAGGGGCATTAAAACCATCTTGTTAAGCTACTGCGACCTCCACCACTTTTCCAAGGGGCATTAAAACCGTCTTGTTAATCTACTGCGACCTCCACCACTCTTCCAAGGGGTATTAAAATCGTCTTGTTTAGCTACTGCTACCTCCACCACTTTTCCAAGGGCCATTAAAACCGTCTTGTTAAGCTACTGCGACCTCCACCGCTCTTACAAGGGGCATTAAAACCGTCTTGTTAAGCTAGTGCGACCTCGACCGCTCTTCCAAGGGGCATTAAAATCGTCTTGTTATGCTACTGCGACCTCCACCACTTTTCCTAGGCGCATTAAAACCGTCTTGTTAAGCTACTGCGTCCTCCACCCCTCTTCCAAAGGGCATTAAAACCGTCTTGTTAAGCTACTGCGACCTCCACCACCCTTCCAAGGGGCATTGATATTGTCTTTTTATTCCACTGCGACCTCCACCACTCTTCCAAGGGGCATTAAAACCGTCTTGTTAAGCTACTGCGATCTCCACCACTTTTCCAAGGGGCATTAAAACCATCTTGTTAAGCTACTGCGACCTCCTCCACTTTTCCAAGGGGCATTAAAACCGTCTTGTTAAGCTACTGCGACCTACACCGCTCTTCCAAGGGGTATTAAAACCGTCTTGTTAAGCTACTGCGACCTCGACCACTCTTCCAAGGGGCATTAAAATCGTCTTGTTAAGCTACTGCGACCTCCACCACTCTTCCAAGGGGCATTAAAACCGTCTTGTTAAACCACTCTGAACTCCACATGTCTTCCAAGGGGCATTAAAACCGTCTTGTTAAGCTACTGTGACCTCCACGTCTCTTCCAAGGGCCATTAAAACCGTCTTGTTAAACCACTTTGAACTCCACAGCTCTTCCAAGGGGCATTGAAATGTTGTTTTTAATTACCTCTAACCTCCACGACTCTTCCAACAGGCATTGCATTTCCTCCTAATTTTAGTCAGCTTTTGCTTTTCAATGCATAGGCGAACACTAAGGGAGACCCACTCTCCAATAATGGGTAGAAGGTTTTTAGTACGCTGTAATCCCCGTCTGTTTCAAGGGGCATTGCAGTTCCTCATAATTTTTGGAAAGCCTTCCATTCACTGCTTAGGCCAACAGTGTACAGGAGACCCAGTTGCTATAAATGGAAAAAACGGTTTAGTTAAGGCCCTCTGACCTCCATGTCACTTCCAATGGGCATTGGAGTGCCTCGAAATGTTTGGTAGGCATTGCACTCACTGTATGCCCTATAACTGTGTAGCTGAACCGCTCCTTTTGGTACAGAAACATATCCTACAAGACATATGTGGTTGACTGGCCTGATATTGATGTGAATGGTCCCTGTTCCTCCTGCTCTCTTTCTCCTTTGCCACCACCTCATCCATCATTCATCACCTGAAGCTTTGTTTTAAAGGGAGTCATAGAACTGGGATAATAGCAGGAAAACATCCAGCAATCCTCGGAGGAGGTAGGATATGTGCCAAAACGCTGACCACCTCAGGCCTAGCCGCTACTACATACATGCGCTTGCATTCCAAGGAACAGAAAGCTAAGGAGATGGATGGTCTGATGATCATGAATAATTTACTCCTTGTGTAGGAGGCCGACCACTGCTGCTGTCTACCTTCTGAACTTTGTGTTGAAGCCTGATTGACCCAGGAACCGCAATCCTCTATGTCTGGAGGATGTGTTGCATCCCAGTGTCCAACTGTGTCCTGGCTTCCACAATATTAACCCAGTGTGAAGGCGTCAGTGAGATGGACCATCCCTGGCCATATTCACTTGTCCATGTGTTTGTGGTTAGGCTGTCTTTCAAATAGGGGCGGCTCGGGACCGTTTATGGACACCCGGCCGCCCCCTGGCGGCTGGGGACCAAGCGTGGACACCCGGTCCCCTGGCGGCTGGGGACCGAGTGTGGACACCCGGCCGCGGGACGGTTGGGGACCGAGTATGGACACCCGGCCGCCCCCTGGCGGCTGGGGACCAAGCGTGAACACCCGGCCGCCGGACGGCTGGGGACTGAGTATGGATACCAGGCCGTCGACGCAGCCATGATGTGGTGGCCAGATTCTGCCTCCACATGCCTAAAAGGCCCAATTTCAAGCGCACGGTATTGCTGCCTGGGGGTGGGTGGGTGGCAGGCTGCACACTTACTCTTGCATTCCAAGAAAACAAAGCAGATGCTAACTTCTATCATCATCATCATGCTCCTCACCTTGGCTCTCTCAACTCCCCTGATGGAGAAGCCAGGGTCCACCGGAGGAGACTGGTTTTCTGGTGGGCTCGCCCAATGCTGCCCTAAAGCAGGCCAGGCTAAGAAAAGAGTGGGGAAGATTACCGGGACAGATAAGGGCGGCTGGGGACCATTTATGGACACCCGGCCGCCCCCTGGCGGCAGGGGACCAAGCGTGGACACCCGGCCGCCTGGTGGCTGGGGACTGAGTATGGATGCCAGGCCGCCGACGCAGCCAGGACGTGGTGGCCAGATTCCGCCTCCACATGTCTAAAAGGCCCAATTTCAAGTGCAAGCAGTATGGTATTGCAGCCTGGGGGTGGGTGGGTGGCAGGCTGCATACTTGCGCTTGCATTGCAAGGAATGGGGGAGGTACAATTGAACACTGCCCTGGGACAAGGACTTGCACGGGGATAGTTGCAAGTCTGCATCTTCTGATGCGGCAAGGATCACTTCTGATGGGCACACTTTTAGGCAGTGACCTGGGTGTCAGAGATGCTTCCAAGGGTCTTCCCCATGCTGTTCCCATGTCTTTTCAGCACTGTATGCATGTGTCACACAGCACATGGCCAGATAAGGTTGTAAAATGTTAAAATGACATTTCCCAGTGAATGCATTTGTCAGGGTTGAAAGCAATACATAAGTGCAAAAACGCATAAAAAATCCTACTTGTGAACATAGCCCAAGGTGTGGAGGAGCATTTTTGGTTTTGGTTATTTATTTTACCTTATACACAAGTCTTTACCCTGGAAAGGAAGTTCCTTAACATATTTCACAGGAAAGCACTTTCAGTTTCGTTTCTGAACGTTTTATTGTGAGCTCGTAAAAGTGGCTTAATACCTCTGACCATGTTGTTGACAGCAGTGACCTGGGGGTCAGAAATGCTTCCTGGGGCGATCCCCATGCTGTCCCCATGTCATTTGAGCACTGTCACTATTGTTTTGGGCACTTTTTAGGCTTTCTATAGACTGCCGGGGGTGCCGCCGCAAAAATACTCGGGTCTTCCATAGACTAACATTGGGCTCGTTGCTCGGGTCGAGCACCCGAGTATCACGGTGAGCTCGGCCAGAGCTTCGAGCACCCGAGCATTTTAGTGCTCGCTCAACACTAATTATCACCTTCCCCATGCGGCTCCACTCAAGTAACATAAACTCTTTTCCTGTGAAAGCCCCCCCCCCAATAAGCAGCCCCATACAAGTAGCAGCAGACATTTCCCTATGCAACCACCATATAGTACCATCATCCATACTTCTTTGCCCCCAAAATACATCCTCAGAGCACTCACACTGAGTCCTGTGCTATCATTCCCCTCTGTACACGGCTCCATTGTGCAGCTCCTCAGTCCTCTCCACTCCAGTAACCTCAGCACAATGCTGCTTACCTCTTCACTGGACTGGAGGAGCCCCATTTTGGTGACATCATTGCCTCAAAACATCAATTGCACTGTAGTGGCTACCCTGCGGAAATATGTGAGTGAGCTGCAGATGGCGGCGGCGCACATAAGATTATAATGAGGACAATCTGGTGTTGGGCTTCCCCGGAGCCCCGGGCGGTAGCCCAGATTGCCCTCATTATAATCCACCTATGGATACATCGTTGGATTCAGGGTCTCTTTGCCTACATTATACTGCTCTCAGATGATGTAGCAAAAACCTGCTGACAGATTCCCTATAATATATGAATAGCTGTACTAGACTTTCTTTTCATATGTACCATCACCATTTCAAAGAAACAGAGTCATCGTTGTCCATTCACACTTTGCTTTAATTTTCCAGGTAGCACCTGAAAAACTCAAATGTGAATATAGATTTGTTGCTATAGGTAACAAAATAACAAGTCCTCAGAAACAATTTTTATGTATGAGGTTAGATGTCAGACTTGCTGCAAAATAATATTTGTAAACTTATTTGTGCAAAGAAAAAGGAACTGAGAGTGAGAAACACCGGACGGCGAGCTGTAAAGAACCTTACAAGCGTGAATCTGGACATTTCATGTTTATATTCTTAGAGTACATGACGTCTCAAATTTAATGGTAGTTTGCATTTTTTTCAGATTTTGTTTTACTTGTGGATAATTTCATGTATCAAACAATATAATAAGGAGGGTTCTTCAAAAGTGGCGGCGTTTCTTATCCAGGAAATGTTACTCCAGTCCCAGACTAGAGTATCATTTCTGGTGAAGCCCATGGAGGCACATCTTATCAATGGCATCGCGTCCTTAGTCTTACAAATAGTATAAGATGCAAGCGTGTCGCCTTTGTAAATGGGACTTGTGTGAACTCCTGCTCTAATCTTAAGTATAATTTTTTTTTTAAATAAATGCCCATTAACCCTATCTTTTCCCTATTGTCCTAATTTAAGCCCAAAGCTCTATACCCATCATATTACATAAACTATGAAAAATAGCCTCAAGTACTCATGGATTTAACCCCTTAACTACCGCCAATATGCATTAAAATGGCAGCCGATGAGCAAGCAGTAAAATGCTGGAGTGCTCAGTACTGGAATCGGGCAGGTCAGATGCTCGGACGGGCTCGACACGAGTAACGAGTATAATGGAAGTCACAAGGAAACTTAAGCATTTTTCCGGAAGGCCCTAACAGGAGGGCTGGGGGTGACAGACACATTTCATGAATGGATAGAAGCAGTGCTGAAATGGACTGGGAACAGCATGGGGGGAACCCAGGAAGCATCTCTGACTCCCACGTCGCTGCTGGGAACAATGTTTTCAGAGTTTTACTCCACTTTTACAGACTGGCAATAAAACATAAAAAAACGAAGATAAAATGTATTTTACAGGAAAAAAGGTTAGTAAATCTGCTTTTCTGTATAATGACTGTATAAGGCAAAATTACAAAGAGAAAAAAGAAAAACGCCTCCTCCACCTCTTAATAGCCGGGCCATCTCTCACTGTATTTCCCCGTCGCCTATGACTACAGTAGATGACATAGTAGAGGGGGAAATAAAACTACACCCACCAGTAGTCACCTTTTAATGTAATTTTAACATTTTACCACCTTATGTCGGCATGTGGTGTGTGTGACACGGCCAGACACATCCTGTTTAATTTATGAAGAAGGGTCTCTGAAACCCCCAAAAGTCCAAAAGGACAATGCAAGGACTGCCAAAAATGAGAAAGAAGAGGGCCTCCGATACACCCTGTATTCAGGGGCGGAACTACCGCCCGTGCAGCCGGTTCATTGAACGGGGGCCCCGAGGGAGAGGGGGCCCCTCCAGCCTCCAGCAGGGCCGCCATCAGGGCATGACTGCCCTGACTCCAGTATGGGGCCCGGCCGGTAGGGGCCCCCTCGGGGGCCCCCCTCTTGTGCGTCTCTCTCCTCATGGGGCCCCCGGCCCCATGCTATGCGCCGGGTCCGGGACATTTCAGCGCTGAGCTGCGCTGTTGCAGCAGCGCCTTCATGATTCCCCTGACTTCCGGTCATGTGACGGTGCCGTCACATGGCCGGAAGTCAGGAGAACCTGCTGTCAGTGATTTGGACGAGCGCCAGGATTCTGCAGGGATCGCATGGGGGTAAGTATAACAAGTTTTATTTTTTTTTAAATACAATTAACTAGGAGTGGAGAGATGGGAGATGCACATGTGTGTGTGTGTGTGTGTGTGTGTGTGTGGGGGGAGATGGGAGATGCACATGTGTGTGTGGGGGGGAGATGGGAGATGCACATGTGTGTGTGTGGGGGGGGAGATGGGAGATGCACATGTGTGTGGGGGGGGGATGGGAGATGCACATGTGTGTGTGGGGGGGAGATGGGAGATGCACATGTGTATGGGGGGGAGATGGGAGATGCACATGTGTGTGTGGGGGGAGATGGGAGATGCACATGTGTGGGGGGGGAGATGGGAGATGCACATGTGTGGGGGGGATGGGAGATGCACATGTGGTGGGGGGGAGATGGGAGATGCACGTGTGGGGGGGGAGATGGGAGATGCACATGTGTGGGGGGGGAGATGCACATGTGGGGGGGGATGAGAGAGGTGCACATGTGGTGGAGGGGGATGAGAGAGGTGCACATGTGGTGGAGGGGGATGAGAGAGGGGCACATGTGGGGGAGGGGGACGAGAGGGGCACATGTGGGGGAGGGGGATGAGAGAGGGGCACATGTGGGGGAGGGGGTGAGAGATGTGCACATGGGGGGGGATGAGAGCTGCACATGGGGGGGTTTGAGAGCTGCACATGGGGGAATTGGGAGTAGGGGGATAATGAGCTGCACATAACGAATGTGGGGTGGGGGAGAGTAAATGATAAATGATGATGGGGTGGGGAGAGCACGGACATGATATAATGAATTGGGGCAGGGGGTGCATGTAAATATTGAATGCGGGGAGCAGGAAGTATAGAGTAGGGGGCGTTGCGGATGCAGGAGTGTGACTGGTAACAAATTGGCGGAAAGAGTAGAGGTTCTAATTAAATTATATATTAAGTGCCTATTTACAGTTAATGGGGGCACAGTGGTGGATTACAATTTATATTTGGAATGGTAGGTTGCATAATAACTAACCATATATTGATGGTGGATGCACGTCTGTATTCAGCTGCGTAATGTAGAAGTTGGGGAATGTGCTCTAGATAACTGTGTTATTTTATGCAGAGACGAGTCCTGGCTGGAAGACGTGATGGCGGTCTGTGCTGGATGAAGGAGAAAAGCGAAGATGAAGGACTTCACCTAGAGACGTCACCGGTGAGTCAGTCTATTACATGTACACTGTGTATAATGTCACTGGTGATCACTGTATTACCTGTACACTGACACTATATACAGAGCTCCTGTGTATAATGTCACTGGTGATCACTGTATTACCTGTACACTGACACTATATACAGAGCTCCTGTGTATAATGTCACTGGTGATCACTGTATTACCTGTACACTGACACTATATACAGAGCTCCTGTGTATAATTTCACTGGTGATCACTGTATTACCTGTACACTGACACTATATACAGAGCTCCTGTGTATAATGTCACTGGTGATCCCTGTATTTCCTGTACACTGACACTATATACAGAGCTCCTGTGTATAATGTCACTGATGATCACTGTATTACCTGTACACTATATACAGAGCTCCTGTGTATAATGTCACTGGTGATCACTGTATTACCTGTACACTGACACTATATACAGAGCTCCTGTGTATAATTTCACTGGTGATCACTAGATTACCTGGACACTTACGTTATACATACCATGGATAGAGCTTCCGTGTATAATGACACTTATGGTAATATTAGTAATGTGGTGGTAATATTAGTAATGTAGTGGTAATATGTGGTCTGGTCATGGTGTGGCAGTTTTTCTCCCTTCTGTGTGGTATTATTCGGTCACTATGTTGTGGTAATATGTGGTCTGGTCATGGTGTGGCGGTATTCCCTGTATGTGGTATTATTGGTCATTTAAAAAAAAATGTATATGACACATTCCCTTAAAGAAAACTAAATAAAAATATATCTAAAAAGAGTATTGGATATTTTAAGAAAATTTTAATAGGTTAGAGTAGGGCCCGGCCAGAAGAGTCTACCTTATCATAGTGGCGGCTTTAAAAATCTTTTGGCCAAAACAAAACCTGATGGCTATGTATGTGGCGCCGTCACATGGCCGAACGTCAGGAGAACCTGGTGGCAGCGACGTGGACGAGCGCCAGGATTCTGCAGGGACTGCATGGGGGTAAGTATAACAAGTTTTATTTTTTTTAAATACAATTAATTAACTAGGAGTGGGGGGAATCAGAGATGCACGGGGGGGATGAGAGATGTGACGCGCCCCTGGGCCTGTGTCGCGCTGCGGTGCGCACGCGGGAGCTTACCCGGAGCCGGATCCGTGGAGGGTTGTAATCTCGTGGCGGTGACCCGGTCCGTGCCCAGGGAGTCAAACTAGACGGCAGTCTATTAGTAGTAAATAGTTGATGACTACGCCACCCGTTGAGTGCAGCCAGGAAGCTGCTGCTGCAGGGAAGACCGCTGAGGCCGGTGGTAGGATTGTGCAGCGTGATCGTATAACCCCCAACGGGAGGGGTATGGCCTCAGGGCAGCCGACGTGGATGATGGGGGTAGCAGGAACCACTCAGAGACGGTACGGTGTAGTTCAGGGTCTTTACTGGTAACTACGACAGACCCTCCCGGAGTACTTGCTAGCAAACGGGGCCTGGTCAGTCTTTGAGCAGATGGGATCTCCCCTGGCCAGGCGTAGTTGTAGGCCTCCCAAACTGACTGTACTCTTCTGGCTACCTTGCTAGAAGCTGATGTAAGTAGCCCACGTCCCTGAGTGTACCGTGTGGTGCTCACCCGTATGGCCGGTGACTCGGGGCCTTCTAATGGCATCCGCTCCACGATGGCGGTGCTGGTCCCACGCGTGTGACCGTGCCTTCAGGCTTCTGGGCCAGAGGACCTGAAATCCCCTGCCCGACGGATTCTGCTGCTGGGTAGGAGTTAGTCCCCACAGCCTCGGACTCCGGGTCCGGTAAAGAATCTTCTTAGTCAGGGCGAGCTCTGTAGCTGCCAGCCCCTGACTCCTTGTAACTCTGCTGTTTCCTATGCTGCTTCTCTTCTCCACTCTCCTTGTCTGACTCACCCTGCCTCAGCCCCGGGTTTATACAGGGGAAGTTCTTCCCCTCCCAAGACTGGGCAGGAGGTGTGGCATGCACAGGATCCCTGACCAAAGGACCTCCCACCTGCTCTCAGACATAATATCTCTATCACTGTGGCAACCAGACCCCTGGGGTGTCACATTCCCCCCTAGTGAAATTTAGTACTCCGGGGGGGTGAGAGATGCACATGGGGGGGTGAGAGATGCACATGGGGGGGTGAGAGATGCACATGGGGGAGATGAGAGATGCACATGGGGGGATGAGAGATGCACATGGGGGGATGAGAGATGCACATGGGGGGATGAGAGATGCATGGGGGGTGAGAGCTGCACATGGGTGGGATGAGAGCTGCACATGGGGGGGTGAGAGATGCACATGGGGGGTTATGTTTACATAACTTTGTTGCCTTATGAAGGGCAGGGGGGGCCCCCCAAAATTTCTTGCACAGGGGCCCACTACAGTCTGTGTCCGCCCCTGCCTGTATTAGACATAAAGGAGGGCCTCATACACATTCTGTTACAATTGTTAGGCAGTGGAACTCCAAGACTCATAAAGCCAATGCACTAAGTGCAAGGGCTGCCAAAAAAATAGAAGGAGGGATTGCAATACACCCTGGAAGACACGTAGTGGAGGGCTTCAGAAAACATTTTTTCTAATTTTTAAGAAGTAAGATTCCTAGACTGGTAAAGCCGATGTACTAAGTGCAAGGGCTGCCAAAAATTAGAAGGGAGTTCTGCAGTGCACCCTGGAAGACATGGAGAGAAGGGCCGCAGAAAACATTTGTTTCCCATTTTAAAGGAGTGTAACTTCAAGAACGGATAAAGACTAAGTGAAAGGTGTGAAAGACATTTACCCCTGGGGGGTATACATATATACACTGCTCAAAAAAATAAAGGGAACACTGAAATACCCCATCCTAGATCTGAATGATGAAATCTTCTCATTGAATACTTTGTTCTGTAGAAAGCTGAATGTGCTGACAACAAAATCACACAAAAATCATCAATGGAAATCACATTTATTAACCAATGGAGCCCTGGATTTAGAGACACCCCCAAAATTAAAGTGGAAAAACACACTACAGGCTGATCCAACTGTGATGTAATGTCCTTAAAACAAGTCACAATGAGGCTGAGTATTGTGTGTGGCCTCCACGTGCCTGTATGACCTCCCTACAACGCCTGGGCATGCTCCTGATGAGGCTCAGTATTGTGTGTAGCCTCCACATGCCTGTATGACCTCCCTACAACGCCTGGGCATGCTCCTGATGAGGCTGAGTATTGTGTGTAGCCTCCACATGCCTGTATGACCTCCCTACAACGCCTGGGCATGCTCCTGATGAGGCTGAGTATTGTGTGTGGCCTCCACGTGCCTGTATGACCTCCCTACAACGCCTGGGCATGCTCCTGATGAGGCTGAGTATTGTCTGTAGCCTCCACATGCCTGTATGACCTCCCTACAACGCCTGGGCATGCTCCTGATGAGGCTGAGTATTGTGTGTGGCCTCCACGTGCCTGTATGACCTCCCTACAACGCCTGGGCATGCTCCTGATGAGGCTGAGTATTGTGTGTGGCCTCCACGTGCCTGTATGACCTCCCTACAACGCCTGGGCATGCTCCTGATGAGGCTGAGTATTGTGTGTGGCCTCCACGTGCCTGTATGACGTTCCTACAACGCCTGGGCATGCTCCTGATGAGGCTGAGTATTGTGTGTGGCCTCCACGTGCCTGTATGACCTCCCTACAACGCCTGGGCATGCTCCTGATGAGGCTGAGTATTGTGTGTGGCCTCCAAGTGCCTGTATGACCTCCCTACAACGCCTGGGCATGCTCCTGATGAGGCTGAGTATTGTGTGTGGCCTCCACGTGCCTGTATGACCTCCCTACAACGCCTGGGCATGCTCCTGATGAGGCTGAGTATTGTCTGTGGCCTCCACGTGCCTGTATGACGTTCCTAAAACGTCTAGGCATGCTCCTGATGAGGCTGAGTATTGTGTGTAGCCTCCACGTGCCTGTATGACCTCCCTACAACGCCTGGGCATGCTCCTGATGAGGCTGAGTATTGTGTGTGGCCTCCACGTGCCTGTATGACCTCCCTACAACGCCTGGGCATGCTCCTGATGAGGCTGAGTATTGTGTGTGGCCTCCACGTGCCTGTATGACCTCCCTACAACGCCTGGGCATGCTCCTGATAAGGCTGAGTATTGTGTGTGGCCTCCACGTGCCTGTATGACCTCCCTACAACGCCTGGGCATGCTCCTGATGAGGCTGAGTATTGTGTGTGGCCTCCACGTGCCTGTATGACCTCCCTACAACGCCTGGGCATGCTCCTGATGAGGCTGAGTATTGTCTGTGGCCTCCACGTGCCTGTATGACCTCCCTACAACGCCTGGGCATGCTCCTGATGAGGCTGAGTATTGTGTGTGGCCTCCACGTGCCTGTATGACCTCTCTACAACGCCTGGGCATGCTCCTGATGAGGCTGAGTATTGTGTGTGGCCTCCACGTGCCTGTATGACCTCCCTACAACGCCTGGGCATGCTCCTGATGAGGCTGAGTATTGTGTCTGGCCTCAACGTGCCTGTATGACCTCCCTACAATGCCTGGGCATGCTCCTGATGAGGCTCAGTATTGTGTGTGGCCTCCACGTGCCTGTATGACCTCCCTACAATGCCTGGGCATGCTCCTGATGAGGCTGAGTATTGTGTGTGGCCTCCACGTGCCTGTGTGACCTCCCTACAACGCCTGGGCATGCTCCTGCTGAGGCTGAGTATTGTGTGTGGCCTCCACGTGCCTGTATGACCTCCCTACAACGCCTGGGCATGCTCCTGATGAGGCAGAGTATTGTGTGTGGCCTCCACGTGCCTGTATGACCTCCCTACAACGCCTGGGCATGCTCCTGATGAGGCTGAGTATTGTGTGTGGCCTCCACGTGCCTGTATGACCTCCCTACAATGCCTGGGCATGCTCCTGATGAGGCTGAGTATTGTGTGTGGCCTCCATGTACCTGTATGACCTGCCTACAATGCCTGGGCATGCTCCTGATGAGGCTCAGTATTGTGTGTGGCCTCCACGCGCCTGTATGACCTCCCTACAATGCCTGGGCATGCTCCTGATGAGGCTGAGTATTGTGTGTGGCCTCCACGTGCCTGTATGACCTCCCTACAACGCCTGGGCATGCTCCTGATGAGGCTGAGTATTGTGTGTGGCCTCCATGTACCTGTATGACCTGCCTACAATGCCTGGGCATGCTCCTGATGAGGCTCAGTATTGTGTGTGGCCTCCACGCGCCTGTATGACCTCCCTACAATGCCTGGGCATGCTCCTGATGAGGCTGAGTATTGTGTGTGGCCTCCACGTGCCTGTATGACCTCCCTACAACGCCTGGGCATGCTCCTGATGAGGCTGAGTATTGTGTGTGGCCTCCACGTGCCTGTATGACCTCCCTACAACGCCTGGGCATGCTCCTGATGAGGCTGAGTATTGTGTGTGGCCTCCATGTGCCTGTATGACCTCCCTACAACGCCTGGGCATGCTCCTAATGAGGCTGAGTATTATGTGTGGCCTCCACGTGCCTGTATGACCTCCCTACAATGCCTGGGCATTCTCCTGATGAGGCTGAGCATTGTGTGTGGCCTCCACGTGCCTGTATGACCTCCCTACAATGCCTGGGCATGCTCCTGATGAGGTTGCGGATGGTTCTCCTGTGGGATCTCCTCCCAGACCTGGACTAAAGCATCCGCCAACTCCTGGACAGTCTGTGGTGCAATGTGACGTTGGTGGATGGAGCGAGACATGATGTCCCAGATGTGTTCAATCGGATTCAGGTCTGGGGAAGGGGCGGCCCAGTCCATAGCTTCAATGCCTTCATCTTGCAGGAACTGCTGACAGACTCCAGCCACATGAGGTCAGGCATTGTCCTGCATTAGGAGGAACCCAGGGCCAACCGCACCAGCATATGGTCTCACAAGAGGTCTGAGGATCTCATCTCGGTACCTAATGGCAGTCAGGCTACCTCTGGCGAACACATGGAGGACTGTGCTGCCCTCCAAAGAAATGCCACCCCACACCATTACTGACCCACTGCCAAACCGGTCATGCTGAAGGATTCTGCAGGTTGCAGATCACTCTCCATGGCGTCTCCAGACTCTGTCACGTCTGTCACATGTGCTCAGTGTGAACCTGCTTTCATCTGTGAAGAGCACAGGGCGCCAGTGGCGATTCTGCCAATCCTGGTGTTCTGTGGGAAATGCCAAGCGTCCTGCACGGTGTTGGGCTGTGAGCACAACCCCCATCTGTGGACGTCGGGCCCTCATACCACCCTCATGGAGTCGGTTTCTAACCGTTTGTGCAGACACATGCACATTTGTGGCCTGCTGGAGGTCATTTTGCAGGGCTCTGGCAGTTCTCCTCCTGTTCCTCCTTGCACAAAGGGGGAGGTAGCGGTCCTGCTCCTATGGCCCCCTCCATGTCTCCTGGTGTACTGGCCTGTCTCCTGGTAGTGCCTCCGGCCTCTGGACACTACGCTGACAGACACAGCAAACCTTCTTGCCACAGCTCGCATTGATGTGCCATCCTGGATGAGTTGCACTACCTGAGCAACTTCTTTGGGTTGTACAGTCCGTCTCATGCTACCACGAGTGTGAAAGCACAACCAACATTCAAAAGTGACCAAAACATCAGCCAGAAAGCATTGGTACTGAGATGTGGTCTGTGGTCCCCACCTGCAGAACCACTCCTTTATTGAGGGTGTCTTGATAATTGCCAATAATTTCCATCTCTTACATAGTAACATAGTTTTTAAGGTTGAAGGAAGACTAAGTCCATCTAGTCCAACCCATACCCTAACTCATTGATCCAGAGGAAGGCAAAAAAATCCATGTGGCAAACACTAAGCTCCACTTTGGGGAAAAAAATTCCTTCCCGACTCCATATGACAATCAGACTAGTTCCCTGGATCAACGCCCTATCAAGGAATCTAGTATATATAACCTGTAATATTATACTTTTCCATAAAGGCATCCAGGCCCTTCTTAAATGTTAGTAGTGAATCCCTCATTACCACATCATGCGGCAGAGAGCTCCATAGTCTCACTGCTCTTACAGTAAAGAATCCCCGTCTGTGATTATGATTAAACCTTCTTTCCTCCAGACGTAGAAGATGCCCCCTTGTCCCAGTCTCAGGCCTCAGAGTAAAAAGATCAGTAGAAAGGTCTTTGTACTGTCCCCACATATACTTGTACATAGTAATAAGATCACCCCTAAACTAAATAACCCCAAGTGTAATAACCTGTCTTGGTATTGCAGAACCCCAGTCCTCTAATAACCTGACTTGGTATTGCAGACCCCCCAGTCCTCTAATAACCTGTCTTGGTATTGCAGACCCCTCAGTCCTCTAATAACCTGTCTTGGTATTGCAGACCCCCAGTCCTCTAATAACCTGTCTTGGTATTGCAGACCCCCCAGTCCTCTAATAACCTTGGTCGCTCTTCTCTGCACCCTCTCTAGTTCAGCTATGTCTTTCTTATACACCGGAGACCAGAACTGTACACAGTATTCTAAGTGTGGTCACACTAGTGTCTTGTATAGAGGTAAAATTATCTTCTCCTCATCAGCATCTATGCCTCTTTTAATGCATCCCATTATTTCATTTGCCTTTGCAGCAGCTGCCTGACACTGGCCACTAAAAGTGAGCTTGTCGTCCGCCAATACACCCAGGTCTTTTTCAGTGACAGTTTTGCCTAGTGTTTTACAATTAAGCATATAATTATACATTTTATTTCCTCTGCCCAAGTGCATTACCTTACATTTATCCCCATTAAAGCTCATTTGCCATTTACCAGCCCAAGCTTCTAGTTTACATAGATCCTCCTGTAATATAAAATTGTCCTCCTCTGTATTGATTACCCTGCAGAGTTTAGTGTCATCTGCAAATATTGAAATATTACTCTGTATGCCCCCTACAAGGTCATTAATAAATATGTTAAAAAGAAGGGGGCCCAATACTGACCCCTGTGGTACCCCACTGTTACCTGAGACCCAGTCTGAGTGTTTTCCATTAATAACCACCCTTTGTTTCCTATCACTGAGCCAATACTTAACCCACATACATATATTTTCCCCTATCCCCATTGTTCTCATTTTATGTATCAACCTTTTGTGTGGAACCGTATCAAAAGCTTTTGAAAAGTCCATATACACAACATCCACTGCATTTCCTTGGTCCAGTCCGGAACTTGCCTCCTCATAAAAACTAATCAGATTAATTTGACAGGAACGGTCCCTGGTAAACCCATGTTGATATTGGGTCATGAGGTTATTCTTCTTCAGATACTCTAGTATAGCATCTCTTAGGAAACCCTCCAGGATTTTACCCACAGTAGAGGTTAAGCTTACCGGCCTATAATTTCCAAGTTCAGTTTTTGTCCCCTTTTTGAATATTGGCTCCACATTTGCTATACGCCAGTCCTGTGGTACAGACCCTGTTATTATGGAATCTTTAAAGCTTACAAATAATGGTCTATCTATGACGTTACTTAATTCCTGCAGTACTCGCTGGTGTATCCCATCCGGGCCTGGGGATTTGTCAACTTTAGTGATTTTTAGACGCCGCCACACTTCCTGCTGGGTTAAGCAAGTGACATTTACTGGAGAATTTTAGTTCTCACTAATCATGTTTTCTGTCATGCGATTTTCTTGTGTAAATACGGTTGAAAAAAACTCATTTAGCATATTGGCTTTTTCCTCATCCTCATCCACCATTTCACCCAGACTATTTTTAAGGGGGCCAACACTATCATTTTTTAGTTTCTTACTATTTATGTAGTTAAAGAATATTTTGGGGTTATTTTTACTTTCTCTGGCAATGATTCTCTCTGCCTCAATCTTTGCTGCCTTGATTTGGTTTTTACATAATTTATTTAATTTTCTATATTTATTTAATGCCTCATCACTACCTACTTGCTTTAGTTCTCTAAATGCTTTCTTTTTGTCACTTATTGCGCCCCTTACAGCTCTATTTAGCCATAGTGGTTTCCTCCTATTTCTATCATGTTTATTCCCATAGGGTATATATTGTACACAGGTCCTATTCAGGATGTTAATAAATGTCTCCCATTTGCTTTGTGTAGTTTTATGTCTCAGGATATCGTCCCAGTTTATTGCACTAAGATCATCTCTTAACCGTTGGAAATTTGCCTTCCTGAAATTTAGTATCCTTGTAAACCCTCTACTACACATCTTATTAAAGGATACATGAAAACGTATTATTTTGTGATCACTATTACCCAAGTGACCCCCAACTCGTATATTTGATATGCGGTCTGGCCTGTTGGTTAATATTAGGTCTAGCAGTGCCCCCCTTCTTGTTGGGTCCTGAACCAGTTGTGAAAGGTAATTGTCTCTCATAGTAGTCAAAAACCTATTTCCTTTGCTTGAACTACATGTTTCTGTCCCCCCAATGTATTTCAGGGTAGTTGAAGTCCCCCATAATAATGACTTCTCCTTGAGTCGCTGCTTCATCTATTCGCTTTACGAGGATATTCTCCGCTACTTGCATTATTTTTGGAGACTTATAACAAACTCCTATCAGTAATTTATTATTTTTTCCCCCTCCCCTTATCTCCACCCACAGGGACTCTACATTTTCATTAGATTCACATATATCCTCCCGCAAGACAGGTTATAAGGATGATTTTACATATAAACACCCCCCCTCGCTTGTTTATACGCTCATTTGCACAACAGCAGGTGAAATTGATTGTCAATCAGTGTTGCTTCCTAAGTGGACAGTTTGATTTCACAGAAGTTTCATTTACTTGGAGTTATATTCTGTTGTATAAGTGTTCCCTTTATTTTTTGGGCAGTGTATATGTAAGAGAATTGTAGAGGTAGGCCTCATACACACCCTGGAAAAATTAAAAGCGAGAGTCGGATGATGACCCTCTAGAAATTATAAGCAAGAGCCCCTGAATACCAGCTGTATGACACCTGACAGCCTGCGGTATTGGCCCCCGTGAGGTTTTGGAACCGATTGGGGCAGATTAACTCCTTCAATACTGCTGTCAATCACCACAGCAGTATCTAAGTGGTTAAAAGTAGGTTAAAAGACCCCCTATGACAGGATAGTCCACCCTCGATCATAATCACAGGTGCCAATCATTGCATGGTGCCCTGAGGTCATCTGATGACACCAGGGTACGGTGGCCTGTGAGATCCTGCCATAAGCTGGGTCTAACAGGCACAGTCAGTGACTCATTGACAATTCTCCAGCAGAGCAGTACACGAGTACTGCAGGGCATGAAGCTAGTGATCAAAGTAAAAAATATTCATGTCCTACAATGGTACTAAGTGAAAAAGTAAAAAAAAAAATGACATAAAATGTGTAAAAAGTAAAAAAAAAAAACACAAAAAAGCGCACACATATCACAAAAAGTTGTTTCGCCACTAAAAATGCAGCGTTTGTGTTAAATCAGAAATAAACAAAAAAAATGAACACATAATTGGTAACGCCGCGTCCGCAATGACCCGATCTATAAAACTGGCATGTTATTTATTTGGAAAGGCGAACACCATAAAAAAATAAAAATTTAAAACACTCCAAAAATGTTGCATTTTCACCATACTGACACACACAAAAAACTGAATAAAAAGCAAAAAAATATATTGTGATGACACAGCATTTAATCTTAATTATGCCAAACTTAAATTCAGTAGGCCCAGAGATAAAGGCTATTGCCTGAATATTGACTATTGAATTTATGTGTTTTTTTCTACGGTTGCTCAAGAAACTTGGCCTATAGTCATGTGAGTCTGAATGTTGTAACTTATCTGTTATCTTTGGAGGACAGGAACACAGGATCATGGAACAATCGATGTTTGCTAATATGTTGATTATCCATTATATAAGTCTATGTAACTTGTTGACCTGCAAATCAGAGGAGAACAAACTAAGCAGATTGATTAAATACTCAAACATTGCGATTTGCGAGTTAATCTCATCCCACCTTCCCCTTGAACTGTGGATGATGACCTGAACCACAAATGTGGGTAGAAAAAGCCTATTTTCTATCCTTCTGTTACAAGAGAGTGACTTGACAGAACACAGCCAGGACATCATGACTCCATAGAGGAACACTGTATAGGACAGCTGCCAGGACACCATTGCTCCATCAAGAGGGACACCGATTTGACATTCTACAGGATGCCAGCCTTAAGGACCACAGCCCTAGCTGGTAGAATACAGATCTGCTCCATTGACCATAGTTGAACCCTTAAAGACGTCTTGAAGAATCTAGGTTGGGACAATCAGGTCACCTGGCCACATACATCACTGATCTCGGTTAGCTTTCTAAGCTGGTCATTACCTCCTCTCTGTGGGTGCCCGCCAAAAGGAGGGTGCCACTGGTGAGGGTAGTTGGCCTTGGAAATCCCGAAGTTGCAGCGGCTCAAATCCCGGCGAATCAGAGGAAGGGTGAGACTGTCATTTGCACCATCTTGGGTATTTTGCTGGGACTGGTCCATATTTTATTGATCGTTTGGTGGTTTAATAAAGTATTGCCACACTGTTTTACCCTCACCCTGTGTTGCCTGAGTAGAATTATGCCCACGGGCGTTCCGTGGGATGAGCCCTGGTCCATGAGGTCTCGGGACAGCGGACGAGAGTACCCACTGCCCCAGCCCCTCCCGTGTCTCCACATATATGTAAAAAACATGGTACAATTCAAAATGCCAAACCGTCCCGCAAAAAACATCCCCTAATATGGCATATATTTGGAAAAAAGTTATCGCTGTAATCGTACTGACCCGATGGACAAATCGGTCTTATCACTTTTACTGCACGGTGAACTGTGCAAAAAATATATAAAAAAACAATAATTGAATTGCTGGTTTTTATTCATTTAGTGTCTAAAAAAATCTGAATAAAAAGTGATCAAAAAAGTTATGTACCCCAAAATTGTAACAAAAAAATCTCCAGCTCATTGCGCAAAAAATAAACCCTAATACAGCTCTGCCCAAAAATAAAAAAGGTACAGCTCTCAGAACATGACGACAAAAAATTTTTTTTTCTATAAAAAAAAAAGCATTTGTACTGCGTGATAATAGCAAAACATAACAAAAAACAAGATGTAAATCTGGTATCACTGACCCGAAGGTTAAAGCCGCCTGTGGTAAGACGACTCGCTCGGCAGCTCCCGGAAGTAGACACAGGAACCGAGTTTTCTCTGCAGGCTTTATTATATGGCATAAAGCCCTGCAACTCCAGCAATAGTAAACACGGCCTTACTTGCAAAACGACAAAATAAAAGATAAACAATAGCACAGTCCATATGTATGGGGGATATGCCCACACAGGGTGTAATCCCAGCCTTCAGCTCTGTCCTGAGCTGAAGCTTTCCCAGTCTGGAGACCTTGCCTCTCCAGACCACAACACAGAGAAAAAAACAGGCCTGAACATTTAAACCCTGCTCAGCCACACCCTGAGGGAAGGTATGGTGAATGACGTCCCTCCCATCTCTATGTCATTCACATAAAACCACACCCTTCAAAAGAGTTAACCCCCAGCATATAACATGCTGGCAGAAATTCAGTAGGTCTCAGTTCACACAGGAGAGCAACCTGAGTGACACATACCTCCCCTCGTATATTACACCAGTGACTCTGTCACACGTCTTATCACTAATACCGCACAGAAAATGACGCAAAATTAAAAATAATAAATATTCTTGTACTGCTGTCTATTTATTCATTCAACCTCCCAAAAATCAGAATAAGGCTTGGTTAACATTTATAATGCGCTCTCCGCTGAGCACTGACGTCCGGTTTTCTGTGTAAATCCCCAAAAAAACGCGATTCTGACAAAACCTCCAATGGAACCACTCACTGTAATGAGGCAGATGGAGCCCCTTTGGTCTCCGTCTGGTCTCGGTTCCGGCGGTGTCACATCATTTTAGGTGTCTTTTTAGTGCACGTGTGATTGACCACAGTTCTGTGAGTGCCTAAAAAGATGGATACCACTGGAACTGGAGAGCAAACAGAGTCCAAATTGTCTCCATCGGCCTCATTATAGTGAGTGATTCCATTGGGAGATTCATCCGAATCACATTTTTGTGGGATTTACACGGAAACCCTGACGTAAGTGTTCAGCGTAGAACACAGCCTTATACTGAAAGCGATCAAAAAATGGTAAGTACCCCAAAATGTTACCAATAAAATCCCTAACTTATTCCGCACAAAACCAGCCCCCACTCAGGTCCGTCATCTGCCATTGGAAATATAGGGGATTCCCATGTTACAGGTGGAATACTCTGGAAAAGCGACACAGCTCCCAACCCCAAATAAAATCCAGTGAAGTCTGCTCTCCCAAATCCGCATGCCACCCTCCTTCTGAACCCCAATGTGCCTAAACCGCAGTAAGTGGCCACATGTTGGCATTATTGTAGTGTGGAGAGAGCACTTCATTTACATGGTGCATGACTCCAGAAACACAAACCGGGCGCAATGTATGGAGGCGCTTCAATATATGGGGGCACTACACTGCAAGGGGACACAATGTATTGGCACTAAACTGGCAGATTTGCAATTGTCCAGAGAAAAGGCCCAGCGTGGATGCTACAAAATAGTCGCTGCAGCCATAGATTAATTCATTGAGAGGTGAAATTTCATTGAGAGGTGCAATTTCTATAATAGGGTTACTTTTGGGGTTTTTCTTCTATTCTGGCACCTTAAGGGCTCTGCAAACATCGCCCACAAACTATTCTAAGGCTCCAAAATCCAAATAGTGCTCCTTCCTTCTCAGCCCTGATATGTGGCCAAACAGAGTTTCTGTCATATGGGGCATCACCGCATTCGAAAGAAATTGTGCAATAAATTGTGGGGTCCAGCTTCACCTACTAACCCTTGTCTAAGTGACAAATTTGCAAGATGCTGCCACCACCATGTTTCACTGTTGGGATTGTATTGGGCAGGTGATGAGCAGTGCCTGGTTTTCTCCACACATACCGCTTAGAATTGTCACCAAAAAGTTCTATCTTTGTCTTACCAGATCAGAGAATCTTATTTCTCATAGTCTGGGAGTCCTTCATGTGTTTTTGAGCAAACTCTATGCGGGCTTTCATTTGTCTTGCACTGAGGAGAGGCTTCCATCGGGCCACTCTGCCATAAAAACCCAACTGGTGGAGCGCTGCAGTGATAGTTGACTTTGTGGAACTTTCTCCCATCTCCCTACTGCAGCTCTGGAGCTCAGCTACAGTGATCTTGGGGTTCTTCTTTACCTCTCTCACCAAGACTCTTCTCCCACGATTGCTCAGTTTGGCTTGACGGCCAGGTCTAGGAAGACTTCTGGTGGTCCCAAACTTCTTCCATTTAAGAATTATGGAGGCCACTGTGCTCTTAGGAGCCTTGAGTAATGCAGAAATTCTTTTGTAACCTTGGCCAGATCTATGCCTTGCCACAATTCCGACTCTGAGCTCCTTGAGCAGTTCCTTTGAGCTCATGATTCTCATTTGGTCTGACATGCACTGTGAGCTGTGAGGTCTTATATAGACAGGTGTGTGCCTTTCCAAATCAAGTCCTATCAGTTTAATTAAACACAGCTGGACTCCAATGAAGGAGTAGAACCATCTCAAGGAGGATCACAAGGAAATGGACAGCATGTGACTTAAATATGAGTGTCTGAGCAAAGGGTCTGAATAATTATGACCATGTGATATTTCAGTTTTTCTTTTTTAATAAATTTGCAAAAATTTCTACATTTCTGTTTTTTTTCAGTCAAGATGGGGTGCAGAGTGGACTTTAATGGGAAAAAAATGAACATTTTAGAATTTACCAAATGACAGCAATGAAACAAAGAGTGAAACATTTAAAGTAGTCTGAATACTTTACGTACCCACTGTATTCAAATGGAATCTGCGTTCTAAAAGCCGAGTAGCGCTCCTTCCCATCCAATCCCTGCTGTGTGCTCAAACAGTAGTGTATAACCACATATGGGGTACAGCCACGGTCAGTAAAAATTGCATAGCAAATTATGGGGTCCATTTTCTCCTATTACTACTAGTGGAAATAATAAATTTGGTGTCAAAACAGTATTTTAGTGGGGAAAAATATTTTTTTCTCTTTCCACATCTAAATGTTATAAAGTTTCATTATTTACCTGTAAGTTAAAAATAATAAATACACCCCTAGATGAATTCTTTCAGGGGTCTACTTTCCAAAATGGAGTCACTTATAGGGGGGGTTTACACTGTTTTGGCATGTTAGTGTCACGGGTGTGTCAGATGTAACAGACAGTCGCTCTGCATCTAGCTGCAGAAGGTCACTGTGTTTGGCATTGCAGATGCCTTCTTAATCTTTCTGACTTTTGGACCCAGCGGTCCTCCCTCCTGCTCTGATTGACATACCCTGGTCTGGGTGTTTATAAACTCTGTCTGCTACAGGGAGTCGCCAGCGATATTCTCATTTTCCCTTGTGAAGGCTTGGAGCTATAGCAGTCGGCTTGCTTCCTCTGTGGTGCCCTTGGAGGACGTTTGGTGTTATCTCTCTGGTGTCTGCTCAAGCTAAGTTATCCCCCCTTTGTTTCTCTCCCTTGTTGTCTTTAGTTTATACTGGGGACTGACCAGTGCTCACCCACCCCCCTATCCAGGGATATACAGGGCTTAGGTTTCTTGCTCGGCGATTGGTGTGGAACCAATATAGGGATGGTAGGGTAAGCAGGGTGTTATTAGATCAGCCTCGGGGTCCCCATTCCCCCTTTCCCTAGTGTCTGGGCTCCCTTCCGCTCATCCCTTCTTGTTGTACTTAGTCTTCCCCACTCTGTGCGTGACAGTTAGGGCCCCTGCAAATGTGACATGGCATTCACAATCTATTCCAGACAAATTTACGCTCCAAAAATCAAATAGCGCTCTTTCCTTTCTGAGCCCTGCCATGTGTCCAAAAGTTTTTGACCACATATGGTGTGTCTTCGTGTTCGGAAGAAATTGCGTAACAAATTATGGGGTCCAATTTTTGCTATTATCCATTGTGAAAATTACAAATATGGGGCTAAAACAACATTTTCGTTTCCACATCCACATTTTAAAAAGTTCTGTGAAGCACTTAGGGGGTCAACAAGCTCAACACACCACTAGATGAATTCCTTAATGAATCTAGTTTCCAAAATGGGGTCACTTTTGGAGGGTTTCTGCTGTGTTTGGTACCTCGGGGGCTTTGCAAATGTGACATGGTGTCTGCATTCTATTCCAGTCAAATTTACATTCCAAATACCAAATATCGCTTCTTCCCTTCCAAGCCCTGCCGTGTGTCCAAACAGATTTTTTTGACTGTGTTTGGTATCACCGCAATCAGAAGAAAGTAGGTAACAAACTGTGGGTCCACTTTTTCATGGTACCTCTTGCAAAAGTGAAAAATTTGGGGCAACATTTTTATCAAAAATTGAAATTTTTCAATATAATGTTATCAAATATGTAGTACCTGTAAGTTCAAAATGCTCACTATACCCATGGATAAAAACCTTGAGGGGTGCAGTTTCCAAAATGGGGTCGCTTGTGAGGGGTTTCTGCTGTTTGGGTGCCTTAGAGGCCGTGCAAATGCGACACGGTGCCTGCAAATTATTTCAGCCAAATTTGTGTTTCAAAATTCAAATGATGCTCCTTCCCTTCCGAGCCCTGTCGTTTGTCAAAACAGAGGTATCTGACCATATATGGGGAATAAGCACGCTCAGAAGAAGCTTGGTAACAAGTGGGGTCAATTTTATTGTGCTATTCCTTGTAAAAGTGAAAAAAATGGGGCTAAAGCAACATTTTAGAGTAAAAATGAAATTTTTCTATTTGACTTTGTATTAATTCCTGTATAGGTCCAGAAGAGTTAACAAAAATTCCTGACAGCAGTTTTGAAATATTTAAGGGGTGCGTTTTTTTAAATAGTATCACTTTTGGGGAGTTTCCAATATATAAGCCCTTCAAAGTCTATTGAAATGTGAAACAGGTTTTGTAAATTTCTTGAAAAAAATGAGAAATTGCTATTAAACTTTTAATCACTCTAACATACTAAAAAAATAAAATGACATTTGAGAAATGATGCTGATGTAATGTAGACATAAGGGAAATGTCGTCTATTAATGACTAACTGGTTTAGGGATATAATGATTGAAAGTTTGAAAATTGAAAGTTTTTCAAAATTTTCTCTAAAATTCCGATATTTTCCCAAATAAATGCAAAAAATATCGACCTAAATTTACTGCTAAAATAGACTACAAAACCTTCTCAGCTGGGATACGTTGAAGCGTTAGAGAGTTATTACCACATATAGTGACACCGGACAGAGTTGAAAAATTTGGCCAGGTCATTAAAGGGAATCTGTCAGCAAGTTTTTGCTCTATAATCTGAAGACAGCATGAGGTAAGCCACGGACACACTATCAGTATTTTTGGAGGAAAATGGGGGGTGCATCTTATAGTCCGAATGTTGTGGGGGGGGGTATATATATATATATATATATATATACACTGTGTGGGGTGTGGGGGGAGCGGTAACGGCGGAGGAGCGGGGCACAGGAGGCAGCTGCCGCCTGCTGCAGCCTACACTGTCCCCGCTGCTAAAGAAAATTAATATTCACTGCTCTCCACGCCCATGGGGCGTGGGGAGCAGTGAATATTCATGCTCCTTAATAGCGGAACACAGTGTAGCCGCAGCGCGGCTCCTGCTGTTGCCGGAATCACCTGTGTCCGCTGTTAAAGGGCATGAATATTCAACCTCTCTCCACGCCCATGGGAGTGGAGAGGGGTGAATATTCATGCCCTTTAATAAGCGGATACACGCAATAGCCCGGCAGCAGCAGGAGCCGCGCTGCGACTACGCTGCGTGCCGGCTATTAAGGAGCATGAAGTCACTGCTCCCTGCACCCACAGTCCTGGCGTGGGGAGCAGTGACTTCCGGCAGCTGATCTCTCCATGTGAGCCGCGCATGGTAGTGACGTCATGCGCGGCCCACATGGAGAGATCAGTGCGGGCAGACAGGATGCAGCGCTGGAGAAGAGAAGAAAGGTGAGTAGGAGTGTTTATTTTTTTATGTGCAGCCTGGTGGGGATTAGGGGGACCATGCATACTAGGATAAGGATGAGGGGGCCATACATACAAGGGTAAGGATGAGGGGTGCCATGCATACCAGGATAGGGATTAGGGGTGCCACGCATACCAGGACAGGGATGAGGGGTGCCATGCATACCAGGATGGGGATGAGGGGGTGCCATGCATACTAGGATGGGGATTGCTGTGCCATGCATACCAGGATGGGGATGAGGGGTGCCATGCATACCAGGATAGGGATGAGGGGTGCCATGCATACCAGGACAGGGATGAGGGGTGCCATGCATACCAGGATAGGGATGAGGGGTGCCATGCATACCAGGATAAGGATGAGGGGTGCCATGCATACCAGGATGGAGGGATGCCAGGCATACCAGGATGGGGATGGGGACCACATATAAAAGGAAGGGGGGGGGCACATATACCAGGATGGGGGATATTGTCAGAATTGTGTGACATTACCCCTATACCAGTGTCAGCAGAAGACCCCCTCCCCCTTAAAAGTGTATCATGACCACATTTTTTGCTTAAATTTTTATTTTTTTATTTTCCTCCTCTAAGGCTAAGTGCCCACGTTGCGGAACTGAAGCATATTTTTTACGCTTCTCCCTGGCGGGAAAATCGCATGTGGATTTTACATGCGGTTTTCCCGCCAGGTAAAAGCGTTTGTGAGACGTCTTTGCAGCGTCTTTGCTTGCATTTCCGCATGCGGGTTATCAAGCACTTCTCCAAGTGATTTAAGCATCACTTGGAAAAGTGCTTGACAACTTGTTCACACTATATAAATCCATGCAACCGGTATGGATTTATATAGTGTGACCAAGTAATAGTTAAAAAAAAAGAATCAGAATGGTAAAAAATAAAAAAATAAAGTTTATACTCACCTTCCGATGCATTCTCTGCCCCGTCAGGAGTGTTGAGCGGCTCACGCTGTTGTGTGCAGGACCTGCGGTGAAGTCATTGAGTCATGTGATGGGTCACATGACTCAATGACGTGGCAGGTCCTTCACACAACAGCACGACGGAGGGAAAACATCAGAAGATAAGTATAAACTTTATTTTATTCTTTTTTTTTACAGGTTCTTTGGTACCCAGGTCTGGATGAGAGTCTCCTCTCCTCCAGACTTGGGTACCATCCGCACATTGATTGCGCTGCGCTTCCGTAAAATTAATGAACATGCTGCGGATTTTTGACCGCAGCATAAGCATTGACATTGCGGAATGCCATTGGGGACCATGGGGTGCGGATATACATGCGTTTTACAAGCGTTTACGCTGCGGAAATTCCGCAGCATATACGCTTGTAATACGCAACGTGGGCACGCAGCCTAAAACCTAGGTGAGTCTTATGGTCCGGTGCGTCTTATAGTCCGAAAAATACGGTATATACAGTAGAGACCAAAAGTTTGGACACACCTTAATTCATAGTTTTGATGCCTTCAGTGTGAATGTACAATTTTCAAAGTCATGAAAATACAGAAAAATCTTTAAATGAGAAGGTGTGTCCAAACTTTTGGTCTGTACTGTACTGGTTTTCTGCACCATTATTCCTTCTACTCATTCTCTATATGTCAACCAGGGCTGCTTCTATCATGAGGTGAGATGAGCATCTTGCCCCAGGCGCTGGTTGGAGCTGTGTGAGAGGGGTGGCAGAATGCGGCTGCTGCCCCCTCAGAGACACTAGACACAGGCCTGTAGGCGGCTGCTGTCCCCTCAGAGACACTAGACACAGGCCTGTAGGCGGCTGCTGCCTCCTCAGAGACACTAGACACAGGCCTGTAGACGGCTGCTGCCTCCTCAGAGACACTAGACACAGGCCTGTAGGTGGCTGCTGCCCCCTGAGAGACACTAGACACAGGCCTGTAGGCGGCTGCTGCCCCCTCAGAGACACTAGACACAGGCCTGTAGGCGTCTGCTGCCCCCTTAGAGACACTAGACACAGGCCTGTAGGCGGCTGCTGCCCCCTCAGAGACACTAGACACAGGCCTGTAGGCGGCTGCTGCCCCCTCAGAGACACTAGACACAGGCCTGTAGACGGCTGCTGCCTCCTCAGAGACACTAGACACAGGCCTGTAGGCGGCTGCTGCCCCCTCAGAGACACTAGACACAGGCCTGTAGGCAGCTGCTGCCCCCTCAGAGACACTAGACACAGGCCTGTAGGCAGCTGCTGCCCCCTCAGAGACACTAGACACAGGCCTGTAGGCTGCTGCTGCCCCCTCAGAGACACTAGACACAGGCCTGTAGGCTGCTGCTGCCCCCTCAGAGACACTAGACACAGGCCTGTAGACGGCTGCTGCCCCCTCAGAGACACTAGACACAGGCCTGTAGGTGGCTGCTGCCCCCTCAGAGACACTAGACACAGGCCTGTAGACGGCTGCTGCCTCATCAGAGACACTAGACACAGGCCTGTAGGCGGCTGCTGCCCCCTCAGAGACACTAGACACAGGCCTGTAGGCGGCTGCTGCCCCCTCAGAGACACTAGACACAGGCCTGTAGGCGGCTGCTGCCCCCTCAGAGACACTAGACACAGGCCTGTAGGCGGCTGCTGCCCCCTCAGAGACACTAGACACAGGCCTGTAGGCGGCTGCCAGTCACAGTGTATCAGACAGAGGGGCGAGATCGCAGAGCAGAGGGGGGCGCTCCAATGCTGGCTCCATACTCAGGTGCAGCGTCGTACTGCTGAGCCTCGGGCCCACCAGAGGAAATTATTCCTGGGGCCCAATATGTAACTACATAGAAATAATACAAGCCCACCAATTGTGAGATAAAATATGCTAGTATTGTGGTGTAACATAAAAACACAATGGTTCACATTTATCAAAAATGGCAGAATTAGAGCAAAATCTTTTGTACTCACTTCAACTCCATTATTCCATATTTATCAAATTTCGTCACTAATGATACATTTGGTGCAAATTATTTAAGCACAACATTTTAGGCATGGTAGCACACTTCTCAATGTTAAAAAAGAGCTGACATCCAGTGGGTCAAATGTTGCATAGTAATATAATTTTGTACAAATTGCAACTTTTTCTGCATGTAAAAATGGTTTTAATATGAATGCATTTGTTTCGTGCCTTTTTTAAGACAGCCAGTGCCAGGGTGCTCCTGTCCCCAGGCACATACATCAAATCAATTCGAAATATATTAATCCCTTGGCACAGATGAACATACAGTACCAGTACGTCCACAGCAGGGTCCACGTGTGTGCAGTTGGCTCAGGAGTGGAGACCACTTCACACGCAACATACAGCGGGCATGTGCCTGTATGGTGACCATTCAGCTGTGCACACACAACATACAGCGGGCATGTGCCTGTATGGTGACCATTCAGCTGTGCACACGCAACATACAGCGGGCATGTGCCTGTATGGTGACCATTCAGCTGTGCGCACGCAACATACAGCGGGCATGTGCCTGTATGGTGACCATTCAGCTGTGCACACGCAACATACAGCGGACATGTGCCTGTATGGTGACCATTCAGCTGTGCACACGCAACATACAGCGGGCATGTGCCTGTATGGTGACCATTCAGCTGTGCGCACGCAACATACAGCAGGCATGTGCCTGTATGGTGACCATTCAGCTGTGCGCATGCAACATACAGCGGGCATGTGCCTGTATGGTGACCATTCAGCTGTGCACACACAACATACAGCGGGCATGTGCCTGTATGGTGACCATTCAGCTGGGCACACGCAACATACAGCGGGCATGTGCCTGTATGGTGACCATTCAGCTGTGCGCACGCAACATAAAGCGGGCATGTGCCTGTATGGTGACCATTCAGCTGTGCACACACAACATACAGCGGGCATGTGCCTGTATGGTGACCATTCAGCTGTGCACACGCAACATACAGCGGTCATGTGCCTGTATGGTGACCATTCAGCTGTGCACACGCAACATACAGCGGTCATGTGCCTGTATGGTGACCATTCAGCTGTGCACACACAACATACAGCGGGCATGTGCCTGTATGGTGACCATTCAGCTGTGCACACACAACATACAGCGGGCATGTGCCTGTATGGTGACCATTCAGCTGTGCACACACAACATACAGCGGGCATGTGCCTGTATGGTGACCATTCAGCTGTGCACACGCAACATACAGCGGGCATGTGCCTGTATGGTGACCATTCAGCTGTGCACACGCAACATACAGCGGGCATGTGCCTGTATGGTGACCATTCAGCTGTGCACACACAACATACAGCGGGCATGTGCCTGTATGGTGACCATTCAGCTGTGCACACACAACATACAGCGGTCATGTGCCTGTATGGTGACCATTCAGCTGTGCACACACAACATACAGCGGGCATGTGCCTGTATGGTGACCATTCAGCTGTGCACACACAACATACAGCGGGCATGTGCCTGTATGGTGACCATTCAGCTGTGCACACACAACATACAGCGGGCATGTGCCTGTATGGTGACCATTCAGCTGTGCGCACACAACATACAGCGGGCATGTGCCTGTATGGTGACCATTCAGCTGTGCGCACGCAACATACAGCGGGCATGTGCCTGTATGGTGACCATTCTGCTGTGCGCACGCAACATACAGCGGGCATGTGCCTGTATGGTGACCATTCAGCTGTGCACACGCAACATACAGCGGTCATGTGCCTGTATGGTGACCATTCAGCTGTGCACACACAACATACAGCGGGCATGTGCCTGTATGGTGACCATTCAGCTGTGCACACACAACATACAGCGGGCATGTGCCTGTATGGTGACCATTCAGCTGTGCACACACAACATACAGCGGGCATGTGCCTGTATGGTGACCATTCAGCTGTGCACACGCAACATACAGCGGGCATGTGCCTGTATGGTGACCATTCAGCTGTGCACACGCAACATACAGCGGTCATGTGCCTGTATGGTGACCATTCAGCTGTGCGCACGCAACATACAGCGGGCATGTGCCTGTATGGTGACCATTCAGCTGTGCACACACAACATACAGCGGGCATGTGCCTGTATGGTGACCATTCAGCTGTGCGCAGCCATCTTGATAGCATTAGGCTGGATTCATATGGGATCATTATTTCCACTATATACTGCAATACTGTTACTGTTATATTAAAACATACAAAACAAGCAGGGGCGTAATGATTGCGGTCATAGAGGGTACAACCGGGACCAGACCCGTGCTTGTGCGTGGCCCGACGACACCAATTTCACCTGGATGTGCATTCTCTGACACACATTCTGCTGAAATGCATTGTGACGCAGAGACCCGCCGGATCCCTGCACTTCAAGACATGCTGCCAGCCAATCAGAGGCTGGCAGCAGGTGTTGGCGGCCCGCAGAAGTCAGCTACTGGCTGGGGGAACATTATACCAGGATGGCGGACCTTATACCAGGATGGCGGACCTTATACCAGGATGACGGACATTATACCAGGATGGCGGACATTATATCAGGATGTTGGACACTATATCAGGATGGCGGACATTTCATCAGGATGTTGGACACTATATCAGGATGGCGGACATTATATCAGGATGGGGAAATTATATCAGAATGAAGGACATTATATCAGGATGGGGAAATTATATCAGAATGAAGGACATTATATCAGGATGGGAGATAAGATACCAGGCTGGGAACATTATATTAAGATGGGGACAATATACCAGGATGAGTGACATTACACCAGAATGACGGACATTATACCAGAAGGGGGACATGGTTGTAGCATGCAGCTCAGGATGGGGGACATTATGCCAAAATGGGGACATTATATCAGTCAGGGGTGGTACAGGGTGGGCATCAGGCAGGGTTGATACAGGGGCAGTCAGGGGTAATACAGGGGAGGCTCAGTCAGTCAGGGGTGAAACAAAAAATTGAGGGAAATCCTCCCTTAGTGACTGAGCCCTCTCACCCTCTATCACCAATGAGTAAAGCCCCTCACTGTTGGTGTTGATGGGGGTCACTTAGTTATGTGATAATCCTGCTCAGCTACATATATCTGACCTTTGGTGAGTGATGTAGCAGGCAGCCATCCATCTCCCTGTGCTTCTCACTGTCAGCCTGTGACACAGTTAGGGAGGAGCGCTGTTACTCAGCACATCATGGCTCATTACCTCAGCTCTGCTGTTAGCACGGGGAAGAGGCCACAAACAAAACTAACACTGATTGGCTGCGATGCTGCCAATCACTATTAGACTTACCAACAGCAGCACCGCTCTCCCTGGTTGTTCCAGGTGCGGTATCGCAGAGGCAGAGATTCAGCATTATTGATCAGCGATCAGTCAGTCCCTGAAGTGAGCTGCTGTCTGCACTGCAGCAGAACAGATCCAGTGACTCCCGTACTCTGCCGGGATGTCTAATGCTGGGAGGAGCGGTGAATAGTAATCAGTGACACGTGTGAGCTGCCGTGCTTGCAGCATGTCATGTGCTAGTGCGCTGAGTGCTGCTGACTGCTCCTCCCAGCATTAGACATCCCGGGAGAGCAGTGCACGGGTCACTGAATCTCTCCAGCTGCAGACAGCGGATCACTCCTCATACTGACCAGAACACTGATCCATCCTGCTGGATCCTGAACACTGTGATATCGCACCTGGAACTGAATCACTGGAATCAGTAAGTAATAAAAATGCCTTAAAACCTTCTCTCTCTCTCATTATTCTGGCATTTGGCAAATATTAAAAATGATGGTAAATCCTAATTGTCCTAAAACGGGAAAGGTTTATTCTGATTTCATGTCAGATATTGAGAAAAACCTGCGTCTTTTTATATAGTGTATGTAAACTTCTGGTTTCAGCTGTGTGTGTATGAGTCCCTATAGTTATAGTTTTGGATGATTACTATTGTCCCTTCATTGTCTGCGCCGTTGCATCCAAATAACCTGTTCACAAAACCAAAGTATGTCATTGGGTTGGAAGGGGTTAAACAGGCAGTTCTGATGACATCACAAAGCACATAGACATCCTATGACATCACAATTGGTATAGAATGTACAGAGTGTAACTCCTGAGCCATCTTGTGTCATTCGAGGCTGACTGCTGGAAGGTGACAAATCCAGGTAGGGAACTCTTCACCTATGAACTCACTCATACATTGTATAGATGGGGGGCTAGTAGTGGGATTCAGAACTGCATCATTAACCTGAAAATCTCAGCAGATGGCGCTGGATCACGTGTCCCGTGCTGGGATTGTTAGAATGAGTCTATGATTTACTAAAAAATGTTATTGAGCAGATTCCATGGAAAATCATTTGGGGGCTTTAGTAAAGCAGTGTGAGCCCGGCCTAACAGGGGCGACCAATCTGGACAAACCCTTCCCTAAATGAGGACTTGCTGGCGATCACCTGATCATGTGTCACTGGTCTGGAAGACCCTCAGCAATCGGCTGGCTTTGCCCTCTATGACACCCATGTGCTCTAATAAAAGCATATAGAAAGGGGAGCGCCAGCTGACACCACCCCATTTGGCTCCATTTTTGGGTAGCTTTGCCATTAATGTTGTCAAAACCTAGCGTTTTCAGAACATCCATTTAATAGCAGACTGGTCCAGTTCTCCATTATCCGCTCTCATGGTCCTGCTGGATCCGGAGTGACCGGGAGCTGACGGTTTATGGTGATCAGGAGTTGCAGGATGGCGCCGGTGTTTCCCTTTAGGTCATAGAGCAGTAGGTGATGCGGATTAGAATAAAAGAGTGGAAATGTTTAGGTTATTATCTGCGTCATGACTCCATTATAAATGAGGCCGGTGGTTATTTGCAGCCGGTGATTTTGTTTTATTAATTCAACTCTTCCTTGATGTTGGAAACTCGATACATAACACAGCAGTGGCAGATATTATGACATCACAGGGCACATGACATCATAGATATCACATGACATCACAGTTGGTACAGAATGTGTAAAGTTCTAATCTTGAACCATCTTGTGTCCCAGAGGCGGCATCTTGAGGAAGACAAGTCTATGTAGGTAGCTCTTCACTTAACACTAAGGCCCTGTTCACACATTGTGTAGCTGTGGGGAGTTTGTGGTGAAGTTTAGAACTTCATCATTTACCCCTAAAAAAATCTCAGCAAACATCTCTGAGCGACGTGTTCTTTCTTGTGCGTCAGGATGATTCCTTAAATAGGACCTATCATTGAATCCTCTTTTTTGTACTGATAGGTGTTATGTCTCATCTAGTTCAGATGAGCAGCAGTAATGAAGCACGGACAGATGACGGCGGCGCAGCAGGACGGCCGAGCAGAAACAACGGAGAACGCCGTGGCTTGATGGCAGCAGGAAGAGCAGAACTGGAACCACAGGAAATCAAGAGCAGAATTGAAGCAGCGGCACCTGGTATAATAGAGGGACAGACTCTGATCAGACTTTGATCAGAGTGGTATCAGTTTTTCTCGGACATGGAGAGGAGAAAGAAAAGGTTTCTCACCTTCTCCCTTCTGCAAGTCGGTGAAAATCGGACCACACTCCGATGTCAAAGCGCGGTCCAATTTTTCCACAAGCGCATAGACTTGCATTACCATTGCCATATTTTGCAGACTATAACACGCACCCCAAATTTTGGGGTGGAAAATCATTTTTTTAAATAAAATGGTGGTGCCTCTTATAGTCCGTTTAACAGTAGGTTACCGGGGGGCGGCGGTGGTGGAGCGGGGTAACAGGAGGCAGGGCCACTGCTTTAGGAAGTCGGCGGCGACAGGAGTGGGGCGATGCTGCGGGCCCTGGGCTCTCATAAGATGTCGGCGCCGGTGAGCAGAGTCCCCTTTCCTATAGATTGCCCTGCAGTAGGCTTTGGGAAAATGGCTGCTGGAGGTGACGCATGTGCAGATTGAGATCTCGGGAGATGCATGCGCCGCCTCAAGCGTCCATTTTCCCAAAGCCCACTGCAGGGCAATAAATGGGAAAAGCTACTCTGCTCACCGGCGCCGACATCTTATGAGAGCCCAGAGCCCGCCGACACCGGCCTCCTGAGACCGCGCTCCACCGCAACCACCCCTCGCTCAGCTACATTCAGATATTGTAAATTAGATTGTAAGCTCCTAGGACAGGGTGTACATTATTCTGCATGCCCTCAGGAGCAGTCTGTATATTGTATATTAGATTGTAAGCTCCTAGGACAGGGTGTACATTATTCTGCATGCCCTCAGGAGCAGTCTGTATACTGTATATTAGATTGTAAGCTCCAAGGACAGGGTGTGCATTATTCTGCATGCCCTCAGGAGCAGTCTGTATACTGTATATTAGATTGTAAGCTCCAAGGACAGGGTGTGCATTATTCTGCATGCCCTCAGGAGCAGTCTGTATATTGTATATTAGATTGTAAGCTCCAAGGACAGGGTGTGCATTATTCTGCATGCCCTCAGGAGCAGTCTGTATATTGTATATTAGATTGTAAGCTCCAAGGACAGGGTGTACATTATTCTACATGCCCTCAGGAGCAGTCTGTATATTGTATATTAGATTGTAAGCTCCTAGTGCAGGGTGTACATTATTCTGCATGCCCTCAAGAGCAGACTGTATACTTTCTATTAGATTGTAAGCTCCAAGGACAGGGTGTACATTATTCTGCATGCCCTCAGGAGCAGTCTGTATACTGTATATTAGATTGTAAGCTCCTAGGACAGGGTGTGCATTATTCTGCATGCCCTCAGGAGCAGTCTGTTTATTGTATATTAGATTGTAAGCTCCTAGGACAGGGTGTCCATTATTCTGCATGCCCTCAGGAGCAGTCTGTATACTGTATATTAGATTGTAAGCTCCTAGGACAGGGTGTGCATTATTCTGCATGCCCTCAGGAGCAGTCTGTATATTGTATATTAGATTGTAAGCTCCTAGGACAGGGTGTGCATTATTCTGCATGCCCTCAGGAGCAGTCTGTATACTGTATATTAGATTGTAAGCTCCTAGGACAGGGTGTGCATTATTCTGCATGCCCTCAGGAGCAGTCTGTATATTGTATATTAGATTGTAAGCTCCTAGGACAGGGTGTGCATTATTCTGCATGCCCTCAGGAGCAGTCTGTATACTGTATATTAGATTGTAAGCTCCTAGGACAGGGTGTGCATTATTCTGCATGCCCTCAGGAGCAGACTGTATGTTGTATATTAGATTGTAAGCTCCTAGGACAGGGTGTGCATTATTCTGCATGCCCTCAGGAGCAGTCTGTATATTGTATATTAGATTGTAAGCTCCTAGGACAGGGTGTGCATTATTCTGCATGCCCTCAGGAGCAGACTGTATACTGTATATTAGATTGTAAGCTCCTAGGACAGGGTGTGCATTATTCTGCATGCCCTCAGGAGCAGTCTGTATACTGTATATTAGATTGTAAGCTCCTAGGACAGGGTGTGCATTATTCTGCATGCCCTCAGGAGCTGTCTGTATACTGTATTTTAGATTGTAAGCTCCTAGGACAGGGTCTACATTATTCTGCAAGCCCTCAGGAGCAGCCTGTATATTGTATATTAGATTGTAAGCTCATAGTACAGGGTGTACATTATTCTGCATGCCCTCAGGAGCAGTCTGTATATTGTATATTAGATTGTAAGCTCCTAGGACAGGGTGTGCATTATTCTGCATGCCCACAGGAGCAGCCTGTATATTGTATATTAGATTGTAAGCTCCTAGGACAGGGTGTGCATTATTCTGCATGCCCTCAGGAGCAGACTGTATATTGTATATTAGATTGTAAGCTCCTAGGACAGGGTGTACATTATTCTGCATGCCCTCAAGAACAGTCTGTATATTGTATATTAGATTGTAAGCTCCTAGGACAGGGTGTGCATTATTCTGCATGCCCTCAGGAGCAGACTGTATATTGTATATTAGATTGTAAGCTCCTAGGACAGGGTGTACATTATTCTGCATGCCCTCAGGAGCAGTCTGTATATTGTATATTAGATTGTAAGCTCCTAGGACAGGGTGTACATTATTCTGCATGCCCTCAGGAACAGTTTGTATATTGTATATTAGATTGTAAGCTCCTAGGACAGGGTGTACATTATTCTGCATGCCCTCAGGAACAGTCTGTATACTGTATATTAGATTGTAAGCTCCTAGGACAGGGTGTACATTATTCTGCATGCCCTCAGGAGCAGCCTGTATACTGTATATTAGATTGTAAGCTCCTAGGACAGGGTGTGCATTATTCTGCATGCCCTCAGCAGCAGTCTGTATATTGTATATTAGATTGTAAGCTCCTAGGACAGGGTGTGCATTATTCTACATGCCCTCAGGAGCCGTCTGTATATTGTATATTAGATTGTAAGCTCCTAGGACAGGGTGTGCATTATTCTGCATGCCCTCAGGAGCAGTCTGTATATTGTATATTAGATTGTAAGCTCCTAGGACAGGGTGTACATTATTCTGCATGCCCTCAGGAGCAGTCTGTATATTGTATATTAGATTGTAAGCTCCTAGGACAGGGTGTACATTATTCTGCATGCCCTCAGGAGCAGTCTGTATACTATATATTAGATTGTAAGCCCCTAGGACAGGGTGTACATTATTCTGCATGCCCTCAGGAGCAGCCTGTATGCTGTATATTAGATTGTAAGCTCCTAGGACAGGGTGTGCATTATTCTGCATGCCCTCAGCAGCAGTCTGTATATTGTATATTAGATTGTAAGCTCCTAGGACAGGGTGTGCATTATTCTGCATGCCCTCAGGAGCAGTCTGTATATTGTATATTAGATTGTAAGCTCCTAGGACAGGGTGTGCATTATTCTGCATGCCCTCAGGCGCAGTCTGTATATTCTATATTAGATTGTAAGCTCCTAGGACAGGGTGTGCATTATTCTGCATGCCCTCAGGAGCCGTCTGTATATTGTATATTAGATTGTAAGCTCCTAGGACAGGGTGTGCATTATTCTGCATGCCCTCAGGAGCAGTCTGTATATTGTATATTAGATTGTAAGCTCTTAGGACAAGGTGTACATTATTCTGCATGCCCTCAGGAGCAGTCTGTATACTGTATATTAGATTGTAAGCTCCTAGGACAGGGTGTGCATTATTCTGCATGCCCTCAGGAGCAGTCTGTATATTGTATGTTAGATTGTAAGCTCCTAGGACAGGGTGTGCATTTTTCTGCATGCCCTCAGGAGCAGTCTGTATATTGTATATTAGATTGTAAGCTCCTAGGACAGGGTGTACATTATTCTGCATGCCCTCAGGAGCAGTCTGTATATTGTATATTAGATTGTAAGCTCCTAGTACAGGGTGTGCATTATACTGCATGCCCTCAGGAGCAGTCTGTATATTGTATATTAGATTGTAAGCTCCTAGGACAGGGTGTACATTATTCTGCATGCCCTCAGGAGCAGTCTGTATATTGTATATTAGATTGTAAGCTCCTAGTACAGGGTGTGCATTTTACTGCATGCCCTCAGGAGCAGTCTGTATATTGTATATTAGAGTGTAAGCTCCTAGGACAGGGTGTGCATTATTCTGCATGCCCTCAGGAGCAGTCTTTACATTGTATATTAGATTGTAAGCTCCTAGGACAGGGTGTGCATTATTCTGCATGCCCTCAGGAGCAGTCTGTATACTGTATATTAGATTGTAAGCTCCTAGGACAGGGTGCGCATTATTCTGCATGCCCTCAGGCGCAGTCTGTATGCTGTATATTAGATTGTAAGCTTCTAGGACAGGGTGTGCATTATTCTGCATGCCCTCAGGAGCAGTCTGTATACTGTATATTACATTGTAAGCTCCTAGTACAGGGTGTACATTATTCTGCATGCCCCCAGAAGCAGCCTGTATATTAGAGTGTAAGCTCCTAGGACAGGGGGTGCATTATTCTGCATGCCCCCAGAAGCAGCCTGTATATTAGAGTGTAAGCTCCTAGGACAGGGTGTACATTATTCTGCATGCCCCCAGAAGCAGCCTGTATATTAGAGTGTAAGCTCCTAGGACAGGGTGTACATTATTCTGCATGCCCTCAGGAGCAGTCTGTATATTGTATATTAGAGTGTAAGCTCCTAGGACAGGGTGTGCATTATTCTGCATGCCCTCAGGAGCAGTCTGTATACTGTATATTAGATTGTAAGCTCCTAGTACAGGGTGTACATTATTCTGCATGCCCCCAGAAGCAGCCTGTATACTGTATATTAGAGTGTAAGCTCCTAGGACAGGGGGTGCATTATTCTGCATGCCCTCAGGAGCAGTCTGTATATTGTATATTAGATTGTAAGCTTCTAGTACAGGGTGTGCATTATTCTGCATGCCCTCGGGAGCAGCCTGTATATTGTATATTAGATTGTAAGCTCCTAGGACAGGGTGTGCATTATTCTGCATACCCTCAGGAGCAGTCTGTATACTGTATATTAGATTGTAAGCTCCTAGGACAGGGTGTGAATTATTCTGCATGCCCTCAGGAGCAGTCTGTATACTGTATATTAGATTGTAAGCTCCTAGGACAGGGTGTGCATTATTCTGCATGCCCTCAGGAGCAGTCTGTATACTGAATATTAGATTGTAAGCTCCTAGGACAGCGTGTGCATTATTCTGCATGCCCTCAGGAGCAGTCTGTATACTGTATATTAGATTGTAAGCTCCTAGGACAGGGTGTGCATTATTCTCCATGCCCTCAGGAGCAGTCTGTATACTGTATATTAGATTGTAAGCTCCTAGGACAGGGTGTGCATTATTCTGCATGCCCTCAGGAGCAGTCTGTATACTGTATATTAGATTGTAAGCTCCTAGGACAGGGTGTGCATTATTCTGCATGCCCTCAGGAGCAGTCTGTATACTGTATATTAGATTGTAAACTCCTAGGACAGGGTGTACATTATTCTGCATGCCCCCAGAAGCAGCCTGTTTACTGTATATTAGATTGTAAGCTCCTAGTACAGGGTGTACATTATTCTGCATGCCCCCAGAAGCAGCCTGTATACTGTATATTAGATTGTAAGCTCCTAGTACAGGGTGTACATTATTCTGCATGCCCCCAGAAACAGTCTATATATTGTATATTAGATTTTAAGCTCCTAGGATAGGATGTACATTATTCAGCATGCCCTCAGGAGCAGTCTGAATATTGTATATTAGATTGTAAGCTCCTAGGACAGGGTGTACATTATTCTCCATGCCCTCATGAGCAGTCTGTATATTGTATATTAGATTGTAAGCTCCTAGGACAGGGTGTGCATTATTCTACATGCCCTCAGGAGCAGCCTATATATTGTATATTAGATTGTAAGCTCCTAGGACAGGGTGTGTATTATTCTGCATGCCCTCAGGCGCAGTCTGTATATTGTATATTAGATTGTAAGCTCCTAGGACAGGGTGTGTATTATTCTGCATGCCCTCAGGAGCAGTCTGTATACTGTATATTAGATTGTAAGCTCCTAGTACAGGGTGTGCATTATTCTGCATGCCCTCAGGAGCAGTCTGTATACTGTATATTAGATTGTAAGCTCCTAGGACAGGGTGTGCATTATTCTGCATGCCCTCAGGAGCAGTCTGTATATTGTATATTAGATTGTAAGCTCCTAGGACAGGGTGTGCATTATTCTGCATGCCCTCAGGAGCAGTCTGTATATTGTATATTAGATTGTAAGCTCCTAGGACAGGGTGTGCATTATTCTGCATGCCCTCAGGAGCAGTCTGTATATTGTATATTAGATTGTAAGCTCCTAGGACAGGGTGTGCATTATTCTGCATGCCCTCAGGAGCAGTCTGTATATTAGATTGTAAGCTCCTAGGACAGGGTGTGCATTATTCTGCATGCCCTCAGGCGCAGTCTGTATATTGTATATTAGATTGTAAGCTCCTAGGACAGGGTGTGCATTATTCTGCATGCCCTCAGGAGCAGTCTGTATACTGTATATTAGATTGAAAGCTCCTAGGATAGGGTGTGCATTATTCTGCATGCCCTCAGGAGCAGTCTGTATATTGCATATTAGATTGTAAGCTCCTAGGACAGGGTGTGCATTATTCTGCATGCCCTCAGGAGCAGTCTGTATATTGTATATTAGATTGTAAGCTCCTAGGACAGGGTGTGCATTATTCTGCATTCCCTCAGGAGCAGTCTGTATATTGTATATTAGATTGTAAGCTCCTAGGACAGGGTGTACATTATTCTGCATGCCCTCAGGAGCAGTCTGTATATTGTATATTAGATTGTAAGCTCCTAGTACAGGCTGTGCATTATACTGCATGCCCTCAGGAGCAGTCTGTATATTGTATATTAGAGTGTAAGCTCCTAGGACAGGGGGTGCATTATTCTGCATGCCCTCAGGAGCAGTCTGTATATTGTATATTAGAGTGTAAACTCCTAGGACAGGGTGTACATTATTCTGCATGCCCTCAGGAGCAGCCTATATATTGTATATTAGAGTGTAAGCTCCTAGGACAGGATGTGCATTATTCTGCATGCCCTCAGGAGCAGTCTTTATATTGTATATTAGATTGTAAGCTCCTAGGACAGGGTGTACATTATTCTGCATGCCCTGCATGGGAGCTGCTTGTGACTAAATTGGCAGCTGCTCAGCTCACCAGGGAGTGGATAGCTGATCAAAGACACAGACCTAACACCCTATGCCTGACACTGTATAACACCTTTCACCATCAGATAAAGTCTACAATGATGGAAGAACAGACAGTGACTATTGAATACAATGCATCAAATAACAGAGCACAGATACAGCAAGCAGACACATTATACCATAGAAATGGTTTCAAGATGAGAGGTCAGCAGATGACATATATCCAGCAAGCAGAGATGTTATACCATAGAAATGGTTTCAGGATGAGAGTTCAGCAGATGACATAGATCCAGCAAGCAGAGATGTTACACCATAGAAATGGTTTCAAGATGAGAGTTCAGCAGATGACATAGATCCAGCAAGCAGAGATGTTATACCATAGAAATGGTTTCAAAATGAGGGTTCAGCAGATGACATAGATCCAGCAAGCAGAGATGTTACACCATAGAAATGGTTTAAAGATGAGCGTTCAGCAGATGACATAGATCCAGCAAGCAGAGATGTTATACCATATAAATGGTTTCAAGATGAGAGTTCAGAAGATGATATAGATCCAGCAAGCAGAGATGTTATACCATAGAAATGGTTTCAAGATGAGACTTCAGCAGATGATATAGATCCAGCAAGCAGAGATGTTATACCATAGAAATGGTTTCAAGATGAGAGTTCAGCAGATGACATAGATCCAGCAAGCAGAGATGTTATACCATAGAAATGGTTTCAAGATGAGAGTTCAGCAGACGACATAGATCCAGCAAGCAGAGATGTTATACCATAGAAATGGTATCAAGATGAGAGTTCAGCAGACGACATAGATCCAGTAAGCAGAGATGTTATACCATAGAAATGGTATCAAGATGTGAGTTCAACATATGACATGGATCCAGCAAGCAGAGATGTTATACCATAGAAATGGTTTCAAGATGAGAGTTCAGCAGATGTCATAGATCCAGCAAGCTGAGATGTTATACCATAGAAATGGTTTCAAGATGAGAGTTCAGCAGGTGACATAGATCCAGCAAGCAGAGATGTTATACCATAGAAATGGTTTCAAGATGAGAGCTCAGCAGATGTCATAGATCCAGCAAGCAGAGTTGTTATACCATAGAAATGGTTTCAAGATGAGAGTTCAGCAGATGACATAGATCCAGCAAGCAGAGATGTTATACCATAGAAATGGTTTCAAGAGGAGAGTTCAGCAGATGACATAGATCCAGCAAGCAGAGATGTTATACCATAGAATTGGTTTCAAGAGAAGAGTTCAGCAGATGACATAGATCCAGCAAGCAGAGATGTTATACCATAGAAATGGTATCAAGATGTGAGTTCAACATATGACATGGATCCAGCAAGCAAAGAAGTTATACCATAGAAATGGTTTCAAGATGAGAGTTCAGCAGATGTCATAGATCCAGCAAGCTGAGATGTTATACCATAGAAATGGTTTCAAGATGAGAGTTCAGCAGATGACATAGATCCAGCAAGCAGAGATGTTATACCATAGAAATGGTTTCAAGATGAGAGCTCAGCAGATGACATAGATCCAGCAAGCAGAGATGTTATACCATAGAAATGGTTTCAAGAGGAGAGTTCAGCAGATGACATAGATCCAGCAAGCAGAGTTGTTATACCATAGAAATGGTTTCAAGAGGAGCGTTCAGCAGATGACATAGATCCAGCAAGCAGAGATGTTATACCATAGAATTGGTTTCACGATAAGAGTTCAGCAGATGACATAGATCCAGCAAGCAGAGATGTTATACCATAGAAATGGTTTCAAGATGAGAGTTCAGCAGATGACATGGATTCAGCAAGCAGAGATGTTATACCATAGAAATGGTTTCAAGAGGAGAGATCAGCAAATGACATAGATCCAGCAAGCAGAGATGCTATAACATAGAAATGGTTTCAAGATGAGAGTTCAGCAGATGACATAGATCCAGCAAGCAGAGATGTTATACCATAGAAATGGTTTCAAGATGAGAGTTCAGCATATGACATGGATTCAGCCAGTAGAGATGTTATACCATAGAAATGATTTCAAGATGAGAGTTCAGCAGATGACATGGATCCAGCAAGCAGAGATGTTATACCATAGAAATGGTTTCATGATGAGAGTTCAGCAGATGACATGGATTCAGCCAGCAGAGATGTTATACAATAGAAATGGTTTCAAGATGAGAGTTCAGCAGATGACAAGGATTCAGCCAGCAGAGATGTTATACCATAGAAATGGTATCAAGATGTGAGTTCAACATATGACATGGATCCAGCAAGCAGAGAAGTTATACCATAGAAATGGTTTCAAGATGAGAGTTCAGCAGATGTCATAGATCCAGCAAGCTGAGATGTTATACCATAGAAATGGTTTCAAGATGAGAGTTCAGCAGATGACATAGATCCAGCAAGCAGAGATGTTATACCATAGAAATGGTTTCAAGAGGAGAGTTCAGCAGATGACATAGATCCAGCAAGCAGAGTTGTTATACCATAGAAATGATTTCAAGAGGAGAGTTCAGCAGATGACATAGATCCAGCAAGCAGAGATGTTATACCATAGAAATGGTTTCAAGAGGAGAGTTCAGCAGATGACATAGATCCAGCAAGCAGAGATGTTATACCATAGAATTGGTTTCAAGATCAGAGTTCAGCAGATGACATAGATCCAGCAAGCAGAGATGTTATACCATAGAAGTGGTTTCAAGATGAGAGTTCAGCAGATGACATGGATTCAGCAAGCAGAGATGTTATACCATAGAAATGGTTTCAAGAGGAGAGTTCAGCAGATGACATAGATCCAGCAAGCAGAGATGCTATAACATAGAAATGGTTTCAAGATGAGAGTTCAGGAGATGACATAGATCCAGCAAGCAGAGATGTTATACCATAGAAATGGTTTCAAGATGAGAGTTCAGCATATGACATGGATTCAGCCAGCAGAGATGTTATACCATAGAAATGATTTCAAGATGAGAGTTCAGCAGATGACATGGATCCAGCAAGCAGAGATGTTATACCATAGAAATGGTTTCATGATGAGAGTTCAGCAGATGACATGGATTCAGCCAGCAGAGATGTTATACCATAGAAATGGTTTCAAGATGAGAGTTCAGCAGATGACAAGGATTCAGCCAGCAGAGATGTTATACCATAGAAATGGTTTCAAGATGAGAGTTCAGCAGATGACATGGATCCAGCAAGCAGAGATGTTATAGCATAGAAATGGTTTCAAGATGAGTGTTCAGCAGATGACATGGATCCAGCAAGCAGAGATGTTATACCATAGAAATGGTTTCAAGATGAGAGTTCAGCAGATGACATGGATTCAGCCAGCAGAGATGTTATACCATAGAAATGGTTTCAAGATCAGAGTTCAGCAGATGACATAGATCCAGCAAGCAGAGATGTTATACCATAGAAATGGTTTCAAGATGAGAGTTCAGCAGATGACATGGACCAGCAAGCAGAGATGTTATACCATAGAAATGGTTTCAAGATGAGAGTTCAGCAGATGACATAGATCCAGCAAGCAGGGATGTTATACCATAGAAATGGTTTCAAGATGAGAGTTCAGCAGATGACATAGATCCAGCAAGCAGAGATGTTATACCATAGAAATGGTTTCAAGATGAGAGTTCAGCAGATGACATAGATCCAGCAAGCAGAGATGTTATACCATAGAAATGGTTTCAAGATGAGAGTTCAGCAGATGACATGGATTCAGCCAGCAGAGATGTTATACCATAGAAATGGTTTCAAGATGAGAGTTCAGCAGATGACATGGATTCAGCAAGTAGAGATGTTATACCATAGAAATTGTTTCAAGAGGAGAGTTCAGCAGATGACATAGATCCAGCAAGCAGAGATGTTATACCATAGAAATGGTTTCAAGATGAGAGTTCAGCAGACGACATAGATCCAGCAAGCAGAGATGTTATACCATAGAAATGGTAACAAGATGAGAGTTCAGCAGACGACATAGATCCAGTAAGCAGAGATGTTATACCATAGAAATGGTATCAAGATGTGAGTTCAACATATGACATGGATCCAGCAAGCAGAGATGTTATACCATAGAAATGGTTTCAAGATGAGAGTTCAGCAGATGTCATAGATCCAGCAAGCTGAGATGTTATACCATAGAAATGGTTTCAAGATGAGAGTTCAGCAGGTGACATAGATCCAGCAAGCAGAGATGTTATACCATAGAAATGGTTTCAAGATGAGAGCTCAGCAGATGTCATAGATCCAGCAAGCAGAGTTGTTATACCATAGAAATGGTTTCAAGACGAGAGTTCAGCAGATGACATAGATCCAGCAAGCAGAGATGTTATACCATAGAAATGGTTTCAAGAGGAGAGTTCAGCAGATGACATAGATCCAGCAAGCAGAGATGTTATACCATAGAATTGGTTTCAAGAGAAGAGTTCAGCAGATGACATAGATCCAGCAAGCAGAGATGTTATACCATAGAAATGGTATCAAGATGTGAGTTCAACATATGACATGGATCCAGCAAGCAAAGAAGTTATACCATAGAAATGGTTTCAAGATGAGAGTTCAGCAGATGTCATAGATCCAGCAAGCTGAGATGTTATACCATAGAAATGGTTTCAAGATGAGAGTTCAGCAGATGACATAGATCCAGCAAGCAGAGATGTTATACCATAGAAATGGTTTCAAGATGAGAGCTCAGCAGATGACATAGATCCAGCAAGCAGAGATGTTATACCATAGAAATGGTTTCAAGAGGAGAGTTCAGCAGATGACATAGATCCAGCAAGCAGAGTTGTTATACCATAGAAATGGTTTCAAGAGGAGAGTTCAGCAGATGACATAGATCCAGCAAGCAGAGATGTTATACCATAGAATTGGTTTCACGATAAGAGTTCAGCAGATGACATAGATCCAGCAAGCAGAGATGTTATACCATAGAAATGGTTTCAAGATGAGAGTTCAGCAGATGACATGGATTCAGCAAGCAGAGATGTTATACCATAGAAATGGTTTCAAGAGGAGAGATCAGCAAATGACATAGATCCAGCAAGCAGAGATGCTATAACATAGAAATGGTTTCAAGATGAGAGTTCAGCAGATGACATAGATCCAGCAAGCAGAGATGTTATACCATAGAAATGGTTTCAAGATGAGAGTTCAGCATATGACATGGATTCAGCCAGTAGAGATGTTATACCATAGAAATGATTTCAAGATGAGAGTTCAGCAGATGACATGGATCCAGCAAGCAGAGATGTTATACCATAGAAATGGTTTCATGATGAGAGTTCAGCAGATGACATGGATTCAGACAGCAGAGATGTTATACCATAGAAATGGTTTCAAGATGAGAGTTCAGCAGATGACAAGGATTCAGCCAGCAGAGATGTTATACCATAGAAATGGTATCAAGATGTGAGTTCAACATATGACATGGATCCAGCAAGCAGAGAAGTTATACCATAGAAATGGTTTCAAGATGAGAGTTCAGCAGATGTCATAGATCCAGCAAGCTGAGATGTTATACCATAGAAATGGTTTCAAGATGAGAGTTCAGCAGATGACATAGATCCAGCAAGCAGAGATGTTATACCATAGAAATGGTTTCAAGAGGAGAGTTCAGCAGATGACATAGATCCAGCAAGCAGAGTTGTTATACCATAGAAATGATTTCAAGAGGAGAGTTCAGCAGATGACATAGATCCAGCAAGCAGAGATGTTATACCATAGAAATGGTTTCAAGAGGAGAGTTCAGCAGATGACATAGATCCAGCAAGCAGAGATGTTATACCATAGAATTGGTTTCAAGATCAGAGTTCAGCAGATGACATAGATCCAGCAAGCAGAGATGTTATACCATAGAAGTGGTTTCAAGATGAGAGTTCAGCAGATGACATGGATTCAGCAAGCAGAGATGTTATACCATAGAAATGGTTTCAAGAGGAGAGTTCAGCAGATGACATAGATCCAGCAAGCAGAGATGCTATAACATAGAAATGGTTTCAAGATGAGAGTTCAGGAGATGACATAGATCCAGCAAGCAGAGATGTTATACCATAGAAATGGTTTCAAGATGAGAGTTCAGCATATGACATGGATTCAGCCAGCAGAGATGTTATACCATAGAAATGATTTCAAGATGAGAGTTCAGCAGATGACATGGATCCAGCAAGCAGAGATGTTATACCATAGAAATGGTTTCATGATGAGAGTTCAGCAGATGACATGGATTCAGCCAGCAGAGATGTTATACCATAGAAATGGTTTCAAGATGAGAGTTCAGCAGATGACAAGGATTCAGCCAGCAGAGATGTTATACCATAGAAATGGTTTCAAGATGAGAGTTCAGCAGATGACATGGATCCAGCAAGCAGAGATGTTATAGCATAGAAATGGTTTCAAGATGAGTGTTCAGCAGATGACATGGATCCAGCAAGCAGACATGTTATACCATAGAAATGGTTTCAAGATGAGAGTTCAGCAGATGACATGGATTCAGCCAGCAGAGATGTTATACCATAGAAATGGTTTCAAGATCAGAGTTCAGCAGATGACATAGATCCAGCAAGCAGAGATGTTATACCATAGAAATGGTTTCAAGATGAGAGTTCAGCAGATGACATGGACCAGCAAGCAGAGATGTTATACCATAGAAATGGTTTCAAGATGAGAGTTCAGCAGATGACATAGATCCAGCAAGCAGGGATGTTATACCATAGAAATGGTTTCAAGATGAGAGTTCAGCAGATGACATGGATCCAGCAAGCAGAGATGTTATACCATAGAAATGGTGTCAAGATGAGAGTACAGCAGATGACATAGATCCAGCAAGCAGAGATGTTATACCATAGAAATGGTTTCAACATGAGAGTTCACCAGATCACATATATTCAGCAAGCAGAGAAGTTATACCATAGAAATGGTTTCAAGATGAGAGTTCAGCAGATGACATAGATCCAGCAAGCAGAGGTTTTACACCATAGAAATGGTTTCAAGATGAGAGTTCAGCAGATGACATAGATCCAGCAAGCAGAGATGTTATACCATAGAAATGGTTTCAAGATGAGAGTTCAGCAGATGACATAGATCCAGAAAGCCCAGATGTTATACCATAGAAATGGTTTCAAGATGAGAGTTCAGCAGATGACATAGATGCAGCAAGCAGATATATTATAACATAGAAATGATTTCAAGATGAGAGTTCAGCAGATGACATAGATCCAGCAAGCAGAGATGTTATACCATAGAAATGGTTTCAAGATGAGAGTTCAGCAGATGACATAGATCCAGGAAGCAGAGATGTTATACCACAGAAATGGTTTCAAGATGAGAGTTCAGCAGATGACATAGATCCAGCAAGCAGAGATGTTATACAATAGAAATGGTTTCAAGATGAGAGTCCAGCAGATGACATAGATCCAGCAAACAGAGATGTTATACCATAGAAATGGTTTCAAGATGAGACTTCAGCAGATGATATAGATCCAGCAAGCAGAGATGTTATACAATAGAAATGGTTTCAAGATGAGAGTTTATCAGACGAGCAAGATCCAGCAAGCAGAGATGTTATACCATAGAAATGGTTTCAAGATGAGAGTTCAGCAGACGACATAGATCCAGCAAGCAGAGATGTTATACCATAGAAATGATTTCAAGATGAGAGTTCAGCAGACGACATAGATCCAGCAAGCAGAGATGTTATACCATAGAAATGGTATCAAGATGAGAGTTCAGCAGATGACATAGATCCTGCAAGCAGATATGTTATACCATAGAAATGGTATCAAGATGAGAGTTCAGCAGATGTCATAGATCCAGCAAGCAGAGATGTTACACCATAGAAATGGTTTCAAGATGAGAGTTCAGCAGACGACTTAGATCCAGCAAGCAGAGATGTTATACCATAGAAATGGTTTCAAGATGAGAGTTCAGCAGATGACATAGATCCAGCAAGCAGAGATGTTATACCATAGAAATGGTATCAAGATGAGAGTTCAGCAGACTACATAGATCCTGCAAGCAGAGATGTTATACCATAGAAATGGTATCAACATGAGAGTTCAGCAGTTGACATGGATCAAGCAAGCACAGATGATACACCATAGAAATGGTTTCAAGATGAGAGTTCAGCAGATGACATAGACCCAGCAAGCAGAGATGTTATACCATAGAAATGGTTTCAAGATGAGAGTTCAGCAGATGACATAGATCCAGCAAGCAGAGATGTTATACCACAGAAATGGTTTCATGATGAGAGTTCAGCAGATGACATGGATTCAGCAAGCAGAGATGTTATACCATAGAAATGATTTCAAGAGGAGAGTTCAGCAGATGACATAGATCCAGCAAGCAGAGATGTTATACCATAGAAATGGTATCAAGATAAAAGTTCAGCAGATGACATAGATCCAGCAAGCAGAGATGCTATACCATAGAAATGGTTTCAAGATGAGAGTTCAGCAGATGACATGGATTCAGCAAGCAGAGATGTTATACCATAGAAATGGTTTCAAGAGGAGAGTTCAGCAGATGACATAGATCCAGCAAGCAGAGATGTTATACCATAGAAATGGTATCAAGATAAGAGTTCAGCAGATGACATAGATCCAGCAAGCAGAGATGCTATACCATAGAAATAGTTTCAAGATGAGAGTTCAGCAGATGACATAGATCCAGCAAGCAGAGATGTTGTACCATAGAAATGGTTTCAAGAGGAGAGTTCAGCAGATGACATAGATCCAGCAAGCAGAGATGTTATACCATAGGAATGGTTTCAAGATGAGTGTTCAGCAGACGACATAGATCCAGCAAGCAGAGATGTTATACCATAGAAATGGTATCAAGATGAGAGTTCAGCAGACGACATAGATCCTGCAAGCAGAGATGTTATACCATAGAAATGGTGTCAAGATGAGAGTTCAGCAGATGACATGGATCCAGTAAGCAGAGATGTTACACCATAGAAATGGTTTCAAGATGAGAGTTCAACAGATGACATAGATCCAGCAAGCAGAGATGTTATACCATAGAAATGGTTTCAAGATGAGAGTTCAGCAGATGACATGGATCCAGCAAGCAGAGATGTTATACCATAGAAATGGTTTCAAGATGACAGTTCAGCAGATGACATAGATCCAGCAAGCAGAGATGTTATACCATAGAAATGGTTTCAAGATGAGAGTTCAGCAGATGACATGGATTCAGCAAGCAGAGATGAAATACCATACAAATGATTTCAAGAGGAGAGTTCAGCAGATGACATAGATCCAGAAAGCAGAGATGTTATACCATAGAAATGGTTTCAAGATGAGAGTTCAACAGATGACATAGATCCAGCAAGCAGAGATGTTATACCATAGAAATAGTTTCAAGATGAGAGTTCAGCAGATGACATGGATTCAGCAAGCAGAGATGTTATACCATAGAAATGGTATCAAGATAAAAGTTCAGCAGATGACATAGATCCAGCAAGCAGAGATGCTATACCATAGAAATGGTTTCAAGATGAGAGTTCAGCAGATGACATGGATTCAGCAAGCAGAGATGTTATACCATAGAAATGGTTTCAAGAGGAGAGTTCAGCAGATGACATAGATCCAGCAAGCAGACATGTTATACCATAGAAATGGTATCAAGATAAGAGTTCAGCAGATGACATAGATCCAGCAAGCAGAGATGCTATACCATAGAAATAGTTTCAAGATGAGAGTTCAGCAGATGACATAGATCCAGCAAGCAGAGATGTTGTACCATAGAAATGGTTTCAAGAGGAGAGTTCAGCAGATGACATAGATCCAGCAAGCAGAGATGTTATACCATAGGAATGGTTTCAAGATGAGTGTTCAGCAGACGACATAGATCCAGCAAGCAGAGATGTTATACCATAGAAATGGTATCAAGATGAGAGTTCAGCAGACGACATAGATCCTGCAAGCAGAGATGTTATACCATAGAAATGGTGTCAAGATGAGAGTTCAGCAGATGACATGGATCCAGTAAGCAGAGATGTTACACCATAGAAATGGTTTCAAGATGAGAGTTCAACAGATGACATAGATCCAGCAAGCAGAGATGTTATACCATAGAAATGGTTTCAAGATGAGAGTTCAGCAGATGACATGGATCCAGCAAGCAGAGATGTTATACCATAGAAATGGTTTCAAGATGACAGTTCAGCAGATGACATAGATCCAGCAAGCAGAGATGTTATACCATAGAAATGGTTTCAAGATGAGAGTTCAGCAGATGACATGGATTCAGCAAGCAGAGATGAAATACCATAGAAATGATTTCAAGAGGAGAGTTCAGCAGATGACATAGATCCAGAAAGCAGAGATGTTATACCATAGAAATGGTTTCAAGATGAGAGTTCAACAGATGACATAGATCCAGCAAGCAGAGATGTTATACCATAGAAATAGTTTCAAGATGAGAGTTCAGCAGATGACATGGATTCAGCAAGCAGAGATGTTATACCATAGAAATGGTTTCAAGATGAGAGTTCAGCAGATGACATAGATCCAGCAAGCAGAGATGTTATACCATAGAAATGGTTTCAAGATGAGAGTTCAGCAGATGACATGGATCCAGCAAGCAGAGATGTTATACCATAGAAATGGTTTCATGATGAGAGCTCAGCAGATGACATGGATTCAGCAAGCAGAGATGTTATACCATTGAAATGGTTTCAAGATGAGAGTTCAGCAGATGACATAGATCCAGCAAGCAGAGATGTTATACCATAGAAATGGTTTCAAGATGAGAGTTCAGCAGATGACATAGATCCAGCAAACAGAGATGTTATACCATAGAAATGGATTCAAGATGAGTGTTCAGCAGATGACATAGATCCAGCAAGCAGAGATGTTATACCATAGAAATGGTTTCTAGATGAGAGTTTAGCAGATGACATAGATCCAGCAAGCAGAGATGTTATACCATAGAAATGGTTTCAAGATGAGAGTTCAGCAGATGACATAGATCACAGCAAGCAGAGATGTTATACCATAGAAATGGTTTCAAGATGAGAGTTCAGCAGATGACATAGGTCCAGCAAGCAGAGATGTTATACCATAGAAATGGTTTCAAGATGAGAGTTCAGCAGATGACATAGATCCAGCAAGCAGAGATGTTATACCATAGAAATGGTTTCAAGACGAGAATTCAGAAGATGACATAGATCCAGAAAGCAGAGATGTTATACCATAGAAATGGTTTCAAGATGAGAGTTCAGCAGATGACATAGATCCAGCAAGCAGAGATGTTATACCATAGAAATGGTTTCAAGACGAGAATTCAGAAGATGACATAGATCCAGCAAGCAGAGATGTTATACCATAGAAATGGTTTCAAGATGAGAGTTCAGCAGATGACATAGATCCAGCAAGCAGAGATGTTATACCATAGACATGGTTTCAAGATGAGAGTTCAGCAGATGACATAGATCCAGCAAGCAGAGATGTTATACCATAGAAATGGTTTCAAGAAGAGAATTCAGAAGATGACATAGATCCAGCAAGCAGAGATGTTATACCATAGAAATGGTTTCAACATGAGAGTTCAGCAGATGACATAGATCCAGCAAGCAGAGATGTTATACCATAGAAATGGTTTCAAGATGAGAGTTCAGCAGATGACATAGATCCAGCAAGCAGAGATGTTATACCATAGAAATGGTTTCAAGAGGAGAGTTCAGCAGATGACATAGATCCAGCAAGCAGAGATGTTATACCATAGTAATGGTTTCAAGATGAGAGTTCAGCAGATGACATAGATCCAGCAAGCAGAGATGTTATACCTGTGTGAAGATAGAAGAGCTGGATGGACGTTAGTCGGTTGCCATTGAAATGACTGTCAGACACTAGTCAAACAGGACATTTTGCCGAAGAGGACACGTGCGTGCACCCCACACTATATTAGATTGTAAGCTCCTAGGACAGGGTGTACATTATTCTGCATGCCCTCAGGAGCAGTCTGTATACTGTATATTAGATTGTAAGCTCCTAGGACAGGGTGTGCATTATTCTGCACGCCCTTAGGAGCAGCCTGTGTATGATATATTAGATTGTAAGCTCCTAGGACAGGGTGTGCATTATTCTGCATGCCCTCAGGAGCAGTCTGTATATTGTATATTAGGCTGTAGGCTCCTAGTACAGGGTGTGCATTATTCTGCATGCCCTCAGGAGCAGTCTGTATATTGTATATTAGATTGTAAGCTCCTAGGACAGGGTGTACATTATTCTGCATGCCCTCAGGAGCAGCCTGTATATTGTATATTAGATTGTAAGCTCCTAGGACAGGGTGTGCATTATTCTGCATGCCCTCAGGAGCAGTCTGTATATTGTATATTAGATTGTAAGCTCCTAGGACAGGGTGTACATTATTCTGCATGCCCTCAGGAGCAGCCTGTATATTAGATTGTAAGCTCCTCTTGAGCAGGGTGTATTTGTCTTTTCCTTTGCCTGAGCTTATAATACATGTAGATATACAGCAATATGCAGCAGGACAGACGTGATCCAGGGAAATATCCGATCGCCACCACTGGGGTCAGGAAGGAATTTTTTTCCCCTCTGAGGCAGAGCTCTCCGGGGGGTTTCTTCGCCTTCCTCTGGATCTCTGGTTCCAGTGGCTCTCAGTGGGTCCTCAATGACCACATCCAGTTCTGTGGTCTCTATGGAGCCTGACCTGAGAGTCATTGTGATCAGGGTTTAATTTCTTAAAGGGCCAGTAATATTTTTATTACAATGTTGCTTATTGCTATTCCAATAATAAATAAAAAGAAAGAAAATAAAAGTGTCATGTGAGTTTTTTTGTCTTGACTTTTTGTGTTTACACCGTTACAATGATGGAAGTGACCATTACTACCCTCAATATTCCTGAAGTAGAACCAGGAATTATGGGGGCGCCATTTACAGACGGCAGACCACGTCTATCTCCACCCATTGTGGTATCATAATGTCAGCTCCTGTCCCAAGTTACATTACAAGTGTTATGGGGGTCGATCTCTGTGATGGGGGCAGGGCACTAAAATAGTATATGTCCTACACAACAAACTACCTGATCGAAGACTGAAGAGCGGACACAGAGCCGCCGAATACAAGAGACACAAGCAGAGTCTGACTGTGGTGCCAAGTGGCCCCCCACTATCCAACTCCAGGGCCCCACGTTTCAGCTTCATGCAAATATGATGTTATTCTCAATTACAAATATATGTAACAATGAACGGGGTAGACTGGTAAATGAATAAGATTCTGCCTTTGTCTGTACATAGTGAGTCAAGTATATTGTGCCAAGTGCGGCTCATATAAGAGGGTGGTGGACACTCTTGCAGGGCCGGCTCCAGGTTTTTCTGGGCCCCGGGCGAAAGAGTCTCAGTGGCCCCTTTAACACATACCACGATTCATGAGGCACAGATACCGCAGAGAAATATATATATATACATATATATATATATATATATATATATATATATATATATATATATATAGTACAATGCCAAAGATTTCACTTCTTGCGTTACATGAGCGATATCTATTGTAAATTCCACAATAGCTCAGAAACTGGCGAATCGCTCCCTACAGAATACTGGGCCCCATAAAATGCTCCATACAGGATACTGGCCCCATATAACGCTACACACAGAATACTGACCCCCATATAACGCTCCATGCAGGCTGTTCCCACCACATAATGCCTCATGCAGGCTGTTCCCCCTACATAATGCCCCACGCAGGCTGTTCCCCCCTTATAATGCCCCATGCAGGCTGTTCCCCCCTTATAATGCCCCATGCAGGATGTCACCCACCCTTATATTGCCCCATGCAGGATGTCACCCACCCTTACAATGCCCCATGCAGGATGTTACCCCCCTTATAATGCCCCATGAAGGATGTCGCCCCCCTTATAATGCCCCATGCATTATGTCACCCCCCCTTATAATGCCCCATGCATGATGTCACACCCCCGCCCCTTACAATGCCCCATGCAGGATGTCACACACACCCTCCCTTATAATGCCTCATGCAATATGTCACTCCCCCCCTTATAATGCCCCATGCAGGATGTCACTCCCCCCCCTTATAATGCCCCATGTAGGATGTCACTCCCCCCCTTTAATGCCCCATGCAGGATGTCACCCCCCCTCCCTTATAATGCCCCATGCAGGATGTCACCCCCCCTCCCTTATAATGCCCCATGCAGTATGTCACTCCCCCCCTTTTAATGCCCCATGCAGGATGTCACCCCCCTTATAATGCCCCATGCATTATGTCACCCCCCCTTATAATGCCCCATGCATGATGTCACACCCCCACCCCTTATAATGCCCCATGCAGGATGTCACTCCCCCCTCCCTTATAATGCCCCATGCAGTATGTCACACCCCCTTACAATGCCCCATGCAGGATGTCACACCCCCTTATAATGCCCCATGCAGGATGTCACCTCTCCCCCCATATAATGCCCCATGCAGGATGTCACTCCCCCCTTTATAATGCCCCATGCAGGATGTCACCCCCCCTTATAATGCCCCATGCAGGATGTCACCCCCCTTATAATGCCCCATGCATTATGTCACCCCCCCTTATAATGCCCCATGCATGATGTCACACCCCCACCCCTTATAATGCCCCATGCAGGATGTCACTCCCCCCTCCCTTATAATGCCCCATGCAGTATGTCACACCCCCTTATAATGCCCCATGCAGGATGTCACCTCTCCCCCCCATATAATGCCCCATGCAGGATGTCACTCCCCCCTTTATAATGCCCCATGCAGGATGTCACCCCCCCTTATAATGCCCCATGCACGATGTCACCCCCCTTATAATGCCCCATGCAGGATGTCACACCCCCTTATAATGCCCCATGCAGGATGTCACCTCTCCCCCCCATATAATGCCCCATGCAGGATGTCACTCCCCCCCCTTATAATGCCCCATGCAGGATGTCACCCCCCCTTATAATGCCCCATGCAGGATGTCACCTCTCCCCCCATATAATGCCCCATGCAGGATGTCACTCCCCCCCATATAATGCCCCATGCAGGATGTCACACACACCCTCCCTTATAATGCCCCAAGCAGGATGTCACTCCCCCCCCTTATAATGCCCCATGCAGGATGTCACCCCCCCTTATAATGCCCCATGCAGTATGTCACTCCCCCCTTTTAATGTCCCATGCAGAATATCACACCCCTCTCCCTTATAATGCACCATGCCTCCATACATTAAAAAAAAAATCAAATACTCACCTCACTTCTCACCTGCTGCCGCTGCTCCAGACCCCTCACCCGCGTCGCCGGCGTCTTTCTGCTCTGCGCTGTGACGGCTCAGGAGAGAGCACGGTGGAAAGCGGTCACCACGTCCTCTGACCTGAGACATCACAGTCAGAGGACGCAGAAGAGACGGGAGCTGCTGCAGAGGCCCGGGAAGAGGTAAGTATTGTGCCGCCGGCTGCTGCGGCCCTGAGCAAGCTAGGGGGAGCGGGCGCTGACACAGCTCTCCTCCGCTCACGGGTCCCATAGCGCAGCGGGGTGCCCGACAGCGAGTGGCCCCCCCGCCCGCTCATGGGCCCGGCACTTGCCGGGTTGCGCCAGGTGCTGACGCCGACCCTGTACTCTTGCACAAGGGCCTACTGGAGGATTCTCCTGTTCTCCTGTGGGCCAGTCCAAGCCTGACTGTGCTATACATAATAAGGCTACATTCCTGCATTGAGCATGTCCTATTCTGATCCTCAAAATCAGATCACAACTGGACGTTCTCTGACCCTCACAGATCTCATTCTCAGATCCGTGATTTTCATGGATGTGTGAATGGACCTATAAAACTGTACGAGTCCGTGGACCATCCGATAAAAAAATCTGGCAGCACACGGACATTTCACACAAATGTGAGAATGCAGCCTAAGAGATTTTACAGATAACATTATCACTCCAAGTCACACAGTGCAGATACAGAATAATATCTACATCCAGGCACTTACCGCTGACGTCTCATCTGATCAGAGCCGGTTTCTGCTGCTTCTTCTCCGTCTGGTCAGACCTTCATGTCGACATCTCCCAGCCACGACTCGTCTGGTCACCATGATCCTCCAGCCTAGAAAATAACAAGGTCACATATATTGTATATATACACGTGTTTCCCCCACACTGCGCCCCTGAATACAGATATGTACCCCCCCCCCAATTAATATACTATTAGCCACTTATAGAAAATACACTGAATGTACCGGCACATATTAATCCAAATATTTAGACCCACAATTTGTCAGGTCCATAAATAGTGTTGTGCTGGTTATACGGACCCATGTAGAATGGCAGACCATTCAGAAAATTATATTATACAAGAAGAGAACATCCGAATAACAAGTCAAACGGAAACTAGATTGAATCAGCATAAAAAACCTTTATTATGAAGTAGAAGGGTTAGGTGGCACTACATGCACCAGCATGACCGTACCAAGATGCCAAGTAAACAATCATTAGTAATGCACAGAAATATAAAAATTCATTTGTTCCTCAAATGGGACCAGCAGCAGCAAAGGGAAACATATAATGGAATAAAACGAGCATAGTTCCATAAAGATTACCTATGTAGCAAGAGCCTCATCAAATGCTTAAATGATGACAGATTATAGCCTATATACAATTCTCATATAGGACATAAAGAGACAGGAGTAAATACTCACTCAACGGGTGTACACCTCAAATTATGTACGCATATGTGTAATATTAAATAATTACCATAGAAGTGTACAACTCCTATGAGGATCTAAATGATAGTCCCTAAGCGTTAATAGCTAACACATAATCACAATCTGTCATAGATCAAAGAAGAGAGAGGCAAATATTATTTACCAGCATTACCGGTCCAAGTAAGCAGGAGGCACCATGTGGTACAGCCCCGACGCGCGTTTCGGACACTCGTCCTTCGTCAGGGGGTCTTAGGGACTATCATTTAGATCCTCATAGGAGTTGTACACTTCTATGGTAATTATTTAATATTACACATATGCGTACATAATTTGAGGTGTACACCCGTTGAGTGAGTATTTACTCCTGTCTCTTTATGTCCTATATGAGAATTGTATATAGGCTATAATCTGTCATCATTTAAGCATTTGATGAGGCTCTTGCTACATAGGTAATCTTTATGGAACTATGTTCGTTTTATTCCATTATATGTTTCCCTTTGCTGCTGCTGGTCCCATTTGAGGAACAAATGAATTTTTATATTTATGTGCATTACTAATGATTGTTTACTTGGCATCTTGGTACGGTCATGCTGGTGCATGTAGTGCCACCTAACCCTTCTACTTCATAATAAAGGTTTTTTATGCTGATTCAATCTAGTTTCCGTTTGACCTTTTATTCGGATGTTCTCTTGTTGTATATTGGCCATTTAGTAATCAAAATATAAAGTGATAAGCATCACTGTGTCCTCCATTAACTATAATCTCCACAGGCCAGTAGAATAAATTATTCAGTCTCTGTGACTCTCCCCAATTAACTGTAAGGCTATGTGCACATGGAAAATATACCAGGTTTTACAGTACAAGCAAAGTGAAACCCCCATCGCTGCTCTCTCCCAGCACCCCCATCATTGCTCTCTCCCAGTACCCCAGTCATTACTCTTTCCAAGCACCTCCATCATTGCTCTCTCCCAGCACCCCCATTATTGCTCTCTCCCAGTACCCCATCATTGCTCTCTCCCAGCACTGCACCCCCATCATTGCTCTCTCCCAGCAACCCCCGTCATTGCTCTCCCCAGCACCATCATTGCTCTCCCCATCCCCACCATTCTCACCATCTCCATTATTGCTCTCCCCATCCCCACCATCCCCATCATTGCTCTCCCCTTCTCCACCATCCTCATCATTGCTCTTCCCATCTCCACCATCCCCATCATTGCTTTCCCCGTCCCCATCATTGCTCTGCCCATCCCCACTGTCCCCATCATTGCTCTGCCCATCATTTCTCTCCCCATCATTGCTTTGCCAATCACTGCTCTGCCCATCACTGCTCTGTCCATCATTGCTCTCCCATCATTGCTCTCTCCCAGCACCCCCATCATTGCTTTCCCCCAGCACACCCATCACTGCTCTCTCCCAGTACCCCCGTCATTGCTCTTTCCGAGTACCTCCATCATTGCTCTCTCCCAGCACCCCCATCATTGCTCTCTCCCAGCACCCCCATCACTACTCTCCCCAAATTATAATTTTTTAGGCCAAGCACTGAACTCATTGCTCTTTCCAAGCACCCCATCATTGCTTTTTCCCAACACCCCCATCATTGCTCTCTCATAGCACCCCATCATTGCTCTCTCTCAGCACCCCATCATTGCTCTCTCCCAGCACCCCCATCATTGCTCTTTCCCAGCACCCCCATCATTGTTCTCTCCCAGCACCCCCATCATTGTTCTCTCCCAGCCCCCCATCATTGCTCTCTCTCAGCACCCCCATCATTGCTCTCTCTCAGCACCCCCATCATTGCTCTCTCCCAGTACCTCATCATTGCTCTCTCCCAGCACTGCACCCCATCATTGCTCTCTCCCAGCAACCCCCATCATTGCTCTCCCCATCCCCACCATTCTCACCATCTCCATTATTGCTCTCCCCATCCCACCATCCCCATCATTGCTCTCCCCTTCTCCACCATCCTCATCATTGCTCTCCCCATCCCCACCATACTCATCATTGCTCTCCCCATCCCCACCATCCTCATCATTGCTCTCCCCATCCCCACCATCCCAATCATTGCTCTCCCCATCCCCACCATACTCATCATTGCTCTCCCCATCCCCACCATACTCATCATTGCTCTCCCCATCCCCACCATCCTCATCATTGCTCTCCCCATCCCCACCATCCCAATCATTGCTTTCCCCGTCCCCATCATTGCTCTGCCCATCCCCACTGTCCCCATCATTGCTCTGCCCATCATTTCTCTCCCCATCATTGCTTTGCCAATCACTGCTCTGCCCATCATTGCTCTCCCATCATTGCTCTGCCCATCACTGCTCTGCCCATCACTGCTCTGCCCATCACTTCTCTGCCCATCATTGCTCTCTCCGAGCACCCCCATCACTACTCTCCCCAAGTACCCCATCCCCACTGTCCCCATCATTGCTCTGCCCATCATTTCTCTCCCCATCATTGCTTTGCCGATCACTGCTCTGCCCATCATTGCTCTCCCATCATTGCTCTCCCCATCATTGCTCTCCCATCATTGCTCTGCCCATCATTGCTCTCCCATCATTGCTCTGCCCATCACTGCTCTGCCCATCATTGCTCTGCCCATCATTGCTCTCCCCCCACCTCCCCTCATTCTCCTATTCCTCTCCCCAGTGTATCAGTACAAAAAAAAACAAAACAAAAAACACAACTTACCTCTCAGCACGCTCCTGCAGCATCCTCCTTGTTGCTGGTAACTTCCTCCCTTACACAGGCCCGCGCTGCTTGATGACATCATCAAGCTGTACGAGCCTGTGTCAGGGAGGAAGCGCCGGGCAGGAAGCAGAGGACGGATCCCTCAGCTCCACTGCAATTTTCCTTCTGTCAGCAGCGGAGCTGGAGGGATCGCTCGCTGCCCGCCGCACATGAGAGGGCAATCTGGCCATGGGCCCCCCAGAGCTTGGGGCTCCGAGAAGCAGGCCAGATTGCCCTCAATATTAACTGCCCGGTAAGAGCCCCCCTGCACCCCTGCACAGCCAGGCCCCAGTGCAGCTGCAACGGCTGCACCAGCGGTAGGTCCGCCCCTGTCTCTGAACTAATCAACTGATATCTCCCACCACGTAATCTCTGGTCCTTCAAAGACCTCCTTCTCTCCTCCACAATCGTACGTTCGTCATCCAATCGCCTGCAAGACTTCTCCCGAGTATTCCCCATCCTGTAGAATTCTGTGGCCCAACACATCCGATTATCCCCTCATTTGGAACTTTCAAGCAGAACTTGAAAATCCATGTCTTCAGAACATCTGACAGCCTGCAATGACCCCACTGCCACCTTACCAACAGCAGAGCTGTTGCACCCCCCAAAACTACTATCCTTCCCCATTATCCTGTAGAATGTAAGGCCGCAATGGTAGGGTCCTCTCCCCTTTGTACTTGTCCGTCACTATTAGTTTGTTCATTGCAATTTCTATTTGTGTTTGTATGTAACTCCTCCTCATGTACAGCACCATAGAATCAATGGTGCTCTAAAAATAAATAATAACAATAATCCCCCACATGATGTTCCCCCCAGTCTTCACCCCTGCCCTCCATGCCGGTGTGCACACTGCAGGAAGCTGCAGCAGTAGTTGGCACAGTGTTTCATCGTCAGCATCATCAGAGATGGGCTGCAGTTGTCTGCTGACCGTTTACACTACCCATCCCACATACTCATCCTCCAACAAAACAAGTGGTTGGGCATCAGTGCACTCAATCTCTTCCAATTGTTGGCCAGGGCCAGATGGATGGCCCACGGAAACACAGCCAGCAGTCATCAAAAAGCAGGAGATACCGCTGCATGACTTGGGGCTCAGACTGCTGGCCAGGGGGTGAGGTGGAAGACAGATGCCCATGAGCCGCAGGTGCCAAATCTGCGCTTTCAGCAGGGGATTAGGTGGAAGACAAAGCAATGGGACTGAAGGCACTCTCAGCCAACCAACCTAAAACCACTTCTACTTGTTCTGGTCTCACCATTCATCCAACGATACTCGGGCCTACGAAATTACACAGAGCATCCTGTCGCCTACTTGCAGCAAAGGAAGGCGTTTCATTTGGGCACGTGTAGCACCCTGAGGATTCGGCTGCTACAGGGGTATTGCACCTCAACCCAGAGGTGTGATATTCCACTCCCGGGTAAGGATGGAGTGTGGAACTGAGCTAGTAGGCTGCATGCACTACACACATCCCATTTCCGGGGAACAGACCGATGGTACTCCCACTAGAGAAATGTGCAGGTACGACAGTGTCTGTTCCTGGCTGGAGTGGGAGGGGGGTGGAACATCCCAGTAGTGTAGGGGCAGATAGGGGGAGCAGCCTGGGTAAAGTTAGGAGCTCATTGGGTGCTGGTCACCTGAGCTCACACATAGAGGGAGTATTTAAGGTGGGCACCATCTTAGATCAGGGTCAGTCAGTTGTCAGTCTGTGAGACGTCAGTCGGTTGTCAGTCAGCCAGTCAGACAGTCTGTCTGAGAACCTGAGAAGCAGAGCAGAGGAGAAGAGAGAGAGACCCAGAGGCGCAGAGGGGACCCCAAGAGCCCATAAGAGAGCTAATAGGGTGAAGGGTCGGCAACAGGGTACCGGATCCTAAGCTGGCAGAGGCTACAGCACACCTTAGCCAGGAACCGGAGGTCGTGGGCAGGATCTGCCACGATCACCCACTAAATCCACCCGGAAGGCAGACCAAGAATAGGGTCAGGGAGCCCAGAGGAGGCTTGACCAACAAGAGGCCCGAGGGAGCCGGACTTAGGTGGATCCCTGGTGGGAACGGCCAGAAGAAGGGAGAGACAGAAAGGAGCTCAGGACCACACTCCGGAGTTGCCTGGGAGTTGACCGAGTCCAGGACCTGGTGGACGCAGCACGGCTTGGGTGGTCACTGCTGTACACAGTGACCCGAGCAACAGCAGTAAGTAAAACCCTGGAACTGCATTTTATGCCTCTGAGTCTCCTTGCTGCACCTTCACAACCACCATCCTCCACGGCTGACCCCCTGAGGCTATACCCCTCCCGTTGGGGGTTATACTACCTAAGCTGCACTCACATCATCAGCCTCAGTGGACCCTGCTGCAGCGGCGGCCGTATTGACCGCAAATCAACGGGTGGCGTAGTCGACACAAAAGAACATCTAGTAACATCATAAGGACTGCCACACACTGAGCTTGACACCCTGGGCACGGACCGGGTCACAGCCACTCGGAGACTACAACCCCCATCTGATCCGGCTCCGGGTATCCCCAACAACACTGGCCCAGGGGGCGCGTCACACGTAGCCGACACAGATCGACCACGGCCTTTCTCTCCCCGCAGCAGCTACATTCACCACCACCAGCAAAACTGACACATCTATTCGATGCTCTCCGCTTTGTTTTCAACCCAAAAAATTGCAGAGTATTACACGGCCTGTATTCAGAGAGAGAGTGGCTCGCAGAGTATTACACGTGCTGTATTCAGAGAGAGAGTGGCTCGCAGATTATTACACTGCCTGTTTTCAGAGTACCCCCTAAAAAAAACAAAAAAAAATACAGTTTTGGCTACCTACACCTCCTCCACTTTTCCCACCTCCACCGCCACCTCCATCTCCTCCTCCTCCTCAACCTCCTGCTTCACTTGGACCTCTGCCTCCTGGTTCAAGATTATAATTGTTTCTTTTTTTTTTATTATGTTATTTTAAGTCATTTTTCTATCAACCTTTGTTTTCGGGGCAATTGTCCTGCACGTACCCCCATTTGGCTTCCTTTTGCAGCCCCTTAGCCCTTACTATGAACATTTTACAGCCCTTTTTTAAGCACCGAAGTTAGGGTCCCTATTGACTTCTATTGGGTTCGGGGTCAAGTTCGGTCCAAAACCAAACTTTTAACTGTAGCTTGGTAGAATCTGCTGAACGTGAACATCCATGGATCCACCCATCCCTATCAGTAACACATCATTGTCTGCACATAGACGGTCATCTTTCTTGACAGCGCATCTCTTGTTTACAGGGCGATATAATTCTGAGAATGATTCTTTTTAAGCTTAAAGAGGTGGTCCGCTACATTCTATAATGCCCCCTTCCATCCAGTATCGCTCCAAAGTCAAGCGCGCACTTTCCCTCTCTCCTCTGCTTTCATCGGCCGCAAGCGATCTCTGGATTTTGGGATGTTCACGATTACAGAAATTGTCCTGCCCCCAGCTATAGAGCGAGGGGCTGGTGGAAGGGAGCTGCAGACCCCACAATCACTAGAGGATAGAAACTTTCACCGCACACTCAGGAGATCCAATGCAAAAGGTTTAATGATATTTAGAAAAACCTGCAAGTGGCGACAAAAAACAGCTCTTTTGTTTAGAGGCGACTTTTACGTTTCGGTCCGCTCCTGGGCCTCGCTCACATAGTCGCTCTGAGTAAGGCTGTGATGGTCCAAACCATATGAGAGAGATCCCAGTGGGGATGCATATTCAGTGGAGTCCTTATGGGGAATGGCATTAAGGGCGCTCCTGCACTTCCTGTGTGAAGGCCTTTTGGGATGTGACGTGCGGTGAAACGCCGTTCACAACCCAGTCAGTCGTGGCGGGGGGTTTAGTGCGTGCGACTGGGTCATGCCTAGGTGAATCCAAGAAATCCGGAAGTTGAGGTGACGTCAGCCGAGGTCACGTGATGTGGACTGAGCAAGACGGGATAGCGCCACCCACAGGCACATCTGGCAACATAAGGTATTTCCAAAAATAGGTAGTTAAAAGGTGTAAATGGATGGGGGCATTTTACAATGTAGCGGACCACCTCTTTACACTTGTTCATTGGGTCATTGGCTGCAGTTTACACTGCACAGTTATTGGGAAACATAAGAGTATGTGATGAATGATTAGTGCCGGTCGTCATGGTTACTGTCTGTGACAATAAACCATAGGGAGCAGCGAGCATGGGGAATGGCATAGAATGGATGATAGCTGACAATGATGTTACTATGGTAATAAACTGGGGTGGATGGTATGGATGATTACTGCAATCATTACACTGCTTATAATCTGGAGGGGAGATGATGGATGATTCCTGTAATATTTACTGTAATGACGTATGTGCTTTATTCACAGCGGCCTGTTGATATATATTTATGTAACGTATATAGTCTTTTAATTGCTAGATGAATGCAGAGGAGAGGGAAAGCGCGTGGTGGATGCTGGGCTGTGACAGGAGGTGGCGCCACTGGGTCACGCCGGCATGAATCTGGAATGTGACATGACCTCAGCGGGGTCAGAGCCGGCTGTAGCCGGGGTCAGAGACGCCCAATGAGCCGTCAGCGATAGCGCCCCTCACAGACCCTTATAACAACCAAAGGGAATTACAAAAAAACTTTTTTTCCAAATTGAAATGGATGGGGGCATTATTGATTGCAGAGGACGACCTCTTTAATAAACCGTCCTGTTACTTAGTAACAATTCTTTATAAAGGGACAGTGAACACTTCTGACTAATTGTAACTTATAATTTGTAGAGTCCTGTAAATGAAGAGGTTCCTGCACACGGCCCCCGCTCAGCAGACAGCAGGCGGGTTACTCACTAGCACCTTTAGGAAGGCAGCTTTTTTTTAAGAAAAATAAAAGTAGCATGCCAAAAATGTATATAGAAATCCATGTAGCAACCTTATGGCAGCTTTACATTCTAGTTGTAATTCCTGCTTATCTCGTCTTTTGGTTTTTATTTTGATTTGATTTGACGACTTTTCTCTTTTCTACAACTACAAATCTGTCGGCTTTCTAATATCGGCTCGTGGACCTGTTGGTTCAACCACATTCACCATCTCCTATTACTACATCAGGATAATCACAGTCCAACGTTGTATTAAAATAATTTAATGTCGTCAAACAATAATGAGAATTGTATGAACAGGATGTGGAGAGGAGAGTTTCAGAATCGGGTGGATTCAGTCCTCTCTTCCTAGACTTAGACCCGGCGATATAACACAAGAAGCAGAATCATTAGAGCTGCGTCACTTACACCGCAGACAGGACGTGCGAGATTCCAATAAACATTTAAAGCTGCTTAGATTAAAAAGCTTATTCCAAAAATCGTCATTTATTCCCTTTGGGACTGTAGGGAATAGTCGGGGCTGTAATCTGACAGTCTTATAGACAATGAATAAACCTGTGGTCTAGTATGTACACCTCCACTCCATTCACTACAGGGCTATGCAGAGCCTGGTTCCTGGGATCTAGGGACCCATTGTCTGGATTGCTAAGGGGGCCAGTGGTTGGACCCCAAACGATTAGTAAGTTTTATTATTAATATGGGACAACTTAGAATTTTGGGAAAAACCCTTTAGTGTTGTAACAGTCAAGGCTGTATGTATATATATATATGGATTAGAATGTGTATAAGTGGATTACATGAAGTGATAACATTCTATAATTATATATATATATATATATATATATATATATATATATATATATATATATATGTATATATATATACAGTACAGACCAAAGGTTTGGACACACCTTCTCATTTAAAGATTTTTCTGTATTTTCATAACTATGAAAATTGTACATTCACACTGAAGGCATCAAAACTATGAATTACCACATGTGGAATTATATACTTAACAAAAAAGTGTGAAACAACTGAAAATATGTCTTATATTCTAGGTTCTTTACAGTAGCCACCTTTTGCTTTGATGACTGCTTTGCACACTCTTGGCATTCTCTTGATGAGCTTCAAGAGGTAGTCACCGGAAATGGTCTTCCAACAATCTTGAAGGAGTTGCCAGAGATGCTTAGCACTTGTTGGCCCTTTTGCCTTCACTCTGCGGTCCAGCTCACCCCAAACCATCTCGATTGGGTTCAGGTCTGGTGACTGTGGAGGCCAGGTCATCTGGCGTAGCCCCCCATCACTCTCCTTCTTGGTCAAATAGCCCTTACACAGCCTGGAGGTGTTGGGGTCATTGTCCTGTTGAAAAATAAATGATGGTCCAACTAAACGCAAACCGGATGGAAAAGCATGCCGCTGCAAGATGCTGTGGTAGCCATGCTGGTTCAGTATGCCTTCAATTTTGAATAAATCCCCAACAGTGTCACCAGCAAAGCCCCCCCACACCATCACACCTCCTCCTCCATGCTTCACGGTGGGAACCAGGCATGTAGAGTCCATCCGTTCACCTTTTCTGCATCGCACAAAGACACGGTGGTTGGAACCAAGGATCTCAAATTTGGACTCATCAGACCAAAGCACAGATTTCCACTGGTCTAATGTCCATTCCTTGTGTTCTTTAGCCCAAACAAGTCACTTCTGCTTGTTGCCTGTCCTTAGCAGTGGTTTCCTAGCAGCTATTCTACCATGAAGGCCTGCTGCACAAAGTCTCCTCTTAACAGTTGTTGTAGAGATGTGTCTGCTGCTAGAACTCTGTGTGGCATTGACCTGGTCTCTAATCTGAGCTGCTGTTAACCTGCGATTTCTGAGGCTGATGACTCGGATAAACTTATCCTCAGAAGCAGAGGTGACTCTTGGTCTTCCTTTCCTGTGGCGGTCCTCATGTGAGCCAGTTTCTTTGTAGCGCTTGATGGTTTTTGCAACTGCACTTGGGGACACTTTCAAAGTTTTCCCAATCTTTCGGACTGACTGACCTTCATTTCTTAAAGTAATGATGGCCGCTCGTTTTTCTTTACTTATCTGCTTTTTTCTTGCCATAATACAAATTCTAACAGTCTATTCAGTAGGACTATCAGCTGTGTATCCACCAGACTTCTGCACAACACAACTGATGGTCCCAACCCCATTTATAAGGCAAGAAATCCCACTTATTAAACCTGACAGGGCACACCTGTGAAGTGAAGACCATTTCCGGTGACTACCTCTTGAAGCTCATCAAGAGAATGCCAAGAGTGTACAAAGCAGTCATCAAAGCAAAAGGTGGCTACTTTGAAGACCCTAGAATATAAGACATATTTTCAGTTGTTTCACACTTTTTTGTTAAGTATATAATTCCACATGTGGTAATTCATAGTTTTGATGCCTTCAGTGTGAATGTACAATTTTCATAGTCATGAAAATACAGAAATATCTTTAAATGAGAAGGTGTATCCAAACTTTTGGTCTGTACTGTATATATATATATATATATATATATGGATTAGAATGTATAAAAGTGGATTACATGAAGTGATAACATTCTATAATATATATATATATATTTATACAGTATATACACATATATATATATAATTAAATCCTCTTATATTTACTAATTGAAATACTTTTCCACAATTAGACTTCAGAAGCAGAAGCCGTTGTATCATTTCACTTTCTATTGTTTTTCTCTTTATGACTCTTTACATTCTTATCTGCATTTATCTATCAGTAAATTACAGCTGGAGATGATTTATTGCCATTCATGTGATACAAATTAGGCAATGTCTGGAATCACACTAATGGTTGGACTAGGACGGCCATTATATTAGTGGTTTGCAGGTTCTGAGCCTATAACTCAGATACAACCAGGGGGGAGTAAGGGATTTCCAGGAGGGCCGCAGGCAGAACACTTGTATTTTATATAATATATGATAAACTGTTCTCCGCTGTTTCAGCACAGTAATAGCCGGGTATTATAGAAAGCCGACTGCTGACTGACATACAAGGTGACATCAATGGTCTCAAGGATTGAAAGTTGATCGTTCCATTCTCAGGGGGTCTTGTGTGTAAGGATATGTTCACACATCATGTTTTTTTCTGCAGCAAAACCTGATCTCTTGCCAGATGTTTGTTCAGGATTTTTCTTGCTGTTTTGCTTATTTTTTTGGTGCATTTTTGCTGCGTTTTTTTCAGTGAAAAAAAGATAAAAATTTCTGGTTTTGGCGCAAAAAAAACGCTGAAAAAAACATTGAAAAACCTGACACCTGCATTTTTGGTGCGTTTTTTCAGCGTTTTTTCCACCACCCATTACTTTCAATGGGTAAAAAAAACACTGAAAAAACGCTGAAAGAAGTGACATGCTCTATTTGGCAAAAAAACCCATGATGTGTGCATGAGATTTCTGGAATCTCATAGACTTTGCGGGTACTGCAAAACGCAGCTGAAAATTTGCATAAAAAAACGCATTAAAAAAAACGCTGGAAAAAAAACATGATGTGTGAACATAGCCTAAAGGTTGGTAAACACTTAAAACATAATGCAATGAAGACTGGTCTGATCTTCACAGTCCTCTACTTCTGAGATTTGTATGACTTCATTCACACCTTCACTCAAGTGTAGGTACAAAACAGGGATCCAGGTCTCTAATAAATCCACACCTCATCCACCATGAAACTTCAGCTGCCTTCCGTCCAGCGCCGGACTGGGGTGTCTGGGGCCCACCAGGGACATTGACTACAGGGGCCACCCACCCGAGCCCACCCTTCAGCTATTTGCAGATACCTGTTAGCCGTTATCCCCATTATATTGGCGGCTCCTGCCCATCACTCTGCGCTCACCAGAAATGCCATGTACAATTACTGGAGTTTGCATTAAAGGGTTTTTATTGGTGAAGTTCTCAGCGATGCACAGGTTGGGAAGGGGGTCACTTATTTATTGGTGGAATCCGCACTGTCAGAAGATTGTGGCACTTTGAGTATTTGGTGAGATTTTTACCTCTGTATTTATAAGACAAATCCAGGAGTGGAGCGATCCGAGGTCATGTTTTATGCATTTCTCACCCACTCCTGGTTTTTGTCCTATAAATACAGAGGTGAAAATCTCACCAAATGCCAACTTGCTTTCTCTGGTGAACCTCTGTAACTGCATCTCTGCTGCTGTGTAATAGTCACAGGGCAGGGAGGGGTTAAACATCCAAGTATTTAATATCTATTGGAAATAAAGAGGTTTCCCCTTATTGATATCAGATAAAACAAATGACCAACCACAATCCACTCTACCAAGACCAATATTACCAGATAGAAGGTAGAAATACTACCACACCGTGACCAGATCACATATTACCACCACATAGTGCCCAAATAATGCCACATACAAGGCACAAATACCGCCACACCATGACCAAAGCACATAATACCACCACATAGTGATCAAATGCTACCAGATACAAGGTATAAATACTGACACACCATGAGACCACATATTACCACCACATAGTGACCGAATAATACCACATACAAGGTACAAATATCGTCATGTCATGACCAAAGCACATAATGCCACGACATAGTGACAAATAATACTAAAATAATAAAAATGTAAAAAAGATCTGTACATTGGGTCAGTGTACAGGTTATACAGTGATCACCAGTGACATTATACACAGAAGCTCCATATATAGTGTCAGTGTACAGGTAATGCAATGATCACCAGTGACATTATACACAGGAGCTCTGTATATAGTGTCAGTGTACAGGCAATGCAATGATCACCATTGATATTATACACCGAAGCTCTGTATATAGTGTACAGGTTATACAGTGATCACCAGTGACATTATACACAGAAGCTCCATATATAGTGTCAGTGTACAAGTAATGCAATGATCACCATTGATATTATACACAGGAGCTCTGTATATAGTGTCAGTGTACAGGTTATACAGTGATCACCAGTGATATTATACGCAGGAGCTCTGTATGTAGTGTCAGTGTACAGGTAATGCAATGATCACCATTGATATTATACACAGGAGCTCTGTATATAGTGTCAGTGTGGGTGTATAGGTAATACACATACTCACAAGTCCTTTATCTGTCGCAGACCGATATATCACATCTTCTATGCAGGACTTATCTCTGCAGAAAATAACATAGTTAGCTATAACTGATCACTTCCAGAGCACAATCCACACTTTTCCCAAGACTTCTACACTACATGAAATGACAAAAAAGCAACATAGTGCGGCACTACACAGTAACAGTGCTCCAGCGTCATTCTGTGCCTGCTAATCTGTCAGCAGACATATTGTCTGATGGCAAAGATGTAGCAGAGCTGAAGACAGAAGACCTATGGATTACGTTGGAGTGAGGATTTTTCTTTATTAAAGATGGAGTCCCTAAATGTGTTTTATTTTTAATAAAAAAAAAATTCTCTTTTTTTTTTTCTGTTTACTAGAAATTCATGGTGGCTATGTCTAATTTGGCGTGACACCATGAATTTCGGGCTTAGTACCAGCTGATAATACAAAGCTGGCCTGGCACGTCCACGTCCACGTCCCACCGCAGCGTTCAATTGTCCTTATCCCAGACCTTTGAATGAAAGCGCAAATTCGCAGCCAACGCCCCACAGGCCACAGTCCTAAATTCGCACATTTCACGACTGCTAGCCTTGGAAATGCTGCCTTTTAGGCTGGTGGAGAAGGAATCCTTCGGCAACCTTATGGCGGTGGCCGTCCCTCGGTACTCGGTCCCCAGCCGACACTATTTTGCCCGGTGTGCCATCCCCGCACTACACAAGCACGTGTCCCAAAACATCTGCCGTGCCCTCAACAACGCAGTTACTGGGAGAGTCCACCTGACAACGGACACGTGGACAAGTGCTTGTGGCCAGGGACGGTACATCTCCCTGACGGCACACTGGGTAAACATAGTGGAAGCCGGGACCCAGTCGGACCTTGGGACGGAACACATCCTCCCCACACCGTGGATTGCGGGCCCTATGTCAGTCAGAGTTGCCCCCACAGTGTACAGCTCCTGCACATCATCCTCATCCTCCTCCTCATGTTCAGCCTCCATCTCAGATATCACCACATCAGTTACAAGCTGGAAGCACTGCAGTACTGCCTCCACCAAGCGGCAACAGGCTGTGCTGAAACTCATAAGCTTAGGTGAGAAACCTCACACTGCTTGTGAGTTGTGGACAGCTGTGAAAGAGCAGGCAGATCTGTGGCTGAGACCGCTGAACCTACATCCCGGCATGGTCATGTGTGACAATGGCCGTAAACCGGTGGCGGCTCTGAGGCGAGGCGAGATCACACACGTACCATGCCTGGCTCATGTGCTTAACCTCGTGGTTCAGCGGTTTCTTAAATCGTACCCCGAGTTGCAAGATCTGCTCGTCAAAGTACGCCGCCTGTCAGCTCATTTTCGGAAGTCGGCTACAGCTTCCGCCGCCCTTGCTGTGTTGCAGCAGCGTTTGCAGCTTCCGTCACACCGACTGGTGTGTGATGTCCCCACACGTTGGAACTCTACCCTCCACATGTTGCAAAGGATTTGTGAGCAGAAGAGAGCAGTTGTGGAGTACCAGCTGCAACAAGGCCATCGATATTCAGGTCAGACTCTGCACATAAGACCCCAGGAGTGGACCTGGATGTCTGACATATGTACCATCCTGACAAACTTTGAGGAGTTCACCAAGATGGTAAGTGGCGATGACGCCATCATTAGCGTCAGCATCCCACTTGTCTGTCTTTTGCAATTCTCTCTGCAAAGAATTAAAGAGGAGGCATTGCAGCCAGAGTATGATGAGATGGATCAAGAAGCTGAAATGGGCGATTACACACAGCCCAGCCTCATCTCATCCCAATGTGCATTGGGGGACAATGAGGGGGAGGAGGAGGAGGAGGAGGAAGAACAGGAGCTGATATCATGCGCTGTAGACGGTAGTACCTGTACAACTGCCATACCGTCGGTTCAGCGTGGGTGGCCTGAGGACAGGGGGGAGGAGGAGGAGGAGGAGAGCATGGTCAGTCGTCATCTTGGTGAGGACACGGAAGTCTTGCCCATTACCAGTCTGGCACACATGGCTGACTTTATGTTATGCTGCCTTAACCGTGACCCTCGCGTTGTCAAAATGTTGGGTGACAGTCATTACTAGTTGGTGACACTTTTAGACCCCCGCTACAAGGAGAACTTTCACTCTCTTATTCCTGAGGTGGAGAGGTCTACAAAAATGTGGCAGTACCAGAAGGCCCTTGCTGCAGAACTGTTAAAAAAATTCCCATCTGAACAATCTAGTGGCAGAGGTCACAGTTCGTTGACCAACCAAGGCGTACAGGCGAGAGAGATGAAACTCCAATCCAGCAGAGGCAGGGGAACACTGTCAACATTCTGGGACAGTTTTCTGAGACCCGCCCAGCTTACAGGCCCTGAGGCGCGAGGTACTCTCACAAGGAGTGGAAAGTTTCAAAAGATGGTGAGGGAGTACCTTGCCAACCGTACCAGCATCCTCCGTGATTCCTCTGTGCCTTTTAATTATTGGGTATCCAAGCTGGACACTTGGAATGAACTCGCTCTGTACGCTGTAACGGGTCTGGGAGGTGGAACCTCTGTGCAACTATACAAGGGGGCAGTTCTTGTACGGAAGCGGGTGGCTCCCAGGGAAGACGGGCAGGTAGTCACGGCAAGTGACAGGGACAGTCTCTGGGTAGAGGGGCAGGTAGTCACGGCAAGTGACAGGGACAGTCTCTGGGTAGAAGGGCAGGTAGTCACGGCAAGTGACAGGGACAGTCTCTGGGTAGAAGGGCAGAGGGCTGGTGGCTGGTGAGCGCTCCCAGGTGAGCGGGCGAGAGTCTCTGGACAGGCAGGTGGTCACGGCAAGTGACGGCAGAACCTCCAGGTAGACTAGCAGACAGGTAGCGGGTGGACGCTCCCAGGTGAGCGGGCAAGAGTCTCTGGACAGGCAGGCGGTCACGGCAAGTGACGGCAGAGCCTCCAGGTAGGCTAGCAGGCAGGTAGCAGGTGAGCGCTCCCAGGTGAGCGGGCAAGAGTCTCTGGACAGGCAGGTGGTCACGGCAAGTGATGGCAGAGCCTCCAGGTAGGCTAGCGGGCAGGTAGCAGGTGAGCGCTCCCAGGTGAGCGTGCAGGCTGGTCTATAGACAGACTGACAGGTGTCGGAGAGTTGACCGTCGGACCGCAGGCTTGCAAGCAGGTAAGTGGATATCAGGCAGGTATCAAGTAGGAATCTGGCAGATGACTGGCAGGTAACAGGCAGGAATCAGGCAGGTGAATGGCAGGTCACTGGCAACGGGACCTGAGGGCTGAAGCAGAGTGAAGGCTTTGCAACAACATTGCTCGGGCACCTCCATTTTGGAGGAGGTTCCTTATATATGGAGAGGTCCTCCGGCCATTGGCTGGGGACTCCTTAGGACGGCACGCGCGGCCCCTTTAAGAGAGGGGGAGCGCGCGCGCCCTAAGCACAGAGGCCGGGAAGCAGCGCGCGCTGCCAACAGAGCGGGAGGAAGCCGCCGGGCACGGAGCGGAGAGGTGAGGGGAACGGCGTCCCTGCCCAGTACCCCCCCCTTTAGGCCCCCCCTTTTTTAGGCCAGAGAGAAATTTAGCAAGGATGAGAGGGGCATGGATGTTCTCCCGGGGCTCCCATGTTCTCTCCTCAGGACCAAACCCCTTCCAATCTACCAAAAAAAAGGTCTTTCCTCTTACCCTCTTAGTGGCCAGAATACTCTCTACCTCAAAGACGTCTTCAGCGGAAACCGGAGCAGGAGGAGTACCTGGATAGTTGGAAAAAGAGTTAAAGACAACGGGTTTGAGGAGAGATACGTGGAAGCAGTTGGGAATCCGTAAGGTGGCCGAGAGTTTTAATTTGTAGGCCACTGGATTAATTTGCCTGAGGATTTCGAAAGGACCGATGAAGCGAGGACCTAACTTGTAGGAGGGTATCTTGAGCCGTACATGTTTGGAAGACAGCCAAACCTTGTCTCCCGGACGGAATTGAGGCGGATCCAGACGTCTCTTGTCAGCATAACGCTTCATCCGCTCGGAGGACTGAAGAAGTGCAGACCTGGTACTCTCCCAAATGGTAGAAAACTCGCTGACAAGAGACTGCGCGGCAGGGTTGTCCACAGAGGCGGAGACGGGAAACGGAATCCGGGGGTGCTGGCCATAGACAATAAAGAATGGGGACTTGGAAGAGGATTCGCTCTCGTGGTTATTATAAGAGAACTCGGCCCAAGGAAGGAGGTCCACCCAATCAGAATGGTGGGCATTAACAAAGTGCCGGAGATAGCTGGTAAGGATCTGATTGATCTGCTCCACTTGACCATTGGACTGAAGGTGGTAAGCGGAGGAGAAGTCCAGGGTGACGTCCAGCAGTTTACATGTGGCTCTCCAGAAGCGTGAGGTAAACTGAACCCCTCGATCCGACACGATGTGGAGGGGTTGGCCATGGAGACGGAAGATATGGCGAATAAAGTCCTTAGCCAGCTCAGGTGCAGACAGAAGACCAGACAGGGGAATGAAGTGGGCAATTTTAGAGAAGCGGTCCGCGACCACCCAAATGACAGTACACCCGGCAGAGACAGGAAGATCGGTAATGAAGTCCATAGCGATGTGTTGCCACAGGGCAACAGGTATGGGAAGCGGCAGGAGATGACCAGCTGGTAAGTGTCTGGGAACTTTGTTGCGGCCACAAGATGAACAGGCAGAGACGAAGTCTACCACATCCTTACGCAGGGTAGACCACCAGTAATGCCGGGAAATGAGTAGGAAGGTCTTCTTTTGGCCGGCATGGCCAGCTAGTTTAGAAGAATGACCCCAGCGAAGAACCCTCTCACGGTCTGGAGGCGCCACGAACGTCTTGCCGGGTGGAAGACGAGTCAAATCCAAGGGGGCCACATTCATCACCTTGGAGGGATCGATAATGTGCATAGGCTCCTCCTCTTGGTCGGAGGACAGGAAGGATCGGGACAAGGCAACAGCTTTGACATTTTTGTCCGCCGGGCGGAAATGAAGGATGAAATCGAAGCGGGCAAAGAACAAAGACCACCGGGCCTGATGTGGATTAAGTCTCTGGGCATTTTGGAGATATGCCAGGTTCTTGTGATCCGTATAGATGATCACCGGGTATAGAGCCCCTTCAAGCAGGTAACGCCATTCCTCCAGCGCCAATTTAACGGCAAGCAGTTCTCGGTCTCCTATGGAGTAATTGCGCTCAGAGGAGGAGAAGATTTTAGAGAAAAAGCCGCAGGTTACCATTCTCCCGGAGGAAGACTTCTGGGTGAGCACCGCTCCAGCTCCAGAGGAGGAGGCATCAACCTCCAGGTAGAACTGTTTGTTGCAGTCCGGACGGTGCAGCACAGGGGCAGAGGAGAAGGCTTGTTTCAGGGAAAGGAAGGCCTCCTCAGCTTCGGATGACCATACCTTGGGATTTGCTCCCTTACGGGTGAGCGCAGATATGGGCGCAGTCCTTGACGAGAAGTGAGGAATGAAGAGACGATAGTAATTAGCGAAGCTCAGGAATCGCTGTATCGCCTTCAAGCCCTCCGGACGGGGCCACTTTAGGACAGCAGAGAGCTTCTCGGGATCCATTCGCAAGCCTGTCTGGGAGATAACATAGCCCAGGAAAGGAAGAGAGGTCTGCTCAAAAAGGCACTTCTCGTATTTAGCATAGAGGTGGTTCTGCCTGAGCCTAAGCAGGACCTGACGAACATCCCTCCGGTGTGTGGGAAGATCCGGAGAGAAGACCAAGATGTCGTCCAGGTATACTGTGGCACCCCAGGGGTCTGGTTTCCACAGTAACAGCAATGTTATGCCTGAGAGCAGGTGGGAGGTCTCTTGGTCAGGAATCCTATGCATGCCACACCTCCTGCCCAGTCCTGGGAGGGGAAGGACTTCCCCTATATAAACCTAGGGCTGAGGCAGGGTTAGTGAGTAGAGAAGAAGTAGAGACAGAGAAGAGAAGCAGATATAGGAAAAGAACATCAGGAGCTCTGTGGGCGCAGTGCTACAAAGAGTCAGGGGCTGGCAGCTGCAGAGCTCGCCCTGACTGAGAAGCTATCACCGGACCCGGAGTCCGAGGCTGTGGGGACTAACTCCTATCCAGCAGCAGAAACCGACCGGCAGGGGATTTCAGGTCCTCTGGCCAAGAAACCCGAAGGCACGGTCACACGCGTGGGACCAGCACCGCCGTCGTGGAGCGGACGCAACTAGAAGGCCCCGAGTCACCGGCCATACGGGTGAGCACCACACGGTACACTCAGGGACGTGGGCTACTTATACCCGCCTCTAGCAAGGTAGCCAGAAGAGTACAGTTAGTTTGGGAGGCCTACAACTCCGCCTGGCCAGGGGAGATCCCATCTGCTCAAGGACTGACCAGGCCCCAATCGCTAGCAGTACTCCGGGAGGGTCTATCTTTGTCACCAGTAAAGACCCTGAACTACACCGTACCGTCTCCGAGTGGTTCCTGCTACCCCCATCATCCACGTCGGCTGCCCTGAGGCCATACCCCTCCCGTTGGGGGTGATACTATCACGCTGCACAATCCTACCACCGGCCTCAGCGGCCTGCCCTGCAGCGGCAGCTCCTTCGCTGCATTCAACGGGTGGCGTAGTCGTACAACATCTACCGCTAATACAGCGCCACTTAGTCTGACTCCCTGGGCACGGACCGGGTCACCGCCACGAGACTACAACCCTCAACAGATCCGGCTCCGGGTAAGCTCCCGCGTGCGCAACGCTGCGCGACACAGGCCCAGGGGTGCGTCAACTTTTGGCGTAGTCGGCAGGATCTCGTGCCCGCAACCACCGGGTACTGCGTGCCTGAAAAAGACTGTTCAAACTTACCTGTGGTGAAGATTCCCGCCATCCGGCGCCATCTTCCGCTTCCTTCCCGCCATCGGTGGAGTTTTCCCGCCATTCGGCGCCATCTTCGTCCTTCTTCCCGCCAGCCGTGGAGTTTTCCCGCCATTGGACGCCATCTTGAGGACGCCGCGCGGGAAGAAGAGGGGCGTGGACTCCGAAAGCGCGCGAGAACTGAAGCCCTGCCTCACGTCCGGACGTTGCGTAAGGTCCTGGAAGGAGCCCAGCAGACGCCGACGTCACAGGAGCGCGACGGAAGGTCCTCAACCCTGACGATCCACTGCGGAGCCGCGGCCTACGGAAGAGGATCATCGCAAGGTAGGCCACGGTCCACTAGGGGGGAGAAGGATGTCGGATACGGAGGAGAGCTTCACCGCTTCAACCCCCGCCAGCGCCACCGCTGTTGCGGTCATGCCTTTCACCATGCCCTATATCCCGGGGGCAGCCTGGCTACCCCAGTACTCAGGGGAGTCACATACCCTGCATGACTTTAGAGAAAAGCTGGATAGCCTCTTCCAGGTGTATCCCCTCACAGAGGAGCAAAAAGTGAGCATCCTGGTGGCCCAATTAACCGGGGCAGCCCAAAGGGAGGTAAAGTCCTGGCCACCTGGGAGGAGGACTGTCGCAGAGATACTAACCCGGCTGAGGGACACCTTTGATACCCGCACCTCAGCCGAGATCAAGCTTAGATTCTACGGGTGCAAACAGCGGGCACATGAGAGTATAAGGGACTATGCCCTGAACCTACAAGAGGCCCTGAGAGCCATTAAGCAGACCGACCCTGACGGCGTGGGAGACGAGGACAGGCTGTTGACTGAACAATTTATAGAGGGTTTATATTGCAATGCCCACCGAACCCAGTTGCGGGCAATGGCCTTACAGGACCCTCATCTGGGATTTGCACAGTTCAAGGACAGAGCCACCCGGGTGCTCCGAGAACCAGCACCAGGTGGCGTTGTGACCCACAGACGCCCCACTACCACTTACCACCAGGAGGCGGCGCCCTTGTCGGCAGGGCCTGTGGGAGCTGATGCGCAGGCTTTGAACAATGACCCGGCTCCAGACCTGCACCATCAGGTCCAAGAGCTAGCTAAAAGCGTTGCTGCGCTAACCCGAACTGTGCAGTCTTTACAGGTTTCCACTCCAGGGAAGATCCAGCTGGCATCCGGACCGGAGGACATCCCGTGGCGTCGACCAAGGAGGACCCCACCGGCCAGAGGAAGACCCGGCGACCGATACAACGAGGACGGACAACCCATCTGCCGCCGCTGCAATCAACCCGGACATATGGCAAGGTACTGTCCTTTAAACTGGCACAACCTGGGGTAGAGGGCCAACCCCCAGGAAAAAGATCATCAGGCCCATTGAACTGGCGCGACAGATATGTGGGAGGACGTCCAGTCTTGCCTGTGGTACTGGATGGCATCCCTATGAGTGCCCTATTGGACACCGGGTCACAGGTCACCACTATCCCGTACGTGCTCTTCAAGCAGTACTGGAATGACTCGGATATCACCCGCTACCCTGACGACGACTTGAGTATCATCGCCAGCAATGGTCAGCCCGTGCCACAGATTGGATTTAAAGAGGTGACCATTAAAATCGGAAGAGTCGAAATGGCAGCACAGGGACTGATCATTGTAGACATTGACAAACACGAGAGTCACCCAAAGATAACTCTAGGAACTAATGTAATTGAAAATTGTCTTGCAGAGGTGATTTTCCTTTTACAACAGGTTGCCAAGAACGCCAGCTCCGGCCAGCAGCGAGTGCTCCAGAAAGAGATCCGGGCACTGATGCGACGGCAACAGATAGAACTCTCCGGTGGTGAGATTGGTAGCGTAAGAATGTGTGACCCTTTCCCTATTGCCATGCCCCCAAAAAGTGAAATGATGATTTGGTGCCGGGCAGCTATTGGTCTGAGAGGTAGAGATTACCAGGCAATGGTAGAACCAGTTTACTCAGACAGTAGGCCCACCATTTTGACAGCACGGGGGGTGGTCAATGTACGCCATGGGAGGGTGCCCGTTCGCATAATAAATATCGGGAAGAGGGAAGTGTACCTGCCCCGGTATGCCACGCTAGCCAAATTGTATACCATCAATCAAAATTCCATACAGTCCGTAGAACCCTTGCCTCCATCTTCCCCGGAGGAAGGTAACGGCTCTAAGGAAACAATGGAGGACTGGTGTCAGCAACTACATTTGGGTACTGACTCCACTCCCTCACACCAGAAACAGGGAGTCTATCGGGTGGTTCAAGAGTACGAGAGAGTGTTTATTAAACACCCGTTAGACTTCGGGCGAGTCAATGGGGTAGAACACCACATCCCCACGGGAGACCATCTTCCCATAAAAGAGAGGTATCGACCCGTACCCCCTGCACACTACCAACACGCCAAGGGGATGCTTAGGGACATGAAGGAGGCTGGGGTGATCAGGGATAGCTGTAGCCCCTGGGCAGCTCCACTAGTCTCAGGTTATACGCTCCACGTAGATCCAGCTTGGAGAAGATCCTGGCGCCTTTAAGACGATCAAATAACTCAGAGATGAGCGGAAGGGGGTATTTATTTTTAACCGTATTCTGATTGAGTCCTCTATAGTCAATACAGGGGCGTAGCGAGACGTCTTTCTTTTTAACAAAGAAGAATCCGGCTCCAGCCGGGGAAGTAGACTTCCGGATGAATCCCCTGGCCAGATTCTCCTCTATGTACTCAGACATGGCCCGGGTTTCTGCCGCAGACCACGGATAAATACGCCCACGGGGTGGAGTGGCACCAGGTACCAGGTCGATCGGGCAATCATATGGCCTATGAGGAGGCAATGTCTCTGCTTCCTTCTTACCGAAGACGTCAGCATAGGGCCAGTAAGGAGCCGGAAGACCGGGTAAATTAGCTGGGATAGGTGGAGGACGAACCGGACGAACCGGAACCAGGCAGGTCTTATGGCAGGCCGGCCCCCACCGGAGTACTTCACCGGAATGCCAGTTCAACACGGGTTCATGTGTCTGGAGCCAACGTAGACCTAGCAATAGGGAGTGGGAGAGTCCGGACAACACATGGAAGGAGATTACCTCGGAGTGCAGCATTCCCACCTGCAGGGTTATGGGTTCCGTGACGAGCAGGATGGTCACCGGAAGGAGTCTTCCATCCACGGAGGCGACTGACAAAGGTTCAGCCAGAGACTTGGTGGGAATACGGTATTTCTCAACCAGGGACTGAGAGATGAGGTTTCCAGCGGATCCAGAGTCCAGGTGGGTGAGTTCAAAGTGACGGTTCTCTCCCCAGGAGATAGATACAGACAAAGTCAGGGTTGGAGAGGACTTATTTTTGTCTAGGGCGACCTCTCCGAGCGGTCCTAGACACTGGAGTTTCCCGGCCTCTCCAGGCAGGAACGAATCAGGTGCTCCTTACTGCCACAATAGAAGCAGCTCCCCTCGGCTCGGCGTGACTCTTGGCGAGATTTGACCAACTTGGTCTGGTCGATCTGCATGGACTCGGGTGAGTGCGCCCGGGGAGTGACAGAAGAGGAGACAGGTTTCTGGAAAGTAGGAGCTAGGCGGGGAAACCTTCTCTCACGGGTGGTCTCTTTGGTACGTACTTGAAACCGGATGTCAATCCGGGTAGCCAGAGACACCAGGTCATTCAGGGTGGTAGGAATGTCCCGACCGGCAAGCTCATCTTTAATCCGACCGGAAAGGCCCTCCCAGAAGACGGACACCAGGGCCTCATTATCCCAGGCAAGCTCAGAAGCGATGGTGCGGAACCGTATGGCATATTGACCCACGGTGAGACTCCCTTGGCGGAGACGTAGCAAAGAGGAGGCAGATGAGGTCTTTCGTCCCGGTTCATCGAAGACCCTTCGGAAAGCAGGGAGGAAAGACGACAGGTCGGACACCAGGGGATCCCCTCTCTCCCACAGAGGGTTAAGCCATGCCAGTGCCTCCCCAGTGAGATGGGACATGATGAATGCCACTTTGGCTCGGTCGGAGATAAACTGGTGGGCCAGGAGTTCAAAGTGCAGGGTGCACTGGTTTATGAAGCCCCGAGCTTGAGCGGGGTCGCCTCCGAAGCGAGGAGGTGCAGAAAGCCGGGGACCGGGGCAGGATGCCATGGTATATTTGGGCAGCGGCGCTGCCGGGTTGCGGGTCATGACACTAGCGGTGGTTGCTGGTGGAGCAGTCAGAGTGTCCAGGCGAGAGTTGACATTCCGCAGGTGGCTCAGGATAGACTCCTGTTGGGACCTCAGATGGGACAGTTCATGGCATAGGTCCGAGAGCGAGGGAGTTTGGTTGCCACCGGGTTCCATGGCCCGAGCAAACTGTAACGGGTCTGGGAGGTGGAACCTCTGTGCAACTATACAAGGGGGCAGTCCTTGTAAGGAAGCGGGTGGCTCCCAGGGAAGACGGGCAGGTAGTCACGGCAAGTGACAGGGACAGTCTCTGGGTAGAGGGGAGGTAGTCACGGCAAGTGACAGGGACAGTCTCTGGGTAGAAGGGCAGGTAGTCACGGCAAGTGACAGGGACAGTCTCTGGGTAGAAGGGCAGCGGGCTTGTGGCTGGTGAGCGCTCCCAGGTGAGCGGGCGAGAGTCTCTGGACAGGCAGGTGGTCACGGCAAGTGACGGCAGAACCTCCAGGTAGACTAGCAGACAGGTAGCGGGTGGACGCTCCCAGGTGAGCGGGCAAGAGTCTCTGGAAAGGCAGGTGGTCACGGCAAGTGACAGCAGAGCCTCCAGGTAGGCTAGCAGGCAGGTAGCAGGTGAGCGCTCCCAGGTGAGCGGGCAAGAGTCTCTGGACAGGCAGGTGGTCACATCAAGTGACGGCAGAGCCTCCAGGTAGGCTAGCAGGCAGGTAGCAGGTGAGCACTCCCAGGTGAGCGGGCAAGAGTCTCTGGACAGGCAGGTGGTCACGGCAAGTGACGGCAGAGCCTCCAGGTAGGCTAGCGGGCAGGTAGCAGGTGAGCGCTCCCAGGTGAGCGGGCAGGCTGGTCCATAGACAGACTGACAGGTGTCGGAGAGCAGACCGTCGGACCGCAGGCTTGCAAGCAGGTAAGAAGATATCAGGCAGGTATCAAGCAGGAATCTGGCAGATGACTGGCAGGTAACAGGCAGGAATCAGGCAGGTGACTGGCAGGTCACTGGCAACGGGACCTGAGGGCTGAAGCAGAGTGAAGGCTTTGCAACAACATTGCTCGGGCACCTCCATTTTGGAGGAGGTGCCTTATATATGGAGAGGTCCTCCGGCCATTGGCCGGGGACTCCTTAAGACGGCGCGCGCGGCCCCTTTAAGAGAGGGGGAGCGAGCGCGCGCCCTAAGCACAGAGGCCGGGAAGCAGCGCACGCTGCCAACAGAGCGGGAGGAAGCCGCCGGGCACGGAGCGGAGAGGTGAGGGGAATGGCGTCCCTGCCTAGCAGGGGGCAGGGACGCCGACGCTACATACGCCTTGGAGGTCCTGGCCTGCCATGCCGCTAGCGTGTTATCGGAGCGTGTTTTTAGTGCCGCTGGGGGAATTATAATTGATAAGCGCACTCGCCTGTCAACACAATGCTGACAAGCTGACCCTTATCAAAATGACCAAGGGCTGGATTGGGCCAGACTTCTCATCACCACCAAATGACAGCAGAGTAACATAAAGTCAAATCCACTGTGTTATTTCGGGAGGTGTATTCCCATGCACCGCTTCACATCCACACATGGGTATACGCTTCCTGATTTCGGCTGTTTTTTGCTCTTCTCCTTATCCTCAGTCTCCACCACCACTATACCACCAGGGTGACCGTGGTCCGTGTTTCCAGCATTGCAAGTTCCTCCGTCCTAATTTTTAGCAGCTTTTGCATCGAAGGCATAGGCAAAGACTATGGGAGACCTACTCCCCAATAATGGGAATAATGTTTTTAATATGCTGTACTGCATGGCTCTTGTAAGGGACATTAAAATCGCCTTGTTAAGCTACTGCGACCTCCACCACTCTTCCAAGGGGCATTAAAACCGTCTTGTTATGCCACTGCGACCTCCACCGATCTTCCAAGGGGCATTAAAATCGTCTTGTTAAGCTACTGCGACCTCCACCACTTTTCCAAGGGGCATTAAAACCGTCTTGTTAAGCTACTGCGACCTCCACCACTCTTCCAAGGGGTATTAAAATCATCTTGTTAAGGTACTGTGACCTCCACCGCTTTTCCAAGGGGCATTAAAACCGTCTTGTTAAGCTACTGAGACCTCCACCGCTCTTCCAAGGGGCATTAAAACCGTCTTATTAATCTACTGCGACCTCGACCGCTCTTCCAAGGGGCATTAAAATCATCTTGCTAAGCTACTGCGACCTACACCACTTTTCCAAGGGCATTAAAATCGTCTTGTTAAGCCACTGCGACCTCCACCACTTTTCCAAGGTGCAGTAAAACCGTCTTGTTAAGCTACTGCGACCTCCACCACTTTTCCAAGGGGCATTAAAACCGTCTTGTTAAGCTACTGCGACCTCCACCACTTTTCAAAGGGGCATTAAAACCGTCTTGTTAAGCTACTGCGACCTCCACCACTCTCCCAAGGGGCATTAAAACCATCTTGTTAAGCTACTGCGACCTCCACCACTTTTCCAAGGGGCATTAAAACCGTCTTGTTAATCTACTGCGACCTCCACCACTCTGCCAAGGGGTATTAAAATCGTCTTGTTTAGCTACTGCTACCTCCACCACTTTTCCAAGGGCCATTAAAACCGTCTTGTTAAGCTACTGCGACCTCCACCGCTCTTACAAGGGGCATTAAAACCGTCTTGTTAAGCTAGTGCGACCTCGACCGCTCTTCCAAGGGGCATTAAAATCGTCTTGTTATGCTACTGCGACCTCCACCACTTTTCCTAGGCGCATTAAAACCGTCTTGTTAAGCTACTGCGTCCTCCACCCCTCTTCCAAGGGGCATTAAAACCGTCTTGTTAAGCTACTGCGACCTCCACCACCCTTCCAAGGGGCATTGATATTGTCTTTTTATTCCACTGCGACCTCCACCACTCTTCCAAGGGGCATTAAAACCGTCTTGTTAAGCTACTGCGATCTCCACCACTTTTCCAAGGGGCATTAAAACCATCTTGTTAAGCTACTGCGACCTCCTCCACTTTTCCAAGGGGCATTAAAACCGTCTTGTTAAGCTACTGCGACCTACACCGCTCTTCCAAGGGGTATTAAAACCGTCTTGTTAAGCTACTGCGACCTCGACCACTCTTCCAAGGGGCATTAAAATCGTCTTGTTAAGCTACTGCGACCTCCACCACTCTTCCAAGGGGCATTAAAACCGTCTTGTTAAACCACTCTGAACTCCACATGTCTTCCAAGGGGCATTAAAACCGTCTTGTTAAGCTACTGTGACCTCCACGTCTCTTCCAAGGGCCATTAAAACCGTCTTGTTAAACCACTTTGAACTCCAAAGCTCTTCCAAGGGGCATTGAAATGTTGTTTTTAATTACCTCTAACCTCCACGACTCTTCCAACAGGCATTGCATTTCCTCCTAATTTTAGTCAGCTTTTGCTTTTCAATGCATAGGCGAACACTAAGGGAGACCCACTCTCCAATAATGGGTAGAAGGTTTTTAGTACGCTGTAATCCCCGTCTGTTTCAAGGGGCATTGCAGTTCCTCATAATTTTTGGAAAGCCTTCCATTCACTGCTTAGGCCAACAGTGTACAGGAGACCCAGTTGCTATAAATGGAAAAAACGGTTTAGTTAAGGCCCTCTGACCTCCATGTCACTTCCAATGGGCATTGGAGTGCCTCGAAATTTTTGGTAGGCATTGCACTCACTGTATGCCCTATAACTGTGTAGCTGAACCGCTCCTTTTGGTACAGAAACATATCCTACAAGACATATGTGGTTGACTGGCCTGATATTGATGTGAATGGTCCCTGTTCCTCCTGCTCTCTTTCTCCTTTGCCACCACCTTATCCATCATTCATCACCTGAAGCTTTGTTTTAAAGGGAGTCATAGAACTGGGATAATAGCAGGAAAACATCCAGCAATCCTCGGAGGAGGTAGGATATGTGCCAAAACGCTGACCACCTCAGGCCTAGCCGCTACTACATACATGCGCTTGCATTCCAAGGAACAGAAAGCTAAGGAGATGGATGGTCTGATGATCATGAATAATTTACTCCTTGTGTAGGAGGCCGACCACTGCTGCTGTCTACCTTCTGAACTTTGTGTTGAAGCCTGATTGACCCAGGAACCGCAATCCTCTATGTCTGGAGGATGTGTTGCATCCCAGTGTCCAACTGTGTCCTGGCTTCCACAATATTAACCCAGTGTGAAGGCGTCAGTGAGATGGACCATCCCTGGCCATATTCACTTGTCCATGTGTTTGTGGTTAGGCTGTCTTTCAAATAGGGGCGGCTCGGGACCGTTTATGGACACCCGGCCGCCCCCTGGCGGCTGGGGACCAAGCGTGGACACCCGGTCCCCTGGCGGCTGGGGACCGAGTGTGGACACCCAGCCGCGGGACGGTTGGGGACCGAGTATGGACACCAGGCCGCCCCCTGGCGGCTGGGGACCAAGCGTGAACACCCGGCCGCCGGACGGCTGGGGACTGAGTATGGATACCAGGCCGTCGACGCAGCCATGATGTGGTGGCCAGATTCTGCCTCCACATGCCTAAAAGGCCCAATTTCAAGCGCACGGTATTGCTGCCTGGGGGTGGGTGGGTGGCAGGCTGCACACTTACTCTTGCATTCCAAGAAAACAAAGCAGATGCTAACTTCTATCATCATCATCATGCTCCTCACCTTGGCTCTCTCAACTCCCCTGATGGAGAAGCCAGGGTCCACCGGAGGAGACTGGTTTTCTGGTGGGCTCGCCCAATGCTGCCCTAAAGCAGGCCAGGCTAAGAAAAGAGTGGGGAAGATTACCGGGACAAATAAGGGCGGCTGGGGACCATTTATGGACACCCGGCCGCCCCCTGGCGGCAGGGGACCAAGCGTGGACACCCGGCCGCCTGGTGGCTGGGGACTGAGTATGGATGCCAGGCCGCCGACGCAGCCAGGACGTGGTGGCCAGATTCCGCCTCCACATGTCTAAAAGGCCCAATTTCAAGTGCAAGCAGTATGGTATTGCAGCCTGGGGGTGGGTGGGTGGCAGGCTGCATACTTGCGCTTGCATTGCAAGGAATGGGGGAGGTACAATTGAACACTGCCCTGGGACAAGGACTTGCACGGGGATAGTTGCAAGTCTGCATCTTCTGATGCGGCAAGGATCACTTCTGATGGGCACACTTTTAGGCAGTGACCTGGGTGTCAGAGATGCTTCCAAGGGTCTTCCCCATGCTGTTCCCATGTCTTTTCAGCACTGTATGCATGTGTCACACAGCACATGGCCAGATAAGGTTGTAAAATGTTAAAATGACATTTCCCAGTGAATGCATTTGTCAGGGTTGAAAGCAATACATAAGTGCAAAAACGCATAAAAAATCCTACTTGTGAACATAGCCCAAGGTGTGGAGGAGCATTTTTGGTTTTGGTTATTTATTTTACCTTATACACAAGTCTTTACCCTGGAAAGGAAGTTCCTTAACATATTTCACAGGAAAGCACTTTCAGTTTCGTTTCTGAACGTTTTATTGTGAGCTCGTAAAAGTGGCTTAATACCTCTGACCATGTTGTTGACAGCAGTGACCTGGGGGTCAGAAATGCTTCCTGGGGCGATCCCCATGCTGTCCCCATGTCATTTGAGCACTGTCACTATTGTTTTGGGCACTTTTTAGGCTTTCTATAGACTGCCGGGGGTGCCGCCGCAAAAATACTCGGGTCTTCCATAGACTAACATTGGGCTCGTTGCTCGGGTCGAGCACCCGAGTATCACGGTGAGCTCGGCCAGAGCTTCGAGCACCCGAGCATTTTAGTGCTCGCTCAACACTAATTATCACCTTCCCCATGCGGCTCCACTCAAGTAACATAAACTCTTTTCCTGTGAAAGCCCCCCCCCCAATAAGCAGCCCCATACAAGTAGCAGCAGACATTTCCCTATGCAACCACCATATAGTACCATCATCCATACTTCTTTGCCCCCAAAATACATCCTCAGAGCACTCACACTGAGTCCTGTGCTATCATTCCCCTCTGTACACGGCTCCATTGTGCAGCTCCTCAGTCCTCTCCACTCCAGTAACCTCAGCACAATGCTGCTTACCTCTTCACTGGACTGGAGGAACCCCATTTTGGTGACATCATTGCCTCAAAACATCAATTGCACTGTAGTGGCTACCCTGCGGAAATATGTGAGTGAGCTGCAGATGGCGGCGGCGCACATAAGATTATAATGAGGACAATCTGGTGTTGGGCTTCCCCGGAGCCCCGGGCGGTAGCCCAGATTGCCCTCATTATAATCCACCTATGGATACATCGTTGGATTCAGGGTCTCTTTGCCTACATTATACTGCTCTCAGATGATGTAGCAAAAACCTGCTGACAGATTCCCTATAATATATGAATAGCTGTACTAGACTTTCTTTTCATATGTACCATCACCATTTCAAAGAAACAGAGTCATCGTTGTCCATTCACACTTTGCTTTAATTTTCCAGGTAGCACCTGAAAAACTCAAATGTGAATATAGATTTGTTGCTATAGGTAACAAAATAACAAGTCCTCAGAAACAATTTTTATGTATGAGGTTAGATGTCAGACTTGCTGCAAAATAATATTTGTAAACTTATTTGTGCAAAGAAAAAGGAACTGAGAGTGAGAAACACCGGACGGCGAGCTGTAAAGAACCTTACAAGCGTGAATCTGGACATTTCATGTTTATATTCTTAGAGTACATGATGTCTCAAATTTAATGGTAGTTTGCATTTTTTTCAGATTTTGTTTTACTTGTGGATAATTTCATGTATCAAACAATATAATAAGGAGGGTTCTTCAAAAGTGGCGGCGTTTCTTATCCAGGAAATGTTACTCCAGTCCCAGACTAGAGTATCATTTCTGGTGAAGCCCATGGAGGCACATCTTATCAATGGCATCGCGTCCTTAGTCTTACAAATAGTATAAGATGCAAGCGTGTCGCCTTTGTAAATGGGACTTGTGTGAACTCCTGCTCTAATCTTAAGTATAATTTTTTTTTTAAATAAATGCCCATTAACCCTATCTTTTCCCTATTGTCCTAATTTAAGCCCAAAGCTCTATACCCATCATATTACATAAACTATGAAAAATAGCCTCAAGTACTCATGGATTTAACCCTTTAACTACCGCCAATATGCATTAAAATGGCAGCCGATGAGCAAGTGTGACACCCCAGGGGTCTGGTTGCCACAGTGATAGAGATATTATGTCTGAGAGCAGGTGGGAGGTCCTTTGGTCAGGGATCCTGTGCATGCCACACCTCCTGCCCAGTCTTGGGAGGGGAAGAACTTCCCCTGTATAAACCCTGGGCTGAGGCAGGGTTAGTCAGTCAAGGAGAGTAGAGACAAGAAACAGCAGAAGCAATACTACTACGAGTCAGGGGCTGGCAGCTGCAGAGCTCGCCCTGACTGAGAAGCTTTCTTACCGGACCCGGCGTCCGAGGCTGTGGGGACTAACTCTTACCCAGCAGCAGAAGCCGACCGGCAGGGGATTTCAGGTCCTCAGGCCCAGAAACCCGAAGGCACGGTCACACGCGTGGGACCAGCACCGCCATCGTGGAGCGGAAGCCATTAGAAGGCCCCGAGTCACCGGCCATACGGGTGAGCACCACACGGTACACTCAGGGACGTGGGCTACTTATATCCGCTTCTAGCAAGGTAGCCAGAAGAGTACAGTCAGTTTGGGAGGCCTACAACTCCGCCTGGCCAGGGGAGATCCCATCTGCTCAAGGACTGACCAGGCCCCGTTCACTAGCAAGTACTCCGGGAGGGTCTATCGTTGTTACCAGTAAAGACCCTGAATTACACCGCACCGTCTCTGAGTGGTTCCTGCTACCCCCATCATCCACATCTGCTGCCCTGAGGCCATACCCCTCCCGTTGGGGGTTATACCATCTACGCTGCACCATCCATCCACCGGCCTCAGCGGACTGTCTTGCAGCGGCAGCTCCATAGCTGCATTCAACGGGTGGCGTAGTCGTCCTACATCTACCGCTGTTACATCGCCGCTCAGTTTGACTCCCTGGGCACGGACCGGGTCACCGCCACGAGACTACAACCCTCAAGAGATCCGGCTCCGGGTAAGCTCCCGCGTGCGCAACGCAGCGCGACACAGGCCCAGGGGCGCGTCAACTTTGGCGTAGTCGGCAGGATTTCGTGCCCGCAACCACCGGGTACTGCGTGCCTGAAAAAGAGACTTTTCAAACTTACCTGTGGTGAAGATTCCCGCCATCCGGCGCCATCTTCAGCCTTCCTCCCGCCATCGGTGAAGTTTCCCGCCATCCGGCGCCATCTTCTGCCTTCTTCCCGCCATCCGTGGAGTTTTCCCGCCATTGGACGCCATCTTGAGGACGCCGCGCGGGAAGAAGAGGGGCGTGGACTCCGAAAGCGCGCGAGAACTGAAGCCCCGCCTCACGTCCGGACGTTGCGTAAGGTCCTGGAAGGAGCCCAGCAGACGCCGACGTCACAGGAGCGCGACGGAAGGTCCTCAACCCTGACGATCCACTGCGGAGCCGCGGCCTACGGAACAGGATCATCGCAAGGTAGGCCACGGTCCACTAGGGGGGAGGAAGATGTCGGATACGGAGGAGAGCTTCACTGCCTCAACCCCCGCCAGCGCTACCGCTGCTGCAGTTATGCCCTTCACCATGCCCTATATCCCGGGAGCAGCTTGGCTACCCCAGTACTCAGGGGAGTCACATACCCTGCATGACTTTAGAGAAAAGCTGGATAGCCTCTTCCAGGTGTACCCCCTCACAGAAGAGCAAAAAGTGAGCATCCTGGTGGCCCAACTAACCGGGGCAGCCAAAAGGGAAGTAAAATCCTGGCCACCTGGGAGGAAGACTGTCGCAGGGATACTAACCCGGCTGAAGGACACCTTTGATACCCGCACCTCAGCCGAGATTAAGCTTAGATTCTACGGGTGCAAGCAGCGAGCGCATGAGAGTATAAGGGACTATGCACTAAACCTACAAGAGGCCCTGAGGGCCATTAAGCAGACCGACCCTGATGGAGTGGGAAACGAGGACAGGCTGTTGACCAAACAGTTTATAGAGGGACTGTATTGTAATACCCACCGAACCCAGTTGACGGCAATGGCCTTACAGGATCCCCATCTGGGCTTTGCACAGTTCAAGGACAGAGCCATCCGGGTGCTCCGAGAACCGGCACCGGGTGGCGTTGTGACCCACAAGCGCCCTGCTATCACTTACCACCAGGAGGCGGCGCCCTTGTCGGCAGGGCCTGTGGGAGCTGATGCGCAGGCTTTGGACAATGACCCGGCTCCAGACCTACACCATCAGGTCCAAGAGCTAGCTAAGAGCGTTGCTGCGCTAACCCGAACTGTGCAGTCTTTACAGGCTTCCACCCCAGGGAAGATCCAGCTGGCATCTGGACCGGAGGACATCCCGTGGCGTCGACCAAGGAGGACCCCACCGGCCAGAGGAAGACCCAGTGACCGATACAGCGAGGACGGACGACCCATCTGCCGCCGCTGCAATCAACCTGGACATATGGCAAGGTACTGTTCTTTAAACGGGCACAACCTGGGGTAGAGGGCCAACCCCCAGGAAAAAGATCACCAGGCCCATCGAACTGGCGCGACAGATATGTGGGAGGACGTCCAGTCTTGCCTGTGGTACTGGATGGCATTCCCATGAGTGCCCTACTGGACACCGGGTCACAGGTCACCACCATCCCGTACGTGCTCTTTAAGCAGTACTGGAATGACTCGGATATTACCCGCTACCCTGACGACGACTTGAGTATCATCGCCAGCAATGGCCAGCCCGTGCCACAGATCGGATTTAAAGAGGTGACCATCAAAATCGGTAGAGTCGAACTGGCAGCACAGGGACTGATCATTGTAGATATTGACAAACATGAGAGTCACCCAAAAATAACTCTAGGAACTAATGTAATTGAAAATTGTCTTGCAGAGGTGATTTTCCTTTTACAGCAGGTTGCCAAGAACGCCAGCTCCGGCGAGCAGCGGGTGCTCCAGAAAGAGATCCGGGCACTGATGCGACGGCAACAGGTGGAACTCTCCGGCGGTGAGATTGGTAGCGTAAGAATGTGTGACCCTTTTCCTATTGCCATGCCCCCAAAAAGTGAAATGATGATTTGGTGCCGGGCAGCTATTGGTCTGAGAGGTAGAGATTACCAGGCAATGGTAGAACCAGTTTACTCGGACAGTAGGCCCACCATTTTGACAGCACGGGGGGTGGTTGATGTACGCCATGGGAGGGTGCCCGTTCGCATAATAAATATCGGGGAGAGGGAAGTGTACCTGCCCCGGTATGCCACGCTAGCCAAATTATATACCATTAACCAAAATTCTATACAATCTGTGGAACCCTTGCCTCCATCTCACCCGGAGGAAGGTAACGGCTCTAAGAAAAACATGGAGGACTGGTGTCAGCAACTACATCTGGGTACTGACTCCACTCCCGCACACCAGAAACAAGGAGTCTATCGGGTGGTTCAGGAGTACGAGAGAGTGTTCAGTAAACACCCGTTAGACTTTGGGCGAGTCAAGGGGGTAGAACACCACATCCCCACGGGAGACCATCCTCCCATAAAAGAGAGGTATCGACCCGTACCCCCTGCACACTACCAACACGCCAAGGGGATGCTTAGAGACATGAAGGAGGCTGGGGTGATCAGGGATAGCTGTAGCCCCTGGGCAGCTCCACTAGTTTTAGTCCGAAAGAAAGACAACACCATGAGGATGTGTGTAGATTACCGGAAAATCAATCGTATCACACACAAGGATGCGTACCCCTTACCAAGGATAGAGGAGTCGTTGGCTGCTTTAAGATCTGCTAACTTCTTCTCTACCTTGGATCTCACTAGCGGGTACTGGCAGGTTCCTGTAGCAGAGGCGGACCGGGAGAAGACCGCATTCACCACCCCGATGGGACTTAGCGAGTTCACCTGCATGCCGTTCGGACTCTGCAACGCACCGGGAACCTTCCAACGACTAATGGAGTGTTGTCTGGGCCACAGAAACTTCGAGACGGTCCTGTTGTACCTGGACGATGTCATCGTATATTCCAAGACGTATGAGGACCACCTGAAACACCTGGCGGAAGTGTTCGAAGCTCTGGCAAGTTACGGCCTAAAGGTGAAACCCTCCAAGTGTCACCTCCTGAAACCAAAGGTGCAGTACCTGGGACACGTGGTGAGCGCTGACGGAGTGGCTCCCGACCCTGATAAGATCACCGCAATTAAGGAATGGCCAAGCCCCTCCAGCGTAAAAGAAGTGCGGCAGTTCCTCGGGTTGGTAGGCTACTACCGAAGGTTTATTCCCGGTTTCACCAAAAAGGCAGCACCTATGCAGGACCTCCTGATAGGCCAGTCCCGGAAGGCCAAGAACCAGAAGCCGCCCTTCAAATGGGAGGAGCTGGAAGAAGAGTCCTTCCGCCAGCTGAAGATGGCCCTCACGGGGGACGAAATCCTGGCGTACCCGGATTATAGCCAGCCCTTTATCCTCTACACCGACGCCAGTAACATCGGGCTAGGAGCCGTACTGTCCCAGATCCAGCAGGGGAAGGAACGAGTAATCGCCTACGCCAGCCGAAAACTGCGACCCACCGAAAGGAACCCCGAGAATTACAGCTCATTTAAGTTAGAGTTCCTGGCCGTAGTATGGGCAGTCACCGAGCGCTTTAAGCATTACCTCGCTTCTTCCCGGTTCACCGTGTACACGGATAACAACCCTTTGACACACCTGGACACGGCAAGACTCGGTGCCCTGGAGCAGAGGTGGATGGCCCGTCTGTCCAACTACGAGTTCACAATCAAATACCGGGCAGGACGCTCCAATACCAACGCGGACGCCCTGTCCAGGATGCCCAACCTGCCGGATGGAGGAGAAGATCCAGAGGGACTGGAAGAAGTTGAACTCCCTGCGTTCCACCGTCATGGGACTATCCAGTATTCCCACCGGGTAAGGAGTAAGCAGGCTGCTACGTTGAACCCCTTACCCCACTACAACTGGGCGGAAACGCAAGACAGCGACCCTGCCGTCCGACTGGTGAAGGAGATGCTGACTCGGCCGGAGGCTCGCCTTGAACCAGACGCTCCGGAGGAAGCCAAACAACTATGGGCAGAGAAGAGTCGACTGTTCCTTTACAAAGGGAAGTTGTGCCGCAGAATGGTTAACTCCCGGACGCATGAATTACTCTGGCAAGTAGTGGTGCCACGAAGAGACGCAGCCATGGTGATGGAGGCATACCACGACGGAGCTGGACACTTCGGGTGGAAGAAGCTGGAGTTCCTGCTGCGCGAGCGGTTCCACTGGGTAGGCATGAGGGGAACCATCGAGAAGTGGTGCAGAGACTGTGGCCCGTGCAACCTGAGAAGGAAGGACCGTGCCAGCCAGAAGACTCCCCTGCAGTCCATCGTCACCCGGCAACCGTTGGAACTGGTAGCCTTGGATCATGTAAAACTGACCCCAAGCAGAAGTGGCTACGTCTACGCGTTAACCATCGTGGATCATTACTCCCGGTTTCTGGTTGTCATCCCCGTCAAGGACTTAACGGCTCAAACAGCAGCTAGAGCCTTCCAGCAGCACTTTTGCCGTCCACACGGGTACCCGGACCAAGTGCTGACGGACCAGGGACCTGCCTTTGAAGCGGAGGTCTTCCAGGAATTCTGCAATCTGTATGGCTGCCGGAAGATAAGGACGACACCCTACCATCCGCAAACTAATGGACTTTGTGAGAAAATGAACCAGGTGGTAATGGATCTTCTAAAAACGTTGCCCCTGGAAGAACGCAGTCTGTGGCCTGAGAAGTTGCCCGATCTGGTGGACCTATACAACCACATCCCGGTAGGTTCCACCAACTGTACCCCGGCTTACCTAATGAGGGCAAGACCTGGTAAGTTACCTGTTGACCTGGAAATGGGAGTCCTGACACCCGAGGACACTTCACCAGAAACAGACTGGGACACAGAGAGGCAGCAGCAGTACCGGAGAGTACAGGAGAGCGTGGAGCGAAGTCTCTGTCAGGCTAGGGAAAGACAAGAGAAAACTTACAACCAGTATGCTCCCGCTGTTCCCCTGGTACCCGGAGAGCAGGTCTTGAAGAGGAAGAGACGGCTCCACAAGTTGGATGACCAGTGGGAGAAGGACCCGTACACCGTACTGCCCTCAAGCCACGAGAACCCAAAGGTTTGTACCATCAGTAAAGACGGAGGGGAAACCACAGCCATTGTATCCCGGGACCACCTGAAGAAGTGTCCCGAACAACTGAGGAACCCTGAAGAGGAACAAGAAGACCATCGACCCGTAGAGGAAAGGGAAGATATGGTTAGTACTGTGCTCGGGGACTTCCCTCGGTCTTGGACTCAAGTCAATGGTGCAGTTGTGGTACCCGTACTCACCTTCCTCCAACCAGCATCCCAAGCACCTACGGAGCAACAGGTAGAGCTGGAAGAACAGCCGGTCCAGGAGGCAGAAGACTCCACACAAGCAGAACAGGAGGATCAACCCTCTGCTTATAGTGAGCCTGCCGTACCCCTAGTGAGACAAAAAGCCGGTAGACAGCTGCCCAGTTTACCCTTGACAGCTCCTACACCCTGTAGTTCAGGGCCAGACAGTCAGCTCCGTAGGTCCACTAGGGCCACTAGAGGCCAGTTACCCGCACGCTGGAGGATTTGAAGTGTATAAATTGTTTTATTTATGTTTATCTGTGTATTGTTGCTTGTGTATAATTTTGTGTTTCCAGTTATTTTTAGGAGTCCTTGGTGGATTTACCGGGAATCCTTGTACATAGTTGGAGCGTAACCCAGGATGGACTAGAGACTGTTAAGGTCTCGGGGTAGGACAGACCCCTACCTGGTTACGTCTCCCTGTTTGGTGAAATGGACACCTTGCTTTCTTCAAAGACTGCACCCGGTTACGGACATGCCGTGACCACCTTTATGTGTTTCTTTATTGTATTGTTATTGTTATATCTTGTTATGTTTTTCTAAAATATGTTTAGTCCCGGAGTACTAAATTTCACTAGGGAGGAATGTGACACCCCAGGGGTCTGGTTGCCACAGTGATAGAGATATTATGTCTGAGAGCAGGTGGGAGGTCCTTTGGTCAGGGATCCTGTGCATGCCACACCTCCTGCCCAGTCTTGGGAGGGGAAGAACTTCCCCTGTATAAACCCTGGGCTGAGGCAGGGTTAGTCAGTCAAGGAGAGTAGAGACAAGAAACAGTCACAGGAAGAAACAGCAGAAGCTCAGTGGGAGCAATACTACTACAAGTCAGGGGCTGGCAGCTGCAGAGCTCGCCCTGACTGAGAAGCTTTCTTACCGGACCCGGCGTCCGAGGCTGTGGGGACTAACTCTTACCCAGCAGCAGAAGCCGACCGGCAGGGGATTTCAGGTCCTCAGGCCCAGAAACCCGAAGGCACGGTCACACGCGTGGGACCAGCACCGCCATCGTGGAGCGGAAGCCATTAGAAGGCCCCGAGTCACCGGCCATACGGGTGAGCACCACACGGTACACTCAGGGACGTGGGCTACTTATATCCGCTTCTAGCAAGGTAGCCAGAAGAGTACAGTCAGTTTGGGAGGCCTACAACTCCGCCTGGCCAGGGGAGATCCCATCTGCTCAAGGACTGACCAGGCCCCGTTCACTAGCAAGTACTCCGGGAGGGTCTATCGTTGTTACCAGTAAAGACCCTGAATTACACCGCACCGTCTCTGAGTGGTTCCTGCTACCCCCATCATCCACATCTGCTGCCCTGAGGCCATACCCCTCCCGTTGGGGGTTATACCATCTACGCTGCACCATCCATCCACCGGCCTCAGCGGACTGTCTTGCAGCGGCAGCTCCATAGCTGCATTCAACGGGTGGCGTAGTCGTCCTACATCTACCGCTGTTACATCGCCGCTCAGTTTGACTCCCTGGGCACGGACCGGGTCACCGCCACGAGACTACAACCCTCAAGAGATCCGGCTCCGGGTAAGCTCCCGCGTGCGCAACGCAGCGCGACACAGGCCCAGGGGCGCGTCACAAGCAGTAAAATGCTGGAGTGCTCAGTACTGGAATCGGGCAGGTCAGATACTCGGACGGGCTTGACACGAGTAACAAGTATAATGGAAGTCACAAGGAAACTTAAGCATTTTTCCGGAAGGCCCTAACAGGAGGGCTGGGGGTGACAGACACATTTCATGAATGGATAGAAGCAGTGCTGAAATGGACTGGGAACAGCATGGGGGGAACCCAGGAAGCATCTCTGACTCCCACGTCGCTGCTGGGAACAATGTTTTCAGAGTATTACTCCACTTTTACAGACTGGCAATAAAACATAAAAAAACGAAGATAAAATGTATTTTACAGGAAAAAAGGTTAGTAAATCCGCTTTTCTGTATAATGACTGTATAAGGCAAAATTACAAAGAGAAAAAAGAAAAATGCCTCCTCCACCTCTTAATAGCCGGGCCATCTCTCACTGTATTTCCCCGTCGCCTATGACTACAGTAGATGACATAGTAGAGGGGGAAATAAAACTACACCCACCAGTAGTCACCTTTTAATGTAATTTTAACATTTTACCACCTTATGTCGGCATGTGGTGTGTGTGACACGGCCAGACACATCCTGTTTAATTTATGAAGAAGGGTCTCTGAAACCCCCAAAAGTCCAAAAGGACAATGCAAGGACTGCCAAAAATTAGAAAGAAGAGGGACTCCGATACACCCTGTATTAGACATAAAGGAGGGCCTCATACACATTCTGTTACAATTGTTAGGTAGTGGAACTCCAAGACTCATAAAGCCAATGCACTAAGTGCAAGGGCTGCCAAAAAAATAGAAGGAGGGATTGCAATACACCCTGGAAGACACGTAGTGGAGGGCTTCAGAAAACATTTTTTCTAATTTTTAAGAAGTAAGATTCCTAGACTGGTAAAGCCGATGTACTAAGTGCAAGGGCTGCCAAAAATTAGAAGGAAGCTCTGCAGTGCACCCTGGAAGACATGGAGAGTAGGGCCGCAGAAAACATTTGTTTCCCATTTTAAAGGAGTGTAACTTCAAGAACGGATAAAGACTAAGAGAAAGGTGAGAAAAACATTTACCCCTGGGGGGTATACATATATACACTGCTCAAAAAAATAAAGGGAACAGTGAAATACCCCATCCTAGATCTGAATGAATGAAATCTTCTCATTGAATACTTTGTTCTGTAGAAAGCTGAATGTGCTGACAACAAAATCACACAAAAATCATCAATGGAAATCACATTTATTAACCAATGGAGCCCTGGATTTAGAGACACCCCCAAAATTAAAGTGGAAAAACACACTACAGGCTGATCCAACTGTGATGTAATGTCCTTAAAACAAGTCACAATGAGGCTGAGTATTGTGTGTGGCCTCCACGTGCCTGTATGACCTCCCTACAACGCCTGGGCATGCTCCTGATGAGGCTGAGTATTGTGTGTGGCCTCCACGTGCCTGTATGACCTCCCTACAACGCCTGGGCATGCTCCTGATGAGGCTGAGTATTGTGTGTGGCCTCCACGTGCCTGTATGACCTCCCTACAACGCCTGGGCATGCTCCTGATGAGGCTGAGTATTGTGTGTGGCCTCCACGTGCCTGTATGACCTCCCTACAACGCCTGGGCATGCTCCTGATGAGGCTGAGTATTGTGTGTTGGCCTCCACGTGCCTGTATGACCTCCCTACAACGCCTGGGCATGCTCCTGATGAGGCTGAGTATTGTGTGTGGCCTCCAAATGCCTGTATGACCTCCCTTCAACGCCTGGGCATGCTCCTGATGAGGCTGAGTATTGTGTGTGGCCTCCACGTGCCTGTATGACCTCCCTACAACGCCTTGGCATGCTCCTGATGAGGCTGAGTATTGTCTGTGGCCTCCACGTGCGTGTATGACGTTCCTAAAACGCCTAGGCATGCTCCTGATGAGGCTGAGTATTGTGTGTGGCCTCCACGTACCTGTATGACCTCCCTACAACGCCTGGGCATGCTCCTGATGAGGCTGAGTATTGTGTGTGGCCTCCACGTGCCTGTATGACCTCCCTACAACGCCTGGGCATGCTCCTGATGAGGCTGAGTATTGTGTGTGGCCTCCACGTGCCTGTATGACCTCCCTACAATGCCTGGGCATGCTCCTGATAAGGCTGAGTATTGTGTGTGGCCTCCACGTGCCTGTATGACCTCCCTACAACGCCTGGGCATGCTCCTGATGAGGCTGAGTATTGTGTGTGGCCTCCACGTGCCTGTATGACCTCCCTACAACGCCTGGGCATGCTCCTGATGAGGCTGAGTATTGTGTGTGGCCGCCACGTGCCTGTATGACCTCCCTACAACGCCTGGGCATGCTCCTGATGAGGCTGAGTATTGTGTGTGGCCTCCACGTGCCTGTATGACCTCCCTACAACGCCTGGGCATGCTCCTGATGAGGCTGAGTATTGTGTGTGGCCTCCACGTGCCTGTATGACCTCCCTACAACGCCTGGGCATGCTCCTGATGAGGCTGAGTATTGTGTGTGGCCTCCACGTGCCTGTATGACCTCCCTACAACGCCTGGGCATGCTCCTGATGAGGCTGAGTATTGTGTGTGGCCTCCAAGTGCCTGTATGACCTCCCTACAACGCCTCGGCATGCTCCTGATGAGGCTGAGTATTGTGTGTGGCCTCCACGTGCCTGTATGACCTCCCTACAACGCCTTGGCATGCTCCTGATGAGGCTGAGTATTGTCTGTGGCCTCCACGTGCGTGTATGACGTTCCTAAAACGCCTAGGCATGCTCCTGATGAGGCTGAGTATTGTGTGTGGCCTCCACGTACCTGTATGACCTCCCTACAACGCCTGGGCATGCTCCTGATGAGGCTGAGTATTGTGTGTGGCCTCCACGTGCCTGTATGACCTCCCTACAACGCCTGGGCATGCTCCTGATGAGGCTGAGTATTGTGTGTGGCCTCCACGTGCCTGTATGACCTCCCTACAATGCCTGGGCATGCTCCTGATAAGGCTGAGTATTGTGTGTGGCCTCCACGTGCCTGTATGACCTCCCTACAACGCCTGGGCATGCTCCTGATGAGGCTGAGTATTGTGTGTGGCCTCCACGTGCCTGTATGACCTCCCTACAACGCCTGGGCATGCTCCTGATGAGGCTGAGTATTGTCTGTGGCCTTCACGTGCCTGTATGACCTCCCTACAACGCCTGGGCATGCTCCTGATGAGGCTGAGTATTGTGTGTGGCCTCCACGTGCCTGTATGACCTCTCTACAACGCCTGGGCATGCTCCTGATGAGGCTGAGTATTGTGTGTGGCCTCCACGTGCCTGTATGACCTCCCTACAACGCCTGGGCATGCTCCTGATGAGGCTGAGTATTGTGTCTGGCCTCAACGTGCCTGTATGACCTCCCTACAATGCCTGGGCATGCTCCTGATGAGGCTCAGTATTGTGTGTGGCCTCCACGTGCCTGTATGACCTCCCTACAATGCCTGGGCATGCTCCTGATGAGGCTGAGTATTGTGTGTGGCCTCCACGTGCCTGTGTGACCTCCCTACAACGCCTGGGCATGCTCCTGCTGAGGCTGAGTATTGTGTGTGGCCTCCACGTGCCTGTATGACCTCCCTACAACGCCTGGGCATGCTCCTGATGAGGCAGAGTATTGTGTGTGGCCTCCACGTGCCTGTATGACCTCCCTACAACGCCTGGGCATGCTCCTGATGAGGCTGAGTATTGTGTGTGGCCTCCACGTGCCTGTATGACCTCCCTACAATGCCTGGGCATGCTCCTGATGAGGCTGAGTATTGTGTGTGGCCTCCATGTACCTGTATGACCTGCCTACAATGCCTGGGCATGCTCCTGATGAGGCTCAGTATTGTGTGTGGCCTCCACGCGCCTGTATGACCTCCCTACAATGCCTGGGCATGCTCCTGATGAGGCTGAGTATTGTGTGTGGCCTCCACGTGCCTGTATGACCTCCCTACAACGCCTGGGCATGCTCCTGATGAGGCTGAGTATTGTGTGTGGCCTCCATGTACCTGTATGACCTGCCTACAATGCCTGGGCATGCTCCTGATGAGGCTCAGTATTGTGTGTGGCCTCCACGCGCCTGTATGACCTCCCTACAACGCCTGGGCATGCTCCTGATGAGGCTGAGTATTGTGTGTGGCCTCCACGTGCCTGTATGACCTCCCTACAATGCCTGGGCATGCTCCTGATGAGGCTGAGTATTGTGTGTGGCCTCCACGTGCCTGTATGACCTCCCTACAATGCCTGGGCATGCTCCTGATGAGGCTGAGTATTGTGTGTGGCCTCCACGTGCCTGTATGACCTCCCTACAATGCCTGGGCATGCTCCTGATGAGGCTGAGTATTGTGTGTGGCCTCCACGTGCCTGTATGACCTCCCTACAACGCCTGGGCATGCTCCTGATGAGGCTGAGTATTGTGTGTGGCCTCCATGTGCCTGTATGACCTCTCTACAACGCCTGGGCATGCTCCTGATGAGGCTGAGTATTATGTGTGGCCTCCACGTGCCTGTATGACCTCCCTACAATGCCTGGGCATTCTCCTGATGAGGCTGAGCATTGTGTGTGGCCTCCACGTGCCTGTATGACCTCCCTACAATGCCTGGGCATGCTCCTGATGAGGTTGCGGATGGTTCTCCTGTGGGATCTCCTCCCAGACCTGGACTAAAGCATCCGCCAACTCCTGGACAGTCTGTGGTGCAATGTGACGTTGGTGGATGGAGCGAGACATGATGTCCCAGATGTGTTCAATCGGATTCAGGTCTGGGGAAGGGGCGGCCCAGTCCATAGCTTCAATGCCTTCATCTTGCAGGAACTGCTGACAGACTCCAGCCACATGAGGTCAGGCATTGTCCTGCATTAGGAGGAACCCAGGGCCAACCGCACTAGCATATGGTCTCACAAGGGGTCTGAGGATCTCATCTCGGTACCTAATGGCAGTCAGGCTACCTCTGGCGAACACATGGAGGACTGTGCTGCCCTCCAAAGAAATGCCACCCCACACCATTACTGACCCACTGCCAAACCGGTCATGCTGAAGGATTCTGCAGGTTGCAGATCACTCTCCATGGCGTCTCCAGACTCTGTCACGTCTGTCACATGTGCTCAGTGTGAACCTGCTTTCATCTGTGAAGAGCACAGGGCGCCAGTGGCGATTCTGCCAATCCTGGTGTTCTGTGGGAAATGCCAAGCGTCCTGCACGGTGTTGGGCTGTGAGCACAACCCCCATCTGTGGACATCGGGCCCTCATACCACCCTCATGGAGTCGGTTTCTAACCGTTTGTGCAGACACATGCACATTTGTGGCCTGCTGGAGGTTATTTTGCAGGGGTCTGGCAGTTCTCCTCCTGTTCCTCCTTGCACAAAGGGGGAGGTAGCGGTCCTGCTCCTATGGCCCCCTCCATGTCTCCTGGTGTACTGGCCTGTCTCCTGGTAGTGCCTCCGGCCTCTGGACACTACGCTGACAGACACAGCAAACCTTCTTGCCACAGCTCGCATTGATGTGCCATCCTGGATGAGTTGCACTACCTGAGCAACTTCTGTGGGTTGTACAGTCCGTCTCATGCTACCACGAGTGTGAAAGCACAACCAACATTCAAAAGTGACCAAAACATCAGCCAGAAAGCATTGGTACTGAGATGTGGTCTGTGGTCCCCACCTGCAGAACCACTCCTTTATTGAGGGTGTCTTGATAATTGCCAATAATTTCCATCTCTTACATAGTAACATAGTTTTTAAGGTTGAAGGAAGACTAAGTCCATCTAGTCCAACCCATACCCTAACTCATTGATCCAGAAGAAGGCAAAAAAATCCATGTGGCAAACACTAAGCTCCACTTTGGGGAAAAAAATTCCTTCCCGACTCCATATGACAATCAGACTAGTTCCCTGGATCAACGCCCTATCAAGGAATCTAGTATATATAACCTGTAATATTATACTTTTCCATAAAGGCATCCAGGCCCTTCTTAAATGTTAGTAGTGAATCCCTCATTACCACATCATGCGGCAGAGAGCTCCATAGTCTCACTGCTCTTACAGTAAAGAATCCCCGTCTGTGATTATGATTAAACCTTCTTTCCTCCAGACGTAGAAGATGCCCCCTTGTCCCAGTCTCAGGCCTCAGAGTAAAAAGATCAGTAGAAAGGTCTTTGTACTGTCCCCACATATACTTGTACATAGTAATAAGATCACCCCTAAACTAAATAACCCCAAGTGTAATAACCTGTCTTGGTATTGCAGACCCCCAGTCCTCTAATAACCTGACTTGGTATTGCAGACCCCCCAGTCCTCTAATAACCTGTCTTGGTATTGCAGACCCCCCAGTCCTCTAATAACCTGTCTTGGTATTGCAGACCCCCAGTCCTCTAATAACCTGTCTTGGTATTGCAGACCCCCCAGTCCTCTAATAACCTTGGTCGCTCTTCTCTGCACCCTCTCTAGTTCAGCTATGTCTTTCTTATACACCGGAGACCAGAACTGTACACAGTATTCTAAGTGTGGTCGCACTAGTGTCTTGTATAGAGGTAAAATTATCTTCTCCTCATCAGCATCTATGCCTCTTTTAATGCATCCCATTATTTCATTTGCCTTTGCAGCAGCTGCCTGACACTGGCCACTAAAAGTGAGCTTGTCGTCCGCCAATACACCCAGGTCTTTTTCAGTGACAGTTTTGCCTAGTGTTTTACAATTAAGCATATAATTATACATTTTATTTCCTCTGCCCAAGTGCATTACCTTACATTTATCCCCATTAAAGCTCATTTGCCATTTACCAGCCCAAGCTTCTAGTTTACATAGATCCTCCTGTAATATAAAATTGTCCTCCTCTGTATTGATTACCCTGCAGAGTTTAGTGTCATCTGCAAATATTGAAATATTACTCTGTATGCCCCCTACAAGGTCATTAATAAATATGTTAAAAAGAAGGGGGCCCAATACTGACCCCTGTGGTACCCCACTGTTACCTGAGACCCAGTCTGAGTGTTTTCCATTAATAACCACCCTTTGTTTCCTATCACTGAGCCAATTCTTAACCCACATACATATATTTTCCCCTATCCCCATTGTTCTCATTTTATGTATCAACCTTTTGTGTGGAACCGTATCAAAAGCTTTTGAAAAGTCCATATACACAACATCCACTGCATTTCCTTGGTCCAGTCTGGAACTTGCCTCCTCATAAAAACTAATCAGATTAATTTGACAGGAACGGTCCCTGGTAAACCCATGTTGATATTGGGTCATGAGGTTATTCTTCTTCAGATACTCTAGTATAGCATCTCTTAGGAAACCCTCCAGGATTTTACCCACAGTAGAGGTTAAGCTTACCGGCCTATAATTTCCAAGTTCAGTTTTTGTCCCCTTTTTGAATATTGGCTCCACATTTGCTATACGCCAGTCCTGTGGTACAGACCCTGTTATTATGGAATCTTTAAAGCTTACAAATAATGGTCTATCTATGACGTTACTTAATTCCTGCAGTACTCGCTGGTGTATCCCATCCGGGCCTGGGGATTTGTCAACTTTAGTGATTTTTAGACGCCGCCACACTTCCTGCTGGGTTAAGCAAGTGACATTTACTGGAGAATTTTAGTTCTCACTAATCATGTTTTCTGTCATGCGATTTTCTTGTGTAAATACGGTTGAAAAAAACTCATTTAGCATATTGGCTTTTTCCTCATCCTCATCCACCATTTCACCCAGACTATTTTTAAGGGGGCCAACACTATCATTTTTTAGTTTCTTACTATTTATGTAGTTAAAGAATATTTTGGGGTTATTTTTACTTTCTCTGGCAATGATTCTCTCTGCCTCAATCTTTGCTGCCTTGATTTGGTTTTTACATAATTTATTTAATTTTCTATATTTATTTAATGCCTCATCACTACCTACTTGCTTTAGTTCTCTAAATGCTTTCTTTTTGTCACTTATTGCGCCCCTTACAGCTCTATTTAGCCATAGTGGTTTCCTCCTATTTCTATCATGTTTATTCCCATAGGGTATATATTGTACACAGGTCCTATTCAGGATGTTAATAAATGTCTCCCATTTGCTTTGTGTAGTTTTATGTCTCAGGATATCGTCCCAGTTTATTGCACTAAGATCATCTCTTAACCGTTGGAAATTTGCCTTCCTGAAATTTAGTATCCTTGTAAACCCTCTACTACACATCTTATTAAAGGATACATGAAAACGTATTATTTTGTGATCACTATTACCCAAGTGACCCCCAACTCGTATATTTGATATGCGGTCTGGCCTGTTGGTTAATATTAGGTCTAGCAGTGCCCCCCTTCTTGTTGGGTCCTGAACCAGTTGTGAAAGGTAATTGTCTCTCATAGTAGTCAAAAACCTATTTCCTTTGCTTGAACTACATGTTTCTGTCCCCCCAATGTATTTCAGGGTAGTTGAAGTCCCCCATAATAATGACTTCTCCTTGAGTCGCTGCTTCATCTATTCGCTTTACGAGGATATTCTCCGCTACTTGCATTATTTTTGGAGACTTATAACAAACTCCTATCAGTAATTTATTATTTTTCCCCCTCCCCTTATCTCCACCCACAGGGACTCTACATTTTCATTAGATTCACATATATCCTCCCGCAAGACAGGTTATAAGGATGATTTTACATATAAACACCCCCCCTCGCTTGTTTATACGGTCATTTGCACAACAGCATGTGAAATTGATTGTCAATCAGTGTTGCTTCCTAAGTGGACAGTTTGATTTCACAGAAGTTTCATTTACTTGGAGTTATATTCTGTTGTATAAGTGTTCCCTTTATTTTTTGGGCAGTGTATATGTAAGAGAATTGTAGAGGTAGGCCTCATACACACCCTGGAAAAATTAAAAGCGAGAGTCGGATGATGACCCTCTAGAAATTATAAGCAAGAGCCCCTGAATACCAGCTGTATGACACCTGACACCCTGCGGTATTGGCCCCCGGGAGGTTTTGGAACCGATTGGGGCAGATTAACTCCTTCAATACTGCTGTCAATCACCACAGCAGTATCTAAGTGGTTAAAAGTAGGTTAAAAGACCCCCTATGACTTGATAGTCCACCCTCGATCATAATCACAGGTGCCAATCATTGCATGGTGCCCTGAGGTCATCTGATGACACCAGGGTACGGTGGCCTGTGAGATCCTGCCATAAGCTGGGTCTAACAGGCACAGTCAGTGACTCATTGACAATTCTCCAGCAGAGCAGTACACGAGTACTGCAGTGCATGAAGCTAGTGATCAAAGTAAAAAATATTCATGTCCTACAATGGTACTAAGTGAAAAAGTAAAAAAAAAAATGACATAAAATGTGTAAAAAGTAAAAAAAAAAACACAAAAAAGCGCACACATATCACAAAAAGTTGTTTCGCCACTAAAAATGCAGCGTTTGTGTTAAATCAGAAATAAACAAAAAAAATGGACACATAATTGGTAACGCCGCGCCCGCAATGACCCGATCTATAAAACTGGCATGTTATTTATTTGGAAAGGCGAACACCATAAAAAAATAAAAATTTAAAACACTCCAAAAATGTTGCATTTTCACCATACTGACACACAAAAAAACTGAATAAAAAGCAAAAAAATATATTGTGATGACACAGCATTTAATCTTAATTATGCCAAACTTAAATTCAGTAGGCCCAGAGATAAACGCTATTGCCTGAATATTGACTATTGAATTTATGTGTTTCTTTCTTCGGTTGCTCAAGAAACTTGGCCTATTGTCAAGTGAGTCTGAATGTTGTAACTTATCTGATATCTTTGGAGGACAGGAACACAGGATCATGGAACAATCGATGTTTGCTAATATGTTGATTATCCATTATCCATTATCCATTATATAAGTCTATGTAACTTGTTGACCTGCAAATCAGAGGAGAACAAACTAAGCAGATTGATTAAATACTCAAACATTGCGATTTGCGAGTTAATCTCATCCCACCTTCCCCTTGAACTGTGGATGATGACCTGAACCACAAATGTGGGTAGAAAAAGCCTATTTTCTATCCTTCTGTTACAAGAGAGTGACTTGACAGAACACAGCCAGGACATCATGACTCCATAGAGGAACACTGTATAGGACAGCTGCCAGGACACCATGGCTCCATCAAGAGGGACACCGATTTGACATTCTACAGGATGCCAGCCTTAAGGACCACAGCCCTAGCTGGAAGAATACAGATCTGCTCCATTGACCATAGTTGAACCCTTAAAGACGTCTTGAAGAATCTAGGTTGGGACAATCAGGTCACCTGGCCACATACATCACTGATCTCGGTTAGCTTTCTAAGCTTGTCATTACCTCCTCTCTGTGGGTGCCCGCCAAAAGGAGGGTGCCACTGGTGAGGGTAGTTGGCCTTGGAAATCCCGAAGTTGCAGCGGCTCAAATCCCGGCGAATCAGAGGAAGGGTGAGACTGTCATTTGCACCATCTTGGGTATTTTGCTGGGACTGGTCCATATTTTATTGATCGTTTGGTGGTTTAATAAAGTATTGCCACACTGTTTTACCCTCACCCTGTGTTGCCTGAGTAGAATTATGCCCACGGGCGTTCAGTGGGATGAGCCCTGGTCCATGCGGTCTCGGGCCAGCGGACGAGAGTACCCACTGCCCCACCCCCTCCCTTGTCTCCACATATATGTAAAAAAAATGGTACAATTCAAAATGCCAAACCGTCCCGCAAAAAACATCCCCTAATATGGCATATATTTGGAAAAAAGTTATCGCTGTAATCGTACTGACCCGATGGACAAATCGGTCTTATCACTTTTACTGCACGGTGAACTGTGCAAAAAATATATAAAAAAACAATAATTGAATTGCTGGTTTTTATTCATTTAGTGTCTAAAAAAATCTGAATAAAAAGTGATCAAAAAAGTTATGTACCCCAAAATTGTAACAAAAAAATATCCAGCTCATTGCGCAAAAAATAAACCCTAATACAGCTCTGCCAAAAAATAAAAAAGGTACAGCTCTCAGAACATGACGACAAAATTTTTATTTTTTTTATAAAAAAAAAAGCATTTGTACTGCGTGATAATAGCAAAACATAACAAAAAAAAAGAAGATGTAAATCTGGTATCACTGACCCGAAGGTTAAAGCCGTCTGTGGTAAGACGACTCGCTCGGCCGCTCCCGGAAGTAGACACAGGAACCGAGTTTTCTCTGCAGGCTTTATTATATGGCATAAAGCCCTGCAACTCCAGCAAAAATAAACACGGCCTTACTTGCAAAACGACAAAATAAAAGATAAACAATAGCACAGTCCATATGTATGGGGGATATGCCCACACAGGGTGTAATCCCAGCCTTCAGCTCTGTCCTGAGCTGAAGCTTTCCCAGTCTGGAGACCTTGCCTCTCCAGACCACAACACAGAGAAAAAAACAGGCCTGAACATTTAAACCCTGCTCAGCCACACCCTGAGGGAAGGTATGGTGAATGACGTCCCTCCCATCTCTATGTCATTCACATAAAACCACACCTTTCAAAAGAGTTAACCCCCAACATATAACATGCTGGCAGAAATTCAGTAGGTCTCAGTTCACACAGGAGAGCAACCTGAGTGACACATACCTCCCCTCGTATATTACACCAGTGACTCTGTCACACGTCTTATCACTAATACCGCACAGAAAATGACGCAAAATTAAAAATAATAAATATTCTTGTACTGCTGTCTATTTATTCATTCAACCTCCCAAAAATCAGAATAAGGCTTGGTTAACATTTATAATGCGCTCTCCGCTGAGCACTGACGTCCGGTTTTCTGTGTAAATCCCCAAAAAAACGCGATTCTGACAAAACCTCCAATGGAACCACTCACTGTAATGAGGCAGATGGAGCCCCTTTGGTCTCCGTCTGGTCTCGGTTCCGGCGGTGTCACATCATTTTAGGTGTCTTTTTAGTGCACGTGTGATTGACCACAGTTCTGTGAGTGCCTAAAAAGATGGTTACCACTGGAACTGGAGAGCAAACAGAGTCCAAATTGTCTCCATCGGCCTCATTATAGAGAGTGATTCCATTGGGAGATTCATCCGAATCACATTTTTGTGGGATTTACACGGAAACCCTGACGTAAGTGTTCAGCGTAGAACACAGCCTTATACTGAAAGCGATCAAAAAATGGTAAGTACCCCAAAATGTTACCAATAAAATCCCTAACTTATTCCGCACAAAACCAGCCCCCACTCAGGTCCGTCATCTGCCATTGGAAATATAGGGGATTCCCATGTTACTGGTAGAATACTCTGGAAAAGCGACACAGCTCCCAACCCCAAATAAAATCCAGTGAAGTCTGCTCTCCCAAATCCGCATGCCACCCTCCTTCTGAACCCCAATGTGCCTAAACCGCAGTAAGTGGCCACATGTTGGCATTATTGTAGTGTGGAGAGAGCACTTCATTTACATGGTGCATGACTCCAGAAACACAAACCGGGCGCAATGTATGGAGGCGCTTCAATATATGGGGGCACTACACTGCAAGGGGACACAATGTATGGGCACTAAACTGGCAGATTTGCAATTGTCCAGAGAAAAGGCCCAGCGTGGATGCTACAAATAGTCGCTGCAGCCATAGATTAATTCATTGAGAGGTGAAATTTCATTGAGAGGTGCAATTTCTATAATAGGGTTACTTTTGGGGTTTTTCTTCTATTCTGGTGACGCGCCCCTGGGCCTGTGTCGCGCTGCGTTGCGCACGCGGGAGCTTACCCGGAGCCGGATCTGTTGAGGGTTGTAGTCTCGTGGCGGTGACCCGGTCCGTGCCCAGGGAGTCAAACTGAGCGGCGATGTATCAGCGGTAGATGTTGGACGACTACGCCACCCGTTGAGTACAGCTAAGGAGCTGCTGCTGCAGGGCAGACCGCTGAGGCCGGTGGTAGGATTGTGCAGCGTGATAGTATAACCTCCAACGGGAGGGGTATGGCCTCAGGGCAGCCGACGTGGATGATGGGGGTAGCAGGAACCACTCGGAGACGGTACGGTGTAGTTCAGGGTCTTTACTGGTGACAAAGATAGACCCTCCCGGAGTACTGGCTAGCGATTGGGGCCTGGTCAGTCCTTGAGCAGATGGGATCTCCCCTGGCCAGGCGGAGTTGTAGGCCTCCCAAACTAACTGTACTCTTCTGGCTACCTTGCTAGAGGCGGGTATAAGTAGCCCACGTCCCTCAGTGTACCGTGTGGTGCTCACCCGTATGGCCGGTGACTCGGGGCCTTCTAGTAGCTTCCGCTCCACGACGGCGGTGCTGGTCCCATGCGTGTGACCGTGCCTTCGGGTTTCTTGGCCAGAGGACCTGGAATCCCCTGCCTGACGGATTCTGCTGCTGGGTAGGAGTTAGTCCCCACAGCCTCGGACTCCGGGTCCGGTAAGAAATCTTCTCAGTCAGGGCGAGCTCTGCAGCTGCCAGCCCCTGACTCCTTGTAACACTGCTCCCACAGAGCTCCTGATGTTCTGTTCCTATATTTGCTTCTTTTCTCTGTCTCTACTTCTTCTCTACTCGCTAACCCTGCCTCAGCCCCAGTTTTCTATAGGGGAAGTTCTTCCCCTCCCAGGACTGTGCAGGAGGTGTGGCATGCATAGGATTCCTGACCAAGAGACCTCCCACCTGCTCTCAGACGTAATATCTCTATCACTGTGGCAACAAGACCCCTGGGGTGTCACATTCCCCCCTAGTGAAATTTAGTACTCCGGGATTAAACATATTTTAGAAAAACATAACAAGATATAACAATAACAATACAATAAAGAAACACATAAAGGTGGTCACGGCATGTCCGTAACCGGGTGCAGTCTTTGAAGAAAGCAAGGTGTCCATTTCACCAAAACAGGGAGACGTAACCAGGTAGGGGTCTGTCCTGCCCCGAGTCCTTAACAGTCTTTAGTCCGTCCTGGGTTACGCTCCAACTATATACACAGGATTCCCGGTAAATCCACCAAAGACTCCTATAAACAACTAGAAACACATAATTATACACAAGCAACAAGAAAAACAGGTAACCACAAATAAAACAATTTATACACTTCAAATCCTCCAACGTGCGGGTAACTGGCCTCTAGTGGCCCTAGTGGACCTACGGAGCTGACTGTCTGGCCCTGAACTACAGGGTGTAGGAGCTGTCAAGGGTAAATTGGGCAGCTGTCTATGGGCCCTTTGGCTCACTAGGGATATGGCAGGCTCACTGCAAGCAGAGGGTTGATCCTCCTGATCTGCTGGTGTGGGGTCTTCTGCCTCCTGGACCGGCTGTTCTTCCAGCTCTACCTGTTGCTCCGTAGGTGCTTGGGATGCTGGTTGGAGGAAGGTGAGTACGGGTACCACAACTGCACCATTGACTTGAGTCCAAGACCGAGGGAAGTCTCCAAGCACAGTACTAACCATATCTCCCCTTTCCTCTACGGGTCGATGGTCTTCTTGTTCCTCTTCAGGGTTCCGTAGCTGTTCAGGACACTTCTTCAGGTGATCCCGGGATACAATGGCTGTGGTCTCCCCTCCGTCTTTACTGATGGTACAGACCTTCGGGTTCTCGTGGCTTGAGGGCAGTACGGTGTACAGGTCCTTCTCCCACTGGTCGTCCAACTTGTGGAGCCGTCTTTTCCTCTTCAAGACCTGCTCTCCGGGCACCAGGGGAACAGCGGGAGCATACTGGTTGTAAGTTTTCTCTTGTCTCTCCCTAGCCTGACAGAGACTTCGCTCCACACTCTCCTGTACTTTCCGGTACTGCTGCTGCCTCTCTGTGTCCCAGTCTGCTTCTGGTGAAGTGTCCTCGGGTGTCAGGACTCCCATTTCCAGGTCAACAGGTAACTTACCAGGTCTCGCCCTCATTAGGTAAGCCGGGGTACAGTTGGTGGAACCTACCGGGATGTGGTTGTATAGGTCCACCAGATCGGGCAGCTTCTCAGGCCACAGACTGCGTTCTTCCAGGGGCAACGTTTTCAGAAGATCCATTACCACCTGGTTCATTTTCTCACAAAGTCCATTAGTTTGCGGATGATAGGGTGTCGTCCTTATCTTCCGGCAGCCATACAGATTGCAGAATTCCTTGAAGACCTCCGCTTCAAAGGCAGGTCCCTGGTCCGTCAGCACTTGGTCCGGGTACCCGTGTGGACGGCAGAAGTGCTGCTGGAAGGCTCTAACTGCTGTTTGAGCCGTTAAGTCCTTGACGGGGACGACAACCAAGAACCGGGAGTAATGATCCACGATGGTTAACGCGTAGACGTAGCCAGTTCTGCTTGGGGTCAGTTTTACATGATCCAAGGCTACCAGTTCCAACGGCTGCCGGGTGACGATGGACTGCAGGGGAGTCTTCTGGCTGGCACGGTCCATCCTCCTCAGGTTGCACGGGCCACAGTCTCTGCACCACCTCTCGATGGTTCCCCTCATGCCTACCCAGTGGAACCGCCCGCGCAGCAGGAACTCCAGCTTCTTCCATCCGAAATGCCCAGCTCCATCGTGGTATGCCTCCATCACCATGGCTGCGTCTCGTCGTGGCACCACTACTTGCCAGATTAGTTCATGCGTCCGGGAGTTAACCATTCTGCGGCACAACTTCCCCTTGTAAAGGAACAGTCTACTCTTTTCTGCCCACAGTTGCTTGGCTTCCTCCGGAGTGTCTGGGTCAAGGCGAGCCTCTGGCCGAGTCAGCATCTCCTTCACCAGCCGGACGGCAGGGTCACTGTCTTGCGTTTCCGCCCAGTTGTAGTGAGGTAAGGGGTTAAGCGTAGCGCCTTGCTTACTCCTTACCCGATGGGAATACTGGATAGTCCCATGACGGTGAAACGCGGGGAGTTCGACTTCTTCCAGTCCCTCTGGATCTTCTCCTACGTCCGGTAGGTTTGGCATCCTGGACAGGGCGTCCGCGTTGGTATTGGAGCGTCCTGCCCGGTATTTGATGGTGAACTCGTAGTTGGACAGGCGGGCCATCCATCTCTGCTCTAGGGCACCGAGTCTTGCCGTGTCCAGGTGTGTCAACGGGTTGTTATCCGTGTACACGACGAACCGGGAAGAAGCGAGGTAGTGCTTAAAGCGTTCGGTGACTGCCCACACCACTGCCAGGAACTCTAGCTTAAATGAGCTGTAATTCTCAGGGTTTCTTTCGGTGGGTCGCAGTTTTCGGCTGGCGTAAGCGATTACTCGCTCCTTCCCCTGCTGGATCTGGGACAACACGGCTCCTAGCCCGATGTTACTTGCGTCGGTGTAGAGGATAAAGGGCTGGCTGTAATCCGGGTACGCCAGGATTTCATCCCCCGTGAGGGCCATCTTCAGCTGGCGGAAGGACTCTTCTTCCAACTTCTCCCATCTGAAGGGCGGCTTCTGGTTCTTGGCCTTCCGGGACTGGCCTATCAGGAGGTCCTGCATAGGAGCTGCCTTTTTGGTGAAACCGGGGATGAACCTGCGGTAGTAGCCTACCAACCCGAGGAACTGCCGCACTTCCTTTACACTGGAGGGACTTGGCCATTCCTTAATTGCGGTGATCTTATCAGGGTCGGGAGCCACTCCGTCAGCGCTCACCACGTGTCCCAGGTACTGCACCTTTGGTTTCAGGAGGTGACACTTGGAGGGTTTCACCTTTAGGCCGTAGCTTGCCAGAGCTTCGAACACTTCCGCCAGGTGTTTCAGGTGGTCTTCATAAGTCTTAGAATATACGATGACATCGTCCAGGTACAACAGGACCGTCTCGAAGTTTCTGTGGCCCAGACAGCACTCCATTAATCGTTGGAAGGTTCCTGGTGCGTTGCAGAGTCCGAACGGCATACAGGTAAACTCGCTAAGTCCCATCGGGGTGGTGAATGCGGTCTTCTCCCGGTCCGCCTCTGCTACAGGAACCTGCCAGTACCCACTAGTGAGATCCAAGGTAGAGAAGAAGTTAGCAGATCTTAAAGCAGCCAAAGACTCCTCTATCCTTGGTAAGGGGTACGCATCCTTGTGTGTGATACGGTTGATTTTCCGGTAATCTACACACATCCTCATGGTGTTGTCTTTCTTTTTGACTAAGACTAGTGGAGCTGCCCAGGGGCTACAGCTATCCCTGATCACCCCAGCCTCCTTCATGTCTCTAAGCATCCCCTTGGCGTGTTGGTAGTGTGCAGGGGGTACGGGTCGATACCTCTCTTTTATGGGAGGATGGTCTCCCGTGGGGATGTGGTGTTCTACCCCCTTGACTCGCCCGAAGTCTAACGGGTGTTTACTAAACACTCTCTCTTACTCTTGAACCACCCGATAGACTCCCTGTTTCTGGTGTGAGGGAGTGGAGTCAGTACCCAAATGTAGTTGCTGACACCAGTCCTCCATTGTTTTCTTAGAGCCGTTACCTTCCTCCGGGTGAGATGTAGGCAAGGGTTCCACAGATTGTATAGCATTTTGGTTAATGGTATATAATTTGGCTAGCGTGGCATACCGGGGCAGGTACACTTCCCTCTTCCCGATATTGATTATGCGAACGGGCACCCTCCCATGGCGTACATTAACCACCCCCCGTGCTGTCAAGATGGTGGGCCTACTGTCTGAGTAAACTGGTTCTACCATTGCCTGGTAATCTCTACCTCTCAGACCAATAGCTGCCCGGCACCAAATCATCATTTCACTTTTTGGGGGCATGGCAATAGGGAAAGGGTCACACATTCTCACGCTACCAATCTCACCGCCGGAGAGTTCCACCTGTTGCCGCCGCATCAGTGCCCGGATCTCTTTTTGGAGCACTCGCTGCTCGCCGGAGCTGGCGTTCTTGGCAACCTGCTGTAAAAGGAAAATCACCTCTGCAAGACAATTTTCAATTACATTAGTTCCTAGAGTTATCTTTGGGTGACTCTCGTGTTTGTCAATGTCTACAATGATCAGTCCCTGTGCTGCCAGTTCGACTCTACTGATTTTAATGGTCACCTCTTTAAATCCAATCTGTGGCACGGGCTGACCATTGCTGGCGATGATACTCAAGTCGTCGTCAGGGTAGCGGGTGATATCCGAATCATTCCAGTACTGCTTGAAGAGCACGTACGGGATGGTGGTGACCTGTGACCCGGTGTCCAGTAGGGCACTCATAGGAATGCCATCCAGTACCACGGGTAAGACTGGACGTCCTCCCACATATTTGTCGCGCCAGTTCGATGGGCCTGGTGATCTTTTTCCTGGGGGTTGGCCCTCTACCCCAGGTTGTGCCAGTTTAAAGGACAGTACCTTGCCATATGTCCGGGTTGATTGCAGCGGCGGCAGATGGGTCGTTGTATCGGTCGCTGGGTCTCCCTCTGGCCGGTGGGGTCCTCCTTGGTCGACGCCACGGGATGTCCTCCGGTCCGGATGCCAGCTGGATCTTCCCTGGAGTGGAAACCTGTAAAGACTGCACAGTTCGGGTTAGCGCAGCAACGCTTTTAGCTAGCTCTTGGACCTGATGGTGCAGGTCTGGAGCCGGGTCATTGTTCAAAGCCTGCGCATTAGCTCCCACAGGCCCTGCCGACAAGGGTGCCGCCTCCTGGTGGTAAGTGGTAGTGGGGCGTCTGTGGGTCACAACGCCACCTGGTGCCGGTTCTCGGAGCACCCGGATGGCTCTGTCCTTGAACTGTGCAAATCCCAGATGAGGGTCCTGTAAGGCCATTGCCCGCAACTGGGTTCAGTGGGCATTGGAATATAAACCCTCTATAAATTGTTCAGTCAACAGCCTGTCCTCGTCTCCCACGCCGTCAGGGTCGGTCTGCTTAATGGCTCTCAGGGCCTCTTGTAGGTTCAGGGCATAGTCCCTTATACTCTCGTATGCTCGCTGCTTGCACCCGTAGAATCTAAGCTTGATCTCGGCTGAGGTGCGGGTATCAAAGGTGTCCCTCAGCCGGGTTAGTATCCCTGCGACAGTCCTCCCCCCAGGTGGCCAGGACTTTACCTCCCTTCGGGCTGCCCCAGTTAATTGGGCCACCAGGATGCTCACTTTTTGCTCTTCTGTGAGGGGGTACACCTGGAAGAGGCTATCCAGCTTTTCTCTAAAGTCATGCAGGGTATGTGACTCCCCTGAGTACTGGGGTAGCCAGGCCGCTCCCGGGATATAGGGCATGGTGAAAGGCATGACTGCAGCAGCGGTGGCGCTGGCGGGGGTTGAGGCAGTGAAGCTCTCCTCCGTATCCGACATCCTCCTCCCCCCTAGTGGACCGTGGCCTACCTTGCGATGATCCTCTTCCGTAGGCCGCGGCTCCGCAGTAGATCGTCAGGGTTGAGGACCTTCCGTCGCGCTCCTGTGACGTCGGCGTCTGCTGGGCTCCTTCCAGGACCTTACGCGACGTCCGGACGTGAGGCGGGGCTTCAGTTCTCGCGCGCTTTCGGAGTCCACGCCCCTCTTCTTCCTGCGCGACGTCTTCAAGATGGCGTCCAACGGCGGAAAAACTCCACGGAAGGCGGGAAGAAGGCTGAAAATGGCGCCGGATGGCGGGAATCTTCACCGATGGCGGGAAGAAGGCTGAAGATGGCGCCGGATGGCGGGAATCTTCACCACAGGTAAGTTTGAACAGTCTTTTTCAGGCACGCAGTACCCGGTGGTTGCGGGCACGAAATCCTGCCGACTACGCCAAAAGTTGACACGCCCCTGGGCCTGTGTCGCGCTGCGTTGCGCACGCGGGAGCTTACCCGGAGCCGGATCTGTTGAGGGTTGTAGTCTCGTGGCGGTGACCCGGTCCGTGCCCAGGGAGTCAAACTGAGCGGCGATGTATCAGCGGTAGATGTTGGACGACTACGCCACCCGTTGAGTACAGCTAAGGAGCTGCTGCTGCAGGGCAGACCGCTGAGGCCGGTGGTAGGATTGTGCAGCGTGATAGTATAACCCCCAACGGGAGGGGTATGGCCTCAGGGCAGCCGACGTGGATGATGGGGGTAGCAGGAACCACTCGGAGACGGTACGGTGTAGTTCAGGGTCTTTACTGGTGACAAAGATAGACCCTCCCGGAGTACTGGCTAGCGATTGGGGCCTGGTCAGTCCTTGAGCAGATGGGTTCTCCCCTGGCCAGGCGGAGTTGTAGGCCTCCCAAAATAACTGTACTCTTCTGGCTACCTTGCTAGAGGCGGGTATAAGTAGCCCACGTCCCTCAGTGTACCGTGTGGTGCTCACCCGTATGGCCGGTGACTCGGGGCCTTCTAGTAGCTTCCGCTCCACGACGGCGGTGCTGGTCCCATGCGTGTGACCGTGTCTTCGGGTTTCTTGGCCAGAGGACCTGGATTCCCCTGCCTGACGGATTCTGCTGCTGGGTAGGAGTTAGTCCCCACAGCCTCGGACTCCGGGTCCGGTAAGAAATCTTCTCAGTCAGGGCGAGCTCTGCAGCTGCCAGCCCCTGACTCCTTGTAACACTGCTCCCACAGAGCTCCTGATGTTCTGTTCCTATATTTGCTTCTTTTCTCTGTCTCTACTTCTTCTCTACTCGCTAACCCTGCCTCAGCCCCAGTTTTATATAGGGGAAGTTCTTCCCCTCCCAGGACTGTGCAGGAGGTGTGGCATGCATAGGATTCCTGACCAAGAGACCTCCCACCTGCTCTCAGACGTAATATCTCTATCACTGTGGCAACCAGACCCCTGGGGTGTCACACTGGCACCTTAAGGGCTCTGCAAACATCGCCCACAAACTATTCTAAGGCTCCAAAATCCAAATAGCGCTCCTTCCTTCTCAGCCCTGATATGTGGCCAAACAGAGTCTCTGTCATATGGGGCATCACCGCATTCGAAAGAAATTGTGCAATAAATTGTGGGGTCCAGCTTCACCTACTAACCCTTGTCTAAGTGACAAATTTGCAAGATGCTGCCACCACCATGTTTCACTGTTGGGATTGTATTGGGCAGGTGATGAGCAGTGCCTGGTTTTCTCCACACATACCGCTTAGAATTGTCACCAAAAAGTTCTATCTTTGTCTTACCAGACCAGAGAATCTTATTTCTCATAGTCTGGGAGTCCTTCATGTGTTTTTGAGCAAACTCTATGCGGGCTTTCATTTGTCTTGCACTGAGGAGAGGCTTCCATCGGGCCACTCTGCCATAAAAACCCAACTGGTGGAGAGCTGCAGTGATAGTTGACTTTGTGGAACTTTCTCCCATCTCCCTACTGCATCTCTGGAGCTCAGCTACAGTGATCTTGGGGTTCTTCTTTACCTCTCTCACCAAGACTCTTCTCCCACGATTGCTCAGTTTGGCTTGACGGCCAGGTCTAGGAAGACTTCTGGCGGTCCCAAACTTCTTCCATTTAAGAATTATGGAGGCCACTGTGCTCTTAGGAGCCTTGAGTAATGCAGAAATTCTTTTGTAACCTTGGCCAGATCTATGCCTTGCCACAATTCTGACTCTGAGCTCCTTGAGCAGTTCCTTTGAGCTCATGATTCTCATTTGGTCTGACATGCACTGTGAGCTGTGAGGTCTTATATAGACAGGTGTGTGCCTTTCCAAATCAAGTCCTATCAGTTTAATTAAACACAGCTGGACTCCAATGAAGGAGTAGAACCATCTCAAGGAGGATCACAAGGAAATGGACGGCATGTGACTTAAATATGAGTGTCTGAGCAAAGGGTCTGAATAATTATGACCATGTGATATTTCAGTTTTTCTTTTTTAATAAATTTGCAAAAATTTCTACATTTCTGTTTTTTTTCAGTCAAGATGGGGTGCAGAGTGGACTTTAATGGGAAAAAAATGAACATTTTAGAATTTACCAAATGGCTGCAATGAAACAAAGAGTGAAACATTTAAAGTAGTCTGAATACTTTACGTACCCACTGTATTCAAATGGAATCTGCGTTCTAAAAGCCGAGTAGCGCTCCTTCCCATCCAATCCCTGCTGTGTGCTCAAACAGTAGTGTATAACCACATATGGGGTACAGCCACGGTCAGTAAAAATTGCATAGCAAATTATGGGGTCCATTTTCTCCTATTACCACTAGTGGAAATAATAAATTTGGTGTCAAAACAGTATTTTAGTGGGGAAAAATATTTTTTTCTCTTTCCACATCTAAATGTTATAAAGTTTCATTATTTACCTGTAAGTTAAAAATAATAAATACACCCCTAGATGAATTCTTTCAGGGGTCTACTTTCCAAAATGGAGTCACTTATAGGGGGGGGTTTACACTGTTTTGGCATGTTAGTGTCACGGGTGTGTCAGATGTAACAGACAGTCGCTCTGCATCTAGCTGCAGAAGGTCACTGTGTTTGGCATTGCAGATGCCTTCTTAATCTTTCTGACTTTTGGACCCAGCGGTCCTCCCTCCTGCTCTGATTGACATACCCTGGTCTGGGTGTTTATAAACTCTGTCTGCTACAGGGAGTCGCCAGCGATATTCTCATTTTCCCTTGTGAAGGCTTGGAGCTATAGCAGTCGGCTTGCTTCCTCTGTGGTGCCCTTGGAGGACGTTTGGTGTTATCTCTCTGGTGTCTGCTCAAGCTAAGTTATCCCCCCTTTGTTTCTCTCCCTTGTTGTCTTTAGTTTATACTGGGGACTGACCAGTGCTCACCTACCCCCCTATCCAGGGATATACAGGGCTTAGGTTTCTTGCTCGGCGATTGGTGTGGAACCAATATAGGGATGGTAGGGTAAGCAGGGTGTTATTAGATCAGCCTCGGGGTCCCCATTCCCCCTTTCCCTAGTGTCTGGGCTCCCTTCCGCTCATCCCTTCTTGTTGTACTTAGTCTTCCCCACTCTGTGCGTGACAGTTAGGGCCCCTGCAAATGTGACATGGCATTCACAATCTATTCCAGACAAATTTACGCTCCAAAAATCAAATAGCGCTCTTTCCTTTCTGAGCCCTGCCATGTGTCCAAAAGTTTTTGACCACATATGGTGTGTCTTCGTGTTCGGAAGAAATTGCGTAACAAATTATGGGGTCCAATTTTTGCTATTATCCATTGTGAAAATTACAAATATGGGGCTAAAACAACATTTTCGTTTCCACATCCACATTTTAAAAAGTTCTGTGAAGCACTTAGGGGGTCAACAAGCTCAACACACCACTAGATGAATTCCTTAATGAATCTAGTTTCCAAAATGGGGTCACTTTTGGAGGGTTTCTGCTGTGTTTGGTACCTCGGGGGCTTTGCAAATGTGACATGGTGTCTGCATTCTATTCCAGTCAAATTTACATTCCAAATACCAAATATCGCTTCTTCCCTTCCAAGCCCTGCCGTGTGTCCAAACAGATTTTTTTGACTGTGTTTGGTATCACCGCAATCAGAAGAAAGTAGGTAACAAACTGTGGGTCCACTTTTTCATGGTACCTCTTGCAAAAGTGAAAAATTTGGGGCAACATTTTTGTCAAAAATTGAAATTTTTCAATATAATGTTATCAAATATGTAGTACCTGTAAGTTCAAAATGCTCACTATACCCATGGATAAAAACCTTGAGGGGTGCAGTTTCCAAAATGGGGTCGCTTGTGAGGGGTTTCTGCTGTTTGGGTGCCTTAGAGGCCGTGCAAATGCGACACGGTGCCTGCAAATTATTTCAGCCAAATTTGTGTTTCAAAATTCAAATGATGCTCCTTCCCTTCCGAGCCCTGTCGTTTGTCAAAACAGAGGTATCTGACCATATATGGGGAATAAGCACGCTCAGAAGAAACTTGGTAACAAGTGGGGTCAATTTTATTGTGCTATTCCTTGCAAAAGTGAAAAAAATGGGGCTAAAGCAACATTTTAGAGTAAAAATGAAATTTTTCTATTTGACTTTGTATTAATTCCTGTATAGGTCCAGAAGAGTTAACAAAAATTCCTGACAGCAGTTTTGAAATATTTAAGGGGTGCGTTTTTTTAAATAGTATCACTTTTGGGGAGTTTCCAATATATAAGCCCTTCAAAGTCTATTGAAATGTGAAACAGGTTTTGTAAATTTCTTGAAAAAAATGAGAAATTGCTATTAAACTTTTAATCACTCTAACATACTAAAAAAATAAAATGACATTTGAAAAATGATGCTGATGTAAAGTAGACATAAGGGAAATGTCGTCTATTAATGACTAACTGGTTTAGGGATATAATGATTGAAAGTTTGAAAATTGAAAGTTTTTCAAAATTTTCTCTAAAATTCCGATATTTTCCCAAATAAATGCAAAAAATATCGACCTAAATTTACTACTAAAATAGACTACAAAACCTCCTCAGCTGGGATACGTTGAAGCGTTAGAGCGTTATTACCACATATAGTGACACCGGACAGAGTTCAAAAATTTGGCCTGGTCATTAAAGGGAATCTGTCAGCAAGTTTTTGCTATATAATCTGAAGACAGCATGAGGTAAGCCACGGACACACTATCAGTATTTTTGGAGGAAAATGGGGGGTGCATCTTATAGTCCGAATGTTGTGGGGGGTATATATATATATATATACACTGTGTGGGGTGTGGGGGGAGCGGTAACGGCGGAGGAGCGGGGCACAGGAGGCAGCTGCCGCCTGCTGCAGCCTACACTGTCCCCGCTGCTAAAGAAAATTAATATTCACTGCTCTCCACGCCCATGGGGCGTGGGGAGCAGTGAATATTCATGCTCCTTAATAGCGGAACACAGTGTAGCCGCAGCGCGGCTCCTGCTGTTGCCGGAATCACCTGTGTCCGCTGTTAAAGGGCATGAATATTCAACCTCTCTCCACGCCCATGGGAGTGGAGAGGGGTGAATATTCATGCCCTTTAATAAGCGGATACACGCAATAGCCCGGCAGCAGCAGGAGCCGCGCTGCGGCTACGCTGCGTGCCGGCTATTAAGGAGCATGAAGTCACTGCTCCCTGCACCCACAGTCCTGGCGTGGGGAGCAGTGACTTCCGGCAGCTGATCTCTCCATGTGAGCCGCGCATGGTAGTGACGTCATGCGCGGCCCACATGGAGAGATCAGTGCGGGCAGACAGGATGCAGCGCTGGAGAAGAGAAGAAAGGTGAGTAGGAGTGTTTATTTTTTTATGTGCAGCCTGGTGGGGATTAGGGGGACCATGCATACTAGGATAAGGATGAGGGGGCCATACATACAAGGGTAAGGATGAGGGGTGCCATGCATACCAGGATAACCCTGATGGGGGCATACATAACAGGATAAAGATGAGGGGGCCATACATACCAGGAAAAGGATGAGGGGCCATACATACCAGGATAAGGATGAGGGGTGCTATGCATACCAGGATAGGGATCAGGGGTGCCATGCATACCAGGATAGGGATTAGGGGTGCCATGCATACCAGGACAGGGATGAGGGGTGCCATGCATACCAGGATGGGGATGAGGGGGTGCCATGCATACTAGGATGGGGATTGCTGTGCCATGCATACCAGGATGGGGATGAGGGGTGCCATGCATACCAGGATAGGGATGAGGGGTGCCATGCATACCAGGACAGGAATGAGGGGTGCCATGCATACCAGGATAGGGATGAGGGGTGCCATGCATACCAGGATAAGGATGAGGGGTGCCATGCATACCAGGATGGAGGGATGCCAGGCATACCAGGATGGGGATGGGGACCACATATAAAAGGAAGGGGGGGGGGCACATATACCAGGATGGGGGATATTGTCAGAATTGTGTGACATTACCCCTATACCAGTGTCAGCAGAAGACCCCCTCCCCCTTAAAAGTGTATCATGACCACATTTTTTGCTTAAATTTTTATTTTTTTATTTTCCTCCTCTAAGGCTAAGTGCCCACGTTGCGGAACTGAAGCATATTTTTTACGCTTCTCCCTGGCGGGAAAATCGCATGTGGATTTTACATGCGGTTTTCCCGCCAGGTAGAAGCGTTTGTGAGACGTCTTTGCAGCGTCTTTGCTTGCATTTCCGCATGCGGGTTATCAAGCACTTCTCCAAGTGATTTAAGCATCACTTGGAAAAGTGCTTGACAACTTGTTCACACTATATAAATCCATGCAACCGGCATGGATTTATATAGTGTGACCAAGTAATAGTTAAAAAAAAAGAATCAGAATGGTAAAAAATAAAAAAATAAAGTTTATACTCACCTTCCGATGCATTCTCTGCCCCGTCAGGAGTCTTGAGCGGCTCACGCTGTTGTGTGCAGGACCTGCGGTGAAGTCATTGAGTCATGTGATGGGTCACATGACTCAATGACGTGGCAGGTCCTTCACACAACAGCGCGACGGAGGGAAAACATCAGAAGATAAGTATAAACTTTATTTTATTCTTTTTTTTTACAGGTTCTTTGGTACCCAGGTCTGGATGAGAGTCTCCTCTCCTCCAGACTTGGGTACCATCCGCACATTGATTCCGCTGCGCTTCCGTAAAATTAATGAACATGCTGCGGATTTTTGACCGCAGCATATACGCTGCGGAAAAATCCGCAGCATAATCATTGACATTGCGGAATGCCATTGGGGACCATGGGGTGCGGATATACATGCGTTTTACAAGCGTTTACGCTGCGGAAATTCCGCAGCATATACGCTTGTAATACGCAACGTGGGCACGCAGCCTAAAACCTAGGTGCGTCTTATGGTCCGGTGCGTCTTATAGTCCGAAAAATACGGTATATACAGTAGAGACCAAAAGTTTGGACACACCTTAATTCATAGTTTTGATGCCTTCAGTGTGAATGTACAATTTTCAAAGTCATGAAAATATAGAAAAATCTTTAAATGAGAAGGTGTGTCCAAACTTTTGGTCTGTACTGTACTGGTTTTCTGCACCATTATTCCTTCTACTCATTCTCTATATGTCAACCAGGGCTGCTTCTATCATGAGGTGAGATGAGCATCTTGCCCCAGGCGCTGGTTTGAGCTGTGTGAGAGGGGTGGCAGAATGCGGCTGCTGCCCCCTCAGAGACACTAGACACAGGCCTGTAGGCGGCTGCTGCCCCCTCAGAGACACTAGACACAGGCCTGTAGGCGGCTGCTGCCCCCTCAGAGACACTAGACACAGGCCTGTAGGCTGCTGCTGCCCCCTCAGAGACACTAGACACAGGCCTGTAGGCTGCTGCTGCCCCCTCAGAGACACTAGACACAGGCCTGTAGGCGGCTGCTGCCCCCTCAGAGACACTAGACACAGGCCTGTAGGCGGCTGCTGCCCCCTCAGAGACACTAGACACAGGCCTGTAGACGGCTGCTGCCCCCTCAGAGACACTAGACACAGGCCTGTAGGCAGCTGCTGCCCCCTCAGAGACACTAGACACAGGCCTGTAGGCGGCTGCTGCCTCCTCAGAGACACTAGACACAGGCCTGTAGGCGGCTGCTGCCCCCTCAGAGACACTAGACACAGGCCTGTAGGCGGCTGCTGCCCCCTCAGAGACACTAGACACAGGCCTGTAGACGGCTGCTGCCCCCTCAGAGACACTAGACACAGGCCTGTAGACGGCTGCTGCCCCCTCAGAGACACTAGACACAGGCCTGTAGGCGGCTGCTGCCCCCTCAGAGACACTAGACACAGGCCTGTAGACGGCTGCTGCCCCCTCAGAGACACTAGACACAGGCCTGTAGACGGCTGCTGCCTCCTCAGAGACACTAGACACAGGCCTGTAGGTGGCTGCTGCCCCCTCAGAGACACTAGACACAGGCCTGTAGGCGGCTGCTGCCCCCTCAGAGACACTAGACACAGGCCTGTAGGCGGCTGCTGCCCCCTCAGAGACACTAGACACAGGCCTGTAGGCGGCTGCTGCCTCCTCAGAGACACTAGACACAGGCCTGTAGGCGGCTGCTGCCCCCTCAGAGACACTAGACACAGGCCTGTAGGCTGCTGCTGCCCCCTCAGAGACACTAGACACAGGCCTGTAGGCTGCTGCTGCCTCCTCAGAGACACTAGACACAGGCCTGTAGGCGGCTGCTGCCCCCTCAGAGACACTAGACACAGGCCTGTAGGCGGCTGCTGCCCCCTCAGAGACACTAGACACAGGCCTGTAGGCGGCTGCTGCCTCCTCAGAGACACTAGACACAGGCCTGTAGGCGGCTGCTGCCCCCTCAGAGACACTAGACACAGGCCTGTAGGCGGCTGCTGCCCCCTCAGAGACACTAGACACAGGCCTGTAGGCTGCTGCTGCCTCCTCAGAGACACTAGACACAGGCCTGTAGGCGGCTGCTGCCCCCTCAGAGACACTAGACACAGGCCTGTAGGCGGCTGCTGCCTCCTCAGAGACACTAGACACAGGCCTGTAGGCTGCTGCTGCCCCCTCAGAGACACTAGACACAGGCCTGTAGGCAGCTGCTGCCCCCTCAGAGACACTAGACACAGGCCTGTAGGCGGCTGCTGCCTCCTCAGAGACACTAGACACAGGCCTGTAGGCGGCTGCTGCCCCCTCAGAGACACTAGACACAGGCCTGTAGGCGGCTGCTGCCCCCTCAGAGACACTAGACACAGGCCTGTAGACGGCTGCTGCCTCCTCAGAGACACTAGACACAGGCCTGTAGGCGGCTGCTGCCCCCTCAGAGACACTAGACACAGGCCTGTAGGCAGCTGCTGCCCCCTCAGAGACACTAGACACAGGCCTGTAGGCGGCTGCCAGTCACAGTGTATCAGACAGAGGGGCGAGATCGCAGAGCAGAGGGGGGCGCTCCAATGCTGGCTCCATACTCAGGGGCAGCGTCGTACTGCTGAGCCTTGGGCCCACCAGAGGAAATTATTCCTGGGGCCCAATATGTAACTACATAGAAATAATACAAGCCCCCCAATTGTGAGATAAAATATGCTAGTATTGTGGTGTAACATAAAAACACAATGGTTCACATTTATCAAAAATGGCAGAATTTGAGCAAAATCTTTTGTACTCACTTCAACTCCATTATTCCATATTTATCACATTTCGTCACTAATGATACATTTGGTGCAAATTATTTAAGCACAACATTTTAGGCATGGTAGCACACTTCTCAATGTTAAAAAAGAGCTGACATCCAGTGGGTCAAATGTTGCATAGTAATATAATTTTGTACAAATTGCAACTTTTTCTGCATGTAAAAATGGTTTTAATATGAATGCATTTGTTCCGTGCCTTATTAAGACAGACAGTGCCAGGGTGCTCCTGTCCCCAGGCACATACATCAAATCAATTCGAAATATATTAATCCCTTGGCACAGATGAACATACAGTACCAGTACGTCCACAGCAGGGTCCACGTGTGTGCAGTTGGCTCAGGAGTGGAGACCACTTCACACGCAACATACAGCGGGCATGTGCCTGTATGGTAACCATTCAGCTGTGCACACACAACATACAGCGGGCATGTGCCTGTATGGTGACCATTCAGCTGTGCACACGCAACATAGAGCGGGCATGTGCCTGTATGGTGACCATTCAGCTGTGCACACGCAACATACAGCGGGCATGTGCCTGTATGGTGACCATTCAGCTGTGCACACACAACATACAGCGGGCATGTGTCTGTATGGTGACCATTCAGCTGTGCACACGCAACATACAGCGGGCATGTGCCTGTATGGTGACCATTCAGCTGTGCGCACACAACATACAGCGGGCATGTGCCTGTATGGTGACCATTCAGCTGTGCACACACAACATACAGCGGGCATGTGCCTGTATGGTGACCATTCAGCTGTGCACACGCAACATACAGCGGGCATGTGCCTATATGCTGACCATTCAGCTGTGCGCACGCAACATACAGCGGGCAAGTGCCTGTATGGTGACCATTCAGCTGTGCACACACAACATACAGCGGGCATGTGCCTGTATGGTGACCATTCAGCTGTGCACACGCAACATACAGCGGGCATGTGCCTGTATGGTGACCATTCAGCTGTGCACACGCAACATACAGCGGGCATGTGCCTGTATGGTGACCATTCAGCTGGGCACACACAACATACAGCGGGCATGTGCCTGTATGGTGACCATTCAGCTGTGCACACGCAACATACAGCGGGCATGTGCCTGTATGGTGACCATTCAGCTGTGCACATGCAACATACAGCGGGCATGTGCCTGTATGGTGACCATTCAGCTGTGCGCACACAACATACAGCGGGCATGTGCCTATATGGTGACCATTCAGCTGTGCGCACGCAACATACAGCGGGCATGTGCCTGTATGGTGACCATTCAGCTGTGCACACGCAACATACAGCGGGCATGTGCCTGTATGGTGACCATTCAGCTGTGCACACGCAACATACAGCGGGCATGTGCCTGTATGGTGACCATTCAGCTGTGCACACGCAACAAACAGCAGGCATGTGCCTGTATGGTGACCATTCAGCTGTGCACACGCAACATACAGCGGGCATGTGCCTGTATGGTGATCATTCAGCTGTGCACACGCAACATACAGCGGACATGTGCCTGTATGGTGACCATTCAGCTGTGCACACGCAACATACAGCGGGCATGTGCCTGTATGGTGACCATTCAGCTGTGCACACGCAACATACAGCGGGCATGTGCCTGTATGGTGACCATTCAGCTGTGCGCATGCAACATACAGCGGGCATGTGCCTGTATGGTGACCATTCAGCTGTGCACATACAGCGGGCATGTGCCTGTATGGTGACCATTCAGCTGGGCACACGCAACATACAGCGGGCATGTGCCTGTATGGTGACCATTCAGCTGTGCGCACGCAACATACAGCGGGCATGTGCCTGTATGGTGACCATTCAGCTGTGCACACGCAACATACAGCGGTCATGTGCCTGTATGGTGACCATTCAGCTGTGCGCATGCAACATACAGCGGGCATGTGCCTGTATGGTGACCATTCAGCTGTGCACACACAACATACAGCGGGCATGTGCCTGTATGGTGACCATTCAGCTGGGCACACGCAACATACAGCGGGCATGTGCCTGTATGGTGACCATTCAGCTGTGCACACGCAACATACAGCGGGCATGTGCCTGTATGGTGACCATTCAGCTGTGCACACGCAACATACAGCGGTCATGTGCCTGTATGGTGACCATTCAGCTGTGCGCAGCCATCTTGATAGCATTAGGCTGGATTTATATGGGATCATTATTTCCACTATATACTGCAATACTGTTACTGTTATATTAAAACATACAAAACAAGCAGGGGCGTAATGATTGCGGTCATAGAGGGTACAACCGGGACCAGACCCGTGCTTGTGCGTGGCCCGACGACACCAATTTCACCTGGATGTGCATTCTCTGACACACATTCTGCTGAAATGCATTGTGACGCAGAGACCCGCCGGCTCCCTGCACTTCAAGACATGCTGCCAGCCAATCAGAGGCTGGCAGCAGGTGTTGGCGGCCCGCAGAAGTCAGCTACTGGCTGGGGGAACATTATACCAGGATGGCGGACCTTATACCAGGATGGCGGCCATTTCATCAGGATGGCGGACACTATATCAGGATGGCGGACATTATATCAGTCAGGGGTGGTACAGGGTGGGCATCAGGCAGGGTTGATACAGGGGCAGTCAGGGGTAATACAGGGGAGGCTCAGTCAGTCAGGGGTGAAACAAAAAATTGAGGGAAATCCTCCCTTAGTGACTGAGCCCTCTCACCCTCTATCACCAATGAGTAAAGCCCCTCACTGTTGGTGTTGATGGGGGTCACTTAGTTATGTGATAATCCTGCTCAGCTACATATATCTGACCTTTGGTGAGTGATGTAGCAGGCAGCCATCCATCTCCCTGTGCTTCTCACTGTCAGCCTGTGACACAGTTAGGGAGGAGCGCTGTTACTCAGCACATCATGGCTCATTACCTCAGCTCTGCTGTCAGCACGGGGAAGAGGCCACAAACAAAACTAACACTGATTGGCTGCGATGCTGCCAATCACTATTAGACTTACCAACAGCAGCACCGCTCTCCCTGGTTGTTCCAGGTGCGGTATCGCAGAGGCAGAGATTCAGCATTATTGATCAGCAATCAGTCAGTCCCTGAAGTGAGCTGCTGTCTGCACTGCAGCAGAACAGATCCAGTGACTCCCGTACTCTGCCGGGATGTCTAATGCTGGGAGGAGCAGTGAATGGTAATCAGTGACACGTGTGAGCTGCCGTGCTTGCAGCACGTCATGTGCTAGTGCGCTGAGTGCTGCTGACTGCTCCTCCCAGCATTAGACATCCCGGGAGAGCAGTGCACGGGTCACTGAATCTCTCCAGCTGCAGACAGCGGATCACTTCTCATACTGACCAGAACACTGATCCATCCTGCTGGATCCTGAACACTGTGATATCGCACCTGGAACTGAATCACTGGAATCAGGAAGTAATAAAAATGCCTTAAAACATTCTCTCTCCCTCATTATTCTGGCATTTGGCAAATATTAAAAATGATGGTAAATCCTAATTGTCCTAAAACGGGAAAGGTTTATTCTGATTTCATGTCAGATATTGAGAAAAACCTGCGTCTTTTTATATAGTGTATGTAAACTTCTGGTTTCAGCTGTGTGTGTATGTGTCCCTATAGTTATAGTTTTGGATGATTACTATTGTCCCTTCATTGTCTGCGCCGTTGCATCCAAATAACCTGTTCACAAAACCAAAGTATGTCATTGGGTTGGAAGGGGTTAAACAGGCAGTTCTGATGACATCACAAAGCACATAGACATCCTATGACATCACAATTGGTATAGAATGTACAGAGTGTAACTCCTGAGCCATCTTGTGTCATTCGAGGCTGACTGCTGGAAGGTGACAAGTCCAGGTAGGGAACTCTTCACCTATGACCTCACTCATACATTGTATAGATGGGGGGCTAGTAGTGGGATTCAGAACTGCATCATTAACCTGAAAATCTCAGCAGATGGCGCTGGATCATGTGTCCCGTGCTGTGATTGTTAGAATGAGTCTATGATTTACAAAAAAATGTTGTTGAGCAGATTCCATGGAAAATCATTTGGGGGCTTTAGTAAAGCAGTGTGAGCCCGGCCTAACAGGGGCGACCAATCTGGACAAACCCTTCCCTAAATGAGGACTTGCTGGAGATCAACTGATCATGTGTCACTGGTCTGGAAGACCCTCAGCAATCGGCTGGCTTTGCCCTCTATGACACCCATGTGCTCTAATAAAAGCATATAGAAAGGGGAGCGCCAGCTGACACCACTCCATTTGGCTCCATTTTTGGGCAGCTTTGCCATTAATGTTGTCAGAACACAGAGTTTTCAGAACATCCATTTAATAGCAGACTGGTCCAGTTCTCCATTATCCGCTCTCATGGTCCTGCTGGATCCGGAGTGACCGGGAGCTGACGGTTTATGGTGATCAGGAGTTGCAGGATGGCGCCGGTGTTTCCCTTTAGGTCATAGAGCAGTAGGTGATGCGGATTAGAATAAAAGAGTGGAAATGTTTAGGTTATTATCTGCGTCATGACTCCATTATAAATGAGGCTGGTGGTTATTTGCAGCCGGTGATTTCGTTTTATTAATTCAACTCTTCCTTGATGTTGGAAACTCGATACATAACACAGCAGTGACAGTTATTATGACATCACAGGGCACATGACATCATAGATTTCACATGACATCACAGTTGGTACAGAATGTGTAAAGTTCTAATCCTGAACCATCTTGGGTCCCAGAGGCGGCATCTTGAGGAAGACAAGTCTATGTAGGTAGCTCTTCACTTAACACTAAGGCCCTGTTCACACATTGTGTAGCTGTGGGGAGTTTGTGGTGAAGTTTAGAACTTCATCATTTACCCCTAAAAAAATCTCAGCAAACATCTCTGAGCGACGTGTTCTCTCATCTGCATCAGGATGATTCCTTAAATAGGACCTATCATGTAATCCTCTTTTTTGTACTGATAGGTGTTATGTCTCATCTAGTTCAGATGAGCAGCAGTAATGAAGCACGGACAGATGACGGCGGCGCAGCAGGACGGCCGAGCAGAAACAACGGAGAACGCCGTGGCTTGATGGCAGCAGGAAGAGCAGAACTGGAACCACAGGAAATCAAGAGCAGAATTGAAGCAGCGGCACCTGGTATAATAGAGGGACAGACTCTGACCAGACTTTCATCAGAGTGGTATCAGTTTTTCTCGGACATGGAGAGGAGAAAGAAAAGGTTTCTCACCTTCTCCCTTCTGCAAGTCGGTGAAAATCGGACCACACTCCGATGTCAAAGCGCGGTCCAATTTTTCCACAAGCGCATAGACTTGCATTGCTATTGCCATATTTTGCAGACTATAAGACGCACCCCAAATTTTGGGGTGGAAAATCATTTTTTTAAATAAAATGGTGGTGCCTCTTATAGTCCGTTTAACAGTAGGTTACCGGGGGGCGGCGGTGGTGGAGTGGGGTAACAGGAGGCAGGGCCACTGCTTTAGGCAGTCGGCGGCGACAGGAGTGGGGCGATGCTGCGGGCCCTGGGCTCTCATAAGATGTCGGCGCACGTGAGCAGAGTCCCCTTTCCTATAGATTGCCCTGCAGTAGGCTTTGGGAAAATGGCTGCTGGAGGTGACGCATGTGCAGATTGAGATCTCGGGAGATGCATGCGCCGCCTCAAGCGTCCATTTTCCCAAAGCCCACTGCAGGGCAAAAAATGGGAAAAGCTACTCTGCTCACCGACGCCGACATCTTATGAGAGCCCAGAGCCCGCCGACACCGGCCTCCTGTGACCGCGCTCCACTGCAACCACCCCTCGCTCAGCTACATTCAGATATTGTATATTAGATTGTAAGCTCCTAGGACAGGGTGTACATTATTCTGCATGCCCTCAGGAGCAGTCTGTATACTGTATATTAGATTGTAAGCTCCCAGGACAGGGTGTACATTATTCTGCATGCCCTCAGGAGCAGTCTGTATACTGTATATTAGATTGTAAGCTCCTAGGACAGGGTGTGCATTATTCTGCATGCCCTCAGGAGCAGCCTGTATACTGTATATTAGAGTGTAAGCTCCTAGGACAGGGTGTGCATTATTCTGCATGCCCTCAGGAGCAGTCTGTATACTGTATATTAGATTGTAAGCTCCTAGGACAGGGTGTGCATTATTCTGCATGCCCTCAGGAGCAGACTGTATGTTGTATATTAGATTGTAAGCTCCTAGGACAGGGTGTGCATTATTCTGCATGCCCTCAGGAGCAGTCTGTATATTGTATATTAGATTGTAAGCTCCTAGGACAGGGTGTGCATTATTCTGCATGCCCTCAGGAGCAGACTGTATACTGTATATTAGATTGTAAGCTCCTAGGACAGGGTGTGCATTATTCTGCATGCCCTCAGGAGCAGTCTGTATATTGTATATTAGAGTGTAAGCTCCTAGGACAGGGTGTGTATTATTCTGCATGCCCTCAGGAGCAGCCTGTATATTGTATATTAGATGGTAAGCTCCTAGGACAGGGTGTACATTATTCTGCATGCCCTCAGGAGCAGTCTGTATACTGTATATTAGATTGTAAGCTCCTAGGACAGGGTGTGTATTATTCTGCATGCCCTCAGGAGCAGTCTGTATATTGTATATTAGATTGTAAGCTCCTAGGACAGGGTGTACATTATACTGCATGCCCTCAGGATCAGTCTGTATATTGTATATTAGAGTGTAAGCTCCTAGGACAGGGGGTGCATTATTCTGCATGCCCTCAGGAACAGCCTGTATACTGTATACTAGATTGTAAGCTCCTAGGACAGGGTGTGCATTATTCTGCAAGCCCTCAGGAGCAGACTGTATATTGTATATTAGATTGTAAGCTCCTAGGACAGGTTGTACATTATTCTGCATGCCCTCAGGAACAGTCTGTATATTGTATATTAGATTGTAAGCTCCTAGGACAGGGTGTACATTATTCTGCATGCCCTCAGGAACAGTCTGTATATTGTATATTAGATTGTAAGCTCCTAGGACAGGGTGTGCATTATTCTGCATGCCCTCAGGAGCAGTCTGTATATTGTATATTAGATTGTAAGCTCCTAGGACAGGGTGTACATTATTCTGCATGCCCTCAGGAACAGTCTGTATACTGTATATTAGATTGTAAGCTCCTAAGACAGGGTGTACATTATTCTGCATGCCCTCAGGAACAGTCTGTATACTGTATATTAGATTGTAAGCTCCTAGGACAGGGTGTGCATTATTCTGCATGCCCTCAGGAGCAGTCTGTATACTGTATATTAGATTGTAAGCTCCTGGGACAGGGAGTGCATTATTCTGCATGCCCTCAGGAGCAGTCTGTATATTGTATATTAGATTGTAAGCTCCTAGGACAGGGTGTGCATTATTCTGCATGCCCTCAGGAGCAGCCTGTATACTTTATATTAGATTGTAAGCTTCTAGGACAGGGTGTACATTATTCTGCATGCCCTCAGGAGCAGCCTGTATACTGTATATTAGATTGTAAGCTCCTAGGACAGGGTGTACATTATTCTGCATGCCCTCAGGAGCAGTCTGTATATTGTATATTAGATTGTAAGCTCCTAGGACAGGGTGTGCATTATTCTGCATGCCCTCAGGAGCAGTCTGTATAAGGTATATTAGATTGTAAGCTCCTAGGACAGGGTGTACATTATTCTGCATGCCCTCAGGAGCAGTCTGTATACTGTATATTAGATTGTAAGCTCCTAGGACAGGGTGTGCATTATTCTGCATGCGATCAGGAGCAGCCTGTATATTGTATATTAGATTGTAAGCTTCTAGGACAGGGTGTGCATTATTCTGCATGCCCTCAGGAGCAGTCTGTATACTGTATATTAGATTGTAAGCTCCTAGGATAGGGTGTACATTATTCTGCATGCCCTCAGGAGCAGTCTGTATATTGTATATTAGATTGTAAGCTCCTAGGACAGGGAGTGCATTATTCTGCATGCCCTCAGGAGCAGTCTGTATATTGTATATGAGATTGTAAGCTCCTAGGACAGGGTGTACATTATTCTGCATGCCCTCAGGAGCAGTCTGTATATTGTATATTAGATTGTAAGCTCCTAGGACAGGGTGTACATTATTCTGCATGCCCTCAGGAGCAGTCCGTATATTGTCTATTAGATTGTAAGCTCCTAGGACAGGGTGTACATTATTCTGCATGCCCTCAGGAGCAGTCTGTATACTGTATATTAGATTGTAAGCCCCTAGGACAGGGTGTACATTATTCTGCATGCCCTCAGGAGCAGCCTGTATACTGTATATTAGATTGTAAGCTCCTAGGACAGGGTGTGCATTATTCTGCATGCCCTCAGCAGCAGTCTGTATATTGTATATTAGATTGTAAGCTCCTAGGACAGGGTGTGCATTATTCTGCATGCCCTCAAGAGCAGTCTGTATATTGTATATTAGATTGTAAGCTCCTAGGACAGGGTGTACATTATTCTGCATGCCCTCAGGAGCAGTCTGTATATTGTATATTAGATTGTAAGCTCCTAGGACAGGGTGTGCATTATTCTGCATGCCCTCAGGAGCAGTCTGTATACTGTATATTAGATTGTAAGCTCCTAGAACAGGGTGTGCATTATTCTGCATGCCCTCAGGAGCAGTCTGTATATTGTATATTAGATAGTAAGCTCCTAGGACAGGGTGTACATTATTCTGCATGCCCTCAGGAGCAGACTGTATATTGTATGTTAGATTGTAAGCTCCTAGGACAGGGTGTGCATTTTTCTGCATGCCCTCAGGAGCAGTCTGTATATTGTTTATTAGATTGTAAGCTCCTAGGACAGGGTGTACATTATTCTGCATGCCCTCAGGAGCAGACTGTATACTGTATATTAGATTGTAAGCTCCTAGTACAGGGTGTGCATTATACTGCATGCCCTCAGGAGCAGTCTGTATATTGTATATTAGAGTGTAAGCTCCTAGGACAGGGTGTGCATTATTCTGCATGCCCTCAGGAGCAGCCTGTATATTGTATATTAGAGTGTAAGCTCCTAGGACAGGGTGTGCATTATTCTGCATGCCCTCAGGAGCAGTCTTTATATTGTATATTAGATTGTAAGCTCCTAGGACAGGGTGTACATTATTCTGCATGCCCTCAGGAGCAGTCTGTATACTGTATATTACATTGTAAGCTCCTAGGACAGGGTGTGCATTATTCTGCATGCCCTCAGGAGCAGTCTGTATACTGTATATTAGATTGTAAGCTCCTAGGACAGGGTGTGCATTATTCTGCATGCCCTCAGGAGCAGTCTGTATACTGTATATTAGATTGTAAGCTCCTAGGACAGGGTGTGCATTATTCTGCATGCCCTCAGGAGCAGTCTGTATACTGTATATTACATTGTAAGCTCCTAGGACAGGGTGTACATTATTCTGCATGCCCTCAGGAGCAGCCTGTATACTGTATATTAGATTGTAAGCTCCTAGGACAGGGTGTGCATTATTCTGCATGCCCTCAGGAGCAGTCTGTATAATGTATATTAGATTGTAAGCTCCTAGTACAGGGTGTACATTATTCTGCATGCCCCCAGAAGCAGCCTGTATATTGTATATTAGAGTGTGAGCTCCTAGGACAGGGGGTGCATTATTCTGCATGCCCTCAGGAGCAGTCTGTATATTGTATATTAGAGTGTAAGCTCCTAGGACAGGGTGTGCATTATTCTGCATGCCCTCAGGAGCAGTCTGTATACTGTATATTAGATTGTAAGCTCCTAGTACAGGGTGTACATTATTCTGCATGCCCCCAGAAGCAGCCTGTATATTGTATATTAGAGTGTAAGCTCCTAGTACAGGGTGTGCATTATTCTGCATGCCCTCAGGAGCAGCCTGTATATTGTATATTAGATTGTAAGCTCCTAGGACAGGGTGTGCTTTATTCTGCATGCCCTCAGGAGCAGTCTGTATACTGTATATTAGATTGTAAGCTCCTAGGACAGGGTGTGCATTATTTTGCATGCCCTCAGGAGCAGTCTGTATACTGTATATTAGATTGTAAGCTCCTAGGACAGGGTGTGCATTATTCTGCATGCCCTCAGGAGCAGTCTGTATACTGTATATTAGATTGTAAGCTCCTAGGACAGCGTGTGCATTATTCTGCATGCCCTCAGGAGCAGTCTGTATACTGTATATTAGATTGTAAGCTCCTAGGACAGGGTGTGCATTATTCTGCATGCCCTCAGGAGCAGTCTGTATACTGTATATTAGATTGTAAGCTCCTAGGACAGGCTGTGCATTATTCTGCATGCCCTCAGGAGCAGTCTGTATACTGTATGTTAGATTGTAAGCTCCTAGGACAGGGTGTGCATTATTCTGCATGCCCCCAGAAGCAGCCTGTATACTGTATATTAGATTGTAAGCTCCTAGTACAGGGTGTACATTATTCTGCATGCCCCCAGAAACAGTCTGTATATTGTATATTAGATTGTAAGCTCCTAGGATAGGGTGTACATTATTCAGCATGCCCTCAGGAGCAGTCTGTATATTGTATATTAGATTGTAAGCTCCTAGGACAGGGTGTACATTATTCTGCATGCCCTCAGGAGCAGTCTGTATATTGTATATTAGATTGTAAGCTCCTAGGACAGGGTGTACATTATTCTGCATGCCCTCAGGAGCAGTCTGTATACTGTATATTAGATTGTAAGCTCCTAGGACAGGGTGTGTATTATTCTGCATGCCCTCAGGAGCAGTCTGTATACTGTATATTAGATTGTAAGCTCCTAGTACAGGGTGTGCATTATTCTGCATGCCCTCAGGAGCAGTCTGTATACTGTATATTAGATTGTAAGCTCCTAGGACAGGGTGTGCATTATTCTGCATGCCCTCAGGAGCAGTCTGTATATTGTATATTAGATTGTAAGCTCCTAGGACAGGGTGTGCATTATTCTGCATGCCCTCAGGCGCAGTCTGTATATTGTATATTAGATTGTAAGCTCCTAGGACAGGGTGTGCATTATTCTGCATGCCCTCAGGAGCAGTCTGTATACTATATATTAGATTGTAAGCTCCTAGGATAGGTTGTGCATTATTCTGCATGCCCTCAGGAGCAGTCTGTATATTGTATATTAGATTGTAAGCTCCTAGGACAGGGTGTGCATTATTCTGCATGCCCTCAGGAGCAGTCTGTATATTGTATATTAGATTGTAAGCTCCTAGGACAGGGTGTGCATTATTCTGCATTCCCTCAGGAGCAGTCTGTATATTGTATATTAGATTGTAAGCTCCTAGGACAGGGTGTACATTATTCTGCATGCCCTCAGGAGCAGTCTGTATATTGTATATTAGAGTGTAAGCTCCTAGGACAGGGGGTGCATTATTCTGCATGCCCTCAGGAGCAGTCTGTATACTGTATATTAGATTGTAAGCTCCTAGTACAGGGTGTGCATTATTCTGCATGCCCTCAGGAGCAGTCTGTATACTGTATATTAGATTGTAAGCTCCTAGGACAGGGTGTGCATTATTCTGCATGCCCTCAGGAGCAGTCTGTATACTGTATATTAGATTGTAAGCTCCTAGGACAGGGTGTACATTATTCTGCATGCCCTCAGGAGCAGTCTGTATACTGTATATTAGATTGTAAGCTCCTAGGACAGGGTGTGCATTATTCTGCATGCCCTCAGGCGCAGTCTGTATATTGTATATTAGATTGTAAGCTCCTAGGACAGGGTGTGCATTATTCTGCATGCCCTCAGGAGCAGTCTGTATATTGTATATTAGATTGTAAGCTCCTAGGACAGGGTGTGCATTATTCTGCATGCCCTCAGGAGCAGTCTGTATATTGTATATTAGATTGTAAGCTCCTAGGACAGGGTGTGCATTATTCTGCATTCCCTCAGGAGCAGTCTGTATATTGTATATTAGATTGTAAGCTCCTAGGACAGGGTGTGCATTATTCTGCATGCCCTCAGGAGCAGTCTGTATATTGTATATTAGATTGTAAGCTCCTAGGACAGGGTGTACATTATTCTGCATGCCCTCAGGAGCAGTCTGTATATTGTATATTAGAGAGTAAGCTCCTAGGACAGGGTGTGCATTATTCTGCATGCCCTCAGGAGCAGTCTGTATATTGTATATTAGAGTGTAAACTCCTAGGACAGGGTGTACATTATTCTGCATGCCCTCAGGAGCAGCCTATATATTGTATATTAGAGTGTAAGCTCCTAGGACAGGGTGTGCATTATTCTGCATGCCCTCAGGAGCAGTCTTTATATTGTATATTAGATTGTAAGCTCCTAGAACAGGGTGTGCATTATTCTGCATGCCCTCAGGAGCAGTCTGTATACTGTATATTAGATTGTAAGCTCCTAGGATAGGGTGTGCATTATTCTGCATGCCCTCAGGAGCAGTCTGTATATTGTATATTAGATTGTAAGCTCCTAGGACAGGGTGTGCATTATTCTGCATGCCCTCAGGAGCAGTCTGTATATTGTATATTAGATTGTAAGCTCCTAGGACAGGGTGTGCATTATTCTGCATTCCCTCAGGAGCAGTCTGTATATTGTATATTAGATTGTAAGCTCCTAGGACAGGGTGTACATTATTCTGCATGCCCTCAGGAGCAGTCTGTATATTGTATATTAGATTGTAAGCTCCTAGTACAGGGTGTGCATTATACTGCATGCCCTCAGGAGCAGTCTGTATATTGTATATTAGAGTGTAAGCTCCTAGGACAGGGTGTGCATTATTCTGCATGCCCTCAGGAGCAGTCTGTATATTGTATATTAGAGTGTAAACTCCTAGGACAGGGTGTACATTATTCTGCATGCCCTCAGGAGCAGCCTATATATTGTATATTAGAGTGTAAGCTCCTAGGACAGGGTGTGCATTATTCTGCATGCCCTCAGGAGCAGTCTTTATATTGTATATTAGATTGTAAGCTCCTAGTACAGGGTGTACATTATTCTGCATGCCCCCAGAAGCAGCCTCTATATTGTATATTAGAGTGTAAGCTCCTAGTACAGGGTGTGCATTATTCTGCATGCCCTCAGGAGCAGCCTGTATATTGTATATTAGATTGTAAGCTCCTAGGACAGGGTGTGCTTTATTCTGCATGCCCTCAGGAGCAGTCTGTATACTGTATATTAGATTGTAAGCTCCTAGGACAGGGTGTGCATTATTTTGCATGCCCTCAGGAGCAGTCTGTATACTGTATATTAGATTGTAAGCTCCTAGGACAGGGTGTGCATTATTCTGCATACCCTCAGGAGCAGTCTGTATACTGTATATTAGATTGTAAGCTCCTAGGACAGCATGTGCATTATTCTGCATGCCCTCAGGAGCAGTCTGTATACTGTATATTAGATTGTAAGCTCCTAGGACAGGGTGTGCATTATTCTGCATGCCCTCAGGAGCAGTCTGTATACTGTATATTAGATTGTAAGCTCCTAGGACAGGGTGTGCATTATTCTGCATGCCCTCAGGAGCAGTCTGTATACTGTATGTTAGATTGTAAGCTCCTAGGACAGGGTGTGCATTATTCTGCATGCCCCCAGAAGCAGCCTGTATACTGTATATTAGATTGTAAGCTCCTAGTACAGGGTGTACATTATTCTGCATGCCTCCAGAAACAGTCTGTATATTGTATATTAGATTGTAAGCTCCTAGGATAGGGTGTACATTATTCAGCATGCCCTCAGGAGCAGTCTGTATATTGTATATTAGATTGTAAGCTCCTAGGACAGGGTGTACATTATTCTGCATGCCCTCAGGAGCAGTCTGTATATTGTATATTAGATTGTAAGCTCCTAGGACAGGGTGTGCATTATTCTGCATGCCCTCAGGAGCAGTCTGTATACTGTATATTAGATTGTAAGCTCCTAGGACAGGGTGTGTATTATTCTGCATGCCTTCAGGCGCAGTGTGTATATTGTATATTAGATTGTAAGCTCCTAGGACAGGGTGTGTATTATTCTGCATGCCCTCAGGAGCAGTCTGTATACTGTATATTAGATTGTAAGCTCCTAGTACAGGGTGTGCATTATTCTGCATGCCCTCAGGAGCAGTCTGTATACTGTATATTAGATTGTAAGCTCCTAGGACAGGGTGTGCATTATTCTGCATGCCCTCAGGAGCAGTCTGTATATTGTATATTAGATTGTAAGCTCCTAGGACAGGGTGTGCATTATTCTGCATGCCCTCAGGAGCAGTCTGTATACTGTATATTAGATTGTAAGCTCCTAGGATAGGTTGTGCATTATTCTGCATGCCCTCAGGAGCAGTCTGTATATTGTATATTAGATTGTAAGCTCCTAGGACAGGGTGTGCATTATTCTGCATTCCCTCAGGAGCAGTCTGTATATTGTATATTAGATTGTAAGCTCCTAGGACAGGGTGTACATTATTCTGCATGCCCTCAGGAGCAGTCTGTATATTGTATATTAGATTGTAAGCTTCTAGTACAGGGTGTGCATTATACTTCATGCCCTCAGGAGCAGTCTGTATATTGTATATTAGAGTGTAAGCTCCTAGGACAGGGGGTGCATTATTCTGCATGCCCTCAGGAGCAGTCTGTATATTGTATATTAGAGTGTAAACTCCTAGGACAGGGTGTACATTATTCTGCATGCCCTCAGGAGCAGTCTGTATATTGTATATTAGATTGTAAGCTCCTAGTACAGGGTGTGCATTATACTGCATGCCCTCAGGAGCAGTCTGTATATTGTATATTAGAGTGTAAGCTCCTAGGACAGGGTGTGCATTATTCTGCATGCCCTCAGGAGCAGTCTGTATATTGTATATTAGATTGTAAGCTCCTAGTACAGGGTGTGCATTATACTGCATACCCTCAGGAGCAGTCTGTATATTGTATATTAGAGTGTAAGCTCCTAGGACAGGGTATACATTATTCTGCATGCCCTCAGGAGCAGTCTGTATATTGTATATTAGAGTGTAAACTCCTAGGACAGGGTGTACATTATTCTGCATGCCCTCAGGAGCAGCCTATATATTGTATATTAGAGTGTAAGCTCCTAGGACAGGGTGTGCTTTATTCTGCATGCCCTCAGGAGCAGTCTTTATATTGTATATTAGATTGTAAGCTCCTAGTACAGGGTGTACATTATTCTGCATGCCCCCAGAAGCAGCCTGTATATTGTATATTAGAGTGTAAGCTCCTAGGACAGGGTGTGCATTATTCTGCATGCCCTCAGGAGCAGTCTGTATATTGTATATTAGATTGTAAGCTCCTAGTACAGGGTGTACATTATTCTGCATGCCCCCAGAAGCAGCCTGTATATTGTATATTAGAGTGTAAGCTCCTAGGACAGGGTGTACATTATTCTGCATGCCCTCAGGAGCAGTCTGTATATTGTATATTAGATTGTAAGCTCCTAGTACAGGGTGTGCATTATACTGCATGCCCTCAGGAGCAGTCTGTATATTGTATATTAGAGTGTAAGCTCCTAGGACAGGGTGTGCATTATTCTGCATGCCCTCAGGAGCAGTCTGTATATTGTATATTAGAGTGTAAGCTCCTAGGACAGGGGGTGCATTATTCTGCATGCCCTCAGGAACAGTCTGTATATTGTATATTAGAGTGTAAACTCCTAGGACAGGGTGTACATTATTCTGCATGCCCTCAGGAGCAGCCTATATATTGTATATTAGAGTGTAAGCTCCTAGGACAGGGTGTGCATTATTCTGCATGCCCTCAGGAGCAGTCTTTATATTGTATATTAGATTGTAAGCTCCTAGGACAGGGTGTGCATTATTCTGCATGCCCTCAGGAGCAGTCTGTATACTGTATATTAGATTGTAAGCTCCTAGGATAGGGTGTGCATTATTCTGCATGCCCTCAGGAGCAGTCTGTATATTGTATATTAGATTGTAAGCTCCTAGGACAGGGTGTGCATTATTCTGCATGCCCTCAGGAGCAGTCTGTATATTGTATATTAGATTGTAAGCTCCTAGGACAGGGTGTGCATTATTCTGCATGCCCTCAGGAGCAGTCTGTATATTGTATATTAGATTGTAAGCTCCTAGGACAGGGTGTGCATTATTCTGCATTCCCTCAGGAGCAGTCTGTATATTGTATATTAGATTGTAAGCTCCTAGGACAGGGTGTACATTATTCTGCATGCCCTCAGGAGCAGTCTGTATATTGTATATTAGATTGTAAGCTCCTAGTACAGGGTGTGCATTATACTGCATGCCCTCAGGAGCAGTCTATATATTGTATATTAGAGTGTAATCTCCTAGGACAGGGGGTGCATTATTCTGCATGCCCTCAGGAGCAGTCTGTATATTGTATATTAGAGTGTAAACTCCTAGGACAGGGGGTGCATTATTCTGCATGCCCTCAGGAGCAGCCTGTATATTGTATATTAGATTGTAAGCTCCTAGGACAGGGTGTGCTTTATTCTGCATGCCCTCAGGAGCAGTCTGTATACTGTATATTAGATTGTAAGCTCCTAGGACAGGGTGTGCATTATACTGCATGCCCTCAGGAGCAGTCTGTATATTGTATATTAGAGTGTAAGCTCCTAGGACAGGGGGTGCATTATTCTGCATGCCCTCAGGAGCAGTCTGTATATTGTATATTAGAGTGTAAACTCCTAGGACAGGGTGTACATTATTCTGCATGCCCTCAGGAGCAGCCTATATATTGTATATTAGAGTGTAAGCTCCTAGGACAGGGTGTGCATTATTCTGCATGCCCTCAGGAGCAGTCTTTATATTGTATATTAGATTGTAAGCTCCTAGTACAGGGTGTACATTATTCTGCATGCCCTCAGGAGCAGCCTTTATATTGTATATTAGATTGTAAGCTCCTAGGACAGGGTGTGCATTATTCTGCATGCCCTCAGGAGCAGTCTGTATACTGTATATTAGATTGTAAGCTCCTAGGACAGCGTGTGCATTATTCTGCATGCCCTCAGGAGCAGTCTGTATACTGTATATTAGATTGTAAGCTCCTAGGACAGGGTGTGCATTATTCTGCATGCCCTCAGGAGCAGTCTGTATACTGTATATTAGATTGTAAGCTCCTAGGACAGGGTGTGCATTATTCTGCATGCCCTCAGGAGCAGTCTGTATACTGTATGTTAGATTGTAAGCTCCTAGGACAGGGTGTGCATTATTCTGCATGCCCCCAGAAGCAGCCTGTATACTGTATATTAGATTGTAAGCTCCTAGTACAGGGTGTACATTATTCTGCATGCCCTCAGGAGCAGTCTGTATATTGTATATTAGATTGTAAGCTCCTAGGACAGGGTGTACATTATTCTCCATGCCCTCATGAGCAGTCTGTATATTGTATATTAGATTGTAAGCTCCTAGGACAGGGTGTACATTATTCTGCATGCCCTCAGGAGCAGTCTGTATATTGTATATTAGATTGTAAGCTCCTAGGACAGGGTGTGCATTATTCTGCATGCCCTCAGGAGCAGCCTATATATTGTATATTAGATTGTAAGCTCCTAGGACAGGGTGTGCATTATTCTGCATGCCCTCAGGCGCAGTCTGTATATTGTATATTAGATTGTAAGCTCCTAGGACAGGGTGTGTATTATTCTGCATGCCCTCAGGAGCAGTCTGTATACTGTATATTAGATTGTAAGCTCCTAGTACAGGGTGTGCATTATTCTGCATGCCCTCAGGAGCAGTCTGTATTTTGTATATTAGATTGTAAGCTCCTAGGACAGGGTGTGCATTATTCTGCATGCCCTCAGGAGCAGTCTGTATACTGTATATTAGATTGTAAGCTCCTAGGATAGGGTGTGCATTATTCTGCATGCCCTCAGGAGCAGTCTGTATATTGTATATTAGATTGTAAGCTCCTAGGACAGGGTGTGCATTATTCTGCATGCCCTCATGAGCAGTCTGTATATTGTATATTAGATTGTAAGCTCCTAGGACAGGGTGTGCATTATTCTGCATGCCCTCAGGCGCAGTCTGTATTTTGTATATTAGATTGTAAGCTCCTAGGACAGGGTGTGCATTATTCTGCATGCCCTCAGGAGCAGTCTGTATACTGTATATTAGATTGTAAGCTCCTAGGATAGGGTGTGCATTATTCTGCATGCCCTCAGGAGCAGTCTGTATATTGTATATTAGATTGTAAGCTCCTAGGACAGGGTGTGCATTATTCTGCATGCCCTCAGGAGCAGTCTGTATATTGTATATTAGATTGTAAGCTCCTAGGACAGGGTGTGCATTATTCTGCATTCCCTCAGGAGCAGTCTGTATATTGTATATTAGATTGTAAGCTCCTAGGACAGGGTGTACATTATTCTGCATGCCCTCAGGAGCAGTCTGTATATTGTATATTAGATTGTAAGCTCCTAGTACAGGGTGTGCATTATACTGCATGCCCTCAGGAGCAGTCTGTATATTGTATATTAGAGTGTAAGCTCCTAGGACAGGGGGTGCATTATTCTGCATGCCCTCAGGAGCAGTCTGTATATTGTATATTAGAGTGTAAACTCCTAGGACAGGGTGTACATTATTCTGCATGCCCTCAGGAGCAGCCTATATATTGTATATTAGAGTGTAAGCTCCTAGGACAGGGTGTGCATTATTCTGCATGCCCTCAGGAGCAGTCTTTATATTGTATATTAGATTGTAAGCTCCTAGGACAGGGTGTACATTATTCTTCATGCCCTGCATGGGAGCTGCTTGTGACTAAATTGGCAGCTGCTCAGCTCACCAGGGAGTGGATAGCTGATCAAAGACACAGAACTAACACCCTATGCCTGACACTGTATAACACCTTTCACCATCAGATAAAGTCTACAATGATGGAAGAACAGACAGTGACTATTGAATACAATGCATCAAATAACAGAGCACAGATACAGCAAGCAGACACATTATACCATAGAAATGGTTTCAAGATGAGAGGTCAGCAGATGACATATATCCAGCAAGCAGAGATGTTATACCATAGAAATGGTTTCAGGATGAGAGTTCAGCAGATGACATAGATCCAGCAAGCAAAGATGTTCCACCATAGAAATGGTTTCAAGATGAGAGTTCAGCAGATGACATAGATCCAGCAAGCAGAGATGTTATACCATAGAAATGGTTTCAAAATGAGCGTTCAGCAGATGACATAGATCCAGCAAGCAGAGATGTTATACCATAGAAATGGTTTAAAGATGAGCGTTCAGCAGATGACATAGATCCAGCAAGCAGAGATGTTATACCATATAAATGGTTTCAAGATGAGAGTTCAGAAAATGATATAGATCCAGCAAGCAGAGATGTTATACCATAGAAATGGTTTAAAGATGAGCGTTCAGCAGATGACATAGATCCAGCAAGCAGAGATGTTATACCATATAAATGGTTTCAAGATGAGAGTTCAGAAAATGATATAGATCCAGCAAGCAGAGATGTTATACCATAGAAATGGTTTCAAGATGAGACTTCAGCAGATGATATAGATCCAGCAAGCAGAGATGTTATACCATAGAAATGGTTTCAAGATTAGAGTTCAGCAGATGACATAGATCCAGCAAGCAGAGATGTTATACCATAGAAATGGTTTCAAGATGAGAGTTCAGCAGACGACATAGATCCAGCAAGCAGAGATGTTATACCATAGAAATGGTATCAAGATGAGAGTTCAGCAGACGACATAGATCCAGTAAGCAGAGATGTTATACCATAGAAATGGTATCAAGATGTGAGTTCAACATATGACATGGATCCAGCAAGCAGAGATGTTATACCATAGAAATGGTTTCAAGATGAGAGTTCAGCAGATGACATAGATCCAGCAAGCAGAGATGTTATACCATAGAAATGGTTTCAAGATGAGAGCTCAGCAGATGACATAGATCCAGCAAGCAGAGATGTTATACCATAGAAATGGTTTCAAGATGAGAGCTCAGCAGATGACATAGATCCAGCAAGCAGAGATATTATACCATAGAAATGGTTTCAAGAGGAGAGTTCAGCAGATGACATAGATCCAGCAAGCAGAGTTGTTATACCATAGAAATGGTTTCAAGACGAGAGTTCAGCAGATGACATAGATCCAGCAAGCAGAGATGTTATACCATAGAAATGGTTTCAAGAGGAGAGTTCAGCAGATGTCAAAGATCCAGCAAGCTGAGATGTTATACCATAGAAATGGTTTCAAGATGAGAGTTCAGCAGATGACAGATCCAGCAAGCAGAGATGTTATACCATAGAAATGGTTTCAAGATGAGAGCTCAACAGATGACATAGATCCAGCAAGCAGAGATGTTATACCATAGAAATGGTTTCAACAGGAGAGTTCAGCAGATGACATAGATCCAGCAAGCAGAGATGTTATACCATAGAAATGGTTTCAAGAGGAGAGTTCAGCAGATGACATAGATCCAGCAAGCAGAGATGTTATACCATAGAATTGGTTTCAAGATAAGAGTTCAGCAGATGACATAGATCCAGCAAGCAGAGATGTTATACCATAGAAATGGTTTCAAGATGAGAGTTCAGCAGATGACATGGATTCAGCAAGCAGAGATGTTATACCATAGAAATGGTTTCAAGAGGAGAGTTCAGCAGATGACATAGATCCAGCAAGCAGAGATGCTATACCATAGAAATGGTTTCAAGATGAGAGTTCAGCAGATGACATAGATCCAGCAAGCAGAGATGTTATACCATAGAAATGGTTTCAAGATGAGAGTTCAGCAGATGACAAGGATTCAGCCAGCAGAGATGTTATACCATAGAAATGGTTTCAAGATGAGAGTTCAGCAGATGACATGGATCCAGCAAGCACAGATGTTATACCATAGAAATGGTTTCAAGATGAGAGTTCAGCAGATGACATGGATTCAGCCAGCAGAGATGTTATACCATAGAAATGGTTTCAAGATCAGAGTTCAGCAGATGACATAGATCCAGCAAGCAGAGATGTTATACCATAGAAATGGTTTCAAGATGAGAGTTCAGCAGATGACATGGACCAGCAAGCAGAGATGTTATACCATAGAAATGGTTTCAAGATGAGAGTTCAGCAGATGACATGGATTCAGCCAGCAGAGATGTTATACCATAGAAATGGCTTCAAGATGAGAGTTCAGCAGATGACATAGATCCAGCAAGCAGGGATGTTATACCATAGAAATGGTTTCAAAATGAGTGTTCAGCAGATGACATGGATCGAGCAAGCAGAGATGTTATACCATAGAAATGGTTTCAAGATGAGAGTTCAGCAGATGACATGGATCCAGCAATCAGAGATGTTATACCATAGAAATGGTTTCAAGATGAGAGTTCAGCAGATGACATGGATCCAGCAAGCAGAGATGTTATACCATAGAAATGGTTTCAAGATGAGAGTTCAGCAGATGACATGGATCCAGCAAGCAGAGATGTTATACCATAGAAATGGTTTCAAGATGAGAGTTCAGCAGATGACATGGATTCAGCAAGTAGAGATGTTATACCATAGAAATGGTTTCAAGAGGAGAGTTCAGCAGATGACATAGATCCAGCAAGCAGAGATGTTATACCATAGAAATGGTTTCAAGATGAGAGTTCAGCAGATGACATAGATCCAGCAAGCAGAGATGTTATACCATAGAAATGGTTTCAAGAGGAGAGTTCAGCAGATGACATAGATCCAGCAAGCAGAGATGTTATACCATAGAAATGGTTTCAAGATGAGAGTTCAGCACATGACATGGATCCAGCAAGCAGAGATGTTATACCATAGAAATGGTTTCAACATGAGAGTTCACCAGATCACATATATTCAGCAAGCAGATAAGTTATACCATAGAAATGGTTTCAAGATGAGAGTTCAGCAGATGACATAGATCCAGCAAGCAGAGGTTTTACACCATAGAAATGGTTTCAAGATGAGAGTTCAGCAGATGACATAGATCCAGCAAGCAGAGATGTTATACCATAGAAATGGTTTCAAGATGAGAGTTCAGCAGATGACATAGATCCAGAAAGCAGAGATGTTATACCATAGAAATGGTTTCAAGATGAGAGTTCAGTAGATGACATAGATGCAGCAAGCAGAGATATTATAACATAGAAATGATTTCAAGATGAGAGTTCAGCAGATGACATAGATCCAGCAAGCAGAGATGTTATACCATAGAAATGGTTTCAAGATGAGAGTTCAGCAGATGACATAGATCCGGCAAGCAGAGATGTTATACCATAGAAATGGTTTCAAGATGAGAGTCCAGCAGATGACATAGATCCAGCAAGCAGAGATGTTATACCATAGAAATGGTTTCAAGATGAGACTTCAGCAGATGATATAGATCCAGCATGCAGGGATGTTATACAATAGAAATGGTTTCAAGATGAGAGTTCAGCAGACGACATAGATCCAGCAAGCAGAGATGTTATACAGTAGAAATGGTTTCAAGATGAGAGTTTATCAGACGAGCAAGATCCAGCAAGCAGAGATGTTATACCATAGAAATGGTTTCAAGATGAGACTTCAGCAGATGATATAGATCCAGCAAGCAGGGATGTTATACCATAGAAATGGCTTCAAGATGAGAGTTCAGCAGACGACATAGATCCAGCAAGCAGAGATGTTATACCATAGAAATGATTTCAAGATGAGAGTTCAGCAGACGACATAGATCCAGCAAGCAGAGATGTTATACCATAGAAATGGTATCAAGATGAGCGTTCAGCAGATGACATAGATCCTGCAAGCAGACATGTTATACCATAGAAATGGTATCAAGATGAGAGTTCAGCAGATGTCATAGATCCAGCAAGCAGAGATGTTATACCATAGAAATGGTTTCAAGATGAGAGTTCAGCAGACGACTTAGATCCAGCAAGCAGAGATGTTATACCATAGAAATGGTATCAAGATGAGAGTTCAGCAGACTACATAGATCCTGCAAGCAGAGATGTTATACCATAGAAATGGTATCAAGATGAAAGTTCAGAAGTTGACATGGATCAAGCAAGCACAGATGATACACCATAGAAATGGTTTCAAGATTTGAGTTCAGCATATGACATAGACCCAGCAAGCAGAGATGTTATACCATAGAAATGTTTTCAAGATGAGAGTTCAGCAGATGACATAGATCCAGCAAGCAGAGATGTTATACCATAGAAATGGTTTCATGATGAGAGTTCAGCAGATGACATGGATTCAGCAAGCAGAGATGTTATACCATAGAAATGATTTCAAGAGGAGAGTTCAGCAGATGACATAGATCCAGCAAGCAGAGATGTTATACCATAGAAATGGTATCAAGATAAAAGTTCAGCAGATGACATACATCCAGCAAACAGAGATGCTATACCATGGAAATGGTTTCAAGATGAGAGTTCAGAAGATGACATGGATTCAGCAAGCAGAGATGTTATACCATAGAAATGGTTCAAGAGGAGAGTTCAGCAGATGACATAGATCCAGCAAGCAGAGATGTTATACCATAGAAATGGTATCAAGATAAGAGTTCAGCAGATGACATAGATCCAGCAAGCAGAGATGTTATACCATAGAAATAGTTTCAAGATGAGAGTTCAGCAGATGACATAATTCAGCAAGCAGAGATGTTATACCATAGAAATGGTCTCAAGAGGAGAGTTCAGCAGATGACATAGATCCAGCAAGCAGAGATGTTATACCATAGAAATGGTTTCAAGATGAGAGTTCAGCAGACGACATAGATCCAGCAAGCAGAGATCTTATACCATAGAAATGGTATCAAGATGAGAGTTCAGCAGACGACATAGATCCTGAAAGCAGAGATGTTATACCATAGAAATGGTGTCAAGATGAGAGTTCAGCAGATGACATGGATCCAGTAAGCAGAGATGTTACACCATAGAAATGGTTTCAAGATGAGAGTTCAGCAGATGACATAGATCCAGCAAGCAGAGATGTTATACCATAGAAATGGTTTCAAGATGAGAGTTCAGCAGATGACATAGATCCAGCAAGCAGAGATGTTATACCATAGAAATGGTTTCAAGATGAGAGGTCAGCAGATGACATAGATCCAGCAAGCAGAGATGTTATACCATAGAAATGGTATCAAGATGAGCGTTCAGCAGATGACATAGATCCTGCAAGCAGACATGTTATACCATAGAAATGGTATCAAGATGAGAGTTCAGCAGATGTCATAGATCCAGCAAGCAGAGATGTTACACCATAGAAATGGTTTCAAGATGAGAGTTCAGCAGACGACTTAGATCCAGCAAGCAGAGATGTTATACCATAGAAATGGTATCAAGATGAGAGTTCAGCAGACTACATAGATCCTGCAAGCAGAGATGTTATACCATAGAAATGGTATCAAGATGAGAGTTCAGAAGTTGACATGGATCAAGCAAGCACAGATGATACACCATAGAAATGGTTTCAAGATGAGAGTTCAGCAGATGACATAGACCCAGCAAGCAGAGATGTTATACCATAGAAATGGTTTCAAGATGAGAGTTCAGCAGATGACATAGATCCAGCAAGCAGAGATGTTGTACCATAGAAATGGTTTCAAGATGAGAGTTCAGCAGATGACATGGATCCAGCAAGCAGAGATGTTATACCATAGAAATGGTTTCAAGATGAGAGTTCAGCAGATGACATGGATTCAGCCAGCAGAGATGTTATACCATAGAAATGGTTTCAAGATGAGAGTTCAGCAGATGACATAGATCCAGCAAGCAGAGATGTTATACCATAGAAATGGTTTCAAGATGAGAGCTCAGCAGATGACATAGATCCAGCAAGCAGAGATGTTATACCATAGAAATGGTTTCAAGATGAGAGCTCAGCAGATGACATAGATCCAGCAAGCAGAGATGTTATACCATAGAAATGGTATCAAGATAAGAGTTCAGCAGATGACATAGATCCAGCAAGCAGAGATGTTATACCATAGAAATAGTTTCAAGATGAGAGTTCAGCAGATGACATAATTCAGCAAGCAGAGATGTTATACCATAGAAATGGTCTCAAGAGGAGAGTTCAGCAGATGACATAGATCCAGCAAGCAGAGATGTTATACCATAGAAATGGTTTCAAGATGAGAGTTCAGCAGACGACATAGATCCAGCAAGCAGAGATCTTATACCATAGAAATGGTATCAAGATGAGAGTTCAGCAGACGACATAGATCCTGAAAGCAGAGATGTTATACCATAGAAATGGTGTCAAGATGAGAGTTCAGCAGATGACATGGATCCAGTAAGCAGAGATGTTACACCATAGAAATGGTTTCAAGATGAGAGTTCAGCAGATGACATAGATCCAGCAAGCAGAGATGTTATACCATAGAAATGGTTTCAAGATGAGAGTTCAGCAGATGACATAGATCCAGCAAGCAGAGATGTTATACCATAGAAATGGTTTCAAGATGAGAGGTCAGCAGATGACATAGATCCAGCAAGCAGAGATGTTATACCATAGAAATGGTATCAAGATGAGCGTTCAGCAGATGACATAGATCCTGCAAGCAGACATGTTATACCATAGAAATGGTATCAAGATGAGAGTTCAGCAGATGTCATAGATCCAGCAAGCAGAGATGTTACACCATAGAAATGGTTTCAAGATGAGAGTTCAGCAGACGACTTAGATCCAGCAAGCAGAGATGTTATACCATAGAAATGGTATCAAGATGAGAGTTCAGCAGACTACATAGATCCTGCAAGCAGAGATGTTATACCATAGAAATGGTATCAAGATGAGAGTTCAGAAGTTGACATGGATCAAGCAAGCACAGATGATACACCATAGAAATGGTTTCAAGATGAGAGTTCAGCAGATGACATAGACCCAGCAAGCAGAGATGTTATACCATAGAAATGGTTTCAAGATGAGAGTTCAGCAGATGACATAGATCCAGCAAGCAGAGATGTTGTACCATAGAAATGGTTTCAAGATGAGAGTTCAGCAGATGACATGGATCCAGCAAGCAGAGATGTTATACCATAGAAATGGTTTCAAGATGAGAGTTCAGCAGATGACATGGATTCAGCCAGCAGAGATGTTATACCATAGAAATGGTTTCAAGATGAGAGTTCAGCAGATGACATGGATTCAGCAAGCAGAGATGAAATACCATAGAAATGATTTCAAGAGGAGAGTTCAGCAGATGACATAGATCCAGAAAGCAGAGATGTTATACCATAGAAATGGTTTCAAGATGAGAGTTCAACAGATGACATAGATCCAGCAAGCAGAGATGTTATACCATAGAAATAGTTTCAAGATGAGAGTTCAGCAGATGACATTGATTCAGCAAGCAGAGATGTTATACCATAGAAATGGTTACAAGATGAGAGTTCAGCAGATGACATAGATCCAGCAAGCAAAGATGTTATACCATAGAAATGGTTTCAAGATGAGAGTTCAACAGATGACATAGATCCAGCAAGCAGAGATGTTACACCATAGACATGGTTTCAAGATGAGAGTTCAGCAGATGACATAGATCCAGCAAGCAGAGATGTTACACCATAGAAATGGTTTCAAGAGGAGAGTTCAGCAGATGACATAGATCCAGCAAGCAGAGATGTTATACCATAGAAATGGTTTCAAGATGAGAGTTCAGCAGATGACATAGATCCAGCAAGCAGAGATGTTATACCATAGAAATGGTTTCAAGATCAGAGTTCAGCAGATGACATAGATCCAGCAAGCAGAGATGTTATACCATAGAAATGGTTTCAAGATGAGAGTTCAGCAGATGACATAGATCCAGCAAGCAGAGATGTTATACCATAGTAATGGTTTCAAGATGAGAGTTCAGCAGATGACATAGATCCAGCAAGCAGAGATGTTATACCATAGAAATGGTTTCAAGATGAGAGTTCAGCAGATGACATAGATCCAGCAAGCAGAGATGTTATACCTGTGTGAAGATAGAAGAGATGGATGGACGTTAGTCGGTTGCCATTGAAATGACTGTCAGACACTCGTCGAACAGGACATTTTGCCGAAGAGGACACGTGCGTGCACCCCACACTATATTAGATTGTAAGCTCCTAGGACAGGGTGTACATTATTCTGCATGCCCTCAGGAGCAGTCTGTATACTGTATATTAGATTGTAAGCTCCTAGGACAGGGTGTGCATTATTCTGCACGCCCTTAGGAGCAGCCTGTGTATGATATATTAGATTGTAAGCTCCTAGGACAGGGTGTGCATTATTCTGCATGCCCTCAGGAGCAGTCTGTATATTGTATATTAGGCTGTAGGCTCCTAGGACAGGGTGTGCATTATTCTGCATGCCCTCAGGAGCAGTCTGTATATTGTATATTAGGCTGTAGGCTTCTAGTACAGGGTGTGCATTATTCTGCATGCCCTCAGGAGCAGTCTGTATATTGTATATTAGATTGTAAGCTCCTAGGACAGGGTGTACATTATTCTGCATGCCCTCAGGAGCAGCCTGTATATTAGATTGTAAGCTCCTCTTGAGCAGGGTGTATTTGTCTTTTCCTTTGCCTGAGCTTATAATACATGTAGATATACAGCAATATGCAGCAGGACAGACGTGATCCAGGGAAATATCCGATCGCCACCACTGGGGTCAGGAAGGAATTTTTTTCCCCCCTGAGGCAGAGCTCTCCGGGGGGTTTCTTCGCCTTCCTCTGGATCTCTGGTTCCAGTGGCTCTCAGTGGGTCCTCAATGACCACATCCAGTTCTGTGGTCTCTATGGAGCCTGACCTGAGAGTCATTGTGATCAGGGTTTAATTTCTTAAAGGGCCAGTAATATTTTTATTACAATGTTGCTTATTGCTATTCCAATAATAAATAAAAAGAAAGAAAATAAAAGTGTCATGTGAGTTTTTTTGCCTTGACTTTTTGTGTTTACACCGTTACAATGATGGAAGTGACCATTACTACCCTCAATATTCCTGAAGTAGAACCAGGAATTATGAGGGCGCCATTTACAGACGGCAGACCACGTCTATCTCCACCCATTGTGGTATCATAATGTCAGCTCCTGTCCCAAGTTACATTACAAGTGTTATGGGGGTCGATCTCTGTGATGGGGGCAGGGCACTAAAATAGTATATGTCCTACACAACAAACTACCTGATCGAAGACTGAAGAGCGGACACAGAGCCGCCGAATACAAGAGACACAAGCAGAGTCTGACTGTGGTGCCAAGTGGCCCCCCACTATCCAACTCCAGGGCCCCACGTTTCAGCTTCATGCAAATATGACGTTATTCTCAATTACAAATATATATATAACAATGAACGGGGTAGATTGGTAAATGAATAAGATTCTGCCTTTGTCTGTACATAGTGAGTCAATTATATTGTGCCAAGTGCGGCTCATATAAGAGGGTGGTGGACACTCTTGCAGGGCCGGCTCCAGGTTTTTCTGGGCCCCGGGCGAAAGAGTCTCAGTGGCCCCTTTAACACATACCACGATTCATGATGCACAGATACCGCAGAGAAATATATATATATACATATATATATATATATATATATATATAGTACAATGCCAAAGATTTCACTTCTTGCGTTACATGAGCGATATCTATTGTAAATTCCACAATAGCTCAGAAACTGGCGAATCGCTCCATACAGAATACTGGGCCCCATAAAATGCTCCATACAGGATACTGGCCCCATATAACGCTCCACACAGAATACTGACCCCCATATAACGCTCCATGCAGGCTGTTCCCACCACATAATGCCTCATGCAGGCTGTTCCCCCTACATAATGCCCCACGCAGGCTGTTCCCCCCTTATAATGCCCCATGCAGGCTGTTCCCCCCTTATAATGCCCCATGCAGGATGTCACCCACCCTTATAATGCCCCATGCAGGATGTCACCCACCCTTACAATGCCCCATGCAGGATGTTACCCCCCTTATAATGCCCCATGAAGGATGTCGCCCCGCTTATAATGCCCCATGCATTATATCACCCCCCCTTATAATGCCCCATGCATGATGTCACACCCCCGCCCCTTACAATGCCCCATGCAGGATGTCACACACACCCTCCCTTATAATGCCCCATGCAATATGTCACTCCCCCCCTTATAATGCCCCATGCAGGATGTCACTTCCCCCCCCCTTATAATGCCCCATGTAGGATGTCACTCCCCCCCTTTAATGCCCCATGCAGGATGTCACCCCCCCTCCCTTATAATGCCCCATGCAGTATGTCACTCCCCCCCTTTTAATGCCCCATGCAGGATGTCACCCCCCTTATAATGTCCCATGCATTATGTCACCCCCCCTTATAATGCCCCATGCATGATGTCACACCCCCACCCCTTATAATGCCCCATGCAGGATGTCACTCCCCCCTCCCTTATAATGCCCCATGCAGTATGTCACACCCTCTTATAATGCCCCATGCAGGATGTCACACCCCCTTATAATGCCCCATGCAGGATGTCACCTCTCCCCCCCATATAATGCCCCATGCGTTATGTCACCCCCCCTTATAATGCCCCATGCATGATGTCACTCCCCCACCCCTTATAATGCCCCATGCAGGATGTCACTCCCCCCTCCCTTATAATGCCCCATGTAGTATGTCACACCCCCTTATAATGCCCCATGCAGGATGTCACACCCCCTTATAATGCCCCATGCAGGATGTCACCTCTCCCCCCCATATAATGCCCCATGCAGGATGTCACTCCCCCCTTTATAATGCCCCATGCAGGATGTCACCCCCCCTTATAATGCCCCATGCAGGATGTCACCCCCCTTATAATGCCCCATGCAGGATGTCACACCCCCTTATAATGCCCCATGCAGGATGTCACCTCTCCCCCCCATATAATGCCCCATGCAGGATGTCACTCCCCCCCCTTATAATGCCCCATGCAGGATGTCACCCCCCCTTATAATGCCCCATGCAGGATGTCACCTCTCCCCCCATATAATGCCCCATGCAGGATGTCACTCCCCCCCCATATAATGCCCCATGCAGGATGTCACACACACCCTCCCTTATAATGCCCCAAGCAGGATGTCACTCCCCCCCCTTATAATGCCCCATGCAGTATGTCACTCCCCCCTTTTAATGTCCCATGCAGAATATCACACCCCTCTCCCTTATAATGCCCCATGCAGTATGTCTCTCCCCTCCTTTTAATGCCCCATGCAGGATGTCACACCCCCTTCCCTTATAATGCCCCATGCCTCCATACATTAAAAAAAAAATCAAATACTCACCTCACTTCTCACCTGCTGCCGCTGCTCCAGACCCCTCACCCGCGTCGCCGGCGTCTTTCTGCTCTGCGCTGTGACGGCTCAGGAGAGAGCACGGTGGAAAGCGGTCACCACGTCCTCTGACCTGAGACATCACAGTCAGAGGACGCAGAAGAGACGGGAGCTGCTGCAGAGGCCCGGGAAGAGGTAAGTATTGTGCCGCCGGCTGCCGCGGCCCTGAGCAAGCGAGGGGGAGCGGGCGCTGACACAGCTCTCCTCCGCTCACGGGTCCCATAGCGCAGCGGGGTGCCCGACAGCGAGTGGCCCCCCCGCCCGCTCATGGGCCCGGCACTTGCCGGGGTGCGCCAGGTGCTGACGCCGACCCTGCACTCTTGCACAAGGGCCTACCGGAGGATTTTCCTGTTCTCCTGTGGGCCAGTCCGAGCCTGACTGTGCTATACATAATAAGGCTACATTCCTGCATTGAGCATGTCCTATTCTGATCCTCAAAATCAGATCACAACTGGACGTTCTCTGACCCTCACAGATCTTATTCTCATATCCGTGATTTTCATGGATGTGTGAATGGACCTATAAAACTGTACGAGTCCGTGGACCATCCGATAAAAAAATCTGGCAGCACACGGACATTTCACACAAATGTGAGAATGTGACCTAAGAGATTTTACAGATAACATTATCACTCCAAGTCACACAGTGCAGATACAGAATAATATCTACATCCAGGCACTTACCGCTGACGTCTCATCTGATCAGAGCCGGTTTCTGCTGCTTCTTCTCCGTCTGGTCAGACCTTCATGTCGACATCTCCCAGCCACGACTCGTCTGGTCACCATGATCCTCCAGCCTAGAAAATAACAAGGTCACATATATTGTATATATACACGTGTTTCCCCCACACTGCGCCCGTGAATACAGATATGTACCCCCCCCCAATTAATATACTATTAGCCACTTATAGAAAATACACTGAATGTACCGGCACATATTAATCCTAATATTTAGACCCACAATTTGTCAGGTCCATAAATAGTGTTGTGCTGGTTATACGGACCCATGTAGAATGGCAGACCATTCAGAAAATTATATTATACAACAAGAGAACATCCGAATAACAAGTCAAACGGAAACTAGATTGAATCAGCATAAAAAACCTTTATTATGAAGTAGAAGGGTTAGGTGGCACTACATGCACCAGCATGACCGTACCAAGATGCCAAGTAAACAATCATTAGTAATGCACAGAAATATAAAAATTCATTTGTTCCTCAAATGGGACCAGCAGCAGCAAAGGGAAACATATAATGGAATAAAACGAGCATAGTTCCATAAAGATTACCTATGTAGCAAGAGCCTCATCAAATGCTTAAATGATGACAGATTATAGCCTATATATGTAGCACCCTGAGGATTCGGCTGCTACAGGGGTATTGCACCTCAACCCAGAGGTGTGATATTCCACTCCCGGGTAAGGAAGGAGTGTGGAACTGAGCTCAGATAGACTGCATGCACTACATACATCCCATTCCAGAGGAGCAGGCCGACGGTACTCCCACTTAGAAATGTGCAGGTACAACCGAGCCTGTTCCTGGCTGGAGTGGGAGGGGGGTGGTACATCCCATGTAGTGTAGGGGCAGATAGGGGGAGCAGTCTGGGTAGTGATAGGAGCTCATTGGGTGCTGGTCACCTGAGCTCACACATAGAGGGATATATAAGGAGGGCACCAACTTAGATCAGGGTCAGACGCTGAGAACAAGTCAGTTGGAGAGGAGAGAGAAGGAAACAGCAGCCCTGGAGAGAGAGAGAGGAGAAAGAAAGAGAAAGACCCAGAGGGGGAAGACTGAAGGGACCCAAGAACCCAAATTAGAGCACCGGGTGAGGAGTCAGCACAAGGGTACCGGAACCCAAGCTGGTGGGGGCAAAAACATCCCTAGCCAGAGACCGGAGGCTGTGGGCAGCATCTGCCACGGCCACCCACTACATCCACCCTGAAGGCATACCACATGGAGGGTCAGGGAACCTAAGGCCAAGGGTTGCCCAACAGAAGGCCCGAGGGAGCTGGACCTAGGTGGATCACTGGTGGGGACGGCTGAAGAAAGGACAGAGGGAGAGCTCAGGGCCACGCTCCGGACTTGTTTGGGGGTTGGCTGGATCCAGGACCTGGTGGACGCAGCACGGCTCGGGTGGTCACTAACAGCTGGAGTGACCGAAACATCAGCAGTAAGTAAACTCCCTTAACTGCACAACCCGAGTCTGTCTTCATTGCCGGCTGCACCGCACCACCACAACCCCCATCCTCTGCGCCTGTCCCCTCTGAGGCTATACCCCTCCCGTTGGGGGTTATCCCACCAAGCTGCACATCCACCATCAGCCTCAGCGGACCCTGCTGCAGCGGCGGCCACAGTGACCGCATTACAACGGGTGGCGTAGTCGACACAAAAGAACTCTTATAACATCAGTAAGGACTGCCACATAACACATAGCTTGACGCCCTGGGCACGGGACCGGGTCTCAGCCGCTCGGAGACTACAACCCCCCATCTGATCCGGTGCCGGGTATTCCCCTCAAAAAGGAATATGTCCCAGGGGGCGCGTCAACTTTGGCGTAGTCGGCAGGATTACGTGCCCGCAACACCCGGGTACTGCGTGCCTGAAGAAAAGTGCAAGTTTACCTCAGAAAGAAGTCTCCCGCCGGTTCCGGAGGGTCCACGCCATCGGACTCCATCACCAGTCGTTTCCCGCCGATTGTCCGCCATTTCCAGCTTGTTCCCGCCATCTGCAGAGTTTCCCGCCACTGGGCGACGCTTCCCGCCAAAACCGCAGATTTCCCGCCTTGGAAGAGCAGCGGACGCCATTATGGGCGTGCCAAAGGAGGGCAAGAGGCCACATCCCATCGTGGGCCGGGACAGAAAATGGCGCCAAAAGTGGAAACCGCCCCCACCAACAGAGACTGTGATGCTGGAGGTGTCTGTCAGCGTGAAAGAACTCCCCCTGGAGCTGACAGTCACCGAGTTGCCCCGGGACCGCCCTCTAAGTGGGAGGAGACGAAAGAGAAGAGAAAAGATGGGTGTCGCTTGGAGCAGTCTAGAACGAGCGCACCCGGAGGCAAGGTGTCCAGAGCGAGAGCACCCGGAGTCGAGGAGAGGAAGAATAGACCCGGGAATGGAGCGGCAGCAGCGCAGCACCGGCCCGCTGGCCAGGAGCCTGCAAAAGGAAGAAAGAGGAGAGCAGAGCAGCACCGACCCGATGGTCAGGAGCCTGCTGGAGTCAACAACCCCGCTAGGCTTAGCGGAGATCCTGGCGCAGCTTCCCCGAGATCGGGAGTGCGCGCGGAGTGCCCTGGAGGGCCTCGCGGGAAGGATGGCCCGAGTGCAGAGGGAGATCCTGGCGGAGTGGGGCCGGGAGATGGCCCAGCAAGCTGGAACCCGTCCACGGAACCCGCTCCCTTGGAAGAAGACACCGACTGCCTCTGCGGATGACGCGGGAGGACCCAAGGCCGGAGACGGCGCAGAAGAGGGAGCGAGACGCATGGCAGCAGGTAAGGGGGACGCCTATACCCCATACCGGAAGACCGCTTATCTGCCCCAGCTCCCCGTCGCAGAGCCCGAAGGTCCCCCGGCCGTACCCGAGACCGCCATGACACCGCCACCGACTAGGCCCCGACCGGAAGCCGCCGTCGCGACCCCGGTGACGTCACGCGTCGTGACCCGGAGCGTGGCGAAGGAAGAGGAGCCTCCGGCCTGGTCGCAGGGCCTAGCGTTTCCGGGCGCCGCATCCCCAGCAGAGCCATCTACCTCCGCGGAGCCTCCGGCCTGGTCGCAAGGCCAGGTAGCCCAGGGCGCCGCCGTGTTAACAGTTCCATTTACCTTCCAGATGCCCCCGGCCTGGCCGCAAGGCCTGGGTAACCTGGGCGCCCCCACCATCGCGCCCGCACCCGAAACACCAAGGGTGCCATATCTGGGAGAGGACCCCTTCAGCCAGCTAGCGTGGCCGGACGGGCGGCCTTTCATCTGGCCCGAAGAATTCTTGGAACTGGAGCGACAAAAGAAGTTAGGTCCCCTGTGTGAGCCCCTGATTCCGGCTCCAAAGCCCGTGACTCGGGTCTCGCCTCCACTAGAAGAAGCCCAATTCGTGTGGGACCCCACGGGAGAAGATTTGATGGGGTTCACCGGAGAGACTCGGGCAGCTGTAGCTGAACGCACAGAGTGTTGCCGTCAACAGCTGGCAGAGTTTAAGAGAGAACGGGAGGAGAGGCGGGTCAGAGAGCAATGGGCCCAGACCCGCAGCGCGGAGCAAAAGAGTCGGACCAGAAGGGACCCCTGTGCAGCAAATCGTCCCCGTACCATCGGGACGGTAATAAAGTTTAATGCGCAGCATGGGTGGGGCTTCATAAAGGACCGGAACACCATGGGTGACGTCTTCGTTACCCGACGGGACGTCGAGTCCCACCTGCCAGAGGGTCACAAAGGCCGTGACCTCTACGTCGGTGACGAGGTAACGTTCACCCGGCACAAGTGTGCCAAGGGACCTTACGCCCTCCACGTGCATCGCCTGACGGAGGAGGAGTTGCGGTGCAGGGAGGAGGAGCCAGAAGACCCAAACGGGTTCAAGGCTAGAAGGTACTATGACTGAGATAGTACAAAGGACTGTATATAGTTACCTGTCGGGGTACCCAAGTAACCGTGGCTGCTTTAAAGTTTAGTCCCCGTTGGGACCAGTGAACAGTTTAACCCGTGTGTCCCCTACCCAAACCAGGCTGAGGACTGTGAGCAGCCATCCCTTTCCCTTTACTTGGCCGGGGACTGAGAACGGCCAAATTTCCCTGTACATAGTTGCGCTTTCTAAAGCGCCCCCTACCGGTTTTATAGAAAACCAGATTTTCTAAGAGACTGTCGCACTTTTCCCGGACACACGTTGCACAGTGTCCGGAGGAGGAACCAGAGACCAGAGAAGTCTACGAGAATGTGTTATATGAAAAGTTATATATAATGTTTATATGTTTTATATGTTTATATGAAAAATTTTGTATGTTTTGGTGTTTTTGTCTTTACAGCCCGAGGACGTGCTGTGATTTACCAGGGGGGAATGTAGCACCCTGAGGATTCGGCTGCTACAGGGGTATTGCACCTCAACCCAGAGGTGTGATATTCCACTCCCGGGTAAGGAAGGAGTGTGGAACTGAGCTCAGATAGACTGCATGCACTACATACATCCCATTCCAGAGGAGCAGGCCGACGGTACTCCCACTTAGAAATGTGCAGGTACAACCGAGCCTGTTCCTGGCTGGAGTGGGAGGGAGGTGGTACATCCCATGTAGTGTAGGGGCAGATAGGGGGAGCAGTCTGGGTAGTGATAGGAGCTCATTGGGTGCTGGTCACCTGAGCTCACACATAGAGGGATATATAAGGAGGGCACCAACTTAGATCAGGGTCAGACGCTGAGAACAAGTCAGTTGGAGAGGAGAGAGAAGGAAACAGCAGCCCTGGAGAGAGAGAGAGGAGAAAGAAAGAGAAAGACCCAGAGGGGGAAGACTGAAGGGACCCAAGAACCCAAATTAGAGCACCGGGTGAGGAGTCAGCACAAGGGTACCGGAACCCAAGCTGGTGGGGGCAAAAACATCCCTAGCCAGAGACCGGAGGCTGTGGGCAGCATCTGCCACGGCCACCCACTACATCCACCCTGAAGGCATACCACATGGAGGGTCAGGGAACCTAAGGCCAAGGGTTGCCCAACAGAAGGCCCGAGGGAGCTGGACCTAGGTGGATCACTGGTGGGGACGGCTGAAGAAAGGACAGAGGGAGAGCTCAGGGCCACGCTCCGGACTTGTTTGGGGGTTGGCTGGATCCAGGACCTGGTGGACGCAGCACGGCTCGGGTGGTCACTAACAGCTGGAGTGACCGAAACATCAGCAGTAAGTAAACTCCCTTAACTGCACAACCCGAGTCTGTCTTCATTGCCGGCTGCACCGCACCACCACAACCCCCATCCTCTGCGCCTGTCCCCTCTGAGGCTATACCCCTCCCGTTGGGGGTTATCCCACCAAGCTGCACATCCACCATCAGCCTCAGCGGACCCTGCTGCAGCGGCGGCCACAGTGACCGCATTACAACGGGTGGCGTAGTCGACACAAAAGAACTCTTATAACATCAGTAAGGACTGCCACATAACACATAGCTTGACGCCCTGGGCACGGGACCGGGTCTCAGCCGCTCGGAGACTACAACCCCCCATCTGATCCGGTGCCGGGTATTCCCCTCAAAAAGGAATATGTCCCAGGGGGCGCGTCATATACAATTCTCATATAGGACATGAAGAGACAGGAGTAAATACTCACTCAACGGGTGTACACCTCAAATTATGTACGCATATGTGTAATATTAAATAATTACCATAGAAGTGTACAACTCCTATGAGGATCTAAATGATAGTCCCTAAGCGTTAATAGCTAACACATAATCACAATCTGTCATAGATCAAAGAAGAGAGAGGCAAATATTATTTACCAGCATTACCGGTCCAAGTAAGCAGGAGGCACCATGTGATACAGCCCCGACGCGCGTTTCGGACACTCGTCCTTCGTCAGGGGGCTTAGGGACTATCATTTAGATCCTCATAGGAGTTGTACACTTCTATGGTAATTATTTAATATTACACATATGCGTACATAATTTGAGGTGTACACCCGTTGAGTGAGTATTTACTCCTGTCTCTTTATGTCCTATATGAGAATTGTATATAGGCTATAATCTGTCATCATTTAAGCATTTGATGAGGCTCTTGCTACATAGGTAATCTTTATGGAACTATGTTCGTTTTATTCCATTATATGTTTCCCTTTGCTGCTGCTGGTCCCATTTGAGGAACAAATGAATTTTTATATTTATGTGCATTACTAATGATTGTTTACTTGGCATCTTGGTACGGTCATGCTGGTGCATGTAGTGCCACCTAACCCTTCTACTTCATAATAAAGGTTTTTTATGCTGATTCAATCTAGTTTCCGTTTGACCTTTTATTCGGATGTTCTCTTGTTGTATATTGGCCACTTAGTAATCAAAATATAAAGTGATAAGCAGCACTGTGTCCTCCATTAACTATAATCTCCACAGGCCAGTAGAATAAATTATTCAGTCTCTGTGACTCTCCCCAATTAACTGTAAGGCTATGTGCACACGGAAAATATACCAGGTTTTACAGTACAAGCAAAGTGAAACCCCCATCGCTGCTCTCTCCCAGCACCCCCATCATTGCTCTCCCCCAGCACACCCATCACTGCTCTCTCCCAGTACCCCCGTCATTGCTCTTTCCGAGTACCTCCATCATTGCTCTCTCCCAGCACCCCCATCATTGCTCTCTCCCAGCACCCCCATCACTACTCTCCCCAAGTACCCCAGTCATTACTCTTTCCGAGCACCTCCATCATTGCTCTTTCCGAGCACCCCATCATTGCTCTCTCCCAGCACCCCATCATTGCTCTCTCCAGCACCATCATTGCTCTCTCATAGCACCCCATAATTGCTCTCTCCCAGCACCCCCATAATTGCTCTCTCATAGCACCCCATCATTGCTCTCTCTCAGCACCCCGTCATTGCTCACTCCCAGCACCCCATCATTGCTCTCTCCAGCACCATCATTGCTCTCTCATAGCACCCCATAATTGCTCTCTCCCAGCACCCCCATAATTGCTCTCTCATAGCACCCCATCATTGCTCTCTCTCAGCACCCCGTCATTGCTCTCTCCCAGCACCCCATCATTGCTCTTTCCCAGCACCCCCATCATTGTTCTCTCCCAGCACCCCCATCATTGTTCTCTCCCAGCACCCCCATCATTGCTCTCTCTCAGCACCCCCATCATTGCTCTCTCTCAGCACCCCCATCATTGCTCTCTCTCAGCACCCCCATCATTGCTCTCTCCCAGTACCTCATCATTGCTCTCTCCCAGCACTGCACCCCATCATTGCTCTCTCCCAGCAACCCGCATCATTGCTCTCCCCATCCCCACCATTCTCACCATCTCCATTATTGCTCTCCTCATCCCACCATCCCCATCATTGCTCTCCCCTTCTCCACCATCCTCATCATTGCTCTCCCCATCCCCACCTTACTCATCATTGCTCTCCCCATCCCCACCATCCTCATCATTGCTCTCCCCATCCCCACCATCCCAATCATTGCTTTCCCCGTCCCCATCATTGCTCTGCCCATCCCCACTGTCCCCATCATTGCTCTGCCCATCATTTCTCTCCCCATCATTGCTTTGCCGATCACTGCTCTGCCCATCATTGCTCTCCCATCACTGCTCTGCCCATCACTGCTCTGCCCATCACTTCTCTGCCCATCATTGCTCTCTCCAAGCACCCCCATCATTGTTCTCCCCAGCACACCCATCACTGCTCTCTCCCAGTACCCTCGTCATTGCTCTTTCCGAGCACCTCCATCATTGCTTTCTCCCAGCACCCCCATCATTGCTCTCTCCCAGCACCCCCATCACTACTCTCCCCAAGTACCCCAGTCATTACTCTTTCCGAGCAGCCCCATCATTGCTCTTTCCGAGCACCCCATCATTGCTTTTTCCCAACACCCCCATCATTGTTCTCTCCCAGCACCCCATCATTGTTCTCTCTCAGCACCCCCATCATTGCTCTCTCTCAACACCCCCATGATTGCTCTCTCCCAGTACCCCATCATTGCTCTCTCCCAGCACTGCACCCCCATCATTGCTCTCTCCCAGCACCATCATTGCTCTCCCCATCCCCACCATTCTCACCATCTCCATTATTGCTCTCCCCATCCCCACCATCCCCATTATTGCTCTCCCCTTCTCCACCATCCTCATCATTGCTCTCCCCATCCCCACCATCCTGATCATTGCTCTCCCCATCCCCACCATCCTCATGATTGCTCTCCCCATCCCCACCATCCTCATCATTGCTTTCCCCGTCCCCATCATTGCTCTGCCCATTCCCACTGTCCCCATCATTGCTCTGCCCATCATTTCTCTCCCCATCATTGCTTTGCCGATCACTGCTCTGCCCATCATTGCTCTCCCATCATTGCTCTCCCCATCATTGCTCTGCCCATCATTGCTCTGCCCATCATTGCTCTGCCCATCATTGCCCTGCCCATCATTGCTCTGCCCATCACTACTCTGCCCATCATTGCTTTTCCCCCACCTCCCCTCATTCTCCTGTTCTTCTCCCCAGTGTATCAGTACAAAAAAAAAAAACACAACTTACCTCTCAGCACGCTCCCGCAGCATCCTCCTTGTTGCCGTTAACTTCCTCCCTTACACAGGCCAGCGCTGCTTGATGACGTCATCAAGCTGTACGAGCCTGTGTCAGGGAGGAAGCGCCGGGCAAGAAGCAGAGGACGGATCCCTCAGCTCCACTGCAATTTTCCTTCTGTCAGCAGCGGAGCTGGAGGGATCGCTCGCTGCCCGCTGCACATGAGAGGGCAATCTGGCCATGGGCCCCCCAGAGCCTGGGGCTCCGAGAAGCAGGCCAGATTGCCCTCAATATTAACTGCCCGATAAGAGCCCCCCTGCACCCCTGCACAGCCAGGCTCCAGTGCAGCTGCACCGGCTGCACCAGCGGTAGGTCCGCCCCTGTCTCTGAACTAATCAACTGATATCTACCACCACGTAATCTCTGGTCCTCCAAAGACCTCCTTCTCTCCTCCACAATCGTACGTTCCTCATCCAATCGCCTGCAAGACTTCTCCCGAGTATTCCCCATCCTGTAGAATTCTGTGGCCCAACATATCCGATTATCCCCTCATTTGGAACTTTCAAGCAGAACTTGAAAACCCATGTCTTCAGAACAGCTTACAGCCTGCAATGACCCCACTGCCACCTTACCAACAGCAGAGCTGTTGCACCCCCCAAAACTACTATCCTTCCCCATTATCCTGTAGAATGTAAGGCCGCAATGGTAGGGTCCTCTCCCCTTTGTACTTGTCTGTCACTATTAGTTTGTTAATTGCAATTTCTATTTGTGTTTGTATGTAACTCCTCCTCATGTACAGCACCATAGAATCAATGGTGCTCTAAAAATAAATAATAACAATAATCCCCCACATGATGTTCCCCCCAGTCTTCACCCCTGCCCTCCATGCCGGTGTGCACACTGCAGGAAGCTGCAGCAGTAGTTGGCACAGTGTTTCATCGTCAGCATCAGCAGAGATGGGCTGCAGTGGTCTGCTGACCGTTTACACTACCCATTCCACGTACTCATCCTCCAACAAAACAAGTGGTTGGGCATCAGTGCACTCAATCTCTTCCAATTGTTGGCCAGGGCCAGATGGATGGCCCACGGAAACACAGCCAGCAGTCATCAAAAAGCAGGAGATCCCGCTGCATGACTTGGGGCTCAGACTGCTGGCCAGGGGGTGAGGTGGAAGACAGATGCCCATGAGCCGCAGGTGCCAAATCTGCGCTTTCAGCAGGGGATTAGGAGGAAGACAAAGCAATGGGACTGAAGGCACTCTCAGCCAACCAACCTAAAACCACTTCTACATGTTCTGGCCTCACCATTCATCCAACGATACTCGGGCCTACGAAATTACACAGAGCATCCTGTCGCCTACTTGCAGCAAAGGAAAGTGTTTCATTTGGGCACGTAGCCGACACAGATCGACCACGGCCTTTCTCTCCCTGCAGCAGCTACATTCACCACCACCAGCAAAACTGACACATCTATTCGATGCTCTCCGCTTTGTTTTCAACCCAAAAAATTGCAGAGTATTACACGGCCTGTATTCAGAGAGAGAGTGGCTCGCAGAGTATTACACGGTCTGTATTCAGAGAGAGAGTAGCTTGCAGAGTATTACACGGCCTGTATTCAGAGAGAGAGTGGCTCGCAGATTATTACACTGCCTGTTTTCAGAGTACCCCCTAAAAAAAACAACAAAAAATACAGTTTTGGCTACCTACTCCTCCTCCACTTTTCCCACCTCCGCCGCCACCTCCACCTCCTCCTCCTCCTCAACCTCCTGCTTCACTTGGACCTCTGCCTCCTGGTTCAAGATTATAATTGTTTCTTTTTTTTTTATTATGTTATTTTAAGTCATTTTCCTATCAACCTTTGTTTTCGGGGCAATTGTCCTGCACTTACCCCCATTTGGCTTCCTTTTGCAGCCCCTTAGCCCTTACTATGAACATTTTACAGCCCTTTTTTAAGCACTGAAGTTAGGGTCCCTATTGACTTCTATTGGGTTCGGGGTCAAGTTCGGTCCAAAACCAAACTTTTAACTGTAGCTTGGTAGAATCTGCCGAACCTGACCATCCATGGATCCACCCATCCCTATCAGTAACACATCATTGTCTGCACATAGACGGTCATCTTTCTTGACAGCACATCTCTTGTTTACAGGGCAATATAATTCTGAGAATGATTCTTTTTAAGCTTAAAGAGGTGGTCCGCTACATTCTATAATGCCCCCTTCCATCCAGTATCGCTCCAAAGTCAAGCGCGCACTTTCCCTCTCTCCTCTGCTTTCATCGGCCGCAAGCGCTCTCTGGATTTTGGGATGTTCACGATTACAGAAATTGTCCTGCCCCCAGCTATAGAGCGAGGGGCCGGTGGAAGGGAGCTGCAGACCCCACAATCACTAGAGGATAGAAACTTTCACCGCACACTCAGGAGATCCAATGCAAAAGGTTTAATGATATTTAGAAAAACCTGCAAGTGGCGACAAAAAACAGCTCTTTTGTTTAGAGGCGACTTTTACGTTTCGGTCCGCTCCTGGGCCTCGCTCACATAGTCGCTCTGAGTAAGGCTGTGATGGTCCAAACCATATGAGAGAGATCCCAGTGGGGATGCATATTCCGTTGAGTCCTTATGGGGAATGGCATTAAGGGCGCTCCTGCACTTCCTGTGTGAAGGCCTTTTGGGATGTGACGTGCGGTGAAACGCCGTTCACAACCCAGTCAGTCGTGGCGGGGGGTTTAGTGCGTGCGACTGGGTCATGCCTAGGTGAATCCAAGAAATCCGGAAGTTGAGGTGACATCAGCCGAGGTCACGTGATGTGGACTGAGCAAGAAGGGATAGCGCCACCCACAGGCACATCTGGCAACATAAGGTATTTCCAAAAATAGTTAGTTAAAAGGTGTAAATTGATGGGGGCATTTTACAATGTAGCGGACCACCTCTTTACACTTGTTCATTGGGTGATTGGCAGCAGTTTACACTGCACAGTTATTGGGAAACATAAGAGTATGTGATGAATGATTAGTGCCGGTCGTCATGGTGACTGTCTGTGACAATAAACCATAGGGAGCAGCGAGCATGGTGAATGGCATAGAATGGATGATAGCTGACAATGATGTTACTATGGTAATAAACTGGGGTGGATGGTATGGATGATTACTGCAATCATTACACTGCTTATAATCTGGAGGGGAGATGATGGATGATTCCTGTAATATTTACTGTAATGACGTATGTGCTTTATTCACAGCGGCCTGTTGATATATATTTATGTAACGTATATAGTCTTTTAATTGCTAGATGAATGCAGAGGAGAGGGAGAGCGCGCGGTGGATGCCGGGCTGTGACAGGAGGTGGCGCCACTGGGTCACGCCGGCATGAATCTGGAATGTGACATGACCTCAGCGGGGTCAGAGCCGGCTGTAGCCGGGGTCAGAGACGCCCAATGAGCCGTCAGCGATAGCGCCCCTCACAGACCCTTATAACAACCAAAGGGAATTACAAAAAAACTTTTTTTCCAAATTGAAATGGATGGGGGCATTATTGATTGCAGAGGACGACCTCTTTAATAAACCGTCCTGTTACTTAGTAACAATTCTTTATAAAGGGACAGTGAACACTTCTGACTAATTGTAACTTATAATTTGTAGAGTCCTGTAAATGAAGAGGTTCCTGCACACGGCCCCCGCTCAGCAGACAGCAGGCGGGTTACTCACTAGCACCTTTAGGAAGGCAGCTTTTTTTCAAGAAAAATAAAAGTAGCATGCCAAAAATGTATATAGAAATCCATGTAGCAACCTTATGGCAGCTTTACATTCTAGTTGTAATTCCTGCTTATCTCGTCTTTTGGTTTTTATTTTGATTTGATTTGACAACTTTTCTCTTTTCTACAACTACAAATCTGTCGGCTTTCTAATATCGGCTCGTGGACCTGTCGGTTCAACCACATTCACCGTCTCCTATTACTACATCAGGATAATCACAGTCCAACGTTGTATTAAAATAATTTAATGTCGTCAAACAATAATGAGAATTGTATGAACAGGATGTGGAGAGGAGAGTTTCAGAATCGGGTGGATTCAGTCCTCTCTTCCTAGACTTAGACCCGGCGATATAACACAAGAAGCAGAATCATTAGAGCTGCGTCACTTACACCGCAGACAGGACGTGCGAGATTCCAATAAACATTTAAAGCTGCTTAGATTAAAAAGCTTATTCCAAAAATCGTCATTTATTCCCTTTGGGACTGTAGGGAATAGTCGGGGCTGTAATCTGACAGTCTTATAGACAATGAATAAAGCTGTGGTCTAGCATGTACACCTCCACTCCATTCACTACAGGGCTATGCAGAGCCTGGTTCCTGGGATCTAGGGACCCATTGTCTGGATTGCTAAGGGGGCCAGTGGTTGGACCCCAAACGATTAGTAAGTTTTATTATTAATATGGGACAACTTAGAATTTTGGGAAAAACCCTTTAGTGTTGTAACAGTCAAGGCTGTATGTATATATATATATGGATTAGAATGTGTATAAGTGGATTACATGAAGTGATAACATTCTATAATTATATATATATATATATATATATATACAGTACAGACCAAAAGTTTGGACACACCTTCTCATTTAAAGATTTTTCTGTATTTTCTTGACTATGAAAATTGTACATTCACACTGAAGGCATCAAAACTATGAATTACCACATGTGGAATTATATACTTAACAAAAAAGTGTGAAACAACTGAAAATATGTCTTATATTCTAGGTTCTTTACAGTAGCCACCTTTTGCTTTGATGACTGCTTTGCACACTCTTGGCATTCTCTTGATGAGCTTCAAGAGGTAGTCACCGGAAATGGTCTTCCAACAATCTTGAAGGAGTTGCCAGAGATGCTTAGCACTTGTTGGCCCTTTTGCCTTCACTCTGCGGTCCAGCTCACCCCAAACCATCTCGATTGGGTTCAGGTCTGGTGACTGTGGAGGCCAGGTCATCTGGCGTAGCCCCCCATCACTCTCCTTCTTGGTCAAATAGCCCTTACACAGCCTGGAGGTGTTGGGGTCATTGTCCTGTTGAAAAATAAATGATGGTCCAACTAAACGCAAACCGGATGGAATAGCATGCCGCTGCAAGATGCTGTGGTAGCCATGCTGGTTCAGTATGCCTTCAATTTTGAATAAATCCCCAACAGTGTCACCAGCAAAGCCCCCCCACACCATCACACCTCCTCCTCCATGCTTCACGGTGGGAACCAGGCATGTAGAGTCCATCCGTTCACCTTTTCTGCATCGCACAAAGACACGGTGGTTGGAACCAAGGATCTCAAATTTGGACTCATCAGACCAAAGCACAGATTTCCACTGGTCTAATGTCCATTCCTTGTGTTCTTTAGCCCAAACAAGTCACTTCTGCTTGTTGCCTGTCCTTAGCAGTGGTTTCCTAGCAGCTATTCTACCATGAAGGCCTGCTGCACAAAGTCTCCTCTTAACAGTTGTTGTAGAGATGTGTCTGCTGCTAGAACTCTGTGTGGCATTGACCTGGTCTCTAATCTGAGCTGCTGTTAACCTGCGATTTCTGAGGCTGATGACTCGGATAAACTTATCCTCAGAAGCAGAGGTGACTCTTGGTCTTCCTTTCCTGGGGCGGTCCTCATGTGAGCCAGTTTCTTTGTAGCGCTTGATGGTTTTTGCAACTGCACTTGGGGACACTTTCAAAGTTTTCCCAATCTTTCGGACTGACTGACCTTCATTTCTTAAAGTAATGATGGCCGCTCGTTTTTCTTTACTTAGCTGCTTTTTTCTTGCCATAATACAAATTCTAACAGTCTATTCAGTAGGACTATCAGCTGTGTATCCACCAGACTTCTGCACAACACAACTGATGGTCCCAACCCCATTTATAAGGCAAGAAATCCCACTTATTAAACCTGACAGGGCACACCTGTGAAGTGAAGACCATTTCCGGTGACTACCTCTTGAAGCTCATCAAGAGAATGCCAAGAGTGTGCAAAGCAGTCATCAAAGCAAAAGGTGGCTACTGTGAAGACCCTAGAATATAAGACATATTTTCAGCTGTTTCACACTTTTTTGTTAAGTATATAATTCCACATGTGGTAATTCATAGTTTTGATGCCTTCAGTGTGAATGTACAATTTTCATAGTCATGAAAATACAGAAAAATCTTTAAATGAGAAGGTGTGTCCAAACTTTTGGTCTGTACTGTATATATACATATATATATATTTGGATTAGAATGTATATAAGTGGATTACATGAAGTGATAACATTCTATAATACATATATATATATAATTAAATCCTCTTATATTTACTAATTGAAATACTTTTCCACAATTAGACTTCAGAAGCAGAAGCCGTTGTATCATTTCAGTTTCTATTGTTTTTCTCTTTATGACTCTTTACATTCTTATCTGCATTTATCTATCAGTAAATTACAGCTGGAGATGATTTATTGCCATTCATGTGATACAAATTAGGCAATGTCTGGAATCACACTAATGGTTGGACTAGGACGGCCATTATATTAGTGGTTTGCAGGTTCTGAGCCTATAACTCAGATACAACCAGGGGGGAGTAAGGGATTTCCAGGAGGGCCGCAGGCAGAACACTTGTATTTTATATAATATATGATAAACTGTTCTCCGCTGTTTCAGCACAGTAATAGCCGGGTATTATAGAAAGCCGACTGCTGACTGACATACAAGGTGACATCAATGGTCTCAAGGATTGAAAGTTGATCGTTCCATTCTCAGGGGTCTTGTGTGTAAGGCTATGTTCACACATCATGTTTTTTTCTGCAGCAAAACCTGATCTCTTGCCAGATGTTTGTTCAGGATTTTTCTTGCTGTTTTGCTTATTTTTTTGGTGCATTTTTGCTGCGTTTTTTTCACAGTCCTTTTGTCTCTTATATGTTTGCACATGATGTTCAGTGAAAAAAAGATAAAAATTTCTGTTTTTTTGCGCAAAAAAACGCTGAAAAAAACATTGAAAAACCTGACACCTGCACTTTTGGTGCGTTTTTTCAGCGTTTTTTTCCACCACCCATTACTTTCAATGGGTAAAAAAACCACTGAAAAAACGCTGAAAAAAGTGACATGCTCTATTTGGCAAAAAAAAACCATGATGTGTGCATGAGATTTCTGGAATCTCATAGACTTTGCGGCTACTGCAAAACGCAGCTGAAAATTAGCATAAAAAACGCATTAAAAAAAGCGCTGAAAAAAAAACATGATGTGTGAACATAGCCTGAAGGTTGGTAAACACTTAAAACATAATGCAATGAAGACTGGTCTGATCTTCACAGTCCTCTACTTCTGAGATTTGTATGACTTCATTCACACCTTCACTCAAGTGTAGGTACAAAACAGGGATCCAGTTCTCTAATAAATCCACACCTCATCCACCATGAAACTTCAGCTGCCTTCCGTCCAGCGCCGGACTGGGGTGTCTGGGGCCCACCAGGGACATTGACTCCAGGGCCCACCCACCCGGGCCCACCCTTCAGCTATTTGCAGATACCTGTTAGCCATTATCCCCATTATATTGGCGGCTCCGGCCCATCACCGTGCGCTCACCAGAAATGCCATGTACAATTACTGGAGTTTGCATTAAAGGGTTTTTATTGGTGAAAACAAGTTCTCAGCGATGCACAGGTTGGGAAGGGGGTCACTTATTTATTAGTGGACTCCGCACTGTCAGGAGATTGCGGCACTTTGAGTATTTGGTGACATTTTCACCTCTGTATTTATAAGACAAATCCAGGAGTGGAGCGATCCGAGGTCATGTTTTATGCATTTCTCACCCACTCCTGGTTTTGTCTTATAAATACAGAGGTGAAAATCTCACCAAATGCCAACTTGCTTTCTCTGGTGAACCTCTGTAACTGCATCTCTGCTGCTGTGTAATAGTCACAGGACAGGGAGGGGTTAAACATCCAAGTATTTAATATCTATTGGAAATAAAGAGGTTTCCCCTTATTGATATCAGATAAAACAAATGACCAACCACAATCCACTCTACCAAGACCAATATTAACAGATAGAAGGTAGAAATACCACCACACCGTGACCAGATCACATATTACCACCACATAGTGCCCAAATAATGCCACATACAAGGCACAAATACCGCCACACCATGACCAAAGCACATAATACCACCACATAGTGATCAAATGCTACCAGATACAAGGTATAAATACTGACACACCATGAGACCACATATTACCACCACATAGTGACCGAATAATACCACATACAAGGGACAAATATCGTCATGTCATGACCAAAGCACATAATGCCACCATATAGTGACAAATAATACTAAAATAATAAAAATGTAAAAAAGCTCTGTATATTGGGTCAGTGTATAGGTTATACAGTGATCACCAGTGACATTATACACAGGAGCTCTATATATAGTGTACAGGTTATACAGTGATCACCAGTGACATTATACACAGAAGCTCCATATATAGTGTCAGTGTACAGGTAATGCAATGATCACCAGTGATATTATACGCAGGAGCTCTGTATGTAGTGTCAGTGTACAGGTAATGCAGTGATCACCATTGATATTATACACAGGAGCTCTGTATATAGTGTCAGTGTGCGTGTATAGGTAATACACATACTCACAAGTCCTTTATCTGCCGCAGACCGATATATCACATCTTCTATGCAGGACTTATCTCTGCAGAAAATAACATAGTTAGCTATAACTGATCCCTTCCAGAGCACAATCCACACTTTTCCCAAGACTTCTACACTACATGAAATGACAAAAAAGCAACATAGTGCGGCACTACACAGTAACAGTGCTCCAGCGTCATTCTGTGCCGGCTCATCTGCCAGCAGACATATTGTCTGATGGCAAAGATGTAGCAGAGCTGAAGACAGAAGACCCATGGATTACGTTGGAGTGAGGATTTTTCTTTATTAAAGATGGAGTCCCTAAATGTGTTTTATTTTTAATAAAAAAAAAATTCTCTTTTTTTTTTTCCTGTTTACTAGAAATTCATGGTGGCCATGTCTAATTTGGCGTGACACCATAAATTTCGGGCTTAGTACCAGCTGATAATACAAAGCTGGCCTGGCACGTCCACGTCCACATCCCACCGCAGCGTTCAATTGTCCATATCCCAGACCTTTGAATGAAAGCGCAAATTCACTGCCAATGCCCCACAGGCCACAGTCCAAAATTCGCACATTTCACGACTGCTAGCCTTGGAAATGCTGCCTTTTAGGCTGGTGGAGACGGAATCCTTCCGCAACCTTATGGCGGTGGCCGTCCGTCGGTACTCGGTCCCCAGCCGACACTATTTTGCCCGGTGTGCCATCCCCGCACTGCACAAGCACGTGTCGCAAAACATCTGCCGTGCCCTCAACAACGCAGTTACTGGGAGAGTCCACCTGACAACGGACACGTGGACAAGTGCTTGTGGACAGGGACGGTACATCTCCCTGACCGCACACTGGGTAAACATAGTGGAAGCCGGGACCCAGTCGGACCTTGGGACGGAACACATCCTCCCCACACCGAGGATTGCGGGCCTTATGTCAGTCAGAGTTGCCCCCACAGTGTACAGCTCCTCCGCATCATCCTCCTCCTCCTCCTCCTCATGTTCAGCCTCCATCTCAGATATCACCACATCAGTTACAAGCTGGAAGCACTGCAGTACTGCCTCAGCCAAGCGGCAACAGGCTGTGCTGAAACTCATAAGCTTAGGTGATAAACCTCACACTGCTTGTGAGTTGTGGACAGCTGTGAAAGAGCAGGCAGATCTGTGGCTGAGACCGCTGAACCTACATCCAGGCATGGTCGTGTGTGACAATGGCCGTAACCCGGTGGCGGCTCTGAGGCGAGGTGAGATCACACACGTACCATGCCTGGCTCATGTGATTAACCTCGTGGTTCAGCGGTTTCTTAAATCGTACCCCGAGTTGCCAGATCTGCTCGTCAAAGTACGCCGCCTGTCAGCTCATTTTCAGAAGTTGGCTACAACTTCCGCCGCCCTTGCTGTGTTGCAGCAGCGTTTGCAGCTTCCGTCACACCGACTGGTGTGTGATGTCCCCACACGTTGGAACTCTACCCTCCACATGTTGCAAAGGATTTGTGAGCAGAAGAGAGCAGTTGTGGAGTATCAGCTGCAACAAGGCCATCGATATTCAGGACAGACTCCACACATAAGACCTCAGGAGTGGACCTGGATGTCTGACATATGTACCATCCTGACAAACTTTGAGGAGTTCACCAGGATGGTAAGTGGCGATGACGCCATCATTAGCGTCAGCATTTCACTTGTCTGTCTTTTGCAATTCTCTCTGCAAAGAATAAAAGAGGAGGCATTGCAGCCAGAGTATGATGAGATGGATCAAGAAGCTGTAATGGGCGATTACACACAGCCCAGCCTCATCTCATCCCAACGTGCATTGGGGGACAATGAGGGGGATGAGGAGGAGGAGGAGGAAGAACAGGAGCTGATATCATGCGCTGTAGACGGTAGTACCTGTACAGCTGCCATACCGTCGGTTCAGCGTGGGTGGCCTGAGGACAGGGGGGAGGAGGAGGAGGAGGAGAGCATGGTCAGTCGTCATCTTGGTGAGGACACGGAAGTCTTGCCCATTACTAGTCTGGCACACATGGCTGACTTTATGTTATGCTGCCTTAACCGTGACCCTCGCGTTGTCAAAATGTTGGGTGACAGTCATTACTGGTTGGTGACACTTTTAGACCCCCGCTACAAGGAGAACTTTCACTCTCTTATTCCTGAGGTGGAGAGGTCTACAAAAATGTGGCAGTACCAGAAGGCCCTTGCTGCAGAACTGTTAAAAAAATTCCCATCTGAACAATCTAGTGGCAGAAGTCACAGTTCGTTGACCAACGAAAGGCGTACAGGCGAGAGAGATGCAACTCCAATCCAGCAGATGCAGGGGAACACTGTCAACATTCTGGGACAGTTTTCTGAGACCCGCCCAGCTTACAGGCCCTGAGGCACGGGGTACTCTCACAAGGAGTGGAAAGTTTCAAAAGATGGTGAGGGAGTACCTTGCCGCCCGTACCAGCATCCTCCGTGATTCCTCTGTGCCTTTTAATTATTGGGTATCCAAGCTGGACACTTGGAATGAACTCGCTCTGTACGCCTTGGAGGTCCTGGCCTGCCATGCCGCTAGCGTGTTATCGGAGCGTGTTTTTAGTGCCGCTGGGGGAATTATAACTGATAAGCGCACTCGCCTGTCAACTGACAATGCTGACAAGCTGACCCTTATCAAAATGACCAAGGGCTGGATTGGGCCAGACTTCTCACCACCACCAAATGACAGCAGAGTAACATAAAGTCAAATCCACTGTGTTATTTCGGGAGGTGTATTCCCATGCACCGCTTCACACCCACACATGGGTATACGCTTCCTCATTTCGGCTGTTTTTTGCTCTTCTCCTTATCCTCAGCCTCCACCACCACTATACCACCAGGGTGACTGTGGTCCGTGTTGCCAGCATTGCAAGTTCCTCCGTACTAATTTTTGGCAGCTTTTGCATCGAAGTCATAGGCAAAGACTATGGGAGACCTACTCCCCAATAGTGGTAATAATGTTTTTAATATGCTGTACTGCATGGCTCTTGTAAGGGGCATTAAAATCGCCTTGTTAAGCTACTGCGACCTCCACCACTCTTCCAAGGGGCATTAAAACTGTCTTGTTAAGCCACTGCGACCTCCACCGATCTTCCAAGGGGCATTAAAATCGTCTTGTTAAGCTACTGCGACCTCCACCACTTTTCCAAGGGGCATTAAAACCGACTTGTTAAGCTACTGCGACCTCCACCACTCTTCCAAGGGGTATTAAAATCGTCTTGTTAAGGTACTGCGACCTCCACCGCTCTACCAAGGGGCATTAAAAGCATCTTGTTATTCTACTGCGACCTCGACCGCTCTTCCAAATGGCATTAAAATCATCTTGTTAAGCTACTGCGACCTCCACCACTTTTCCAAGGGGCATTAAAATCGTCTTGTTAAGCCACTGCGACCTCCACCACTTTTCCAAGGTGCAGTAAAACCGTCTTGTTAAGCTACTGCGACCTCCACCACTTTTCCAAGGTGCAGTAAAACCGTCTTGTTAAGCTACTGCGACCTCCACCGCTCTTCCAAGGGGCATTAAAACCGTCTTGTTAAGCTACTGCGACCTCGACCGCTCTTCCAAGGGGCATTAAAATCGTCTTGTTATGCTACTGCGACCTCCACCACTTTTCCTAGGGGCATTAAAACCGTCTTGTTAAGCTACTGCGTCCCCCACCCCTCTTCCAAGGGGCATTAAAACCGTCTTGTTAAGCTACTGCGACCTCCACCACCCTTCCAAGGGGCATTGATATTGTCTTTTTATTCCACTGCGACCTCCACCACTCTTCCAAGGGGCATTAAAACCGTTTTCTTAAGCTACTGCGATCTCCACCACTTTTCCAAGGGGCATTAAAACCGTCTTGTTAAGCTACTGCAACCTCGACCGCTCTTCCAAGCGGCATTAAAATCATCTTGTTAAGCCACTGCGACCTCCATCACCTTTCCAAGGTGCAGTAAAACCGTCTTGTTAAGCTAATGCGACCTCCACCACTTTTCCAAGGGGCATTAAAACCGTCTTGTTAAGCTACTGCGATCTCCACCACTTTTCAAAGGGAAATTAAAACCGTCTTGTTAAGCTACTGCGATCTCCACCACTCTCCCAAGTGGCATTAAAACCGTCTTGTTAAGCTACTGCGACCTCCACCACTTTTCCAAGGGGCATTAAAACCGTCTTGTTTAGCTACTGCTACCTCTACCACTTTTCCAAGGGCCATTAAAACCGTCTTGTTAAGCTACTGCGACCTCCACCGCTCTTCCAAGGGGCATTAAAACCGTCTTGTTAAGCTACTGCGACCTACACTACTGTTCCAAGGGGTATTAAAACCGTCTTGTTAAGCTACTGCGACCTCCACCACTCTTCCAAGGGGCATTAAAATAGTCTTGTTAAGCTACTGCGACCTCCACCACTCTTCCAAGGGGCATTAAAACCGTCTTGTTAAACCACTCTGAACTCCACATCTCTTCCAAGGGGCATTAAAACCGTCTTGTTAAGCTACTGTGACCTCCACGTCTCTTCCAAGGGGCATTAAAACCGTCTTGTTAAACCATTCTGAACTCCACAGCTCTTCCAAGGGGCATTGAAATGTTGTTTTTAATTACCTCTAACCTCCACGACTCTTCCAACAGGCAATGCATTTCCTCCTAATTTTAGTCAGCTTTTGCTTTTCAATGCATAGGTGAACACTAAGGGAGACCCACTCTCCAATAATGGGTAGAAGGTTTTTAGTACGCTGTAATCCCCGTCTGTTTCAAGGGGCATTGCAGTTCCTCATAATTTTTGGAAAGCCTTCCATTCACTGCTTAGGCCAACAGTGTACAGGAGACCCAGTTGCTATTAATGGAAAAAACGGTTTAGTTAAGGCCGACCCAGTTGCTATTAATGGAAAAAACGGTTTAGTTAAGGCCCTCTGACCTCCATGTCACTTCCAAGGGGCATTGGAGTGCCTCAAAATTTTTGGTAGGCATTGCACTCACTGTATGCCCTATAACTGTGTAGCTGAACCGCTCCTTTTGGTACAGAAACATATCCTACAAGACATGTGTGGTTGACTGGCCTGATATTGATGTGAATGGTCCCTGTTCCTCCTGCTCTTTCTCCTTTGCCACCACCTCATCCATCATTCATCACCTGAAGCTTTGTTTTAACGGGAGTCATATAACTGGGATAGTAGCAGGAAAACATCCAGCAATCCTCGGAGGAGGTAGGATTTGTGCCAAAACGCTGACCACCTCAGGCCTAGCCGCTACTACATATATGCGCTTGCATTCCAAGGAACAGAAAGCTAAGGAGATGGATGGTCTGATGATCATGAATAATTTACTCCTTGTGTAGGAGGCCGACCACTGCTGCTGTCTACCTTCTGAACTTTGTGTTGAAGCCTGATTGACCCAGGACCCGCAATCCTCTATGTCTGGAGGACGTGTTGCATCCCAGTGTCCAACTGTGTCCTGGCTTCCACAATATTAACCCAGTGTGAAGGCGTCAGTGAGATGGACCATCCCTGGCCACATTCACTTGTCCACGTGTTTGTGGTTAGGCTGTCCTTCAAATAGGGGCGGCTCGGGACCGTTTATGGACACCCGGCCGCCCCCTGGTGGCTGGGGACCAAGCGTGGACACCCGGCCCTCTGGCGGCTGGGGACCGAGTGTGGACACCCGGCCGCGGGACGGTTGGGGACCGAGTATGGACATCCGGCCGCCCCCTGGCGGCTGGGGACCAAGTGTGGACACCCGGCCGCCGGGCGGCTGGGGATTGAGTATGGATACCAGGCCGTCGACGCAGCCATGATGTGGTGGCCAGATTCCGCCTCCACATGCCTAAAGGGCCCAATTTCAAGCACACGCAAGCTAGCAGTATGGTATTGCAGCCTGGGGGTGGGTGGGTGGCAGGCTGCACACTTACTCTTGCATTCCAAGAAAACAAAGCAGATGCTAACTTCTATCATCATCATCATGCTCCTCACCTTGGCACTCTCAACTCCCATGATGGAGAAGCCAGGGCCCACCGGAGGAGTCTGGTTTTCTATTGCATGAACATATAAAGTAGCACACTGTAACACTGAGTATATAGATGTGAAATATGAAATATGAATAGCATAACTGCTGTAAAAAATAGAAATAAATGAAAAATTTTTTGAAATTTTTTTTTAGCGCATGAAATATGAAGTATGGAAAATGAATAGCATTACTGCTGTAAATAAATGAGTAATCTTAGCGCATAAATTTCATGCGCTAAAAAATTTTTTCAAAAAATTCATTATATATGGAGGTAGCTGCTCTTAGTAAGCACCTGTTCACACCTAGTTTTTGTAGTGGAAGTGCCGTCATTCTCTTTGTTACTAGATTTAGCGTTGACTGAGCACTCCACCCCCACCCCCATGCCGCAGGTGGTTTTTAATGCATCAGGATCTGTCTTTCCCATACATAAGCAGACGGAGGTCTCTTAGAGAGGTATTCACATTGGTAGGTACTGACATCGAGAAACGCCTTACCGCGGCTGTCAGGTACACATGAATTGGCCAATTTATGCGCTAAGATTTCTCATTTATTTACAGCAGTAATGCTATTCATTTTCCATACTTCATATTTCATGCGCTAAAAAAATTTTTCATTTATTTCTATTTTTTACAGCAGTTATGCTATTCATATTTCATATTTCACATCTATATACTCAGTGTTACAGTGTGCTACTTTATTTGTTCATTATATATGGAGGTAGCTGCTCTTAGTAAGCACCTGTTCACACCTAGTTTTTGTAGTGGAAGTGCCGTCATTCTCTTTTTTACTAGATTTAGCGTTGACTGAGCACTCCACCCCCACCCCCATGCCGCAGGTGGTTTTAAATGCATCAGGATCTGTCTTTCCCATACATAAGCAGACGGAGGTCTCTTAGAGAGGTATTCACATTGGTAGGTCCTGACATCGAGAAACGCCTTACCGCGGCTGTCAGGTACACATGAATTGGCCAATTTATGCGCTAAAATTTCTCATTTATTTACAGCAGTAATGCTATTCATTTTCCATACTTCATATTTCATGCGCTAAAAAAAAATTTCAAAAAATTTTTCATTTATTTCTATTTTTTACAGCAGTTATGCTATTCATGTTTCATATTTCACATCTATATACTCAGTGTTACAGTGTGCTACTTTATTTGTTCATTATATATGGAGGTAGCTGCTCTTAGTAAGCACCTGTTCACACCTAGTTTTTGTAGTGGAAGTGCCGTCATTCTCTTTGTTACTGGTTTTCTATTGCAGTCTGGGGGTGGGTGGGTGGCAGGCTGCATACTTGCACTTGCATTGCAAGGAATGGGGGAGGTACAATTGAACACTGCCCTGGGACAAGGACTTGCACGGGGATAGTTGCAAGTCTGCATCTTCTGATGTGGCAAGGATCACTTCTGATGGGCACACTTTTAGGCAGTGACCTGGGTGTCAGAGATGCTTCCAAGGGTCTTCCCCATGCTGTTCCCATGTCTTTTCTGCACTGTATGCATGTGTCACACAGCACATGGCCAGATAAGGTTGTAAAATGTTAAAATGACATTTCCCGGTGAATGCATTTGTCACGGTTGAAAGCAATACATAAGTGCAAAAACGCATAAAAAATCCTACTTGTGAACATAGCCCAAGGTGTGGAGGAGCATTTTTGGTTTTGGTTATTTATTTTACCTTATACACAAGTCTTTACACTGGAAAGGAAGTTCCTTAACATATTTCACAGGAAAGCACTTTCAGTTTCGTTTCTGAACGTTTTATTGTGAGCTCGTAAAAGTGGCTTAATACCTCTGACCATGTTGTTGACAGCAGTGACCTGGGGGTCAGAAATGCTTCCTGGGGCGATCCCCATGCTGTCCCCATGTCATTTGAGCACTGTCACTATTGTTTTGGGCACTTTTTAGGCTTTCTATAGACTGCCGGGGGTGCCGCCGCAAAAATGCTCGGGTCTCCCATAGACTAACATTGGGCTCGTTCCTCGGGTCGAGCACCCGAGTATCACGGTGAGCTCGGCCTGAGCTTCGAGCACCCGAGCATTTTAGTGCTCGCTCAACACTAATTATCACCTTCCCCATGCGGCTCCACTCAAGTAACATAAACCCTTTTCCTGTGAAAGCCCCCCCCCAATAAGCAGCCCCATACAAGTAGCAGCAGACATTTCCCTATGCAACCACCATATAGTACCATCATCCATACTTCTTTGTCCCCAAAATACATCCTCAGAGCACTCACACTGAGTCCTGTGTTCTCATTCCCCTCTGCACGCGGCTCCATTGTGCAGCTCCTCAGTCCTCTCCACTCCAGTAACCTCAGCACAATGCTGCTTACCTCTTCACTGGACTGGATGAGCCCCCTCTTGGTGACATCATTGCCTCAAAACATCAATTGCACTGTAGTGGCTACCCTGCGGAAATATGTGAGTGAGCTGCAGATGGCGGCAGTGCACATAAGATTATAATGAGGACAATCTGGTGTTGGGCTTTCCCGGAGCCCTGGGCGGTAGCCCAGATTGCCCTCATTATAATCCACCTATGGATACATAGTTGGATTCAGGGTCTCTTTGCCTACATTATACTGCTCTCAGATGATGTAGCAAAAACCTGCTGACAGATTCCCTATAATATATGAATAGCTGTACTAGACTTTCTTTTCATATGTATCATCACCATTTCAAAGAAACAGAGTCATCGTTGTCCATTCACACTTTGCTTTAATTTTCCAGGTAGCACCTGAAAAACTCAAATGTGAATATAGATTTGTTGCTATAGGTAACAAAATAACAAGTCCTCAGAAACAATTTTTATGTATGAGGTTAGATGTCAGACTTGCTGCAAAATAATATTTGTAAACTTATTTGTGCAAAGAAAAAGGAACTGAGAGTGAGAAACACCGGACGGCGAGCTGTAAAGAACCTTACAAGCGTGAATCTGGACATTTAATGTTTATATTGTTAGAGTACATGACATCTCAAATTTAATGGTAGTTTGCATTTTTTTCAGATTTTGTTTTACTTGTGGATAATTTCATGTATCAAACAATATAATAAGGAGGGTTCTTCAAAAGTGGCAGCGTTTCTTATCCAAGAAATGTTACTCCAGTCCCAGACTAGAGTATCATTTCTGGTGAAGCCCATGGAGGCACATCTTATCAATGGCATCGCGTCCTTAGTCTTACAAATAGTATAAGATGCAAGCGTGTCGCCTTTGTAAATGGGACTTGTGTGAACTCCTGCTCTAATCTTAAGTATAATTTTTTTAAAAAAATAAATGCCCTTTAACCCTATCTTTTCCCTATTGTCCTAATTTAAGCCCAAAGCTCTATACCCATCATATTACATAAACTATGAAAAATAGCCTCAAGTACTCATGGATTTAACCCCTTAACAACCGCCAATTGTTATAACCTTGCTCTTAGGTTTTTTCTATTGTTGGTCACATGACTTTGTTTGGCCTATTTAGTCCTGCTCCGCCCTTCTGGCTTTGCTGGACTTCATTGTATATCTACTTTCTAGCTAGCCTGTGCTCTGTATCTAACTCTGTTAGTTTGCTTGGCCTACGGACCTCTATGTTCTATATATTTTGTTTGTTCGTCTGTCTGCTACTATTTCTGTTAGGAGGTGTCCCATTTTGCTCCCAGTCCCTAGTACTTGTAGGGATTCCTTCCCCACATCTATAGGTCTCCGTACAGACTAGCTGAGGACTTTAGCAGGTCTGATCGCAGGATCAGGTTCCCTGTTACATCGTAGGGATCAAGCTGAGTTCTATCGTAGGGACAGATCTCCTCTCTTTCCTTAGCTCTGGTAGCAGAACATAACAGTAAGTCCAGCCCAGCAAATGCTCTAAGGAAAGATTTTTTCTGTTCCATCATGGTGTCGGTTCTGGATTTGGCTAAACACCTGCAGGGACTCTCTTTGGAGGTGACTAAGCTCCGTCAGCACGTGAGTAACTGTCCTGGAGCACATTTCTTGGAGCCTAAGGTACGTTTGCCGGATTTATTTTTTGGTGAACACCGAGAATTTTTTTCATTTAAAAATGCTTGCTTATTGTATTTTCGTTTGAGACCCAGGTCCTCTGGGGATGAATCCCAGCGCGTAGGGTTTATAATGTCACTTTTGCGCAAAGAGCCTCAGGAGTGGGCCTTTTCTTTGCAACCTAGTGATACATGCTTTAGATCAGTGGATAGTTTTTTTTCTGCTTTGGGGCTATTATATGATGATCCTGACCGTGTCTCATCAGCTGAGACTGAGTTAAGACGTTTGAGACAGGGATCAGGTAATGTGGAAAAATATTGTACTCATTTCCGTCGGTGGTCTACTCAAACAGGGTGGAACGATTCTGCTCTGAAAAGTCTATTTATTGCTGGGCTCAGTGAAAGGGTTAAAGACCTGCTAATTGCTTATCCTACACCTGAAGATTTGCAACAGGCTATGCAAATAGCTATACGGGTGGATAGGAGACTGCGTGCAAGGGTTAATGAGAGCAAATCCTCTGCTATGTCAGTTTCTGGTTATGAGAATGTGTGTACTAACAGTGGTGAATCGATGGAGATTGGAGCGATGGCACCTCGCTCTCAAGAAAAAGATCGCAGATTTTCTGAAGGCTTGTGTTTCTATTGCGGAAAATCTGGTCATTTGATTAAAGACTGTGAGCTTCGTATGAAGAAAAAAAAAAAAATGGTCAGTCATGCCCGTATTGCCTGTTTAAATTCCAAGGGTGTATTTTTAGCTGCTTCCACGATTGCTCAGGAAAAATTAATGGAATTTCGGGTGTTTGTTGATTGTGGGTCTACTCTGAATGTTATTGATGGGGGATTCTTGGAAAGACTCAATTTAAAACCCAAACTTTTATCATCCCCCATTGCTGTGGTTTCTGTGGATGGTTCCCCTTTGGAGAATATTACTCTCAAGGTCTGTGAATTTCCTCTCACTATTAATGGTATTCACCATGAGAAATTGGATTTGGTAGTGTTGAATAACTTGCCTTCTCCGGTGGTCTTGGGATTGCCCTGGTTAAAATTTCACAATCCTGTACTGGATTGCTCTACCAATGAAATTAAGTCCTTGAGCCCTAAGTGTTATGACAAGTGTTGTAACGGGCGTATTGCAGCTGTGGATAGGGGAGAATTGCCTGTTCCTATTCAGGATTTTTGGAGAGTTTTTTCTGAGAAGGAATCGCAGGTTTTGCCTCCCCATAGAGACTATGATTGTTCTATTGAATTTGTCCCTGGAGCGACTCTTCCTAAAAGTCGTTTATTTAACCTTACTATTCCTGAGAGAAAGGCTTTGGAGGAATACATACAGACAAGTTTGGCCGCCGGTCACATTAGGCCCTCTAAGTCTCCTGTGGCGGTTGGATTTTTTTTGTAAAAAAAAAGGACGGCGGTTTACGTCCTTGTCTGGATTTTCGTGAGATTAACAAAATTACTGTACGCAATCCTTACCCACTGCCATTGATTCCTGATCTGTTTAACCAGTTAATGGGGGCCAAGTGGTTCTCTAAAATTTGACCTTAAGGGGGCATACAATCTGTTGCGCATGAAGGAGGGTGATGAATGGAAGACTGCTTTTAACACTCCTGTGGGTCATTTTGAGAATCTGGTTATGCCTTTTGGTCTTACTAATGCTCCTGCATTTTTTCAGAATCTTATTAATGACATCCTTAGACCTTTGATCGGCAAAAATGTGGTTGTGTATTTGTATGACATTTTGATTTATTCGCCGGATCTGGAGTCTCATTGGCGGAGCGTACGTGAGGTATTACAGTTATTAATTGACAATTCGCTTTTTGCTAAGCTGGAGAAATGTGAGTTCGCTGTACAGAGAATTAGTTTTTTGGGCTACATTATCTCCAGTGAAGGTTTTGAGATGGATCCGGTTAAGGTTCAGGCTGTGCAGGAATGGCCTAGGCCTATTGGTTTGAAATCGATACAGAGGTTTTTAGGTTTTGCCAATTATTACAGAAAATTCATAAAAAAATTTTCTAGTATTGTCAAACCTCTGACTGATCTCACCAGGAAAGGTGCTGATGCGGTTCAGTGGACTGCTGAGGCCATTGAAGCTTTTGTGTATCTCAAGGAGAGGTTCACCTCTGCTCCCATCCTTATGCAGCCTGATGTGACTAAGCCGTTTTTGGTTGAGGTTGATGCTTCCTCTGTGGGGGTTGGCGCAGTATTGTCTCAGGATAACGGGGATGGATTACATCCCTGTGCCTTTTTTTCAAAAAAATTTTCGGAGACTGAACTGAATTACGATATTGGTAATCGGGAATTATTGGCTATTAAACTCGCATTTGAACACTGGCGCCACTTCTTGGAAGGTGCGGAATTTCCCGTTCAGGTTCTTACGGATCATAAAAATCTGATATATCTTGATGCTGCCAAGCGCCTGAATGCCCGTCAGGCTAGGTGGGCACTGTTTTTCTCGCGGTTTAATTTCTCCGTTACTTACATCCCTGGTACTAAGAATGTTAAGGCGGATGCCTTGTCTCGCAGTTTTTCTCCCATAGTCGGTGCTGAGAAAGAGGAGAACATTTTACAAGAAGGTGTTGTGATAGCTACTTTGGACTCCGTTTTGGAAGATGAGATTCTTAAAGCACAGGAGAATGCCCCATCTAACACTCCTCATGGGAGGTTGTTTGTGCCTGGGACCTTTAGGAGAGATTTGTTTGTTGAGTGTCACGAATCTCGGTTGGCAGGTCATCCCGGAATCTCTGAGACCAAGAGACTGGTGGGTCGCAGTTTTTGGTGGCCTGGATGGCAGAAGGAAGTCATTAAGTGGGTGCGTCAATGTACTATATGTGCTAGATCTAAGTCCTCACATACTCCTGCTGCGGGGTTGCTTTGTCCTTTGGAGGTTCCCAGTGCTCCTTGGACACATTTGGCTATGGACTTTATAACTGACCTTCCCCCCTCTGAGGGTTTTACTGTCATCTGGGTGGTCGTGGACCGTTTTAGCAAGATGTGTCACTTGGTTCCCTTCGTCAAACTGCCCTGCGCTAAAACTCTCGCTAAGGCCTTTGTCAAGGAAATTGTCAGACTTCATGGCGTTCCTACTGACATTGTTTCTGATAGGGGTCCTCAGTTCGTGGCTCGTTTTTGGCGTGCCTTTTGTGACAGGTTGGGAGTTCATTTGTCGTTCTCGTCAGGATATCATCCTGAATCTAATGGCCAGACAGAAAGGAAAAACCAGGATGTTGAGCAGTTCTTGCGTTGTTTTGTGGCAGACAATCAAGAGGGGTGGTCTGAGTTTCTGCCACTTGCTGAATTTGCTCTGAACAATCATACATCTTCTTCTGCTGGTTGTTCGCCTTTTTTTTGTTGTTCTGGGAGACATCCGTCGTTTGGGTCGTTCTCCAAGTTGGGATCTGCCGTGCCTGAGGAGGAGAATTTTTCCTGTGATTTGGAGAGAGTTTGGACGGATGTGCGTGGTAATCTTCAAGAGGCCAACAGAAAATCTAAAGACTACTTTGATAGGAAACGACAGGAGGTTTTGTTCGCTGTTGGTGACATGGTTTGGTTGTCCTCTAGGAATCTGCGGTTGAGGATTCCTTCTAAGAAATTGGGTCCCAAGTTTGTAGGGCCCTTTAAGGTGCTTCAGGTTGTCAACCAATCTGCGGTTAGGTTGAAGGTTCCTACCTCCTGGAGAATTAATCCGGTATTTCATGTCTCTCTGTTGAAAAAAGCTGTTGTATCGGATTGTGACGCCTCTGCCTCTGTTCCTCCGGTGGTGGAGGACGGGGAATATGAAATTTCTCGCATCCTTAACTCTAGACAGTATAGAGGTAGTTTGCAGTATCTTGTGGCCTGGAAAGGTTTCGGACCCGAGGATAACTCTTGGGTGAGGTCGGATGATGTTTCCGCGTCCAGACTTATCAGAGCGTTTCACAGGAGATTTCCTGATAAGCCTGGTCCTAGGGGATCCGGAGGATCCTCTTAGAAGGGGGGGTACTGTTAGAACCTTGTTCTTAGGTTTTTTCCTTTGCTGGTCACATGACCTTGTTGGCCTATTTAATCCTGCTCCGCCCTTCTGGCTTTGCTGGACTTCATTGTATATCTACTTTCTAGCTAGCCTGTGCTCTGTATCTAACTCTGTTAGTTTGCTTGGTCTACGGACCTCTATGTTCTATATATTTTTTTTGTTCGTCTGTCTGCTACTATTTCTGTTAGGAGGTGTCCCATTTTGCTCCCAGTCCTTAGTACTTGTAGGGATTCCTTCCCCACATCTATAGGTCTCCGTACAGACTAGCTTAGGACTTTAGCAGGTCTGATCGCAGGATCAGGTCCCCTGTTACATCGTAGGGATTAAGCTGAGTTCTATCGTAGGGACAGATCTCCTCTCTTTCCTTACCTCTGGTAGCAGAACATAACACCAATATGTATTAAAATGGCAGCCGATGAGCAAGCAGTAAAATGCTGGAGTGCTCAGTACTGGAATCGGGCAGGTCAGATGCTCGGACGGGCTTGACACGAGTAACGAGTATAATGGAAGTCACAAGGAAACTCAAGCATTTTTCCGGAAGGCCCTAACAGGAGGGCTGGGGGTGACAGACACATTTCATGAATGGATAGAAGCAGTGCTGAAATGGACTGGGAACAGCATGGGGGGAACCCAGGAAGCATCTCTGACTCCCACGTCGCTGCTGGGAACAATGTTTTCAGAGTATTACTCCACTTTTACAGACTGGCAATAAAACAAAAAAAAACGAAGATAAAATGTATTTTACAGGAAAAAAGGTTAGTAAATCCGCTTTTCTGTATAATGACTGTATAAGGCAAAATTACAAAGAGAAAAAAGAAAAACGCCTCCTCCACCTCTTAATAGCCGGGCCGTCTCTCACTGTATTTCCCCGTCTCCTATGACTACAGTAGATGACATAGTAGAGGGGGAAATAAAACTACACCCACCAGTAGTCACCTTTTAATGTAATTTTAACATTTTACCACCTTATGTCGGCATGTGGTGTGTGTGACACGGCCAGACACATCCTGTTTAATTTATAAAGAAGGGTCTCTGAAACCCCCAAAAGTCCAAAAGGACAATGCAAGGACTGCCAAAAATTAGAAAGAAGAGGGCCTCCGATACACCCTGTATTAGACATAAAGGAGGGCCTCATACACATTCTGCTACAATTGTTAGGTAGTGGAACTCCAAGACTCATAAAGCCAATGCACTAAGTGCAAGGGCTGCCAAAAAATTAGAAGGAGGGATTGCAATACACCCTGGAAGACACGTAGTGGAGGGCTTCAGAAAACATTTTTCCTAATTTTTAAGAAGTAAGATTCCTAGACTGGTAAAGCCGATGTACTAAGTGCAAGGGCTGCCAAAAATTAGAAGGAAGTTCTGCAGTGCACCCTGGAAGACATGGAGAGTAGGGCCGCAGAAAACATTTGTTTCCCATTTTAAAGGAGTGTAACTTCAAGAACGGATAAAGGCTAAGAGAAAGGTGAGAAAAACATTTACCCCTGGGGGGTATACATATATACACTGCTCAAAAAAATAAAGGGAACAGTGAAATACCCCATCCTAGATCTGAATGATGAAATCTTCTCATTGAATACTTTGTTCTGTACAAAGCTGAATGTGCTGACAACAAAATCACACAAAAATCATCAACGGAAATCACATTTATTAACCAATGGAGGCCTGGATTTGGAGTCACCCCCAAAATTAAAGAGGAAAAACTCACTACAGGCTGATCCAACTGTGATGTAATGTCCTTAAAACAAGTCACAATGAGGCTGAGTATTGTGTGTGGCCTCCACGTGCCTGTATGACCTCCCTACAACGCCTGGGCATGCTCCTGATGAGGCTGAGTATTGTGTGTGGCCTCCACGTGCCTGTATGACCTCCCTACAACGCCTGGGCATGCTCCTGATGAGGCTGAGTATTGTGTGTGGCCTCCACATGCCTGTATGACCTCCCTACAACGCCTGGGCATGCTCCTGATGAGGCTGAGTATTGTGTGTGGCCTCCACGTGCCTGTATGACCTCCCTACAACGCCTGGGCATGCTCCTGATGAGGCTGAGTATTGTGTGTGGCCTCCACGTGCCTGTATGACCTCCCTACAACGCCTGGGCATGCTCCTGATGAGGCTCAGTATTGTGTGTGGCCTCCACGTGACTGTATGACCTCCCTACAACGCCTGGGCATGCTCCTGATGAGGCTGAGTATTGTGTGTGGCCTCCACGTGCATGTATGACCTCCCTACAACGCCTGGGCATGCTCCTGATGAGGCTGAGTATTGTGTGTGGCCTCCACGTGCCTGTATGACCTCCCTACAACACCTGGGCATGCTCCTGATGAGGCTGAATATTGTCTGTGGCCTCCATGTGCCTGTATGACCTCCCTACAACACCTGGGCATGCTCCTGATGAGGCTGAATATTGTGTGTGGCCTCCACGTGCCTGTATGACCTCCCTACAACGCCTGGGCATGCTACTGATGAGGCTGAGTATTGTGTGTGGCCTCCACGTGCCTGTATGACCTCCCTACAACACCTGGGCATGCTCCTGATGAGGCTGAGTATTGTGTGTGGTCTCCACGTGTCTGTATGACCTCCCTAGAACGCCTGGGCATGCTCCTGATGAGGCTGAGTATTGTGTGTGGCCTCCACGTGCCTGTATGACCTCCCTACAACGCCTGGGCATGCTCGTGATGAGGCTGAGTATTGTGTGTTGCCTCCACGTGCCGGTATGACCTCCCTACAACGCCTGGACATGCTCCTGATGAGGATGAGTATTGTGTGTGGCCTCCACGTGCCTGTATGACCTCCCTACAACACTTGGGCATGCTCCTGATGAGGCTGAATATTGTGTGTGGCCTCCACGTGCCTGTATGACCTCCCTACAACGCCTGGGCATGCTCCTGATGAGGCTGAGTATTGTGTGTGGCCTCCACGTGCCTGTATGACCTCCCTACAACGCCTGGGCATGCTCCTGATGAGGCTGAGTATTGTGTGTGGCCTCCACGTGCCTGTATGACCTCCCTACAACACCTGGGCATGCTCCTGATGAGGCTGAATATTGTGTGTGGCCTCCATGTGCCTGTATGACCTCCCTACAACACCTGAGCATGCTCCTGATGAGGCTGAATATTGTGAGTGGCCTCCACGTGCCTGTATGACCTCCCTACAACGCCTGGGCATGCTCCTGATGAGGCTGACTATTGTGTGTGGCCTCCACGTGCCTGTATGACCTCCCTACAACGCCTGGGCATGCTCCTGATGAGGCTGAGTATTGTGTGTGGCCTCCACGTGCCTGTATGACCTCCCTACAACACCTGGGCATGCTCCTGATGAGGCTGAATATTGTGTGTGGCCTCCACGTGCCTGTATGACCTCCCTACAACGCCTGGGCATGCTCCTGATGAGGCTGAGTATTGTGTGTGGCCTCCACGTGCCTGTATGACCTCCCTACAACGCCTGGGCATGCTCCTGATGAGGCTGAGTATTGTGTGTGGCCTCCACGTGCCTGTATGACCTCCCTACAACACCTGGGCATGCTCCTGATGAGGCTGAATATTGTGTGTGGCCTCCATGTGCCTGTATGACCTCCCTACAACACCTGAGCATGCTCCTGATGAGGCTGAATATTGTGAGTGGCCTCCACGTGCCTGTATGACCTCCCTACAACGCCTGGGCATGCTCCTGATGAGGCTGAGTATTGTGTGTGGCCTCCACGTGCCTGTATGACCTCCCTACAACGCCTGGGCATGCTCCTGATGAGGCTGAGTATTGTGTGTGGCCTCCACGTGCCTGTATGACCTCCCTACAACACCTGGGCATGCTCCTGATGAGGCTGAATATTGTGTGTGGCCTCCATGTGCCTGTATGACCTCCCTACAACACCTGAGCATGCTCCTGATGAGGCTGAATATTGTGAGTGGCCTCCACGTGCCTGTATGACCTCCCTACAACGCCTGGGCATGCTCCTGATGAGGCTGAGTATAGTGTGTGGCCTCCACGTGCCTGTATGACCTCCCTACAACGCCTGGTCATGCTCCTGATGAGGCTGAGTATTGTGTGTGGCCTCCACGTGCCTGTATGACCTCCCTACAACGCCTGAGCATGCTCCTGATGAGGCTGAGTATTGTGTGTGGCCTCCACGTGCCTGTATGACCTCCCTACAACGCCTGGGCATGCTCCTGATGAGGCTGAGTATTGTGTGTTGCCTCCACGTGCCTGTATGACCTTCCTACAACGCCTGGGCATGCTCCTGATGAGGCTGAGTATTGTGTGTGGCCTCCACATGCCTGTATGACCTCCGTACAATGCCTGAGCAAGCTCCTGATGAGGTTGCGGATGGTCTCCTGTGGGATCTCCTCCCAGACCTGGACTAAAGCATCCGCCAACTCCTGGACAGTCTGTGGTGCAACGTGACGTTGGTGGATGGAGCGAGATATGATGTCCCAGACGTGCTCAATCGGATTCAGGTCTGGGGACCGGGCGGCCATTCCATAGCTTCAATGCCTTCATCTTGCAGGAACTGCTGACACACTCCAGCCACATGAGGTTTGGCATTGTCCTGCATTAGGAGGAACCCAGGGCCAACCGCACCAGCATATGGTCTCACAAGGGGTCTGAGGATCTCATCTCGGTACCTAATGGCAGTCAGGCTACCTCTGGCGAGCACATGGAGGGCTGTGCGGCCCTCCAAAGAAATGCCACCCCACACCATTACTGACCCACTGCCAAACCGGTCATGCTGAAGGATGTTGCAGGCAGTAGATCGCTCTCCACGGCGTCTCCAGACTCTGTCACGTCTGTCACATGTGCTCAGTGTGAACCAGCTTTCATCTGTGAAGAGCACAGGGCGCCAGTGGCGATTCTGCCAATCCTGGTGTTCTGTGGGAAATGCCAAGTGTCCTGCACGGGGTTGGGCTGTGAGCACAACCCCCATCTGTGGACGTCGGGCCCTCATACCACCCTCATGGAGTCCGTTTGTGCAGACACATGCACATTTGTGGCCTGCTGGCGGTCATTTTGCAGGGCTCTGGCAGTGCTCCTCCTGTTCCTCCTTGCACAAAGGCGGAGGTAGAGGTCCTGCTCCTATGGCCCCCTCCATGTCTCCTGGTGTACTGGCCTGTCTCCTGGTAGTGTCTCCGGCCTCTGGACACTACGCTGCCAGACACAGCAAACCTTCTTGCCACAGCTCGCATTGATGTGCCATCCTGGATGAGTTGCACTGTTAGAACCTTGCTCTTAGGTTTTTTCCTTTGCTGGTCACATGACCTTGTTGGCCTATTTAATCCTGCTCCGCCCTTCTGGCTTTGCTGGACTTCATTGTATAACTACTTTCTAGCTAGCCTGTGCCCTGTATCTAACTCTGTTAGTTTGCTTGGTCTACGGACCTCAGTGTTCTATATATTTTGTTTGTCTGTCTGCTACTATTTCTGTTAGGAGGTGTCCCATTTTCCTCCCAGTCCTTAGTACTTGTAGGGATTCCTTCCCCACATCTATAGGTCTCCGTACAGACTAGCTTAGGACTTTAGCAGGTCTGATCGCAGGATCAGGTTCCCTGTTACATCGTAGGGATCAAGCTGAGTTCTATCGTAGGGACAGATCTCCTCTCTTTCCTTAGCTCTGGTAGCAGAACATAACAGTAAGTCCAGCCTGCAAATTCTCTAAGGAAAGATTTTTCTGTTCCATCATGGTGTCGGTTCAGGATTTGGCTCATCGCCTGCAGGGACTCTCTCTGGAGGTGGCCGAGCTCCGTCAGCACGTGAGTAACTGTCCTGGAGCACATTTCTTGGAGCCTAAGGTATGTTTGCGGAATTTATTTTTTGGTGAACACCGAGAATTTTTTTCATTTAAAAATGCTTGCTTATTGTATTTTCGTTTGAGACCCAAGTCCTCTGGGGATGAATCCCAGCGCATAGGGTTCATAATGTCACTTTTGCGCAAAGAGCCTCAGGAGTGGGCCTTTTCTTTGCAACCTAGTGATACATGCTTCAGATCAGTGGATAGTTTTTTTTCTGCTTTGGGACTATTATATGATGATCCTGACCGTGTCGCATCAGCTGAGACTGAGTTGAGACGTTTGAAACAGGGATCAGGTAATGTGGAAAAATATTGTACTCATCCGTCGTTTGGGTCGTTCTCCAAGTTGGGATCTGCCGTGCCTGAGGAGGAGAATTTTTCCTGTGATTTGGAGAGAGTTTGGACGGATGTGCGTGGTAATCTTCAGGAGGCCAACAGAAAATCTAAAGACTACTTTGATAGGAAACGACAGGAGGTTTTGTTCGCTGTTGGTGACATGGTTTGGTTGTCCTCTAGGAATCTGCGTTTGAGGATTCCTTCTAAGAAATTGGGTCCCAAGTTTGTAGGGCCCTTTAAGGTGCTTCAGGTTGTCAACCAATCTGCTGTTAGGTTGGAGGTTCCTACCTCCTGGAGAATTAATCCGGTATTTCATGTCTCTCTGTTAAAAAAAAGCTGTTGTGTCGGATGGTGATGCCTCTGCCTCTGTTCCTCCGGTGGTGGAGGACGGGGAATATGAAATTTCTCACATCCTTAACTCTAGACGGTATAGAGGTAGTTTGCAGTATCTTGTGGCCTGGAAAGGTTTCGGACCCGAGGATAACTCTTGGGTGAGGTCGGATGATGTTTCCGCGTCCAGACTTATCAGAGCGTTTCACAGGAGATTTCCTGATAAGCCTGGTCCTAGGGGATCCGGAGGATCCTCTTAGAAGGGGGGGTACTGTTAGAACCTTGCTCTTAGGTTTTTTCCTTTGCTGGTCACATGACCTTGTTGGCCTATTTAATCCTGCTCCGCCCTTCTGGCTTTGTTGGACTTCATTGTATAACTACTTTCTAGCTAGCCTGTGCTCTGTATCTAACTCTGTTAGTTTGCTTGGTCTACGGACCTCAGTGTTCTATATATTTTGTTTGTTTGTCTGTCTGCTACTATTTCTGTTAGGAGGTGTCCCATTTTCCTCCCAGTCCTTAGTACTTGTAGGGATTCCTTCTCCACATCTATAGGTCTCCGTACAGACTAGCTTAGGACTTTAGCAGGTCTGATCGCAGGATCAGGTCCCCTGTTACATCGTAGGGATAAAGCTGAGTTCTATCGTAGGGACAGATCTCCTCTCTTTCCTTAGCTCTGGTAGCAGAACATAACATGCACTACCTGAGCAACTTCTGTGGGTTGTAGAGTCCGTCTCATGCTACCACGAGTGTGAAAGCACAACCAACATTCAAAAATGACCAAAACATCAGCCAGAAAGCATTGGTACTGAGATGTGGTCTGTGGTCCCCACCTGCAGAACCACTCCTTTATTGAGGGTGTCTTGATAATTGCCAATAATTTCCATCTATTACATAGTAACCTAGTTTTTAAGGTTGAAGGAAGACTAAGTCCATCTAGTCCAACCCATACCCTAACTCGTTGATCCAGAGGAAGGCAAAAAAAACCCATGTGGCAAACACTAAGCTCCACTTTGGGGAAAAAAATTCCTTCCCGACTCCATATGACAATCAGACTAGTTCCCTGGATCAACGCCCTATCAAGGAGTCTAGTATATATAACCTGTAATATTATACTTTTCAAGAAAGGCATCCATGCCCTTCTTAAATTTTAGTAGTGAATCACTCATTACAACATCATGCGGCAGAGAGCTCCAGTCTCACTGCTCTTACAGTAAAGAATCCGCGCCTGTGATTATGATTAAACCTTCTTTCCTCCAGACGTAGAAGATGCCCCCTTGTCCCAGTCTCAGGCCTCAGAGTAAAAAGATCAGTAGAAAGATCTTTGTACTGTCCCCTCATATACTTGTACATAGTAATAAGATCCCCCCCTAAACTAAATAACCCCAAGTGTAATAACCTGTCTTGGTATTGCAGACCCCCAGTCCTCTAATAACCTTGGTCGCTCTTCTCTGCACCCGCGCTAGTTCAGCTATGTCTTTCTTATACACCGGAGACCAGAACTGTACACAGTATTCTACATGTGGTCGCACTAATGACTTGAATAGAGGTAAAATTATCTTCTCCTCATCAGCATCTATGCCTCTTTTAATGCATCCCATTATTTTATTTGCCTTTGCAGCAGCAGCCTGACACTGGCCACTAAACGCGAGCTTGTCGTCCACCAATACACCCAGGTCTTTTTCAGTTACAGTTTTGCCTAGTGTTTTACAATTAAGCATATAATTATACATTTTATTTCCTCTGCCCAAGTGCATTACCTTACATTTATCCCCATTAAAGCTCATTTGCCATTTATCAGCCCAAGCTTCTAGTTTACATAGATCCTCCTGTAATATAATATTGTCCTCCTCTGTATTGATTACCCTGCAGAGTTTAGTGCCATCTGCAAATATTGAAATATTACTCTGTATGCCCCCTACAAGGTCATTAATAATTATGTTAAAAAGAAGGGGTCCCAATACTGACCCCTGTGGTACCCCACTGTTACCTGAGACCCAGTCTGAGTGTTTTCCATTAATAACCACCCTTTGTTTCCTATCACTGAGCCAATTCTTAACCCACATACATATATTTTCCCCTATCCCCATTGTTCTCATTTTATGTATCAACCTTTTGTGTGGAACCGTATCAAAGCTTTTGAAAAGTCCATATACACAACATCCACTGCATTTCCTTGGTCCAGTCCAGAACTTGCCTCCTCATAAAAGCTGATCAGATTAGTCTGACAGGAACGGTCCCTCGTAAACCCATGTTGATATTGGGTCATGAGGTTATTCTTCTTCAGATACTCTAGTATAGCATCTCTTAGGAAACCCTCCAGGATTTTACCCACAGTAGAGGTTAAGCTTACCGGCCTATAATTTCCAAGTTCAGTTTTTGTCCCCTTTTTGAATATTGGCGCCACATTTGCTATACGCCAGTCCTGTGGTACAGACCCTGTTATTATGGAATCTTTAAAGCTTACAAATAATGGTCTATCTATGACGTTACTTAATTCCTGCAGTACTCGCTGGTGTATCCCATCCGGGCCTGGGGATTTGTCAACTTTAGTGATTTTTAGACGCCGCCACACTTCCTGCTGGGTTAAGCAAGTGACATTTACTGGAGAATTTTAGTTCTCACTAATCATGTTTTCTGTCATGCAATTTTCTTGTGTAAATACGGTTGAAAAAAACTCATTTAGCATATTGGCTTTTTCCTCATCCTCATCCACCATTTCACCCAGACTATTTTTAAGGGGGCCAACACTATCATTTTTTAGTTTCTTACTATTTATGTAGTTAAAGAATATTTTGGGGTTATTTTTACTTTCTCTGGCAATGATTCTCTCTGCCTCAATCTTTGCTGCCTTGATTTGGTTTTTACATAATTTATTTAATTTTCTATATTTATTTAATGCCTCATCACTACCTACTTGCTTTAGTTCTCTAAATGCTTTCTTTTTGTCACTTATTGCGCCCCTTACAGCTCTATTTAGCCATAGTGGTTTCCTCCTATTTCTATCATGTTTATTCCCATAGGGTATATATTGTACACAGGTCCTATTCAGGATGTTAATAAATGTCTCCCATTTGCTTTGTGTAGTTTTATGTCTCAGGATATCGTCCCAGTTTATTGCACTAAGATCATCTCTTAACCGTTGGAAATTTGCCTTCCTGAAATTTAGTATCCTTGTAAACCCTCTACTACACATCTTATTAAAGGATACATGAAAACGTATTATTTTGTGATCACTATTACCCAAGTGACCCCCAACTCGTATATTTGATATGCGGTCTGGCCTGTTGGTTAATATTAGGTCTAGCAGTGCCCCCCTTCTTGTTGGGTCCTGAACCAGTTGTGAAAGGTAATTGTCTCTCATAGTAGTCAAAAACCTATTTCCTTTGCTTGAACTACATGTTTCTGTCCCCCCAATGTATTTCAGGGTAGTTGAAGTCCCCCATAATAATGACTTCTCCTTGAGTCGCTGCTTCATCTATTCGCTTTACGAGGATATTCTCCGCTACTTGCATTATTTTTGGAGACTTATAACAAACTCCTATCAGTAATTTATTATTTTTTCCCCCTCCCCTTATCTCCACCCACAGGGACTCTACATTTTCATTAGATTCACATATATCCTCCCGCAAGACAGGTTATAAGGATGATTTTACATATAAACACCCCCCCTCGCTTGTTTATACGCTCATTTGCACAACAGCATGTGAAATTGATTGTCAATCAGTGTTGCTTCCTAAGTGGACAGTTTGATTTCACAGAAGTTTCATTTACTTGGAGTTATATTCTGTTGTATAAGTGTTCCCTTTATTTTTTGGGCAGTGTATATGTAAGAGAATTGTAGAGGTAGGCCTCATACACACCCTGGAAAAATTAAAAGCGAGAGTCGGATGATGACCCTCTAGAAATTATAAGCAAGAGCCCCTGAATACCAGCTGTATGACACCTGACACCCTGCGGTATTGGCCCCCGGGAGGTTTTGGAACCGATTGGGGCAGATTAACTCCTTCAATACTGCTGTCAATCACCACAGCAGTATCTAAGTGGTTAAAAGTAGGTTAAAAGACCCCCTATGACTTGATAGTCCACCCTCGATCATAATCACAGGTGCCAATCATTGCATGGTGCCCTGAGGTCATCTGATGACACCAGGGTACGGTGGCCTGTGAGATCCTGCCATAAGCTGGGTCTAACAGGCACAGTCAGTGACTCATTGACAATTCTCCAGCAGAGCAGTACACGAGTACTGCAGTGCATGAAGCTAGTGATCAAAGTAAAAAATATTCATGTCCTACAATGGTACTAAGTGAAAAAGTAAAAAAAAAAATGACATAAAATGTGTAAAAAGTAAAAAAAAAAAACACAAAAAAGCGCACACATATCACAAAAAGTTGTTTCGCCACTAAAAATGCAGCGTTTGTGTTAAATCAGAAATAAACAAAAAAAATGGACACATAATTGGTAACGCCGCGTCCGCAATGACCCGATCTATAAAACTGGCATGTTATTTATTTGGAAAGGCGAACACCATAAAAAAATAAAAATTTAAAACACTCCAAAAATGTTGCATTTTCACCATACTGACACACAAAAAAACTGAATAAAAAGCAAAAAAATATATTGTGATGACACAGCATTTAATCTTAATTATGCCAAACTTAAATTCAGTAGGCCCAGAGATAAAGGCTATTGCCTGAATATTGACTATTGAATTTATGTGTTTCTTTCTTCGGTTGCTCAAGAAACTTGGCCTATAGTCATGTGAGTCTGAATGTTGTAACTTATCTGTTATCTTTGGAGGACAGGAACACAGGATCATGGAACAATCGATGTTTGCTAATATGTTGATTATCCATTATATAAGTCTATGTAACTTGTTGACCTGCAAATCAGAGGAGAACAAACTAAGCAGATTGATTAAATACTCAAACATTGCGATTTGCGAGTTAATCTCATCCCACCTTCCCCTTGAACTGTGGATGATGACCTGAACCACAAATGTGGGTAGAAAAAGCCTATTTTCTATCCTTCTGTTACAAGAGAGTGACTTGACAGAACACAGCCAGGACATCATGACTCCATAGAGGAACACTGTATAGGACAGCTGCCAGGACACCATGGCTCCATCAAGATGTACATCGATTTGACATTCTACAGGATGCCAGCCTTAAGGACCACAGCCCTAGCTGGAAGAATACAGATCTGCTCCATTGACCATAGTTGAACCCTTAAAGACGTCTTGAAGAATCTAGGTTGGGACAATCAGGTCACCTGGCCACATACATCACTGATCTCGGTTAGCTTTCTAAGCTGGTCATTACCTCCTCTCTGTGGGTGCCCGCCAAAAGGAGGGTGCCACTGGTGAGGGTAGTTGGCCTTGGAAATCCCGAAGCTGCAGCGGCTCAAATCCCGGCGAATCAGAGGAAGGGTGAGACTGTCATTTGCACCATCTTGGGTATTTTGCTGGGACTGGTCCATATTTTATTGATCGTTTGGTGGTTTAATAAAGTATTGCCACACTGTTTTACCCTCACCCTGTGTTGCCTGAGTAGAATTATGCCCACGGGCGTTCAGTGGGATGAGCCCTGGTCCATGCGGTCTCGGGCCAGCGGACGAGAGTACCCACTGCCCCACCCCCTCCCGTGTCTCCACATATATGTAAAAAAAATGGTACAATTCAAAATGCCAAACCGTCCCGCAAAAAACATCCCCTAATAAGGCATATTTGGAAAAAAAGTTATCGCTGTAATCGTACTGACCCGATGAACAAATCGGTCTTATCACTTTTACTGCACGGTGAACTGTGCAAAAAATATATAAAAAAACAATAATTGAATTGCTGGTTTTTATTCATTTAGTGTCTAAAAAAATCTGAATAAAAAGTGATCAAAAAAGTTATGTACCCCAAAATTGTAACAAAAAAATCTCCAGCTCATTGCGCAAAAAATAAACCCTAATACAGCTCTGCCAAAAAATAAAAAAGGTACAGCTCTCAGAACATGACGACAAAATTTTTTTTTTTTTATAAAAAAAAAAGCATTTGTACTGCGTCATAATAGCAAAACATAACAAAAAAAAAGAAGATGTAAATCTGGTATCACTGACCCGAAGGTTAAAGCCGTCTGTGGTAAGACGACTCGCTCGGCCGCTCCCGGAAGTAGACACAGGAACCGAGTTTTCCCTGCAGGCTTTATTATATGGCATAAAGCCCTGCAACTCCAGCAGTAGTAAACACGGCCTTACTTGCAAAACGACAAAATAAAAGATAAACAATAGCACAGTCCATATGTATGGGGGATATGCCCACACAGGGTGTAATCCCAGCCTTCAGCTCTGTCCTGAGCTGAAGCTTTCCCAGTCTGGAGACCTTGCCTCTCCAGACCACAACACAGAGAAAAAAACAGGCCTGAACATTTAAACCCTGCTCAGCCACACCCTGAGGGAAGGTATGGTGAATGACGTCCCTCCCATCTCTATGTCATTCACATAAAACCACACCCTTCAAAAGAGTTAACCCCCAGCATATAACATGCTGGCAGAAATTCAGTAGGTCTCAGTTCACACAGGAGAGCAACCTGAGTGACAAATCCCTCCCCTCGTATATTACACCAGTGACTCTGTCACACGTCTTATCACTAATACCGCACAGAAAATGACGCAAAATTAAAAATAATAAATATTCTTGTACTGCTGTCTATTTATTCATTCAACCTCCCAAAAATCAGAATAAGGCTTGGTTAACATTTATAATGCGCTCTCCGCTGAGCACTGACGTCCGGTTTTCTGTGTAAATCCCCAAAAAAACGCGATTCTGACAAAACCTCCAATGGAACCACTCACTGTAATGAGGCAGATGGAGCCCCTTTGGTCTCCGTCTGGTCTCGGTTCCGGCGGTGTCACATCATTTTAGGTGTCTTTTTAGTGCACGTGTGATTGACCACAGTTCTGTGAGTGCCTAAAAAGATGGATAACACTGGAACTGGAGAGCACACAGAGTCCAAATTGTCTCCATCGGCCTCATTATAGTGAGTGATTCCATTGGGAGATTCATCCGAATCACATTTTTGTGGGATTTACACGGAAACCCTGACGTAAGTGTTCAGCGTAGAACACAGCCTTATACTGAAAGCGATCAAAAAATGGTAAGTACCCCAAAATGTTACCAATAAAATCCCTAACTTATTCCGCACAAAACCAGCCCCCACTCAGGTCCGTCATCTGTCAATGGAAATATAGGGGATTCCCATGTTACTGGTAGAATACTCTGAAAAAGCGACACAGCTCCCAACCCCAAATAAAATCCAGTGAAGTCTGCTCTCCCAAATCCACATGCCCCCCTCCTTCTGGACCCCAATGTGCCTAAACCGCAGTAAGTGGCCACATGTTGGCATTATTGTAGTGTGGAGAGAGCACTTCATTTACATGGTGCATGACTCCAGAAACACAAACCGGGCGCAATGTATGGAGGCGCTTCAATATATGGGGGCACTACACTGCAAGGGGACACAATGTATGGGCACTAAACTGGCAGATTTGCAATTGTCCAGAGAAAAGGCCCAGCGTGGATGCTACAAAATAGTCGCTGCAGCCATAGATTAATTCATTGAGAGGTGAAATTTCATTGAGAGGTGCAATTTCTATAATAGGGTTACTTTTGGGGTTTTTCTTCTATTCTGGCACCTTAAGGGCTCTGCAAACATCGCCCACAAACTATTCTAAGGCTCCAAAATCCAAATAGTGCTCCTTCCTTCTCAGCCCTGATATGTGGCCAAACAGAGTTTCTGTCATATGGGGCATCACCGCAATCAGAAGAAAGTAGGTAACAAACTGTGGGTCCACTTTTTCATGGTACCTCTTGCAAAAGTGAAAAATTTGGGGCAACATTTTTGTCAAAAATTGAAATTTTTCAATATAATGTTATCAAATATGTAGTACCTGTAAGTTCAAAATGCTCACTATACCCATGGATAAAAACCTTGAGGGGTGCAGTTTACAAAATGGGGTCGCTTGTGAGGGGTTTCTGCTGTTTGGGTGCCTTAGAGGCCGTGCAAATGCGACACGGTGCCTGCAAATTATTTCAGCCAAATTTGTGTTTCAAAATTCAAATGATGCTCCTTCCCTTCCGAGCCCTGTCGTTTGTCAAAACAGAGGTATCTGACCATATATGGGGAATAAGCACGCTCAGAAGAAGCTTGGTAACAAGTGGGGTCAATTTTATTGTGCTATTCCTTGTAAAAGTGAAAAAAATGGGGCTAAAGCAACATTTTAGAGTAAAAATGAAATTTTTCTATTTGACTTTGTATTAATTCCTGTATAGGTCCAGAAGAGTTAACAAAAATTCCTGACAGCAGTTTTGAAATATTTAAGGGGTGCGTTTTTTTAAATAGTATCACTTTTGGGGAGTTTACAATATATAAGCCCTTCAAAGTCTATTGAAATGTGAAACAGGTTTTGTAAATTTCTTGAAAAAAATGAGAAATTGCTATTAAACTTTTAATCACTCTAACATACTAAAAAAATAAAATGACATTTGAAAAATGATGCTGATGTAAAGTAGACATAAGGGAAATGATGTCTATTAATGACTAACTGGTTTAGGGATATAATGATTGAAAGTTTGAAAATTGAAAGTTTTTCAAAATTTTCTCTAAAATTCCGATATTTTCCCAAATAAATGCAAAAAATATCGACCTAAATTTACTACTAAAATAGACTACAAAACCTTCTCAGCTGGGATACGTTGAAGCGTTAGAGAGTTATTACCACATATAGTGACACCGGACAGAGTTCAAAATTTGGCCTGGTCATTAAAGGGAATCTGTCAGCAAGTTTTTGCTCTATAATCTGAAGACAGCATGAGGTAAGCCACGGACACACTATCAGTATAAGGCCACGGACCCACTATCAGTATAAGGCCACGGACCCACTATCAGTATTTTTGGAGGAAAATGGGGGGTGCATCTTATAGTCCGAATGTTGTGGGGGGGGGTATATATATATATATATATATATATATATATACACTGTGTGGGGTGTGGGGGGAGCGGTAACGGCGGAGGAGCGGGGCACAGGAGGCAGCTGCCGCCTGCTGCAGCCTACACTGTCCCCGCTGCTAAAGATAATTAATATTCACTGCTCTCCACGCCCATGGGGCGTGGGGAGCAGTGAATATTCATGCTCCTTAATAGCGGAACACAGTGTAGCCGCAGCGCGGCTCCTGCTGTTGCCGGAATCACCTGTGTCCGCTGTTAAAGGGCATGAATATTCAACCTCTCTCCACGCCCATGGGAGTGGAGAGGGGTGAATATTCATGCCCTTTAATAAGCGGATACACGCAATAGCCCGGCAGCAGCAGGAGCCGCGCTGCGGCTACGCTGCGTGCCGGCTATTAAGGAGCATGAAGTCACTGCTCCCTGCACCCACAGTCCTGGCGTGGGGAGCAGTGACTTCCGGCAGCTGATCTCTCCATGTGAGCCGCGCATGGTAGTGACGTCATGCGCGGCCCACATGGAGAGATCAGTGCGGGCAGACAGGATGCAGCGCTGGAGAAGAGAAGAAAGGTGAGTAGGAGTGTTTATTTTTTTATGTGCAGCCTGGTGGGGATTAGGGGGACCATGCATACTAGGATAAGGATGAGGGGGCCATACATACAAGGGTAAGGATGAGGGGTGCCATGCATACCAGGATAACCCTGATGGGGGCATACATAACAGGATAAAGATGAGGGGGCCATACATACCAGGAAAAGGATGAGGGGCCATACATACCAGGATAAGGATGAGGGGTGCTATGCATACCAGGATAGGGATCAGGGGTGCCATGCATACCAGGATAGGGATTAGGGGTGCCATGCATACCAGGACAGGGATGAGGGGTGCCATGCATACCAGGATGGGGATGAGGGGGTGCCATGCATACTAGGATGGGGATTGCTGTGCCATGCATACCAGGATGGGGATGAGGGGTGCCATGCATACCAGGATAGGGATGAGGGGTGCCATGCATACCAGGACAGGAATGAGGGGTGCCATGCATACCAGGATAGGGATGAGGGGTGCCATGCATACCAGGATAAGGATGAGGGGTGCCATGCATACCAGGATGGAGGGATGCCAGGCATACCAGGATGGGGATGGGGACCACATATAAAAGGAAGGGGGGGGGCACATATACCAGGATGGGGGATATTGTCAGAATTGTGTGACATTACCCCTATACCAGTGTCAGCAGAAGACCCCCTCCCCCTTAAAAGTGTATCATGACCACATTTTTTGCTTAAATTTTTATTTTTTTATTTTCCTCCTCTAAGGCTAAGTGCCCACGTTGCGGAACTGAAGCATATTTTTTACGCTTCTCCCTGGCGGGAAAATCGCATGTGGATTTTACATGCGGTTTTCCCGCCAGGTAGAAGCGTTTGTGAGACGTCTTTGCAGCGTCTTTGCTTGCATTTCCGCATGCGGGTTATCAAGCATTTCTCCAAGTGATTTAAGCATCACTTGGAAAAGTGCTTGACAACTTGTTCACACTATATAAATCCATGCACCCGGCATGGATTTATATAGTGTGACCAAGTAATAGTTAAAAAAAAAGAATCAGAATGGTAAAAAATAAAAAAATAAAGTTTATACTCACCTTCCGATGCATTCTCTGCCCCGTCAGGAGTCTTGAGCGGCTCACGCTGCTGTGTGCAGGACCTGCGGTGAAGTCATTGAGTCATGTGATGGGTCACATGACTCAATGACGTGGCAGGTCCTTCACACAACAGCGCGACGGAGGGAAAACATCAGAAGATAAGTATAAACTTTATTTTATTCTTTTTTTTTACAGGTTCTTTGGTACCCAGGTCTGGATGAGAGTCTCCTCTCCTCCAGACTTGGGTACCATCCGCACATTGATTCCGCTGCGCTTCCGTAAAATTAATGAACATGCTGCGGATTTTTGACCGCAGCATATACGCTGCGGAAAAATCCGCAGCATAATCATTGACATTGCGGAATGCCATTGGGGACCATGGGGTGCGGATATACATGCGTTTTACAAGCGTTTACGCTGCGGAAATTCCGCAGCATATACGCTTGTAATACGCAACGTGGGCACGCAGCCTAAAACCTAGGTGCGTCTTATGGTCCGGTGCGTCTTATAGTCCGAAAAATACGGTATATACAGTAGAGACCAAAAGTTTGGACACACCTTAATTCATAGTTTTGATGCCTTCAGTGTGAATGTACAATTTTCAAAGTCATGAAAATATAGAAAAATCTTTAAATGAGAAGGTGTGTCCAAACTTTTGGTCTGTACTGTACTGGTTTTCTGCACCATTATTCCTTCTACTCATTCTCTATATGTCAACCAGGGCTGCTTCTATCATGAGGTGAGATGAGCATCTTGCCCCAGGCGCTGGTTGGAGCTGTGTGAGAGGGGTGGCAGAATGCGGCTGCTGCCCCCTCAGAGACACTAGACACAGGCCTGTAGGCGGCTGCTGCCCCCTCAGAGACACTAGACACAGGCCTGTAGGCGGCTGCTGCCCCCTCAGAGACACTAGACACAGGCCTGTAGGCTGCTGCTGCCCCCTCAGAGACACTAGACACAGGCCTGTAGGCTGCTGCTGCCCCCTCAGAGACACTAGACACAGGCCTGTAGGCGGCTGCTGCCCCCTCAGAGACACTAGACACAGGCCTGTAGGCTGCTGCTGCCCCCTCAGAGACACTAGACACAGGCCTGTAGACGGCTGCTGCCCCCTCAGAGACACTAGACACAGGCCTGTAGGCAGCTGCTGCCCCCTCAGAGACACTAGACACAGGCCTGTAGGCGGCTGCTGCCTCCTCAGAGACACTAGACACAGGCCTGTAGGCGGCTGCTGCCCCCTCAGAGACACTAGACACAGGCCTGTAGGCGGCTGCTGCCCCCTCAGAGACACTAGACACAGGCCTGTAGACGGCTGCTGCCCCCTCAGAGACACTAGACACAGGCCTGTAGACGGCCGCTGCCCCCTCAGAGACACTAGACACAGGCCTGTAGGCGGCTGCTGCCCCCTCAGAGACACTAGACACAGGCCTGTAGACGGCTGCTGCCCCCTCAGAGACACTAGACACAGGCCTGTAGACGGCTGCTGCCTCCTCAGAGACACTAGACACAGGCCTGTAGGTGGCTGCTGCCCCCTCAGAGACACTAGACACAGGCCTGTAGGCGGCTGCTGCCCCCTCAGAGACACTAGACACAGGCCTGTAGGCGGCTGCTGCCCCCTCAGAGACACTAGACACAGGCCTGTAGGCGGCTGCTGCCTCCTCAGAGACACTAGACACAGGCCTGTAGGCGGCTGCTGCCCCCTCAGAGACACTAGACACAGGCCTGTAGGCTGCTGCTGCCCCCTCAGAGACACTAGACACAGGCCTGTAGGCTGCTGCTGCCTCCTCAGAGACACTAGACACAGGCCTGTAGGCGGCTGCTGCCCCCTCAGAGACACTAGACACAGGCCTGTAGGCGGCTGCTGCCCCCTCAGAGACACTAGACACAGGCCTGTAGGCGGCTGCTGCCTCCTCAGAGACACTAGACACAGGCCTGTAGGCGGCTGCTGCCCCCTCAGAGACACTAGACACAGGCCTGTAGGCGGCTGCTGCCCCCTCAGAGACACTAGACACAGGCCTGTAGGCTGCTGCTGCCTCCTCAGAGACACTAGACACAGGCCTGTAGGCGGCTGCTGCCCCCTCAGAGACACTAGACACAGGCCTGTAGGCGGCTGCTGCCTCCTCAGAGACACTAGACACAGGCCTGTAGGCTGCTGCTGCCCCCTCAGAGACACTAGACACAGGCCTGTAGGCAGCTGCTGCCCCCTCAGAGACACTAGACACAGGCCTGTAGGCGGCTGCTGCCTCCTCAGAGACACTAGACACAGGCCTGTAGGCGGCTGCTGCCCCCTCAGAGACACTAGACACAGGCCTGTAGGCGGCTGCTGCCCCCTCAGAGACACTAGACACAGGCCTGTAGACGGCTGCTGCCTCCTCAGAGACACTAGACACAGGCCTGTAGGCGGCTGCTGCCCCCTCAGAGACACTAGACACAGGCCTGTAGGCAGCTGCTATCCCCTCAGAGACACTAGACACAGGCCTGTAGGCGGCTGCCAGTCACAGTGTATCAGACAGAGGGGCGAGATCGCAGAGCAGAGGGGGGCGCTCCAATGCTGGCTCCATACTCAGGGGCAGCGTCGTACTGCTGAGCCTCGGGCCCACCAGAGGAAATTATTCCTGGGGCCCAATATGTAACTACATAGAAATAATACAAGCCCCCCAATTGTGAGATAAAATATGCTAGTATTGTGGTGTAACATAAAAACACAATGGTTCACATTTATCAAAAATGGCAGAATTTGAGCAAAATCTTTTGTACTCACTTCAACTCCATTATTCCATATTTATCACATTTCGTCACTAATGATACATTTGGTGCAAATTATTTAAGCACAACATTTTAGGCATGGTAGCACACTTCTCAATGTTAAAAAAGAGCTGACATCCAGTGGGTCAAATGTTGCATAGTAATATAATTTTGTACAAATTGCAACTTTTTCTGCATGTAAAAATGGTTTTAATATGAATGCATTTGTTCCGTGCCTTATTAAGACAGACAGTGCCAGGGTGCTCCTGTCCCCAGGCACATACATCAAATCAATTCGAAATATATTAATCCCTTGGCACAGATGAACATACAGTACCAGTACGTCCACAGCAGGGTCCACGTGTGTGCAGTTGGCTCAGGAGTGGAGACCACTTCACACGCAACATACAGCGGGCATGTGCCTGTATGGTAACCATTCAGCTGTGCACACACAACATACAGCGGGCATGTGCCTGTATGGTGACCATTCAGCTGTGCACACGCAACATACAGCGGGCATGTGCCTGTATGGTGACCATTCAGCTGTGCACACGCAACATACAGCGGGCATGTGCCTGTATGGTGACCATTCAGCTGTGCGCACACAACATACAGCGGGCATGTGCCTGTATGGTGACCATTCAGCTGTGCACACACAACATACAGCGGGCATGTGCCTGTATGGTGACCATTCAGCTGGGCACACGCAACATACAGCGGGCATGTGCCTGTATGGTGACCATTCAGCTGTGCGCACGCAACATACAGCGGGCATGTGCCTGTATGGTGACCATTCAGCTGTGCACACGCAACATACAGCGGTCATGTGCCTGTATGGTGACCATTCAGCTGTGCGCATGCAACATACAGCGGGCATGTGCCTGTATGGTGACCATTCAGCTGTGCACACACAACATACAGCGGGCATGTGCCTGTATGGTGACCATTCAGCTGGGCACACGCAACATACAGCGGGCATGTGCCTGTATGGTGACCATTCAGCTGTGCGCACGCAACATACAGCGGGCATGTGCCTGTATGGTGACCATTCAGCTGTGCACACGCAACATACAGCGGTCATGTGCCTGTATGGTGACCATTCAGCTGTGCGCATGCAACATACAGCGGGCATGTGCCTGTATGGTGACCATTCAGCTGTGCACACGCAACATACAGCGGGCATGTGCCTGTATGGTGACCATTCAGCTGTGCACACGCAACATACAGCGGGCATGTGCCTGTATGGTGACCATTCAGCTGTGCACACGCAACATACAGCGGTCATGTGCCTGTATGGTGACCATTCAGCTGTGCGCATGCAACATACAGCGGGCATGTGCCTGTATGGTGACCATTCAGCTGTGCACACGCAACATACAGCGGGCATGTGCCTGTATGGTGACCATTCAGCTGTGCACACGCAACATACAGTGGGCATGTGCCTGTATGGTGACCATTCAGCTGTGCGCAGCCATCTTGATAGCATTAGGCTGGATTTATATGGGATCATTATTTCCACTATATACTGCAATACTGTTACTGTTATATTAAAACATACAAAACAAGCAGGGGCGTAATGATTGCGGTCATAGAGGGTACAACCGGGACCAGACCCATGCTTGTGCGTGGCCCGACGACACCAATTTCACCTGGATGTGCATTCTCTGACACACATTCTGCTGAAATGTATTGTGACGCAGAGACCCGCCGGATCCCTGCACTTCAAGACATGCTGCCAGCCAATCAGAGGCTGGCAGCAGGTGTTGGCGGCCCGCAGAAGTCCGCTACCGGCTGGGGGAACATTATACCAGGATGGCGGACCTTATACCAGGATGGCGGACCTTATACCAGGATGGCGGACCTTATACCAGGATGGCGGACCTTATACCAGGATGGCGGCCATTTCATCAGGATGGCGGACACTATATCAGGATGGCGGACATTATATCAGGATGTTGGACACTATATCAGGATGGCGGACATTATATCAGGATGTTGGACACTATATCAGGATGGCGGACATTATATCAGTCAGGGGTGGTACAGGGTGGGCATCAGGCAGGGTTGATACAGGGGCAGTCAGGGGTAATACAGGGGAGGCTCAGTCAGTCAGGGGTGAAACAAAAAATTGAGGGAAATCCTCCCTTAGTGACTGAGCCCTCTCACCCTCTATCACCAATGAGTAAAGCCCCTCACTGTTGGTGTTGATGGGGGTCACTTAGTTATGTGATAATCCTGCTCAGCTACATATATCTGACCTTTGGTGAGTGATGTAGCAGGCAGCCATCCATCTCCCTGTGCTTCTCACTGTCAGCCTGTGACACAGTTAGGGAGGAGCGCTGTTACTCAGCACATCATGGCTCATTACCTCAGCTCTGCTGTCAGCACGGGGAAGAGGCCAGAAACAAAACTAACACTGATTGGCTGCGATGCTGCCAATCACTATTAGACTTACCAACAGCAGCACCGCTCTCCCTGGTTGTTCCAGGTGCGGTATCGCAGAGGCAGAGATTCAGCATTATTGATCAGCGATCAGTCAGTCCCTGAAGTGAGCTGCTGTCTGCACTGCAGCAGAACAGATCCAGTGACTCCCGTACTCTGCCGGGATGTCTAATGCTGGGAGGAGCAGTGAATGGTAATCAGTGACACGTGTGAGCTGCCGTGCTTGCAGCACGTCATGTGCTAGTGCGCTGAGTGCTGCTGACTGCTCCTCCCAGCATTAGACATCCCGGGAGAGCAGTGCACGGGTCACTGAATCTCTCCAGCTGCAGACAGCGGATCACTTCTCATACTGACCAGAACACTGATCCATCCTGCTGGATCCTGAACACTGTGATATCGCACCTGGAACTGAATCACTGGAATCAGGAAGTAATAAAAATGCCTTAAAACATTCTCTCTCCCTCATTATTCTGGCATTTGGCAAATATTAAAAATGATGGTAAATCCTAATTGTCCTAAAACGGGAAAGGTTTATTCTGATTTCATGTCAGATATTGAGAAAAACCTGCGTCTTTTTATATAGTGTATGTAAACTTCTGGTTTCAGCTGTGTGTGTATGAGTCCCTATAGTTATAGTTTTGGATGATTACTATTGTCCCTTCATTGTCTGCGCCGTTGCATCCAAATAACCTGTTCACAAAACCAAAGTATGTCATTGGGTTGGAAGGGGTTAAACAGGCAGTTCTGATGACATCACAAAGCACATAGACATCCTATGACATCACAATTGGTATAGAATGTACAGAGTGTAACTCCTGAGCCATCTTGTGTCATTCGAGGCTGACTGCTGGAAGGTGACAAGTCCAGGTAGGGAACTCTTCACCTATGACCTCACTCATACATTGTATAGATGGGGGGCTAGTAGTGGGATTCAGAACTGCATCATTAACCTGAAAATCTCAGCAGATGGCGCTGGATCATGTGTCCCGTGCTGGGATTGTTAGAATGAGTCTATGATTTACAAAAAAATGTTGTTGAGCAGATTCCATGGAAAATCATTTGGGGGCTTTAGTAAAGCAGTGTGAGCCCGGCCTAACAGGGGCGACCAATCTGGACAAACCCTTCCCTAAATGAGGACTTGCTGGAGATCAACTGATCATGTGTCACTGGTCTGGAAGACCCTCAGCAATCGGCTGGCTTTGCCCTCTATGACACCCATGTGCTCTAATAAAAGCATATAGAAAGGGGAGCGCCAGCTGACACCACTCCATTTGGCTCCATTTTTGGGCAGCTTTGCCATTAATGTTGTCAGAACACAGCGTTTTCAGAACATCCATTTAATAGCAGACTGGTCCAGTTCTCCATTATCCGCTCTCATGGTCCTGCTGGATCCGGAGTGACCGGGAGCTGACGGTTTATGGTGGTCAGGAGTTGCAGTATGGCGCCGGTGTTTCCCTTTAGGTCATAGAGCAGTAGGTGATGCGGATTAGAATAAAAGAGTGGAAATGTTTAGGTTATTATCTGCGTCATGACTCCATTATAAATGAGGCTGGTGGTTATTTGCAGCCGGTGATTTCGTTTTATTAATTCAACTCTTCCTTGATGTTGGAAACTCGATACATAACACAGCAGTGGCAGTTATTATGACATCACAGGGCACATGACATCATAGATATCACATGACATCACAGTTGGTACAGAATGTGTAAAGTTCTAATCCTGAACCATCTTGGGTCCCAGAGGCGGCATCTTGAGGAAGACAAGTCTATGTAGGTAGCTCTTCACTTAACACTAAGGCCCTGTTCACACATTGTGTAGCTGTGGGGAGTTTGTGGTGAAGTTTAGAACTTCATCATTTACCCCTAAAAAAATCTCAGCAAACATCTCTGAGCGACGTGTTCTCTCATCTGCATCAGGATGATTCCTTAGATAGGACCTATCATTGAATCCTCTTTTTTGTACTGATAGGTGTTATGTCTCATCTAGTTCAGATGAGCAGCAGTAATGAAGCACGGACAGATGACGGCGGCGCAGCAGGATGGCCGAGCAGAAACAACGGAGAACGCCGTGGCTTGATGGCAGCAGGAAGAGCAGAACTGGAACCACAGGAAATCAAGAGCAGAATTGAAGCAGCGGCACCTGGTATAATAGAGGGACAGACTCTGACCAGACTTTCATCAGAGTGGTATCAGTTTTTCTCGGACATGGAGAGGAGAAAGAAAAGGTTTCTCACCTTCTCCCTTCTGCAAGTCGGTGAAAATCGGACCACACTCCGATGTCAAAGCGCGGTCCAATTTTTCCACAAGCGCATAGACTTGCATTGCCATTGCCATATTTTGCAGACTATAAGACGCACCCCAAATTTTGGGGTGGAAAATCATTTTTTTAAATAAAATGGTGGTGCCTCTTATAGTCCGTTTAACAGTAGGTTACCGGGGGGCGGCGGTGGTGGAGCGGGGTAACAGGAGGCAGGGCCACTGCTTTAGGCAGTCGGCGGCGACAGGAGTGGGGCGATGCTGCGGGCCCTGGGCTCTCATAAGATGTCGGCGCCGGTGAGCAGAGTCCCCTTTCCTATAGATTGCCCTGCAGTAGGCTTTGGGAAAATGGCTGCTGGAGGTGACGCATGTGCAGATTGAGATCTCGGGAGATGCATGCGCCGCCTCAAGCGTCCATTTTCCCAAAGCCCACTGCAGGGCAAAAAATGGGAAAAGCTACTCTGCTCACCGACGCCGACATCTTATGAGATCCCAGAGCCTGCCGACACCAGCCTCCTGAGACCGCGCTCCACCGCAACCACCCCTCGCTCAGCTACATTCAGATATTGTATATTAGATTGTAAGCTCCTAGGACAGGGTGTACATTATTCTGCATGCCCTCAGGAGCAGCCTATATATTGTATATTAGATTGTAAGCTCCTAGGACAGGGTGTACATTATTCTGCATGCCCTCAGGAGCAGTCTGTATATTGTATATTAGATTGTAAGCTCCTAGGACAGGGTGTACATTATTCTGCATGCCCTCAGGAGCAGCCTATATATTGTATATTAGATTGTAAGCTCCTAGGACAGGGTGTACATTATTCTGCATGCCCTCAGGAGCAGTCTGTATACTGTATATTAGATTGTAAGCTCCCAGGACAGGGTGTACATTATTCTGCATGCCCTCAGGAGCAGTCTGTATATTGTATATTAGATTGTAAGCTCCTAGGACAGGGTGTCCATTATTCTGCATGCCCTCAGGAGCAGCCTGTATACTGTATATTAGAGTGTAAGCTCCTAGGACAGGGTGTGCATTATTCTGCATGCCCTCAGGAGCAGTCTGTATACTGTATATTAGATTGTAAGCTCCTAGGACAGGGTGTGCATTATTCTGCATGCCCTCAGGAGCAGACTGTATGTTGTATATTAGATTGTAAGCTCCTAGGACAGGGTGTGCATTATTCTGCATGCCCTCAGGAGCAGTCTGTATATTGTATATTAGATTGTAAGCTCCTAGGACAGGGTGTGCATTATTCTGCATGCCCTCAGGAGCAGACTGTATACTGTATATTAGATTGTAAGCTCCTAGGACAGGGTGTGCATTATTCTGCATGCCCTCAGGAGCAGTCTGTATATTGTATATTAGAGTGTAAGCTCCTAGGACAGGGTGTGTATTATTCTGCATGCCCTCAGGAGCAGCCTGTATATTGTATATTAGATTGTAAGCTCCTAGGACAGGGTGTACATTATTCTGCATGCCCTCAGGAGCAGTCTGTATACTGTATATTAGATTGTAAGCTCCTAGGACAGGGTGTGTATTATTCTGCATGCCCTCAGGAGCAGTCTGTATATTGTATATTAGATTGTAAGCTCCTAGGACAGGGTGTACATTATACTGCATGCCCTCAGGATCAGTCTGTATATTGTATATTAGAGTGTAAGCTCCTAGGACAGGGTGTGCATTATTCTGCATGCCCTCAGGAACAGCCTGTATACTGTATACTAGATTGTAAGCTCCTAGGACAGGGTGTGCATTATTCTGCAAGCCCTCAGGAGCAGACTGTATATTGTATATTAGATTGTAAGCTCCTAGGACAGGTTGTACATTATTCTGCATGCCCTCAGGAACAGTCTGTATATTGTATATTAGATTGTAAGCTACTAGGACAGGGTGTACATTATTCTGCATGCCCTCAGGAACAGTCTGTATATTGTATATTAGATTGTAAGCTCCTAGGACAGGGTGTGCATTATTCTGCATGCCCTCAGGAGCAGTCTGTATATTGTATATTAGATTGTAAGCTCCTAGGACAGGGTGTACATTATTCTGCATGCCCTCAGGAACAGTTTGTATACTGTATATTAGATTGTAAGCTCCTAAGACAGGGTGTACATTATTCTGCATGCCCTCAGGAACAGTCTGTATACTGTATATTAGATTGTAAGCTCCTAGGACAGGGTGTGCATTATTCTGCATGCCCTCAGCAGCAGTCTGTATATTGTATATTAGATTGTAAGCTCCTAGGACAGGGTGTGCATTATTCTGCATGCCCTCAGGAGCAGTCTGTATACTGTATATTAGATTGTAAGCTCCTGGGACAGGGAGTGCATTATTCTGCATGCCCTCAGGAGCAGTCTGTATATTGTATATTAGATTGTAAGCTCCTAGGACAGGGTGTGCATTATTCTGCATGCCCTCAGGAGCAGACTGTATACTTTATATTAGATTGTAAGCTTCTAGGACAGGGTGTACATTATTCTGCATGCCCTCAGGAGCAGCCTGTATACTGTATATTAGATTGTAAGCTCCTAGGACAGGGTGTACATTATTCTGCATGCCCTCAGGAGCAGTCTGTATATTGTATATTAGATTGTAAGCTCCTAGGACAGGGTGTGCATTATTCTGCATGCCCTCAGGAGCAGTCTGTATGTGGTATATTAGATTGTAAGCTCCTAGGACAGGGTGTACATTATTCTGCATGCCCTCAGGAGCAGTCTGTATACTGTATATTAGATTGTAAGCTCCTAGGACAGGGTGTGCATTATTCTGCATGCCCTCAGGAGCAGCCTGTATATTGTATATTAGATTGTAAGCTTCTAGGACAGGGTGTACATTATTCTGCATGCCCTCAGGAGCAGTCTGTATATTGTATATTAGATTGTAAGCTCCTAGGACAGGGTGTGCATTATTCTGCATGCCCTCAGGAGCAGTCTGTATATTGTATATGAGATTGTAAGCTCCTAGGACAGGGTGTACATTATTCTGCATGCCCTCAGGAGCAGTCTGTATATTGTATATTAGATTGTAAGCTCCTAGGACAGGGTGTACATTATTCTGCATGCCCTCAGGAGCAGTCCGTATATTGTCTATTAGATTGTAAGCTCCTAGGACAGGGTGTACATTATTCTGCATGCCCTCAGGAGCAGTCTGTATACTGTATATTAGATTGTAAGCCCCTAGGACAGGGTGTACATTATTCTGCATGCCCTCAGGAGCAGTCCGTATATTGTCTATTAGATTGTAAGCTCCTAGGACAGGGTGTGCATTATTCTGCATGCCCTCAGGAGCAGTCTGTATACTGTATATTACATTGTAAGCTCCTAGGACAGGGTGTACATTATTCTGCATGCCCTCAGGAGCAGCCTGTATACTGTATATTAGATTGTAAGCTCCTAGGACAGGGTGTGCATTATTCTGCATGCCCTCAGCAGCAGTCTGTATATTGTATATTAGATTGTAAGCTCCTAGGACAGGGTGTGCATTATTCTGCATGCCCTCAGGAGCAGTCTGTATACTGTATATTAGATTGTAAGCTCCTAGGACAGGGTGTACATTATTCTGCATGCCCTCAGGAGCAGTCTGTATATTGTATATTAGATTGTAAGCTCCTAGGACAGGGTGTGCATTATTCTGCATGCCCTCAGGAGCAGTCTGTATACTGTATATTAGATTGTAAGCTCCTAGAACAGGGTGTGCATTATTCTGCATGCCCTCAGGAGCAGTCTGTATATTGTATATTAGATAGTAAGCTCCTAGGACAGGGTGTGCATTATTCTGCATGCCCTCAGGAGCAGTCTGTATATTGTATGTTAGATTGTAAGCTCCTAGGACAGGGTGTGCATTTTTCTGCATGCCCTCAGGAGCAGTCTGTATATTGTTTATTAGATTGTAAGCTCCTAGGACAGGGTGTACATTATTCTGCATGCCCTCAGGAGCAGACTGTATACTGTATATTAGATTGTAAGCTCCTAGTACAGGGTGTGCATTATACTGCATGCCCTCAGGAGCAGTCTGTATATTGTATATTAGAGTGTAAGCTCCTAGGACAGGGTGTGCATTATTCTGCATGCCCTCAGGAGCAGTCTGTATACTGTATATTAGAGTGTAAGCTCCTAGGACAGGGTGTGCATTATTCTGCATGCCCTCAGGAGCAGCCTGTATAATGTATATTAGATTGTAAGCTCCTAGTACAGGGTGTACATTATTCTGCATGCCCTCAGGAGCAGCCTGTATATTGTATATTAGAGTGTAAGCTCCTAGGACAGGGTGTGCATTATTCTGCATGCCCTCAGGAGCAGTCTTTATATTGTATATTAGATTGTAAGCTCCTAGGACAGGGTGTACATTATTCTGCATGCCCTCAGGAGCAGTCTGTATACTGTATATTACATTGTAAGCTCCTAGGACAGGGTGTGCATTATTCTGCATGCCCTCAGGAGCAGTGTGTATACTGTATATTAGATTGTAAGCTCCTAGGACAGGGTGTGCATTATTCTGCATGCCCTCAGGAGCAGTCTGTATACTGTATATTAGATTGTAAGCTCCTAGGACAGGGTGTGCATTATTCTGCATGCCCTCAGGAGCAGTCTGTATACTGTATATTACATTGTAAGCTCCTAGGACAGGGTGTACATTATTCTGCATGCCCTCAGGAGCAGTCTGTATATTGTATATTAGATTGTAAGCTCCTAGTACAGGGTGTACATTATTCTGCATGCCCCCAGAAGCAGCCTGTATATTGTATATTAGAGTGTAAGCTCCTAGGACAGGGGGTGCATTATTCTGCATGCCCTCAGGAGCAGTCTGTATATTGTATATTAGAGTGTAAGCTCCTAGGACAGGGTGTGCATTATTCTGCATGCCCTCAGGAGCAGTCTGTATACTGTATATTAGATTGTAAGCTCCTAGTACAGGGTGTACATTATTCTGCATGCCCCCAGAAGCAGCCTGTATATTGTATATTAGAGTGTAAGCTCCTGGTACAGGGTGTGCATTATTCTGCATGCCCTCAGGAGCAGCCTGTATATTGTATATTAGATTGTAAGCTCCTAGGACAGGGTGTGCTTTATTCTGCATGCCCTCAGGAGCAGTCTGTATACTGTATATTAGATTGTAAGCTCCTAGGACAGGGTGTGCATTATTTTGCATGCCCTCAGGAGCAGTCTGTATACTGTATATTAGATTGTAAGCTCCTAGGACAGGGTGTGCATTATTCTGCATGCTCTCAGGAGCAGTCTGTATACTGTATATTAGATTGTAAGCTCCTAGGACAGCGTGTGCATTATTCTGCATGCCCTCAGGAGCAGTCTGTATACTGTATATTAGATTGTAAGCTCCTAGGACAGGGTGTGCATTATTCTGCATGCCCTCAGGAGCAGTCTGTATACTGTATATTAGATTGTAAGCTCCTAGGACAGGGTGTGCATTATTCTGCATGCCCTCAGGAGCAGTCTGTATACTGTATGTTAGATTGTAAGCTCCTAGGACAGGGTGTGCATTATTCTGCATGCCCCCAGAAGCAGCCTGTATACTGTATATTAGATTGTAAGCTCCTAGTACAGGGTGTACATTATTCTGCATGCCCCCAGAAACAGTCTGTATATTGTATATTAGATTGTAAGCTCCTAGGATAGGGTGTACATTATTCAGCATGCCCTCAGGAGCAGTCTGTATATTGTATATTAGATTGTAAGCTCCTAGGACAGGGTGTACATTATTCTGCATGCCCTCAGGAGCAGTCTGTATATTGTATATTAGATTGTAAGCTCCTAGGACAGGGTGTGCATTATTCTGCATGCCCTCAGGAGCAGCCTGTATAATGTATATTAGATTGTAAGCTCCTAGTACAGGGTGTACATTATTCTGCATGCCCTCAGGAGCAGCCTGTATATTGTATATTAGAGTGTAAGCTCCTAGGACAGGGTGTGCATTATTCTGCATGCCCTCAGGAGCAGTCTTTATATTGTATATTAGATTGTAAGCTCCTAGGACAGGGTGTACATTATTCTGCATGCCCTCAGGACCAGTCTGTATACTGTATATTACATTGTAAGCTCCTAGGACAGGGTGTGCATTATTCTGCATGCCCTCAGGAGCAGTGTGTATACTGTATGTTAGATTGTAAGCTCCTAGGACAGGGTGTGCATTATTCTGCATGCCCTCAGGAGCAGTCTGTATACTGTATATTAGATTGTAAGCTCCTAGGACAGGGTGTGCATTATTCTGCATGCCCTCAGGAGCAGTCTGTATACTGTATATTACATTGTAAGCTCCTAGGACAGGGTGTACATTATTCTGCATGCCCTCAGGAGCAGTCTGTATATTGTATATTAGATTGTAAGCTCCTAGTACAGGGTGTACATTATTCTGCATGCCCCCAGAAGCAGCCTGTATATTGTATATTAGAGTGTAAGCTCCTAGGACAGGGGGTGCATTATTCTGCATGCCCTCAGGAGCAGTCTGTATATTGTATATTAGAGTGTAAGCTCCTAGGACAGGGTGTGCATTATTCTGCATGCCCTCAGGAGCAGTCTGTATACTGTATATTAGATTGTAAGCTCCTAGTACAGGGTGTACATTATTCTGCATGCCCCCAGAAGCAGCCTGTATATTGTATATTAGAGTGTAAGCTCCTAGTACAGGGTGTGCATTATTCTGCATGCCCTCAGGAGCAGCCTGTATATTGTATATTAGATTGTAAGCTCCTAGGACAGGGTGTGCTTTATTCTGCATGCCCTCAGGAGCAGTCTGTATACTGTATATTAGATTGTAAGCTCCTAGGACAGGGTGTGCATTATTTTGCATGCCCTCAGGAGCAGTCTGTATACTGTATATTAGATTGTAAGCTCCTAGGACAGGGTGTGCATTATTCTGCATGCTCTCAGGAGCAGTCTGTATACTGTATATTAGATTGTAAGCTCCTAGGACAGCGTGTGCATTATTCTGCATGCCCTCAGGAGCAGTCTGTATACTGTATATTAGATTGTAAGCTCCTAGGACAGGGTGTGCATTATTCTGCATGCCCTCAGGAGCAGTCTGTATACTGTATATTAGATTGTAAGCTCCTAGGACAGGGTGTGCATTATTCTGCATGCCCTCAGGAGCAGTCTGTATACTGTATGTTAGATTGTAAGCTCCTAGGACAGGGTGTGCATTATTCTGCATGCCCCCAGAAGCAGCCTGTATACTGTATATTAGATTGTAAGCTCCTAGTACAGGGTGTACATTATTCTGCATGCCCCCAGAAACAGTCTGTATATTGTATATTAGATTGTAAGCTCCTAGGATAGGGTGTACATTATTCAGCATGCCCTCAGGAGCAGTCTGTATATTGTATATTAGATTGTAAGCTCCTAGGACAGGGTGTACATTATTCTGCATGCCCTCAGGAGCAGTCTGTATATTGTATATTAGATTGTAAGCTCCTAGGACAGGGTGTGCATTATTCTGCATGCCCTCAGGAGCAGTCTGTATATTGTATATTAGATTGTAAGCTCCTAGGACAGGGTGTGCATTATTCTGCATGCCCTCAGGAGCAGTCTGTATATTGTATATTAGATTGTAAGCTCCTAGGACAGGGTGTGTATTATTCTGCATGCCCTCAGGAGCAGTCTGTATACTGTATATTAGATTGTAAGCTCCTAGTACAGGGTGTGCATTATTCTGCATGCCCTCAGGAGCAGTCTGTATATTGTATATTAGATTGTAAGCTCCTAGGACAGGGTGTACATTATTCTGCATGCCCTCAGGAGCAGTCTGTATACTGTATATTAGATTGTAAGCTCCTAGGACAGGGTGTGCATTATTCTGCATGCCCTCAGGAGCAGTCTGTATATTGTATATTAGATTGTAAGCTCCTAGGACAGGGTGTGCATTATTCTGCATGCCCTCAGGCGCAGTCTGTATATTGTATATTAGATTGTAAGCTCCTAGGACAGGGTGTGCATTATTCTGCATGCCCTCAGGAGCAGTCTGTATACTGTATATTAGTTTGTAAGCTCCTAGGATAGGTTGTGCATTATTCTGCATGCCCTCAGGAGCAGTCTGTATATTGTATATTAGATTGTAAGCTCCTAGGACAGGGTGTGCATTATTCTGCATGCCCTCAGGAGCAGTCTGTATATTGTATATTAGATTGTAAGCTCCTAGGACAGGGTGTGCATTATTCTGCATTCCCTCAGGAGCAGTCTGTATATTGTATATTAGATTGTAAGCTCCTAGGACAGGGTGTACATTATTCTGCATGCCCTCAGGAGCAGTCTGTATATTGTATATTAGATTGTAAGCTCCTAGGACAGGGTGTGCATTATTCTGCATGCCCTCAGGAGCAGTCTGTATATTGTATATTAGATTGTAAGCTCCTAGGACAGGGTGTACATTATTCTGCATGCCCTCAGGAGCAGTCTGTATATTGTATATTAGAGTGTAAGCTCCTAGGACAGGGGGTGCATTATTCTGCATGCCCTCAGGAGCAGTCTGTATATTGTATATTAGAGTGTAAACTCCTAGGACAGGGTGTGTATTATTCTGCATGCCCTCAGGAGCAGTCTGTATACTGTATATTAGATTGTAAGCTCCTAGTACAGGGTGTGCATTATTCTGCATGCCCTCAGGAGCAGTCTGTATACTGTATATTAGATTGTAAGCTCCTAGGACAGGGTGTGCATTATTCTGCATGCCCTCAGGAGCAGTCTGTATACTGTATATTAGATTGTAAGCTCCTAGGATAGGTTGTGCATTATTCTGCATGCCCTCAGGAGCAGTCTGTATATTAGATTGTAAGCTCCTAGGACAGGGTGTGCATTATTCTGCATGCCCTCAGGAGCAGTCTGTATATTGTATATTAGATTGTAGGCTCCTAGGACAGGGTGTGCATTATTCTGCATTCCCTCAGGAGCAGTCTGTATATTGTATATTAGATTGTAAGCTCCTAGGACAGGGTGTGCATTATTCTGCATTCCCTCAGGAGCAGTCTGTATATTGTATATTAGATTGTAAGCTCCTAGGACAGGGTGTGCATTATTCTGCATGCCCCCAGGAGCAGTCTGTATATTGTATATTAGATTGTAAGCTCCTAGGACAGGGTGTACATTATTCTGCATGCCCTCAGGAGCAGTCTGTATATTGTATATTAGAGAGTAAGCTCCTAGGACAGGGTGTGCATTATTCTGCATGCCCTCAGGAGCAGTCTGTATATTGTATATTAGATTGTAAGCTCCTAGTACAGGGTGTGCATTATACTGCATGCCCTCAGGAGCAGTCTGTATATTGTATATTAGAGTGTAAGCTCCTAGGACAGGGTGTGCATTATTCTGCATGCCCTCAGGAGCAGTCTGTATATTGTATATTAGAGTGTAAACTCCTAGGACAGGGTGTACATTATTCTGCATGCCCTCAGGAGCAGTCTGTATACTGTATATTAGATTGTAAGCTCCTAGGACAGGGTGTGCATTATTCTGCATGCCCTCAGGAGCAGTCTGTATACTGTATATTAGATTGTAAGCTCCTAGGACAGGGTGTGCATTATTCTGCATGCCCTCAGGAGCAGTCTGTATACTGTATGTTAGATTGTAAGCTCCTAGGACAGGGTGTGCATTATTCTGCATGCCCCCAGAAGCAGCCTGTATACTGTATATTAGATTGTAAGCTCCTAGTACAGGGTGTACATTATTCTGCATGCCCCCAGAAACAGTCTGTATATTGTATATTAGATTGTAAGCTCCTAGGACAGGGTGTGCATTATTCTGCATTCCCTCAGGAGCAGTCTGTATATTGTATATTAGATTGTAAGCTCCTAGGACAGGGTGTACATTATTCTGCATGCCCTCAGGAGCAGTCTGTATATTGTATATTAGATTGTAAGCTTCTAGTACAGGGTGTGCATTATACTTCATGCCCTCAGGAGCAGTCTGTATATTGTATATTAGAGTGTAAGCTCCTAGGACAGGGGGTGCATTATTCTGCATGCCCTCAGGAGCAGTCTGTATATTGTATATTAGAGTGTAAACTCCTAGGACAGGGTGTACATTATTCTGCATGCCCTCAGGAGCAGCCTGTATATTGTATATTAGATTGTAAGCTCTTAGGACAGGGTGTGCATTATTCTGCATGCCCTCAGGAGCAGTCTGTATACTGTATATTAGATTGTAAGCTCCTAGGATAGGGTGTGCATTATTCTGCATGCCCTCAGGAGCAGTCTGTATATTGTATATTAGATTGTAAGCTCCTAGGACAGGGTGTGCATTATTCTGCATGCCCTCAGGAGCAGTCTGTATATTGTATATTAGATTGTAAGCTCCTAGGACAGGGTGTGCATTATTCTGCATTCCCTCAGGAGCAGTCTGTATATTGTATATTAGATTGTAAGCTCCTAGGACAGGGTGTACATTATTCTGCATGCCCTCAGGAGCAGTCTGCATATTGTATATTAGATTGTAAGCTCCTAGTACAGGGTGTGCATTATACTGCATGCCCTCAGGAGCAGTCTGTATATTGTATATTAGAGTGTAAGCTCCTAGGACAGGGTGTACATTATTCTGCATGCCCTCAGGAGCAGTCTGTATATTGTATATTAGAGTGTAAGCTCCTAGGACAGGGTATACATTATTCTGCATGCCCTCAGGAGCAGTCTGTATATTGTATATTAGAGTGTAAACTCCTATGACAGGGTGTACATTATTCTGCATGCCCTCAGGAGCAGTCTGTATATTGTATATTAGAGTGTAAGCTCCTAGGACAGGGTGTGCATTATTCTGCATGCCCTCAGGAGCAGTCTTTATATTGTATATTAGATTGTAAGCTCCTAGTACAGGGTGTACATTATTCTGCATGCCCTCAGGAGCAGTCTGTATATTGTATATTAGAGTGTAAGCTCCTAGGACAGGGTGTGCATTATTCTGCATGCCCTCAGGAGCAGTCTTTATATTGTATATTAGATTGTAAGCTCCTAGGACAGGGTGTACATTATTCTGCATGCCCTCAGGAGCAGCCTATATATTGTATATTAGAGTGTAAGCTCCTAGGACAGGGTGTGCATTATTCTGCATGCCCTCAGGAGCAGTCTTTATATTGTATATTAGATTGTAAGCTCCTAGTACAGGGTGTACATTATTCTGCATGCCCCCAGAAGCAGCCTGTATATTGTATATTAGAGTGTAAGCTCCTAGGACAGGGTGTGCATTATTCTGCATGCCCTCAGGAGCAGTCTGTATATTGTATATTAGATTGTAAGCTCCTAGTACAGGGTGTACATTATTCTGCATGCCCCCAGAAGCAGCCTGTATATTGTATATTAGAGTGTAAGCTCCTAGGACAGGGTGTACATTATTCTGCATGCCCTCAGGAGCAGTCTGTATATTGTATATTAGATTGTAAGCTCCTAGTACAGGGTGTGCATTATACTGCATGCCCTCAGGAGCAGTCTGTATATTGTATATTAGAGTGTAAGCTCCTAGGACAGGGTGTGCATTATTCTGCATGCCCTCAGGAGCAGTCTGTATATTGTATATTAGAGTGTAAGCTCCTAGGACAGGGGGTGCATTATTCTGCATGCCCTCAGGAACAGTCTGTATATTGTATATTAGAGTGTAAACTCCTAGGACAGGGTGTACATTATTCTGCATGACCTCAGGAGCAGCCTATATATTGTATATTAGAGTGTAAGCTCCTAGGACAGGGTGTGCATTATTCTGCATGCCCTCAGGAGCAGTCTTTATATTGTATATTAGATTGTAAGCTCCTAGGACAGGGTGTGCATTATTCTGCATGCCCTCAGGAGCAGTCTGTATACTGTATATTAGATTGTAAGCTCCTAGGATAGGGTGTGCATTATTCTGCATGCCCTCAGCAGCAGTCTGTATATTGTATATTAGATTGTAAGCTCCTAGGACAGGGTGTGCATTATTCTGCATGCCCTCAGGAGCAGTCTGTATATTGTATATTAGATTGTAAGCTCCTAGGACAGGGTGTGCATTATTCTGCATGCCCTCAGGAGCAGTCTGTATATTGTATATTAGATTGTAAGCTCCTAGGACAGGGTGTGCATTATTCTGCATTCCCTCAGGAGCAGTCTGTATATTGTATATTAGATTGTAAGCTCCTAGGACAGGGTGTACATTATTCTGCATGCCCTCAGGAGCAGTCTGTATATTGTATATTAGATTGTAAGCTCCTAGTACAGGGTGTGCATTATACTGCATGCCCTCAGGAGCAGTCTATATATTGTATATTAGAGTGTAAGCTCCTAGGACAGGGGGTGCATTATTCTGCATGCCCTCAGGAGCAGTCTGTATATTGTATATTAGAGTGTAAACTCCTAGGACAGGAGGTGCATTATTCTGCATGCCCTCAGGAGCAGCCTGTATATTGTATATTAGATTGTAAGCTCCTAGGACAGGGTGTGCTTTATTCTGCATGCCCTCAGGAGCAGTCTGTATACTGTATATTAGATTGTAAGCTCCTAGGACAGGGTGTGCATTATACTGCATGCCCTCAGGAGCAGTCTGTATATTGTATATTAGAGTGTAAGCTCCTAGGACAGGGGGTGCATTATTCTGCATGCCCTCAGGAGCAGTCTGTATATTGTGTATTAGAGTGTAAACTCCTAGGACAGGGTGTACATTATTCTGCATGCCCTCAGGAGCAGCCTATATATTGTATATTAGAGTGTAAGCTCCTAGGACAGGGTGTGCATTATTCTGCATGCCCTCAGGAGCAGTCTTTATATTGTATATTAGATTGTAAGCTCCTAGTACAGGGTGTGCATTATTCTGCATGCCCTCAGGAGCAGCCTTTATATTGTATATTAGATTGTAAGCTCCTAGGACAGGGTGTGCATTATTCTGCATGCCCTCAGGAGCAGTCTGTATACTGTATATTAGATTGTAAGCTCCTAGGACAGCGTGTGCATTATTCTGCATGCCCTCAGGAGCAGTCTGTATACTGTATATTAGATTGTAAGCTCCTAGGACAGGGTGTGCATTATTCTGCATGCCCTCAGGAGCAGTCTGTATACTGTATATTAGATTGTAAGCTCCTAGGACAGGGTGTGCATTATTCTGCATGCCCTCAGGAGCAGTCTGTATACTGTATGTTAGATTGTAAGCTCCTAGGACAGGGTGTGCATTATTCTGCATGCCCCCAGAAGCAGCCTGTATACTGTATATTAGATTGTAAGCTCCTAGTACAGGGTGTACATTATTCTGCATGCCCTCAGGAGCAGTCTGTATATTGTATATTAGATTGTAAGCTCCTAGGATAGGGTGTACATTATTCAGCATGCCCTCAGGAGCAGTCTGTAAATTGTATATTAGATTGTAAGCTCCTAGGACAGGGTGTACATTATTCTCCATGCCCTCATGAGCAGTCTGTATATTGTATATTAGATTGTAAGCTCCTAGGACAGGGTGTACATTATTCTGCATGCCCTCAGGAGCAGTCTGTATATTGTATATTAGATTGTAAGCTCCTAGGACAGGGTGTGCATTATTCTGCATGCCCTCAGGAGCAGCCTATATATTGTATATTAGATTGTAAGCTCCTAGGACAGGGTGTGTATTATTCTGCATGCCCTCAGGCGCAGTCTGTATATTGTATATTAGATTGTAAGCTCCTAGGACAGGGTGTGTATTATTCTGCATGCCCTCAGGAGCAGTCTGTATACTGTATATTAGATTGTAAGCTCCTAGTACAGGGTGTGCATTATTCTGCATGCCCTCAGGAGCAGTCTGTATTTTGTATATTAGATTGTAAGCTCCTAGGACAGGGTGTGCATTATTCTGCATGCCCTCAGGAGCAGTCTGTATACTGTATATTAGATTGTAAGCTCCTAGGATAGGGTGTGCATTATTCTGCATGCCCTCAGGAGCAGTCTGTATATTGTATATTAGATTGTAAGCTCCTAGGACAGGGTGTGCATTATTCTGCATGCCCTCAGGAGCAGTCTGTATATTGTATATTAGATTGTAAGCTCCTAGGACAGGGTGTGCATTATTCTGCATGCCCTCAGGCGCAGTCTGTATTTTGTATATTAGATTGTAAGCTCCTAGGACAGGGTGTGCATTATTCTGCATGCCCTCAGGAGCAGTCTGTATACTGTATATTAGATTGTAAGCTCCTAGGATAGGGTGTGCATTATTCTGCATGCCCTCAGGAGCAGTCTGTATATTGTATATTAGATTGTAAGCTCCTAGGACAGGGTGTGCATTATTCTGCATGCCCTCAGGAGCAGTCTGTATATTGTATATTAGATTGTAAGCTCCTAGGACAGGGTGTGCATTATTCTGCATTCCCTCAGGAGCAGTCTGTATATTGTATATTAGATTGTAAGCTCCTAGGACAGGGTGTACATTATTCTGCATGCCCTCAGGAGCAGTCTGTATATTGTATATTAGATTGTAAGCTCCTAGTACAGGGTGTGCATTATACTGCATGCCCTCAGGAGCAGTCTGTATATTGTATATTAGAGTGTAAGCTCCTAGGACAGGGGGTGCATTATTCTGCATGCCCTCAGGAGCAGTCTGTATATTGTATATTAGAGTGTAAACTCCTAGGACAGGGTGTACATTATTCTGCATGCCCTCAGGAGCAGCCTATATATTGTATATTAGAGTGTAAGCTCCTAGGACAGGGTGTGCATTATTCTGCATGCCCTCAGGAGCAGTCTTTATATTGTATATTAGATTGTAAGCTCCTAGGACAGGGTGTACATTATTCTGCATGCCCTGCATGGGAGCTGCTTGTGACTAAATTGGCAGCTGCTCAGCTCACCAGGTAGTGGATAGCTGATCAAAGACACAGAACTAACACCCTATGCCTGACACTGTATAACACCTTTCACCATCAGATAAAGTCTACAATGATGGAAGAACAGACAGTGACTATTGAATACAATGCATCAAATAACAGAGCACAGATACAGCAAGCAGACACATTATACCATAGAAATGGTTTCAAGATGAGAGGTCAGCAGATGACATATATCCAGCAAGCAGAGATGTTATACCATAGAAATGGTTTCAGGATGAGTGTTCAGCAGATGACATAGATCCAGCAAGCAAAGATGTTCCACCATAGAAATGGTTTCAAGATGAGAGTTCAGCAGATGACATAGATCCAGCAAGCAGAGATGTTATACCATAGAAATGGTATCAAAATGAGCGTTCAGCAGATGACATAGATCCAGCAAGCAGAGATGTTATACCATAGAAATGGTTTAAAGATGAGCGTTCAGCAGATGACATAGATCCAGCAAGCAGAGATGTTATACCATATAAATGGTTTCAAGATGAGAGTTCAGAAAATGATATAGATCCAGCAAGCAGAGATGTTATACCATAGAAATGGTTTAAAGATGAGCGTTCAGCAGATGACATACATCCAGCAAACAGAGATGTTACACCATAGAAATGGTTTAAAGATGAGCGTTCAGCAGATGACATAGATCCAGCAAGCAGAGATGTTATACCATATAAATGGTTTCAAGATGAGAGTTCAGAAAATGATATAGATCCAGCAAGCAGAGATGTTATACCATAGAAATGGTTTCAAGATGAGACTTCAGCAGATGATATAGATCCAGCAAGCAGAGATGTTATACCATAGAAATGGTTTCAAGATTAGAGTTCAGCAGATGACATAGATCCAGCAAGCAGAGATGTTATACCATAGAAATGGTTTCAAGATGAGAGTTCAGCAGACGACATAGATCCAGCAAGCAAAGATGTTATACCATAGAAATGGTATCAAGATGAGAGTTCAGCAGACGACATAGATCCAGTAAGCAGAGATGTTATACCATAGAAATGGTATCAAGATGTGAGTTCAACATATGACATGGATCCAGCAAGCAGAGATGTTATACCATAGAAATGGTTTCAAGATGAGAGTTCAGCAGATGACATAGATCCAGCAAGCAGAGATGTTATACCATAGAAATGGTTTCAAGATGAGAGCTCAGCAGATGACATAGATCCAGCAAGCAGAGATGTTATACCATAGAAATGGTTTCAAGATGAGAGCTCAGCAGATGACATAGATCCAGCAAGCAGAGTTATTATACCATAGAAATGGTTTCAAGAGGAGAGTTCAGCAGATGACATAGATCCAGCAAGCAGAGTTGTTATACCATAGAAATGGTTTCAAGACGAGAGTTCAGCAGATGACATAGATCCAGCAAGCAAAGATGTTATACCATAGAAATGGTTTCAAGAGGAGAGTTCAGCAGATGTCAAAGATCCAGCAAGCTGAGATGTTATACCATAGAAATGGTTTCAAGATGAGAGTTCAGCAGATGACAGATCCAGCAAGCAGAGATGTTATACCATAGAAATGGTTTCAATATGAGAGCTCAACAGATGACATAGATCCAGCAAGCAGAGATGTTATACCATAGAAATGGTTTCAACAGGAGAGTTCAGCAGATGACATAGATCCAGCAAGCAGAGATGTTATACCATAGAAATGGTTTCAAGAGGAGAGTTCAGCAGATGACATAGATCCAGCAAGCAGAGATGTTATACCATAGAATTGGTTTCAAGATAAGAGTTCAGCAGATGACATAGATCCAGCAAGCAGAGATGTTATACCATAGAAATGGTTTCAAGATGAGAGTTCAGCAGATGACATGGATTCAGCAAGCAGAGATGTTATACCATAGAAATGGTTTCAAGAGGAGAGTTCAGCAGATGACATAGATCCAGCAAGCAGAGATGCTATACCATAGAAATGGTTTCAAGATGAGAGTTCAGCAGATGACATAGATCCAGCAAGCAGAGATGTTATACCATAGAAATGGTTTCAAGATGAGAGTTCAGCAGATGACAAGGATTCAGCCAGCAGAGATGTTATACCATAGAAATGATTTCAAGATGAGAGTTCAGCAGATGACATGGATCCAGCAAGCAGAGATGTTATAGCATAGAAATGGTTTCAAGATGAGAGTTCAGCAGATGACATGGATCCAGCAAGCAGAGATGTTATACCATAGAAATGGTTTCAAGATGAGAGTTCAGCAGATGACATGGATTCAGCCAGCAGAGATGTTATACCATAGAAATGGTTTCAAGATCAGAGTTCAGCAGATGACATAGATCCAGCAAGCAGAGATGTTATACCATAGAAATGGTTTCAAGATGAGAGTTCAGCAGATGACATGGACCAGCAAGCAGAGATGTTATACCATAGAAATGGTTTCAAGATGAGAGTTCAGCAGATGACATGGATTCAGCCAGCAGAGATGTTATACCATAGAAATGGCTTCAAGATGAGAGTTCAGCAGATGACATAGATCCAGCAAGCAGGGATGTTATACCATAGAAATGGTTTCAAAATGAGTGTTCAGCAGATGACATGGATCGAGCAAGCAGAGATGTTATACCATAGAAATGGTTTCAAGATGAGAGTTCAGCAGATGACATGGATCCAGCAATCAGAGATGTTATACCATAGAAATGGTTTCAAGATGAGAGTTCAGCAGATGACATGGATCCAGCAAGCAGAGATGTTATACCATAGAAATGGTTTCAAGATGAGAGTTCAGCAGATGACATGGATCCAGCAAGCAGAGATGTTATACCATAGAAATGGTTTCAAGATGAGAGTTCAGCAGATGACATGGATTCAGCAAGTAGAGATGTTATACCATAGAAATGGTTTCAAGAGGAGAGTTCAGCAGATGACATAGATCCAGCAAGCAGAGATGTTATACCATAGAAATGGTTTCAAGATGAGAGTTCAGCAGATGACATAGATCCAGCAAGCAGAGATGTTATACTATAGAAATGGTTTCAAGAGGAGAGTTCAGCAGATGACATAGATCCAGCAAGCAGAGATGTTATACCATAGAAATGGTTTCAAGATGAGAGTTCAGCAGATGACATGGATTCAGCCAGCAGAGATGTTATACCATAGAAATGGTTTCAAGATGAGAGTTCAGCAGATGACATGGATCCAGCAAGCAGAGATGTTATACCACAGAAATGGTTTCAAGATGAGTGTTCAGCTGATGATATAGATCCAGCAAGCAAGAGATGTTATACCATAGAAATGGTTTCAAGATGAGAGTTCAACAGATGACATGGATCCAGCAAGCAGAGATGTTATACCATAGAAATGGTTTCAAGATGAGAGTTCAGCAGATGACATGGACCAGCAAGCAGAGATGTTATACCATAGAAATGGTTTCAAGATGAGAGTTCAGCAGATGACATGGATTCAGCCAGCAGAGATGTTATACCATAGAAATGGCTTCAAGATGAGAGTTCAGCAGATGACATAGATCCAGCAAGCAGGGATGTTATACCATAGAAATGGTTTCAAAATGAGTGTTCAGCAGATGACATGGATCGAGCAAGCAGAGATGTTATACCATAGAAATGGTTTCAAGATGAGAGTTCAGCAGATGACATGGATCCAGCAATCAGAGATGTTATACCATAGAAATGGTTTCAAGATGAGAGTTCAGCAGATGACATGGATCCAGCAAGCAGAGATGTTATACCATAGAAATGGTTTCAAGATGAGAGTTCAGCAGATGACATGGATCCAGCAAGCAGAGATGTTATACCATAGAAATGGTTTCAAGATGAGAGTTCAGCAGATGACATGGATTCAGCAAGTAGAGATGTTATACCATAGAAATGGTTTCAAGAGGAGAGTTCAGCAGATGACATAGATCCAGCAAGCAGAGATGTTATACCATAGAAATGGTTTCAAGATGAGAGTTCAGCAGATGACATAGATCCAGCAAGCAGAGATGTTATACTATAGAAATGGTTTCAAGAGGAGAGTTCAGCAGATGACATAGATCCAGCAAGCAGAGATGTTATACCATAGAAATGGTTTCAAGATGAGAGTTCAGCAGATGACATGGATTCAGCCAGCAGAGATGTTATACCATAGAAATGGTTTCAAGATGAGAGTTCAGCAGATGACATGGATCCAGCAAGCAGAGATGTTATACCACAGAAATGGTTTCAAGATGAGTGTTCAGCTGATGATATAGATCCAGCAAGCAAGAGATGTTATACCATAGAAATGGTTTCAAGATGAGAGTTCAACAGATGACATGGATCCAGCAAGCAGAGATGTTATACCATAGAAATGGTTTCAAGATGAGAGTTCAGCAGATGACATGGATCCAGCAAGCAGAGATGTTATACCATAGAAATGGTGTTAAGATGAGAGTACAGCAGATGACATAGATCCAGCAAGCAGAGATGTTATACCATAGAAATGGTTTCAACATGAGAGTTCACCAGATCACATATATTCAGCAAGCAGATAAGTTATACCATAGAAATGGTTTCAAGATGAGAGTTCAGCAGATGACATAGATCCAGCAAGCAGAGGTTTTACACCATAGAAATGGTTTCAAGATGAGAGTTCAGCAGATGACATAGATCCAGCAAGCAGAGATGTTATACCATAGAAATGGTTTCAAGATGAGAGTTCAGCAGATGACATAGATCCAGAAAGCAGAGATGTTATACCATAGAAATGGTTTCAAGATGAGAGTTCAGTAGATGACATAGATGCAGCAAGCAGAGATATTATAACATAGAAATGATTTCAAGATGAGAGTTCAGCAGATGACATAGATCCAGCAAGCAGAGATGTTATACAGTAGAAATGGTTTCAAGATGAGAGTTTATCAGACGAGCAAGATCCAGCAAGCAGAGATGTTATACCATAGAAATGGTTTCAAGATGAGACTTCAGCAGATGATATAGATCCAGCAAGCAGGGATGTTATACCATAGAAATGGCTTCAAGATGAGAGTTCAGCAGACGACATAGATCCAGCAAGCAGAGATGTTATACCATAGAAATGATTTCAAGATGAGAGTTCAGCAGACGACATAGATCCAGCAAGCAGAGATGTTATACCATAGAAATGGTATCAAGATGAGCGTTCAGCAGATGACATAGATCCTGCAAGCAGACATGTTATACCATAGAAATGGTATCAAGATGAGAGTTCAGCAGATGTCATAGATCCAGCAAGCAGAGATGTTACACCATAGAAATGGTTTCAAGATGAGAGTTCAGCAGACGACTTAGATCCATCAAGCAGAGATGTTATACCATAGAAATGGTATCAAGATGAGAGTTCAGCAGACTACATAGATCCTGCAAGCAGAGATGTTATACCATAGAAATGGTATCAAGATGAGAGTTCAGAAGTTGACATGGATCAAGCAAGCACAGATGATACACCATAGAAATGGTTTCAAGATTTGAGTTCAGCATATGACATAGACCCAGCAAGCAGAGATGTTATACCATAGAAATGGTATCAAGATAAAAGTTCAGCAGATGACATAGATCCAGCAAACAGAGATGCTATACCATAGAAATGGTTTCAAGATGAGAGTTCAGAAGATGACATGGATTCAGCAAGCAGAGATGTTATACCATAGAAATGGTTTCAAGATGAGAGTTCAGCAGATGACATAGATCCAGCAAGCAGAGATGTTATACCATAGAAATGGTATCAAGATAAGAGTTCAGCAGATGACATAGATCCAGCAAGCAGAGATGCTATACCATAGAAATAGTTTCAAGATGAGAGTTCAGCAGATGACATAGATCCAGCAAGCAGAGATGTTATACCATAGAAATGGTTTCAAGATGAGAGTTCAGCAGACGACATAGATCCTGAAAGCAGAGATGTTATACCATAGAAATGGTGTCAAAATGAGAGTTCAGCAGATGACATGGATCCAGTAAGCAGAGATGTTACACCATAGAAATGGTTTCAAGATGAGAGTTCAGCAGATGACATGGATCCAGCAATCAGAGATGTTATACCATAGAAATGGTTTCAAGATGAGAGTTCAGCAGATGACATGGATCCAGCAAGCAGAGATGTTATACCATAGAAATGGTTTCAAGATGAGAGTTCAGCAGATGACATGGATCCAGCAAGCAGAGATGTTATACCATAGAAATGGTTTCAAGATGAGAGTTCAGCAGATGACATGGATTCAGCAAGTAGAGATGTTATACCATAGAAATGGTTTCAAGAGGAGAGTTCAGCAGATGACATAGATCCAGCAAGCAGAGATGTTATACCATAGAAATGGTTTCAAGATGAGAGTTCAGCAGATGACATAGATCCAGCAAGCAGAGATGTTATACCATAGAAATGGTTTCAAGAGGAGAGTTCAGCAGATGACATAGATCCAGCAAGCAGAGATGTTATACCATAGAAATGGTTTCAAGATGAGAGTTCAGCAGATGACATGGATTCAGCCAGCAGAGATGTTATACCATAGAAATGGTTTCAAGATGAGAGTTCAGCAGATGACATGGATCCAGCAAGCAGAGATGTTATACCACAGAAATGGTTTCAAGATGAGTGTTCAGCTGATGATATAGATCCAGCAAGCAAGAGATGTTATACCATAGAAATGGTTTCAAGATGAGAGTTCAACAGATGACATGGATCCAGCAAGCAGAGATGTTATACCATAGAAATGGTTTCAAGATGAGAGTTCAGCAGATGACATGGATCCAGCAAGCAGAGATGTTATACCATAGAAATGGTGTCAAGATGAGAGTACAGCAGATGACATAGATCCAGCAAGCAGAGATGTTATACCATAGAAATGGTTTCAACATGAGAGTTCATCAGATCACATATATTCAGCAAGCAGATAAGTTATACCATAGAAATGGTTTCAAGATGAGAGTTCAGCAGATGACATAGATCCAGCAAGCAGAGGTTTTACACCATAGAAATGGTTTCAAGATGAGAGTTCAGCAGATGACATAGATCCAGTAAGCAGAGATGTTATACCATAGAAATGGTTTCAAGATGAGAGTTCAGCAGATGACATAGATCCAGAAAGCAGAGATGTTATACCATAGAAATGGTTTCAAGATGAGAGTTCAGTAGATGACATAGATGCAGCAAGCAGAGATATTATAACATAGAAATGATTTCAAGATGAGAGTTCAGCAGATGACATAGATCCAGCAAGCAGAGATGTTATACAGTAGAAATGGTTTCAAGATGAGAGTTTATCAGACGAGCAAGATCCAGCAAGCAGAGATGTTATACCATAGAAATGGTTTCAAGATGAGACTTCAGCAGATGATATAGATCCAGCAAGCAGGGATGTTATACCATAGAAATGGCTTCAAGATGAGAGTTCAGCAGACGACATAGATCCAGCAAGCAGAGATGTTATACCATAGAAATGATTTCAAGATGAGAGTTCAGCAGACGACATAGATCCAGCAAGCAGAGATGTTATACCATAGAAATGGTATCAAGATGAGCGTTCAGCAGATGACATAGATCCTGCAAGCAGACATGTTATACCATAGAAATGGTATCAAGATGAGAGTTCAGCAGATGTCATAGATCCAGCAAGCAGAGATGTTACACCATAGAAATGGTTTCAAGATGAGAGTTCAGCAGACGACTTAGATCCATCAAGCAGAGATGTTATACCATAGAAATGGTATCAAGATGAGAGTTCAGCAGACTACATAGATCCTGCAAGCAGAGATGTTATACCATAGAAATGGTTTCAAGATGAGAGTTCAGCAGATGACATAGATCCAGAAAGCAGAGATGTTATACCATAGAAATGGTTTCAAGATGAGAGTTCAGCAGATGACATAGATCCAGCAAGCAGAGATGTTATACCATAGAAATGGTTTCAAGATGAGAGTTCAGCAGATGACATAGATCCAGAAAGCAGAGATGTTATACCATAGAAATGGTTTCAAGATGAGAGTTCAGTAGATGACATAGATGCAGCAAGCAGAGATATTATAACATAGAAATGATTTCAAGATGAGAGTTCAGCAGATGACATAGATCCAGCAAGCAGAGATGTTATACAGTAGAAATGGTTTCAAGATGAGAGTTTATCAGACGAGCAAGATCCAGCAAGCAGAGATGTTATACCATAGAAATGGTTTCAAGATGAGACTTCAGCAGATGATATAGATCCAGCAAGCAGGGATGTTATACCATAGAAATGGCTTCAAGATGAGAGTTCAGCAGACGACATAGATCCAGCAAGCAGAGATGTTATACCATAGAAATGATTTCAAGATGAGAGTTCAGCAGACGACATAGATCCAGCAAGCAGAGATGTTATACCATAGAAATGGTATCAAGATGAGCGTTCAGCAGATGACATAGATCCTGCAAGCAGACATGTTATACCATAGAAATGGTATCAAGATGAGAGTTCAGCAGATGTCATAGATCCAGCAAGCAGAGATGTTACACCATAGAAATGGTTTCAAGATGAGAGTTCAGCAGACGACTTAGATCCATCAAGCAGAGATGTTATACCATAGAAATGGTATCAAGATGAGAGTTCAGCAGACTACATAGATCCTGCAAGCAGAGATGTTATACCATAGAAATGGTATCAAGATGAGAGTTCAGAAGTTGACATGGATCAAGCAAGCACAGATGATACACCATAGAAATGGTTTCAAGATTTGAGTTCAGCATATGACATAGACCCAGCAAGCAGAGATGTTATACCATAGAAATGGTTTCAAGATGAGAGTTCAGCAGATGACATAGATCCAGCAAGCAGAGATGTTATACTATAGAAATGGTTTCATGATGAGAGTTCAGCAGATGACATGGATTCAGCAAGCAGAGATGTTATACCATAGAAATGATTTCAAGAGGAGAGTTCAGCAGATGACATAGATCCAGCAAGCAGAGATGTTATACTATAGAAATGGTATCAAGATAAAAGTTCAGCAGATGACATAGATCCAGCAAACAGAGATGCTATACCATAGAAATGGTTTCAAGATGAGAGTTCAGAAGATGACATGGATTCAGCAAGCAAAGATGTTATACCATAGAAATGGTTTCAAGAGGAGAGTTCAGCAGATGACATAGATCCAGCAAGCAGAGATGTTATACCATAGAAATGGTATCAAGATAAGAGTTCAGCAGATGACATAGATCCAGCAAGCAGAGATGCTATACCATAGAAATAGTTTCAAGATGAGAGTTCAGCAGATGACATAATTCAGCAAGCAGAGATGTTATACCATAGAAATGGTCTCAAGAGGAGAGTTCAGCAGATGACATAGATCCAGCAAGCAGAGATGTTATACCATAGAAATGGTTTCAAGATGAGAGTTCAGCAGACGACATAGATCCAGCAAGCAGAGATGTTATACCATAGAAATGGTATCAAGATGAAAGTTCAGCAGACGACATAGATCCTGAAAGCAGAGATGTTATACCATAGAAATGGTGTCAAGATGAGAGTTCAGCAGATGACATGGATCCAGTAAGCAGAGATGTTACACCATAGAAATGGTTTCAAGATGAGAGTTCAGCAGATGACATAGATCCAGCAAGCAGAGATGTTATACCATAGAAATGGTTTCAAGATGAGAGTTCAGCAGATGACATAGATCCAGCAAGCAGAGATGTTATACCATAGAAATGGTTTCAAGATGAGAGGTCAGCAGATGACATAGATCCAGCAAGCAGAGATGTTATACCATAGAAATGGTATCAAGATGAGCGTTCAGCAGATGACATAGATCCTGCAAGCAGACATGTTATACCATAGAAATGGTATCAAGATGAGAGTTCAGCAGATGTCATAGATCCAGCAAGCAGAGATGTTACACCATAGAAATGGTTTCAAGATGAGAGTTCAGCAGACGACTTAGATCCAGCAAGCAGAGATGTTATACCATAGAAATGGTATCAAGATCAGAGTTCAGCAGACTACATAGATCCTGCAAGCAGAGATGTTATACCATAGAAATGGTATCAAGATGAGAGTTCAGAAGTTGACATGGATCAAGCAAGCACAGATGATACACCATAGAAATGGTTTCAAGATGAGAGTTCAGCAGATGACATAGACCCAGCAAGCAGAGATGTTATACCATAGAAATGGTTTCAAGATGAGAGTTCAGCAGATGACATAGATCCAGCAAGCAGAGATGTTGTACCATAGAAATGGTTTCAAGATGAGAGTTCAGCAGATGACATGGATCCAGCAAGCAGAGATGTTATACCATAGAAATGGTTTCAAGATGAGAGTTCAGCAGATGACATGGATTCAGCCAGCAGAGATGTTATACCATAGAAATGGTTTCAAGATGAGAGTTCAGCAGATGACATAGATCCAGCAAGCAGAGATGTTATACCATAGAAATGGTTTCAAGATGAGAGCTCAGCAGATTACATAGATCCAGCAAGCAGAGATGTTATACCATAGAAATGGTTTCAAGATGAGAGCTCAGCAGATGACATAGATCCAGCAAGCAGAGATATTATACCATAGAAATGGTTTCAAGAGGAGAGTTCAGCAGATGACATAGATCCAGCAAGCCGAGTTGTTATACCATAGAAATGGTTTCAAGACGAGAGTTCAGCAGATGACATAGATCCAGCAAGCAGAGATGTTATACCATAGAAATGGTTTCAAGAGGAGAGTTCAGCAGATGTCATAGATCCAGCAAGCTGAGATGTTATACCATAGAAATGGTTTCAAGATGAGAGTTCAGCAGATGACATGGATCCAGCAAGCAGAGATGTTATACCATAGAAATGGTTTCAAGATGAGAGTTCAGCAGATGACATGGATCCAGCAAGCAGAGATGTTATACCATAGAAATGGTGTCAAGATGAGAGTACAGCAGATGACATAGATCCAGCAAGCAGAGATGTTATACCATAGAAATGGTTTCAAGATGAAAGTTCAGCAGACGACATAGATCTAGCAAGCAGAGATGTTATACCATAGAAATGGTATCAAGATGAGAGTACAGCAGATGACATAGATCCAGCAAGCAGAGATGTTATACCATAGAAATGGTTTCAAGATGAGAGTTCAGCAGATGACATAGACCCAGCAAGCAGAGATGTTATACCATAGAAATGGTTTCAAGATGAGAGTTCAGCAGATGACATAGATCCAGCAAGCAGAGGTTTTACACCATAGAAATGGTTTCAAGATGAGAGTTCAGCAGATGACATAGATCCAGCAAGCAGAGATGTTATACCATAGAAATGGTTTCAAGATGAGAGTTCAGCAGATGACATAGATCCAGAAAGCAGAGATGTTATACCATAGAAATGGTTTCAAGATGAGAGTTCAGTAGATGACATAGATGCAGCAAGCAGGGATATTATAACATAGAAATGATTTCAAGATGAGAGTTCAGCAGATGACATAGATCCAGCAAGCAGAGATGTTATACCATAGAAATGGTTTCAAGATGAGAGTTCAGCAGATGACATAGATCCGGCAAGCAGAGATGTTATACCATAGAAATGGTTTCAAGATGAGAGTCCAGCAGATGACATAGATCCAGCAAGCAGAGATGTTATACCATAGAAATGGTTTCAAGATGAGACTTCAGCAGATGATATAGATCCAGCATGCAGGGATGTTATACCATAGAAATGGTTTCAAGATGAGAGTTCAGCAGACGACATAGATCCAGCAAGCAGAGATGTTATACAGTAGAAATGGTTTCAAGATGAGAGTTTATCAGACGAGCAAGATCCAGCAAGCAGAGATGTTATACCATAGAAATGGTTTCAAGATGAGACTTCAGCAGATGATATAGATCCAGCAAGCAGGGATGTTATACCATAGAAATGGCTTCAAGATGAGAGTTCAGCAGACGACATAGATCCAGCAAGCAGAGATGTTATACCATAGAAATGATTTCAAGATGAGAGTTCAGCAGACGACATAGATCCAGCAAGCAGAGATGTTATACCATAGAAATGGTATCAAGATGAGCGTTCAGCAGATGACATAGATCCTGCAAGTAGACATGTTATACCATAGAAATGGTATCAAGATGAGAGTTCAGCAGATGTCATATATCCAGCAAGCAGAGATGTTACACCATAGAAATGGTTTCAAGATGAGAGTTCAGCAGACGACTTAGATCCAGCAAGCAGAGATGTTATACCATAGAAATGGTATCAAGATGAGAGTTCAGCAGACTACATAGATCCTGCAAGCAGAGATGTTATACCATAGAAATGGTATCAAGATGAGAGTTCAGAAGTTGACATGGATCAAGCAAGCACAGATGACACACCATAGAAATGGTTTCAAGATGAGAGTTCAGCAGATGACATAGACCCAGCAAGCAGAGATGTTATACCATAGAAATGGTTTCAAGATGAGAGTTCAGCAGATGACATAGATCCAGCAAGCAGAGATGTTATACCATAGAAATGGTTTCATGATGAGAGTTCAGCAGATGACATGGATCCAGCAAGCAGAGATGTTATACCATAGAAATGGTATCAAGATAAAAGTTCAGCAGATGACATCGATCCAGCAAACAGAGATGCTATACCATAGAAATGGTTTCAAGATGAGAGTTCAGAAGATGACATGGATTCAGCAAGCAGAGATGTTATACCATAGAAATGGTTTCAAGAGGAGAGTTCAGCAGATGACATAGATCCAGCAAGCAGAGATGTTATACCATAGAAATGGTATCAAGATAAGAGTTCAGCAGATGACATAGATCCAGCAAGCAGAGATGCTATACCATAGAAATAGTTTCAAGATGAGAGTTCAGCAGATGACATAATTCAGCAAGCAGAGATGTTATACCATAGAAATGGTCTCAAGAGGAGAGTTCAGCAGATGACATGGATCCAGCAAGCAGAGATGTTATACCATAGAAATGGTTTCAAGATGAGAGTTCAGCAGACGACATAGATCCAGCAAGCAGAGATGTTATACCATAGAAATGGTATCAAGATGAGAGTTCAGCAGACGACATAGATCCTGCAAGCAGAGATGTTATACCATAGAAATGGTGTCAAGATGAGAGTTCAGCAGATGACATGGATCCAGTAAGCAGAGATGTTACACCATAGAAATGGTTTCAAGATGAGAGTTCAGCAGATGACATAGATGCAGCAAGCAGAGATGTTGTACCATAGAAATGGTTTCAAGATGAGAGTTCAGCAGATGACATAGATCCAGCAAGCAGAGATGTTATACCATAGAAATGGTTTCAAGATGAGAGTTCAGCAGATGACATAGATCCAGCAAGCAGAGATGTTGTACCATAGAAATGGTTTCAAGATGAGAGTTCAGCAGATGACATGGATCCAGCAAGCAGAGATGTTATACCATAGAAATGGCTTCAAGATGAGAGTGCAGCAGATGACATGGATCCAGCAAGCAGAGATGTTATACCATAGAAATGGTTTCAAGATGACAGTTCAGCAGATGACATAGATCCAGCAAGCAGAGATGTTATACCATAGAAATGGTTTCAAGATGAGAGTTCAGCAGATGACTTGGATTCAGCAAGCAGAGATGAAATACCATAGAAATGATTTCAAGAGGAGAGTTCAGCAGATGACATAGATCCAGAAAGCAGAGATGTTATACCATAGAAATGGTTTCAAGATGAGAGTTCAACAGATGACATAGATCCAGCAAGCAGAGATGTTATACCATAGAAATAGTTTCAAGATGAGAGTTCAGCAGATGACATTGATTCAGCAAGCAGAGATGTTATACCATAGAAATGGTTACAAGATGAGAGTTCAGCAGATGACATAGATCCAGCAAGCAAAGATGTTATACCATAGAAATGGTTTCAAGATGAGAGTTCAACAGATGACATAGATCCAGCAAGCAGAGATGTTACACCATAGACATGGTTTCAAGATGAGAGTTCAGCAGATGACATAGATCCAGCAAGCAGAGATGTTATACCATAGAAATGGTTTCAAGATGAGAGTTCAGCAGATGACATAGATCCAGCAAGCAGAGATGTTATACCATAGAAATGGTTTCAAGATGAGAGTTCAGCAGATGACATAGATCCAGCAAGCAGAGATGTTATACCATAGAAATGGTTTCAAGAGGAGCGTTTAGCAGATGACATAGATCCAGCAAGCAGAGATGTTATACCATAGAAATGGTTTCAAGATGAGAGTTCAGCAGATGACATAGATCCAGCAAGCAGAGATGTTATACCATAGAAATGGTTTCAAGATCAGAGTTCAGCAGATGACATAGATCCAGCAAGCAGAGATGTTATACCATAGAAATGGTTTCAAGATGAGAGTTCAGCAGATGACATAGATCCAGCAAGCAGAGATGTTATACCATAGTAATGGTTTCAAGATGAGAGTTCAGCAGATGACATAGATCCAGCAAGCAGAGATGTTATACCATAGAAATGGTTTCAAGATGAGAGTTCAGCAGATGACATAGATCCAGCAAGCAGAGATGTTATACCTGTGTGAAGATAGAAGAGATGGATGGACGTTAGTCGGTTGCCATTGAAATGACTGTCAGACACTAGTCGAACAGGACATTTTGCCGAAGAGGACACGTGCGTGCACCCCACACTATATTAGATTGTAAGCTCCTAGGACAGGGTGTACATTATTCTGCATGCCCTCAGGAGCAGTCTGTATACTGTATATTAGATTGTAAGCTCCTAGGACAGGGTGTGCATTATTCTGCACGCCCTTAGGAGCAGCCTGTGTATGATATATTAGATTGTAAGCTCCTAGGACAGGGTGTGCATTATTCTGCATGCCCTCAGGAGCAGTCTGTATATTGTATATTAGGCTGTAGGCTCCTAGGACAGGGTGTGCATTATTCTGCATGCCCTCAGGAGCAGTCTGTATATTGTATATTAGGCTGTAGGCTCCTAGTACAGGGTGTGCATTATTCTGCATGCCCTCAGGAGCAGTCTGTATATTGTATATTAGATTGTAAGCTCCTAGGACAGGGTGTACATTATTCTGCATGCCCTCAGGAGCAGCCTGTATATTAGATTGTAAGCTCCTCTTGAGCAGGGTGTATTTGTCTTTTCCTTTGCCTGAGCTTATAATACATGTAGATATACAGCAATATGCAGCAGGACAGACGTGATCCAGCGAAATATCCGATCGCCACCACTGGGGTCAGGAAGGAATTTTTTTCCCCCCTGAGGCAGAGCTCTCCGGGGGGTTTCTTCGCCTTCCTCTGGATCTCTGGTTCCAGTGGCTCTCAGTGGGTCCTCAATGACCACATCCAGTTCTGTGGTCTCTATGGAGCCTGACCTGACAGTCATTGTGATCAGGGTTTAATTTCTTAAAGGGCCAGTAATATTTTTATTACAATGTTGCTTATTGCTATTCCAATAATAAATAAAAAGAAAGAAAATAAAAGTGTCATGTGAGTTTTTTTGCCTTGACTTTTTGTGTTTACACCGTTACAATGATGGAAGTGACCATTACTACCCTCAATATTCCTGAAGTAGAACCAGGAATTATGAGGGCGCCATTTACAGACGGCAGACCACGTCTATCTCCACCCATTGTGGTATCATAATGTCAGCTCCTGTCCCAAGTTACATTACAAGTGTTATGGGGGTCGATCTCTGTGATGGGGGCAGGGCACTAAAATAGTATATGTCCTACACAACAAACTACCTGATCGAAGACTGAAGAGCGGACACAGAGCCGCCGAATACAAGAGACACAAGCAGAGTCTGACTGTGGTGCCAAGTGGCCCCCCACTATCCAACTCCAGGGCCCCACGTTTCAGCTTCATGCAAATATGACGTTATTCTCAATTACAAATATATATATAACAATGAACGGGGTAGATTGGTAAATGAATAAGATTCTGCCTTTGTCTGTACATAGTGAGTCAATTATATTGTGCCAAGTGCGGCTCATATAAGAGGGTGGTGGACACTCTTGCAGGGCCGGCGCTCCAGGTTTTTCTGGGCCCCGGGCGAAAGAGTCTCAGTGGCCCCTTTAACACATACCACGATTCATGATGCACAGATACCGCAGAGAAATATATATATATACATATATATATATATATATATATATATATATAGTACAATGCCAAAGATTTCACTTCTTGCGTTACATGAGCGATATCTATTGTAAATTCCACAATAGCTCAGAAACTGGCGAATCGCTCCATACAGAATACTGGGCCCCATAAAATGCTCCATAAAGGATACTGGCCCCATATAACGCTCCACACAGAATACTGACCCCCATATAACGCTCCATGCAGGCTGTTCCCACCACATAATGCCTCATGCAGGCTGTTCCCCCTACATAATGCCCCACGCAGGCTGTTCCCCCCTTATAATGCCCCATGCAGGCTGTTCCCCCCTTATAATGCCCCATGCAGGATGTCACCCACCCTTATAATGCCCCATGCAGGATGTCACCCACCCTTACAATGCCCCATGCAGGATGTTACCCCCCTTATAATGCCCCATGAAGGATGTCGCCCCCCTTATAATGCCCCATGCATTATGTCACCCCCCCTTATAATGCCCCATGCATGATGTCACACCCCCGCCCCTTACAATGCCCCATGCAGGATGTCACACACACCCTCCCTTATAATGCCCCATGCAATATGTCACTCCCCCCCTTATAATGCCCCATGCAGGATGTCACTTCCCCCCCCCTTATAATGCCCCATGTAGGATGTCACTCCCCCCCTTTAATGCCCCATGCAGGATGTCACCCCCCCCTCCCTTATAATGCCCCATGCAGTATGTCACTCCCCCCCTTTTAATGCCCCATGCAGGATGTCACCCCCCTTATAATGTCCCATGCATTATGTCACCCCCCTTATAATGCCCCATGCATGATGTCACACCCCCACCCCTTATAATGCCCCATGCAGGATGTCACTCCCCCCTCCCTTATAATGCCCCATGCAGTATGTCACACCCTCTTATAATGCCCCATGCAGGATGTCACACCCCCTTATAATATCCCATGCAGGATGTCACCTCTCCCCCCCATATAATGCCCCATGCGTTATGTCACCCCCCCTTATAATGCCCCATGCATGATGTCACTCCCCCACCCCTTATAATGCCCCATGCAGGATGTCACTCCCCCCTCCCTTATAATGCCCCATGTAGTATGTCACACCCCCTTATAATGCCCCATGCAGGATGTCACACCCCCTTATAATGCCCCATGCAGGATGTCACCTCCCCCCCCCCATATAATGCCCCATGCAGGATGTCACTCCCCCCTTTATAATGCCCCATGCAGGATGTCACCCCCCCTTATAATGCCCCATGCAGAATGTCACCCCCCTTATAATGCCCCATGCAGGATGTCACACCCCCTTATAATGCCCCATGCAGGATGTCACCTCTCCCCCCCATATAATGCCCCATGCAGGATGTCACTCCCCCCCTTATAATGCCCCATGCAGGATGTCACCCCCCCTTATAATGCCCCATGCAGGATGTCACCTCTCCCCCCATATAATGCCCCATGCAGGATGTCACTCCCCCCCCATATAATGCCCCATGCAGGATGTCACACACACCCTCCCTTATAATGCCCCAAGCAGGATGTCACTCCCCCCCCCTTATAATGCCCCATGCAGTATGTCACTCCCCCCTTTTAATGTCCCATGCAGAATATCACACCCCTCTCCCTTATAATGCCCCATGCAGTATGTCTCTCCCCTCCTTTTAATGCCCCATGCAGGATGTCACTCCCCCCTTTTAATGTCCCATGCAGAATATCACACCCCTCTCCCTTATAATGCCCCATGCAGTATGTCTCTCCCCTCCTTTTAATGTCCCATGCAGGATGTCACACCCCCCTCCCTTATAATGCCCCATGCCTCCATACATTAAAAAAAAAATCAAATACTCACCTCACTTCTCACCTGCTGCCGCTGCTCCAGACCCCTCACCCGCGTCGCCGGCGTCTTTCTGCTCTGCGCTGTGACGGCTCAGGAGAGAGCACGGTGGAAAGCGTCACCATGTCCTCTGACCGGAGACATCACAGTCAGAGGACGCAGAAGAGATGGGAGCTGCTGCAGAGGCCCGGGAAGAGGTAAGTATTGTGCCGCCGGCTGCCGCGGCCCTGAGCAAGCGAGGGGGAGCGGGCGCTGACACAGCTCTCCTCCGCTCACGGGTCCCATAGCGCAGCGGGGTGCCCGACAGCGAGTGGCCCCCCCGCCCGCTCATGGGCCCGGCACTTGCCGGGGTGCGCCAGGTGCTGACGCCGACCCTGCACTCTTGCACAAGGGCCTACCGGAGGATTTTCCTGTTCTCCTGTGGGCCAGTCCGAGCCTGACTGTGCTATACATAATAAGGCTACATTCCTGCATTGAGCATGTCCTATTCTGATCCTCAAAATCAGATCACAACTGGACGTTCTCTGACCCTCACAGATCTCATTCTCAGATCCGTGATTTTCATGGATGTGTGAATGGACCTATAAAACTGTACGAGTCCGTGGACCATCCGATAAAAAAATCTGGCAGCACACGGACATTTCACACAAATGTGAGAATGTGACCTAAGGGATTTTACAGATAACATTATCACTCCAAGTCACACAGTGCAGATACAGAATAATATCTACATCCAGGCACTTACCGCTGACGTCTCATCTGATCAGAGCCGGTCTCTGCTGCTTCTTCTCCGTCTGGTCAGACCTTCATGTCGACATCTCCCAGCCACGACTCGTCTGGTCACCATGATCCTCCAGCCTAGAAAATAACAAGGTCACATATATTGTATATATACACGTGTTTCCCCCACACTGCGCCCGTGAATACAGATATGTACCCCCCCCCCAATTAATATACTATTAGCCACTTATAGAAAATACACTGAATGTACCGGCACATATTAATCCTAATATTTAGACCCACAATTTGTCAGGTCCATAAATAGTGTTGTGCTGGTTATACGGACCCATGTAGAATGGCAGACCATTCAGAAAATTATATTATACAACAAGAGAACATCCGAATAAAAGGTCAAACGGAAACTAGATTGAATCAGCATAAAAAACCTTTATTATGAAGTAGAAGGGTTAGGTGGCACTACATGCACCAGCATGACCGTACCAAGATGCCAAGTAAACAATCATTAGTAATGCACAGAAATATAAAAATTCATTTGTTCCTCAAATGGGACCAGCAGCAGCAAGGGGAAACATATAATGGAATAAAACGAACATAGTTCCATAAAGATTACCTATGTTGCAAGAGCCTCATCAAATGCTTAAATGATGACAGATTATAGCCTATATACAATTCTCATATAGGACATGAAGAGACAGGAGTAAATACTCACTCAACGGGTGTACACCTCAAATTATGTACGCATATGTGTAATATTAAATAATTACCATAGAAGTGTACAACTCCTATGAGGATCTAAATGATAGTCCCTAAGCGTTAATAGCTAACACATAATCACAATCTGTCATAGATCAAAGAAGAGAGAGGCAAATATTATTTACCAGCATTACCGGTCCAAGTAAGCAGGAGGCACCATGTGATACAGCCCCGACGCGCGTTTCGGACACTCGTCCTTCGTCAGGGGGCTTAGGGACTATCATTTAGATCCTCATAGGAGTTGTACACTTCTATGGTAATTATTTAATATTACACATATGCGTACATAATTTGAGGTGTACACCCGTTGAGTGAGTATTTACTCCTGTCTCTTTATGTCCTATATGAGAATTGTATATAGGCTATAATCTGTCATCATTTAAGCATTTGATGAGGCTCTTGCTACATAGGTAATCTTTATGGAACTATGTTCGTTTTATTCCATTATATGTTTCCCTTTGCTGCTGCTGGTCCCATTTGAGGAACAAATGAATTTTTATATTTCTGTGCATTACTAATGATTGTTTACTTGGCATCTTGGTACGGTCATGCTGGTGCATGTAGTGCCACCTAACCCTTCTACTTCATAATAAAGGTTTTTTATGCTGATTCAATCTAGTTTCCGTTTGACCTTTTATTCGGATGTTCTCTTGTTGTATATTGGCCACTTAGTAATCAAAATATAAAGTGATAAGCAGCACTGTGTCCTCCATTAACTATAATCTCCACAGGCCAGTAGAATAAATTATTCAGTCTCTGTGACTCTCCCCAATTAACTGTAAGGCTATGTGCACACGAAAAATATACCAGGTTTTACAGTACAAGCAAAGTGAAACCCCCATCGCTGCTCTCTCCCAGCACCCCCATCATTGCTCTCCCCCAGCACACCCATCACTGCTCTCTCCCAGTACCCCCGTCATTGCTCTTTCCGAGTACCTCCATCATTGCTCTCTCCCAGCACCCCCATCATTGCTCTCTCCCAGCACCCCCATCACTACTCTCCCCAAGTACCCCAGTCATTACTCTTTCCGAGCACCTCCATCATTGCTCTTTCCGAGCACCCCATCATTGCTCTCTCCCAGCACCCCATCATTGCTCTCTCCAGCACCATCATTGCTCTCTCATAGCACCCCATAATTGCTCTCTCCCAGCACCCCCATAATTGCTCTCTCATAGCACCCCATCATTGCTCTCTCTCAGCACCCCGTCATTGCTCTCTCCCAGCACCCCATCATTGCTCTCTCCAGCACCATCATTGCTCTCTCATAGCACCCCATAATTGCTCTCTCCCAGCACCCCCATAATTGCTCTCTCATAGCACCCCATCATTGCTCTCTCTCAGCACCCCGTCATTGCTCTCTCCCAGCACCCCATCATTGCTCTTTCCCAGCACCCCCATCATTGTTCTCTCCCAGCACCCCCATCATTGTTCTCTCCCAGCACCCCCATCATTGCTCTCTCTCAGCACCCCCATCATTGCTCTCTCTCAGCACCCCCATCATTGCTCTCTCTCAGCACCCCCATCATTGCTCTCTCCCAGTACCTCATCATTGCTCTCTCCCAGCACTGCACCCCATCATTGCTCTCTCCCAGCAACCCACATCATTGCTCTCCCCATCCCCACCATTCTCACCATCTCCATTATTGCTCTCCTCATCCCACCATCCCCATCATTGCTCTCCCCTTCTCCACCATCCTCATCATTGCTCTCCCCATCCCCACCTTACTCATCATTGCTCTCCCCATCCCCACCATCCTCATCATTGCTCTCCCCATCCCCACCATCCCAATCATTGCTTTCCCCGTCCCCATCATTGCTCTGCCCATCCCCACTGTCCCCATCATTGCTCTGCCCATCATTTCTCTCCCCATCATTGCTTTGCCGATCACTGCTCTGCCCATCATTGCTCTCCCATCACTGCTCTGCCCATCACTGCTCTGCCCATCACTTCTCTGCCCATCATTGCTCTCTCCAAGCACCCCCATCATTGTTCTCCCCCAGCACACCCATCACTGCTCTCTCCCAGTACCCTCGTCATTGCTCTTTCCGAGCACCTCCATCATTGCTTTCTCCCAGCACCCCCATCATTGCTCTCTCCCAGCACCCCCATCACTACTCTCCCCAAGTACCCCAGTCATTACTCTTTCCGAGCAGCCCCATCATTGCTCTTTCCGAGCACCCCATCATTGCTTTTTCCCAACACCCCCATCATTGTTCTCTCCCAGCACCCCATCATTGTTCTCTCTCAGCACCCCCATCATTGCTCTCTCTCAACACCCCCATGATTGCTCTCTCCCAGTACCCCATCATTGCTCTCTCCCAGCACTGCACCCCCATCATTGCTCTCTCCCAGCACCATCATTGCTCTCCCCATCCCCACCATTCTCACCATCTCCATTATTGCTCTCCCCATCCCCACCATCCCCATTATTGCTCTCCCCTTCTCCACCATCCTCATCATTGCTCTCCCCATCCCCACCATCCTGATCATTGCTCTCCCCATCCCCACCATCCTCATGATTGCTCTCCCCATCCCCACCATCCTCATCATTGCTTTCCCCGTCCCCATCATTGCTCTGCCCATTCCCACTGTCCCCATCATTGCTCTGCCCATCATTTCTCTCCCCATCATTGCTTTGCCGATCACTGCTCTGCCCATCATTGCTCTCCCATCATTGCTCTCCCCATCATTGCTCTGCCCATCATTGCTCTGCCCATCATTGCTCTGCCCATCATTGCCCTGCCCATCATTGCTCTGCCCATCACTACTCTGCCCATCATTGCTCTGCCCATCATTGCTTTTCCCCCACCTCCCCTCATTCTCCTGTTCTTCTCCCCAGTGTATCAGTACAAAAAAAAAAAAACACAACTTACCTCTCAGCACGCTCCCGCAGCATCCTCATTGTTGCCGTTAACTTCCTCCCTTACACAGGCCCGCGCTGCTTGATGACGTCATCAAGCTGTACGAGCCTGTGTCAGGGAGGAAGCGCCGGGCAAGAAGCAGAGGACGGATCCCTCAGCTCCACTGCAATTTTCCTTCTGTCAGCAGCGGAGCTGGAGGGATCGCTCGCTGCCCGCTGCACATGAGAGGGCAATCTGGCCATGGGCCCCCCAGAGCCTGGGGCTCCGAGAAGCAGGCCAGATTGCCCTCAATATTAACTGCCCGATAAGAGCCCCCCTGCACCCCTGCACAGCCAGGCTCCAGTGCAGCTGCACCGGCTGCACCAGCGGTAGGTCCGCCCCTGTCTCTGAACTAATCAACTGATATCTACCACCACGTAATCTCTGGTACTCCAAAGACCTCCTTCTCTCCTCCACAATCGTACGTTCCTCATCCAATCGCCTGCAAGACTTCTCCCGAGTATTCCCCATCCTGTAGAATTCTGTGGCCCAACATATCCGATTATCCCCTCATTTGGAACTTTCAAGCAGAACTTGAAAACCCATGTCTTCAGAACAGCTTACAGCCTGCAATGACCCCACTGCCACCTTACCAACAGCAGAGCTGTTGCACCCCCCAAAACTACTATCCTTCCCCATTATCCTGTAGAATGTAAGGCCGCAATGGTAGGGTCCTCTCCCCTTTGTACTTGTCTGTCACTATTAGTTTGTTAATTGCAATTTCTATTTGTGTTTGTATGTAACTCCTCCTCATGTACAGCACCATAGAATCAATGGTGCTCTAAAAATAAATAATAACAATAATCCCCCACATGATGTTCCCCCCAGTCTTCACCCCTGCCCTCCATGCCGGTGTGCACACTGCAGGAAGCTGCAGCAGTAGTTGGCACAGTGTTTCATCGTCAGCATCATCAGAGATGGGCTGCAGTGGTCTGCTGACCGTTTACACTACCCATCCCACATACTCATCCTCCAACAAAACAAGTGGTTGGGCATCAGTGCACTCAATCTCTTCCAATTGTTGGCCAGGGCCAGATGGATGGCCCACGGAAACACAGCCAGCAGTCATCAAAAAGCAGGAGATCCCGCTGCATGACTTGGGGCTCAGACTGCTGGCCAGGGGGTGAGGTGGAAGACAGATGCCCATGAGCCGCAGGTGCCAAATCTGCGCTTTCAGCAGGGGATTAGGTGGAAGACAAAGCAATGGGACTGAAGGCACTCTCAGCCAACCAACCTAAAACCACTTCTACTTGTTCTGGACTCACCATTCATCCAACGATACTCGGGCCTACGAAATTACACAGAGCATCCTGTCACCTACTTGCAGCAAAGGAAGGTGTTTCATTTGGGCACGTAGCCGACACAGATCGACCACGGCCTTTCTCTCCCTGCAGCAGCTACATTCACCACCACCAGCAAAACTGACACATCTATTCGATGCTCTCCGCTTTGTTTTCAACCCAAAAAATTGCAGAGTATTACACTGCCTGTATTCAGAGAGAGAGTGGCTCGCAGAGTATTACACGGCCTGTATTCAGAGAGAGAGTGGCTCGCAGAGTATTACACGGTCTGTATTCAGAGAGAGAGTGGCTCGCAGAGTATTACACGGCCTGTATTCAGAGAGAGAGTGGCTCGCAGAGTATTACACGGCCTGTATTCAGAGAGAGAGTGGCTCGCAGATTATTACACTGCCTGTTTTCAGAGTACCCCCTAAAAAAAACAACAAAAAAAATACAGTTTTGGCTACCTACTCCTCCTCCACTTTTCCCACCTCCGCCGCCACCTCCACCTCCTCCTCAACCTCCTGCTTCACTTGGACCTCTGCCTCCTGGTTCAAGATTATAATTGTTTCTTTTTTTTTTATTATGTTATTTTAAGTCATTTTCCTATCAACCTTTGTTTTCGGGGCAATTGTCCTGCACTTACCCCCATTTGGCTTCCTTTTGCAGCCCCTTAGCCCTTACTATGAACATTTTACAGCCCTTTTTTAAGCACTGAAGTTAGGGTCCCTATTGACTTCTATTGGGTTCGGGGTCAAGTTCGGTCCAAAACCAAACTTTTAACTGTAGCTTGGTAGAATCTGCTGAACCTGACCATCCATGGATCCACACATCCCTATCAGTAACACATCATTGTCTGCACATAGACGGTCATCTTTCTTGACAGCGCATTTCTTGTTTACAGGGCGATATAATTCTGAGAATGACTCTTTTTAAGCTTAAAGAGGTGGTCCGCTACATTCTATAATGCCCCCTTCCATCCAGTATCGCTCCAAAGTCAAGCGCGCACTTTCCCTCTCTCCTCTGCTTTCATCGGCCGCAAGCGATCTCTGGATTTTGGGATGTTCACGATTACAGAAATTGTCCTGCCCCCAGCTATAGAGCGAGGGGCCGGTGGAAGGGAGCTGCAGACCCCACAATCACTAGAGGATAGAAACTTTCACCGCACACTCAGGAGATCCAATGCAAAAGTGTTAATGATATTTAGAAAAACCTGCAAGTGGCGACAAAAAACAGCTCTTTTGTTTAGAGGCGACTTTTACGTTTCGGTCCGCTCCTGGGCCTCGCTCACATAGTCGCTCTGAGTAAGGCTGTGATGGTCCAAACCATATGAGAGAAATCCCAGTGGGGATGCATATTCCGTTGAGTCCTTATGGGGAATGGCATTAAGGGCGCTCCTGCACTTCCTGTGTGAAGGCCTTTTGGGATGTGACGTGCGGTGAAACGCCGTTCACAACCCAGTCAGTCGTGGCGGGGGGTTTAGTGCGTGCGACTGGGTCATGCCTAGGTGAATCCAAGAAATCCGGAAGTTGAGGTGACATCAGCCGAGGTCACGTGATGTGGACTGAGCAAGAAGGGATAGCGCCCCCCACAGGCACATCTGGCTACATAAGGTATTTCCAAAAATAGTTAGTTAAAAGGTGTAAATGGATGGGGGCATTTTACAATGTAGCGGACCACCTCTTTACACTTGTTCATTGGGTGATTGGCAGCAGTTTACACTGCACAGTTATTGGGAAACATAAGAGTATGTGATGAATGATTAGTGCCGGTCGTCATGGTTACTGTCTGTGACCATAAACCATAGGGAGCAGCGAGCATGGGGAATGGCATCGAATGGATGATAGCTGACAATGATGTTACTATGGTAATAAACTGGGGTGGATGGTATGGATGATTACTGCAATCATTACACTGCTTATAATCTGGAGGGGAGATGATGGATGATTCCTGTAATATTTACTGTAATGACGTATGTGGTTTATTCACAGCGGCCTGTTGATATATATTTATGTAACGTATATAGTCTGTTAATTGCTAGATGAATGCAGAGGAGAGGGAAAGCGCGTGGTGGATGCCGGGCTGTGACAGGAGGTGGCGCCACTGAGTCACGCCGGCATGAATCTGGAATGTGACATGACCTCAGCAGGGTCAGAGCCGGCTGTAGCCGGGGTCAGAGACGCCCAATGAGCCGTCAGCGATAGCGCCCCTCACAGACCCTTATAACAACCAAAGGGAATTACAAAAAAACTTTTTTTCCAAATTGAAATGGATGGGGGCATTATTGATTGCAGAGGACGACCTCTTTAATAAACCGTCCTGTTACTTAGTAACAATTCTTTATAAAGGGACAGTGAACACTTCTGACTAATTGTAACTTATAATTTGTAGAGTCCTGTAAATGAAGAGGTTCCTGCACACGGCCCCCGCTCAGCAGACAGCAGGCGGGTTACTCACTAGCACCTTTAGGAAGGTAGCTTTTTTTCAAGAAAAATAAAAGTAGCATGCCAAAAATGTATATAGAAATCCATGTAGCAACCTTATGGCAGCTTTACATTCTAGTTGTAATTCCTGCTTATCTCGTCTTTTGGTTTTTATTTTGATTTGATTTGACGACTTTTCTCTTTTCTACAACTACAAATCTGTCGGCTTTCTAATATCGGCTCGTGGACCTGTCGGTTCAACCACATTCACCGTCTCCTATTACTACATCAGGATCATCACAGTCCAACGTTGTATTAAAATAATTTAATGTCGTCAAACAATAATGAGAATTGTATGAACAGGATGTGGAGAGGAGAGTTTCAGAATCGGGTGGATTCAGTCCTCTCTTCCTAGACTTAGACCCGGCGATATAACACAAGAAGCAGAATCATTAGAGCTGCGTCACTTACACCGCAGACAGGACGTGCGAGATTCCAATAAACATTTAAAGCTGCTTAGATTAAAAAGCTTATTCCAAAAATCGTCATTTATTCCCTATGGGACTGTAGGGAATAGTCGGGGCTGTAATCTGACAGTCTTATAGACAATGAATAAAGCTGTGGTCTAGCATGTACACCTCCACTCCATTCAATACAGGGCTATGCAGAGCCTGGTTCCTGGGATCTAGGGACCCATTGTCTGGATTGCTGAGGGGGCCAGTGGTTGGACCCCAAACGATTAGTAAGTTTTATTATTGAAATGGCACAACTTAGAATTTTGGGAAAAACCCTTTAGTTTTGTAACAGTCAAGGCTGTATATATATATACATATATATATATATATATATATATATATATATATATATATATATGGATTAGAATATATATAAATGGATTACATGAAGTGATAACATTCTATAATTATATATATATATATATATATATATATATATATATATACAGTACAGACCAAAGGTTTGGACACACCTTCTCATTTAAAGATTTTTCTGTATTTTCTTGACTATGAAAATTGTACATTCACACTGAAGGCATCAAAACTATGAATTAACACATGTGGAATTATATACTTAACAAAAAGTGTGAAACAACTGAAAATATGTCTTATATTCTAGGTTCTTCACAGTAGCCACCTTTTGCTTTGATGACTGCTTTGCACACTCTTGGCATTCTCTTGATGAGCTTCAAGAGGTAGTCACCGGAAATGGTCTTCCAACAATCTTGAAGGAGTTCCCAGAGATGCTTAGCACTTGTTGGCCCTTTTGCCTTCACTCTGCGGTCCAGCTCACCCCAAACCATCTCGATTGGGTTCAGGTCTGGTGACTGTGGAGGCCAGGTCATCTGGCGTAGCACCCCATCACTCTCCTTCTTGGTCAAATAGCCCTTACACAGCCTGGAGGTGTTTGGGGTCATTGTCCTGTTGAAAAATAAATGATGGTCCAACTAAACGCAAACCGGATGGAATAGCATGCCGCTGCAAGATTCTGTGGTAGCCATGCTGGTTCAGTATGCCTTCAATTTTGAATAAATCCCCAACAGTGTCACCAGCAAAGCCCCCCCACACCATCACACCTCCTCCTCCATGCTTCACGGTGGGAACCAGGCATGTAGAGTCCATCCGTTCACCTTTTCTGCGTCGCACAAAGACACGGTGGTTGGAACCAAAGATCTCTAATTTAGACTCATCAGACCAAAGCACAGATTTCCACTGGTCTAATGTCCATTCCTTGTGTTCTTTAGCCCAAACAAGTCTCTTCTGCTTGTTGCCTGTCCTTAGCAGTGGTTTCCTAGCAGCTATTTTACCATGAAGGCCTGCTGCACAAAGTCTCCTCTTAACAGTTGTTGTAGAGATGTGTCTGCTGCTAGAACTCTGTGTGGCATTGACCTGGTCTCTAATCTGAGCTGCTGTTAACCTGCGATTTCTGAGGCTAAAAACTTATAATAAATAAACTTATCCTCAGAAGCAGAGGTGACTCTTGGTCTTCCTTTCCTGGGGCGGTCCTCATGTGAGACAGTTTCTTTGTAGCGCTTGATGGTTTTTGCAACTGCACTTGGGGACACTTTCACAGTTTTCCCAATCTTTCGGACTGACTGACCTTCATTTCTTAAAGTAATGATGGCCACTCGTTTTTCTTTACTTAGCTACTTTTTTCTTGCCATAATACAAATTCTAACAGTCTATTCAGTAGGACTATCAGCTGTGTATCCACCAGACTTCTGCACAACACAACTGATGGTCCCAACCCCATTTATAAGGCAAGAAATCCCACTTATTAAACCTGACAGGGCACACCTGTGAAGTGAAGACCATTTCCGGTGACTACCTCTTGAAGCTCATCAAGAGAATGCCAAGAGTGTGCAAAGCAGTCATCAAAGCAAAAGGTGGCTACTGTGAAGAACCTAGAATATAAGACATATTTTCAGTTGTTTCACACTTTTTTGTTAAGTATATAATTCCACATGTGGTAATTCATAGTTTTGATGCCTTCAGTGTGAATGTACAATTATCATAGTCATGAAAATACAGAAAAATCTTTAAATGAGAAGGTGTGTCCAAACTTTTGGTCTGTACTGTATACATATATATATATATATGGATTAGAATGTATAAAAGTGGATTACATGAAGTGATAACATTCTATAATACATATATATATATATAATTAAATCCTCTTATATTTACTAATTGAAATACTTTTCCACAATTAGACTTCAGAAGCAGAAGCCGTTGTATCATTTCAGTTTCTATTGTTTTTCTCTTTATGACTCTTTACATTCTTATCTGCATTTATCTATCAGTAAATTACAGCTGGAGATGATTTATTGCCATTCATGTGATACAAATTAGGCAATGTCTGGAATCACACTAATGGTTGGACTAGGACGGCCATTATATTAGTGGTTTGCAGGTTCTGAGCCTATAACTCAGATACAACCAGGGGGGAGTAAGGGATTTCCAGGAGGGCCGCAGGCAGAACACTTGTATTTTATATAATATATGATAAACTGTTCTCCGCTGTTTCAGCACAGTAATAGCCGGGTATTATAGAAAGCCGACTGCTGACTGACATACAAGGTGACATCAATGGTCTCAAGGATTGAAAGTTGATCGTTCCATTCTCAGGGGGTCTTGTGTGTAAGGCTATGTTCACACATCATGTTTTTTTTCTGCAGCAAAACCTGATCTCTTGCCAGATGTTTGTTCAGGATTTTTCTTGCTGCTTTGCTTATTTTTTTGGTGCATTTTTGCTGCTTTTTTTTCACAGTCCTTTTGTCTCTTATATGTTTGCACATGATGTTCAGTGAAAAAAAGATAAAAATTTCTGGTTTTGGCGCAAAAAAACGCTGAAAAAAACATTGAAAAACCTGACACCTGCATTTTTGGTGCGTTTTTTCAGCGTTTTTTCCACCACCCATTACTTTCAATGGGTAAAAAAAACACTGAAAAAACGCTGAAAGAAGTGACATGCTCTATTTTGCAAAAAAAAAATAAACCATGATGTGTGCATGAGATTTCTGGAATCTCATAGACTTTGCGGCTACTGCAAAACGCAGCTGAAAATTTGCATAAAAAAACGCATTAAAAAAAACGCTGAAAAAAACCATGATGTGTGAACATAGCCTAAAGGTTGGTAAACACTTAAAACATAATGCAATGAAGACTGGTCTGATCTTCACAGTCCTCTACTTCTGAGATTTGTATGACTTCATTCACACCTTCACTCAAGTGTAGGTACAAAACAGGGATCCAGTTCTCTAATAAATCCACACCTCATCCACCATGAAACTTCAGCTGCCTTCCGTCCAGCACCGAACTGGGGTGTCTGGGGCCCACCAGGGACATTGTCTCCAGCGGCCCACCCACCCGGGCCCACCCACCCTTCAGCTATTTGCAGATACCTGTTAGCCGTTATCCCCATTATATTGGCGGCTCCGGCCCATCACTCTGCGCTCACCAGAAATGCCATGTACAATTACTGGAGTTTGCATTAAAGGGTTTTTATTGGTGAAGTTCTCAGCGATGCACAGGTTGGGAAGGGGGTCACTTATTTATTAGTGGAATCCGCACTGTCAGAAGATTGCGGCACTTTGAGTATTTGGTGACATTTTCACCTCTGTATTTATAAGACAAATCCAGGAGTGGAGCGATCCGAGGTCATGTTTTATGCATTTCTCACCCACTCCTGGTTTTGTCTTATAAATACAGAGGTGAAAATCTCACCAAATGCCAACTTGCTTTCTCTGGTGAACCTCTGTAACTGCATCTCTGCTGCTGTGTAATAGTCACAGGGCAGAGAGGGGTTAAACATCCAAGTATTTAATATCTATTGGAAATAAAGAGGTTTCCCCTTATTGATATCAGATAAAACAAATGACCAACCACAATCCACTCTACCAAGACCAATATTACCAGATAGAAGGTAGAAATACTACCACACCGTGACCAGATCACATATTACCACCACATAGTGCCCAAATAATGCCACATACAAGACACAAATACCGCCACACCATGACCAAAGCACATAATACCACCACATAGTGATCAAATGCTACCAGATACAAGGTATAAATACTGACACACCATGAGACCACATATTACCACCACATAGTGACCGAATAATACCACATACAAGGGACAAATATCGTCATGTCATGACCAAAGCACATAATGCCACCACATAGTGACAAATAATACTAAAATAATAAAAATGTAAAAAAGCTCTGTATATTGGGTCAGTGTACAGGTTATACAGTGATCACCAGTGACATTATACACAGGAGCTCTATATATAGTGTACAGGTTATACAGTGATCACCAGTGACATTATACACAGAAGCTCCATATATAGTGTCAGTGTACAGGTAATGCAATGATCACCAGTGACATTATACACAGAAGCTCTGTATATAGTGTCAGTGTACAGGTAATGCAATGATCACCATTGATAGTATACACAGGAGCTCTGTATATAGTGTCAGTGTGCGTGTATAGGTAATACACATACTCACAAGTCCTTTATCTGCCGCAGACCGATATATCACAACTTCTATGCAGGACTTATCTCTGCAGAAAATAACATAGTTAGCTATAACTGATCCCTTCCAGAGCACAATCCACACTTTTCCCAAGATTTCTACACTGCATGAAATGACAAAAAAGCAACATAGTGCGGCACTACACAGTAACAGTGCTCCAGTGTCATTCTGTGCCGGCTCATCTGTCACCAGACATATTGTCTGATGGCAAAGATGTAGCAGAGCTGAAGACAGAAGACCTATGGATTACGTTGGAGTGAGGATTTTTCTTTATTAAAGATGGAGTCACTAAATGTGTTTTATTTTTAATAAAAAAAAAATTCTCTTTTTTTTTCCTGTTTACTAGAAATTCATGGTGGCTATGTCTAATTTGGCGTGACACCATGAATTTCGGGCTTAGTACCAGCTGATAATACAAAGCTGGCCTGGTACGTCCACGTCCACGTCCCACCACAGCGTTCAATTGTCCATATCCCAGACCTTTGAATGAAAGCGCAAATTCGCAGCCAACGCCCCACAGGCCACAGTCCTAAATTCGCACATTTCACGACTGCTAGCCTTGGAAATGCTGCCTTTTAGGCTGGTGGAGACGGAATCCTTCTGCAACCTTGTGGCCGTCCCTCGGTACTCGGTCCCCAGCCGACACTATTTTGCCCGGTGTGCCATCCCCGCACTGCACAAGCACGTGTCCCAAAACATCTGCCGTGCCCTCAACAACGCAGTTACTGGGAGAGTCCACCTGACAACGGACACGTGGACAAGTGCTTGTGGCCAGGGACGGTACATCTCCCTGACGGCACACTGGGTAAAGATAGTGGAAGCCGGGACCCAGTCGGACCTTGGGACAGAACACATCCTCCCCACACCGAGGATTGGGGGCGCTATGTCAGTCAGAGTTGCCCCCACAGTGTACAGCTCCTGTGCATCATCCGCCTCCTCCTCCTCATGTTCAGCCTCCATCTCAGATATCACCACATCAGTTACAAGCTGGAAGCACTGCAGTATTGCCTTAGCCAAGCGGCAACAGGCTGTGCTGAAACTCATAAGCTTAGGTGAGAAACCTCACACTGCTTGTGAGTTGTGGACAGCTGTGAAAGAGCAGGCAGATCTGTGGCTGAAACCGCTGAACCTACATCCAGGCATGGTCATGTGTGACAATGGCCGTAACCCGGTGGCGGCTCTGAGGCGAGATCACACACGTACCATGCCTGGCTCATGTGCTTAACCTCGTGGTTCAGCGGTTTCTTAAATCGTACCCCGAGTTGCAAGATCTGCTCGTCAAAGTACGCCGCCTGTCAGCTCATTTTCGGAAGTTGGCTACAGCTTCCGCCGCCCTTGCTGTGTTGCAGCAGCGTTTGCAGCTTCCGGCACACCGACTGGTGTGTGATGTCCCCACACGTTGGAACTCTACCCTCCACATGTTGCAAAGGATTTGTGAGCAGAAGAGAGCAGTTGTGGAGTACCAGCTGCAACAAGGCCATCGATATTCAGGTCAGACTCCACACATAAGATCTCAGGAGTGGACCTGGATGTCTGACATATGTACCATCCTGACAAACTTTGAGGAGTTCACCAAGATGGTAAGTGGCGATGACGCCATCATTAGCGTCAGCATCCCACTTGTCTGTCTTTTGCAATTCTCTCTGCAAAGAATTAAAGAGGAGGCATTGCAGCCAGAGAATGATGAGATGGATCAAGAAGCTGTAGCGGGCGATTACACACAGCCCAGCCTCATCTCATCCCAACGTGCATTGGGGGACAATGAGGGGGGAGGAGGAGGAGGAGGAGGAAGAACAGGAGCTGATATCATGCGCTGTAGACGGTAGTACCTGTACAACTGCCTTACCGTCGGTTCAGCGTGGGTGGCCTGATGACAGGGGGGAGGAGGAGGAGGAGGAGAGCATGGTCAGTCGTCATCTTGGTGAGGACACGGAAGTCTTGCCCATTACCAGTCTGGCACACATGGCTGACTTTATGTTATGCTGCCTTAACCGTGACCCTCGCGTTGTCAAAATGTTGGGTGACAGTCATTACTGGTTGGTGACACTTTTAGACCCCCGCTACAAGGAGAACTTTCACTCTCTTATTCCTGAGGTGGAGAGGTCTACAAAAATGTGGCAGTACCAGAAGGCCCTTGCTGCAGAACTGTTAAAAAAATTCCCATCTGAACAATCTTCCAAGGGGCATTAAAATCATCTTGTTAAGCTACTGCGACCTCCACCACTTTTCCAAGGGGCATTAAAATCGTCTTGTTAAGCCACTGCGACCTCCACCACTTTTCCAAGGTGCAGTAAAACCATCTTGTTAAGCTACTGCGACCTCCACCACTTTTCCAAGGGGCATTAAAACCATCTTGTTAAGCTACTGCGACCTCCACCACTTTTCAAAGGGGCATTAAAACCGTCTTGTTAAGCTACTGCGACCTCCCCCACTCTCCCAAGGGGCATTAAAATCGTCTTGTTTAGCTACTGCTACCTCCACCACTTTTCCAAGGGCCAATAAAACCATCTTGTTAAGCTACTGCGACCTCCACCGCTCTTCCAAGGGGCATTAAAACCGTCTTGTTAAGCTACTGCGACCTCAACCGCTCTTCCAAGGGGCATTAAAATCGTCTTGTTATGCTACTGCGACCTCCACCACTTTTCCTAGGGGCATTAAAACCGTCTTGTTAAGCTACTGCATCCTCCACCCCTCTTCCAAGGGGCATTAAAACCGTCTTGTTAAGCTACTGCGACCTCCACCACCCTTCCAAGGGGCATTGATATTGTCTTTTTATTCCACTGCGACCTCCACCACTCTTCCAAGGGGCATTAAAACCGTCTTGTTAAGCTACTGCGATCTCCAGCACTTTTCCAAGGGGCATTAAAACCATCTTGTTAAGCTACTGCGACCTCCTCCACTTTTCCAAGGGGCATTAAAACCGTCTTGTTAAGCTACTGCGACCTACACCGCTCTTCCAAGGGGTATTAAACCGTCTTGTTAAGCTACTGCGACCTCCACCACTCTTCCAAGGGGCATTAAAATCGTCTTGTTAACCTACTGCGACCTCCACCACTCTTCCAAGGGGCATTAAAACCGTCTTGTTAAACCACTCTGAACTCCACATCTCTTCCAAGGGGCATTAAAACCGTCTTGTTAAGCAATTGTGACCTCCACGTCTCTTCCAAGGGGCATTAAAACCGTCTTGTTAAACCACTCTGAACTCCACAGCTCTTCCAAGGGGCATTGAAATGTTGTTTTTAATTACCTCTAACCTCCACGACTCTTCCAACAGGCATTGCATTTCCTCCTAATTTTAGTCAGCTTTTGCTTTTCAATGCATAGGCGAACACTAAGGGAGACCCACTCTCCAATAATGGGTAGAAGGTTTTTAGTACGCTGTAATCCCCGTCTGTTTCAAGGGGCATTGCAGTTCCTCATAATTTTTGGAAAGCCTTCCATTCACTGCTTAGGCCAACAGTGTACAGGAGACCCAGTTGCTATAAATGGAAAAAACGGTTTAGTTAAGGCCCTCTGACCTCCATGTCACTTCCAAGGGGCATTGGAGTGCCTCAAAATTTTTGGTAGGTATTGCACTCACTGTATGCCCTATAACTGTGTAGCTGAACCGCTCCTTTTGGTACAGAAACATATCCTAAAAGACATGTGTGGTTGACTGGCCTGATATTGATGTGAATGGTCCCTGTTCCTCCTGCTCTTTCTACTTTGCCACCACCTCATCCATCATTCATCACCTGAAGCTTTGTTTTAACGGGAGTCATAGAGCTGGGATAGTAGCAGGAAAACATCCAGCAATCCTCGGAGGAGGTAGGATATGTGCCAAAATGCTGACCACCTCAGGCTTAGCCGCTACTACATACATGCGCTTGCATTCCAAGGAACAGAAAGCTAAGGAGATGGATGGTCTGATGATCATGAATAATTTACTCCTTGTGTAGGAGGCCGACCACTGCTGCTGTTTACCTTCTGAACTTTGTGTTGAAGCCTGATTGACCCAGGACCCGCAATCCTCTATGTCTGGAGGACGTGTTGCATCCCAGTGTCCAACTGTGTCCTGGCTTCCACAATATTAACCCAGTGTGAAGGCGTCAGTGAGATGGACCATCCCTGGCCACATTCACTTGTCCACGTGTTTGTGGTTAGGCTGTCCTTCAAATAGGGGCGGCTCAGGACCGTTTATGGACACCCGGCCGCCCCCAGGCGGCTGGGGACCAAGCATGGACACCCGGCCCTCTGGCGGCTGGGGACCGAGTGTGGACACCCGGCCGCGGGACAGTTGGGGACCGAGTATGGACACCCGGCCGCCCCCTGGCGGCTGGGGACCAAGCGTGGACACTCGGCCACCGGGCGGCTGGGGACTGAGTATGGATACCAGGCTGTCGACGCAGCCATGATGTGGTGGCCAGATTCTGCCTCCACATGCCTAAAAGGCCCAATTTAAAGCGCAAGCAAGCTAGCAGTATGGTATTGCAGCCTGGGGGTGGGTGGGTGGCAGGCTGCACACTTACTCTTGCATTCCAAGAAAACAAAGCAGATGCTAGCTTCTATCATCATCATCATGCTCCTCACCTTGGCACTCTCAACTCCCCTGATGGAGAAGCCAGGGCCCACCGGAGGAGTCTGGTTTTCTGGTGGGCTCGCCCAATGCTGCCCTAAAGCAGGCCAGGCTAAGAAAAGTGTGGGGAAGATTACCGGGACAAATAGGGGCGGCTGGGGACCGTTTATGGACACCCGGCCGCCCCCTGGGGGCAGGGGACCAAGCGTGGACGCCCGGCCGCCTGGTGGCTGGGGACTGAGTATGGATACCAGTCCGCCGACGCAGCCAGGACGTGGTGGCCAGATTCCGCCTCCACATGCCTAAAAGGCCCAATTTCAAGTGCAAGCAAGCAAGCAGTATGGTATTGCAGCCTGGGGGTGGGTGGGTGGCAGGCTGCATACTTGCGCTTGCATTGCAAGGAATGGGGGAGGTACAATTGAACACTGCCCTGGGACAAGGACTTGCACGGGGATAGTTGCAAGTCTGCATCTTCTGATGCGGCAAGGATCACTTCTGATGGGCACACTTTTAGGCAGTGACCTGGGTGTCAGAGATGCTTCCAAGGGTCTTCCCCATGCTGTTCCCATGTCTTTTCAGCACTGTATGCATGTGTCACACAGCACATGGCCAGATAAGGTTGTAAAATGTTAAAATGACATTTCCCGGTGAATGCATTTGTCACGGTTGAAAGCAATACATAAGTGCAAAAACGCATAAAAAATCCTACTTGTGAACATAGCCCAAGGTGTGGAGGAGCATTTTTGGTTTTGGTTATTTATTTTACCTTATACACAACTCTTTACCCTGGAAAGGATGTTCCTTAACATATTTCACAGGAAAGCAGTTTCAGTTTCGTTTCTGAACGTTTTATTGTGAGCTCGTAAAAGTGGCTTAATACCTCTGACCATGTTGTTGACAGCAGTGACCTGGGGGTCAGAAATGCTTCCTGGGGCGATCCCCATGCTGTCCCCATGTCATTTGAGCACTGTCACTATTGTTTTGGGCACTTTTTAGGCTTTCTACAGACTGCCGGGGGTGCCGCCGCAAAAATGCTCGGGTCTCCCGTAGACTAACATTGGGCTCATTGCTCGGGTCGAGCACCCGAGTATCACGGTGAGCTCGGCCAGAGCTTCGAGCACCCGAGCATTTTAGTGCTCGCTCAACACTAATTATCACCTTCCCCATGCGGCTCTACTCAAGTAGCATAAACCCTTTTCCTGTGAAAGCCCCCCCCAATAAGCAGCCCCATACAAGTAGCAGCAGACATTTCCCTATGCAACCACCATATAGTACCATCATCCATACTTCTTTGCCCCCAAATTACATCCTCAGAGCACTCACACTGAGTGCTGTGTTCTCATTGCCCTCTGCACACGGCTCCATTGTGCAGCTCCTCAGTCCTCTCCACTCCAGTAACCTCAGCACAATGCTGCTTACCTCTTCACTGGACTGGAGGAGCCCCCTTTTGGTGACATCATTGCCTCAAAACATCAATAGCACTGTAGTGGCTACCCTGCGGAAATATGTGAGTGAGCTGCAGATGGCGGCGCACATAAGATTATAATGAGGACAATCTGGTGTTGGGCTTCCCCGGAGCCCTGGGCGGTAGCCCAGATTGCCCTCATTATAATCCACCTATGGATACATCGTTGGATTCAGGGTCTCTTTGCCTACATTATACTGCTCTCAGATGATGTAGCAAAAACCTGCTGACAGATTCCCTATAATATATGAATAGCTGTACTAGACTTTCTTTTCATATGTATCATCACCATTTCAAAGAAACAGAGTCATCGCTGTCCATTCACACTTTGCTTTAATTTTTCAGGTAGCACCTGAAAAACTCAAATGTGAATATAGATTTGTTGCTATAGGTAACAAAATAACAAGTCCTCAGAAACAATTTTTATGTATGAGGTTAGATGTCAGACTTGCTGCAAAATAATATTTGTAAACTTATTTGTGCAAAGAAAAAGGAACTGAGAGTGAGAAACACCGGACGGCGAGCTGTAAAGAACCTTACAAGCGTGAATCTGGACATTTCATGTTTATATTGTTAGAGTACATGACATCTCAAATTTAATGGTAGTTTGCATTTTTTTCAGATTTTGTTTTACTTGTGGATAATTTCATGTATCAAACAATATAATAAGGAGGGTTCTTCAAAAGTGGCGGTGTTTCTTATCCAGGAAATGTTACTCCAGTCCCAGACTAGAGTATTATTTCTGGTAAAGCCCATGGAGGCACATCTTATCAATGGCATCGCGTCCTTAGTATTACAAATAGTATAAGATGCAAGCGTGTCGTCTTTGTAAATGGGACTTGTGTGAACTCCTGCTCTAATCTTAAGTATAATTTTTTTTAAAAAATAAATGCCCATTAACCCTATCTTTTCCCTATTGTCCTAATTTAAGCCCAAAGCTCTATACCCATCATATTACATAAACTATGAAAAATAGCCTCAAGTACTCATGGATAGTGTTGAGCCACCCCCGTAGTGTTCGAGTTCGGTTCGGTTCGTCGAACACCCGTGTGTTCGCCGAACTGTTCGTCGAACTGTTCGTCGAACACCTTCGAACACCGTTAAAACCAATGGCAGGCAAACAAAAACACATAGAAACACATAGAAAACACCTTCAAAGGTGTCCAAAAGCTGACAAACTGCTCAGAAGACATAACTAACACATGGAAAAGTGACAAGTACATATAGTCATGCGAAAATAAAAGAGGTGGAGGAGTAAAAGGAGGGGGAGACACAGATATAGGCATGTCATGCCCTTCTAAAATCCAAAAAGTGAGAAGCCGACACGGCCAGTCCGCTCCTGCCCGTGCCACCTCCGTGTCGCCGGGTTTGTGCCAGAGCCGCGGTGAACCCTGACGGCCAGCCCCCCTCTCCCAATACTGGTGCCTGTCCGCTGGTGGGTCGAGCGAGCCCCCTTGTGGTGGAGGCAGCTCTAAGCTTTTTAATTTAAATTGTCTCTCTAATTTGAATGAATACACTTTAAATCCATTTACAAGGATCTATTGGAGGGCAAGTCTCATGCCAGCAGCCGCGTAATTCCAGCTCCAGTAGCGTCCACTAAAGCTGCTGCAGTTAAAAAGCTTTTATAAGGATCGAGCTCGGCTGTCCACCGCAAGGCATCCTACTGCCAGTCCCAGCCCCTATGCCTTGGGGTGCCTCCTGATGCTCTTCACTAAGTATCCCATGGTCCCGAAGCATTTCCTTTGAAAAAATTAAGTGTCTAAACTACAGGTGGTGCAGCTTGCTTAACAGCCGGGATAATCCGCTTACTAGCAGACACTGCTACTAGGCACAAAGTATTTCCTGGGCTAGATGCAGTTAAAAATTTGTAATTAGATACTCTCGTTGGATGCTGAGAAAGCATTCCATAGAGTCTCCTGGCACGCCATATATGATTCTCTTAAAAAGCTTGGGGTAGGGGTCTAGGGGACCCTTTTATAGCCAAAATCACGGCCCTGTATCGCAATACGTCACCTAGGCTGAAGATAAATGGAACTGTAGCACCCTGAGGGCTCGGTTGCTAAAGACGTATTGCACCTCACCCAGAGGTGTGATATCTCACTCTCAGGTAAGGATGGAGTGTGGATCAGGACCCGACACCTGCATGCATTACACCACATTGCCGTGGGGCAGGGCGACCAATATGCCCCTGAGATGGGCACGACAGTCCCTGTCCCTGGCTGGAGTGGGGGGAGGGAACGATGAGGAAGGGGAACCCTGTAGTGCAGGAGCAGGGAGGAAGCAGTTCCTGGGTGCATTGAGAAGGGAGTATAAAAGGTGGGCACCATCTTAGTTCAGTGCAGAGAAGTCTGAGCAGAAGTGGCAGGGAGCAGGGTCTCTGCATGAGCTCTGCTCCGGAGGCGGGCCTAGTAACAGAGGCCCAGGCCTGGAAGAGGGAGAAGGAAGGAAGAGGAGCGGAGAAGGCTCCAGGAACGAGGAATGAAGGGATCCCAGGGGTGCGGACGGGCGAGTCGCCACCGCACGCCCGAATCCACCTGCGTGGAGGGGTCAGGCCAAAGGGGGAGACCGGTCCCCGAACTAGTGGAGGCAGGAAACGACCCTCAGCTAGAAACCGGAGGCTCTGACATTTTATGTGGCGCAGCCCCTCGCTACACCCGCTAGGAAGGCACCACATAGGGTCAGGGAAACTGGCGCCAAGTTTACCAAGAGGAGGCCCGAGGCAGCCGGACAGAAGTGTTGGTAAGAAAGGCCAGACAAAGGACACACAAAGGGGGTCCTGTGAAGTGCTCCAAAGTTATCTGGGAGTTGTCTGAGCCCCTAACCTGGTGAGCACAGTACGACGTGGGCAGCCGTTACCTGCAGACGTGGTCTGGATAATAAGAACTGTGAGTAAAGGCCCTGAACTGCATCACTGACTCCGTGTCGTTACTGCTGCTGCCCTGCACCATCACCCCCATCCTCCGCATACACTGCCCTGAGGCTATACTCCTCCCGTGGGGAGTTATGCTACGCTCTGCTGCACCCACAACACCAGCCTCAGCGGTCTGCCCTGGAGCGGCGGTTCACTCTGACCGCAATCCACGGGTGGCGTAGTCGGACATTTAAACATCAAAACCACATAAATAGTTCCGCCACTGGTTTGACCACCCTGAGCCACGGAACTGGGTCGCCGCCACGAAGACTACAACCACCAGCATCCACCAAAAAGGGTCCGGCTCCGGGCGTCCCAAGGCCCAGGGGGTGCGTCAGAACATTTTCATCACCTTTCACAATCACCAATGGGACAAGGCAGGGATGTCCTCTGTCCCCTCTCTTATACATCCTAGTGACGGAGCACCTGCTCTCATCAATTCGCCATAACCCCAATATTAGGTGGATTGAGGTGGGAGGCACCGAGTACAAGTGCTCTCTATTTGCTGATGATGTCCTAGTATATATCACTCAATCACATATATCCATCCATGCTGTTATGGCTGAAATAGATCACTTTGTTACATGGTAAAATTTTAAAATCAATGCAGCGAAGTCTGAGGCCCTCGATGTCTCCCTCCCCAAATCCATATAGGATTCCATCCAGTCCAACTTTCCCTTTGCCTGGCCCTCACAGGGTATCAAATACTTAGGAATTCCTATTCATAGAGACCTCTCCCATCTATGTTATCTTAATTTTGGGCCCTTTATTGAACAACTCCATACAGACCACGGTTGGCAAGTTAGAACTGTAAGATTCACTACGTGAACCACTGGTGTTTTGTGGAAAAGCACATGTACACCGCGTTCCAAATTATTATACAAAAAGTGTTTAGGAGTGATAAGGGAAGAATTTGTTTGTTTGTCAGTTAAACTCATTGATGGTGATGTGTGTCAGGGCTCTTTATATCACTGTAAGCAATTGCAGACACCTGTGCTAATTAGTTTGGCAGGTGTGTCCAATGAAAGGCAAGACTACTTAAGAAGGCTCTCTCACATTATTAAGCAGCCTACATTTTCTGCCAAAATGGGAAAGAAAAAGGATGTGTCGGCTGCTGAGAAGCAACAAATTGTGGAGTGTTTAGGTCAAGGCATGACTACAATCAACATTGTGCGATGATCAGGATGAAGTGTCTTGGCAATCAAGAAGTATGTAGCTGATTCACAGTACACACGTGTGCGTGCTGATAAGGGCAAATTGAGGACTCTTTCCTACAGGCAATTACGTCAGGTTGAAAGAGCAGCGGCAAAAAAGCCTTGTCATAGCAGCAGACAAGTTTTTGAAGCTGCTTGTGCCTCCAACGTCCCCCGAACAACAAGATGCAGGGTCCTTCAGAGGTTTGCAGCTGTGCATGCGCCATCCTGTCGACCTCCTCTATCCACTTCACACAAGCAGAAACGGCTCCAGTGGGCCAAACATTACATGAAGACTGATTTCAAAACTGTTTTGTTCACGGATGAGTGCCGTGCAGCGCTCGATGGTCCAGATGGATGGAGTGGAGGATGGCTGGTTGATGGACACCCCACGCAAACACGGCTACAGCGCCAACAAGGAGGAGGTGGAGTAATGTTTTGGGCTGGAATCATGGGGAGAGAGATTGTCGGCCCCTTTAGGATCCCTGAAGGCGCTAAAGATGAACTCCATAATGTATGTGGATTTTCTCAAACAGCACTTCCTGCCATGGTTCAAGAAGAAGAACCGTGTATTTCACAGCAAGATCATTTTTCTGCATGATAATGCACCATCTCATGCTGCACATAAAACATCTGCATCTCTGGCTGATATGGGCATAAAAGGGGACAAACTTATGGTGTGACCCCCATGCTCCCCTGACCTCTACCCCATTCAGAACCTTTGGAGCATCATTAAAAGGAGTGTCTATGATGGCGGGAGGCAGTTCACATCTAAGCAACAGCTCTGGGAGGGTATTCTGTCCTCATGCAAAACAATTGAAGCAGAAACCATCCAAAACCTGACAAATTCAATGGACGAGAGAGTTCAGAAGCTCCTTTCGAACAAGGGGTCCTATGTGAAAATGTAACATCACCTAGAATAAAGTTTTGAGTTGAAAACTGTTTGATTTCAGTTTCTAACAACCTGCTAATGCTTATAATTTCAAAAATGACCATTTTTTTGGTCTTTATTAAAATGAAAAGGTTGATCGAAAAGTTTGGGGGATCTAAGAGTGTGGCAACCCAGTAGTCATGATTACTTCGAATTCTGACAATATGAGGGTCATGCTGCAGGTAGTGCAGCAAGAAGGCACTTATGTGTCTTGCGCATCTCGGAGCCCCAAAATTATTTTCCGGGCTAGATGCAGCTAAAAATTATTTTTAATTTTAAATCTGGTGAAGCTTATTATAGATGGCCTAATAGGATCAGTGCTGCACACTGCTACAAAGCCCAAATTATTTTCCAGTCAAGATACAGATAAACATGATTAGTAATTTGAAAGCTTAAAACGGTTGGTAGGGTGATTTTAACCAATCATCAAGCTTTTACTCTCCCCAGGATGACACAGGGGTAGAAAAGTCGTTTCGGATCCATGATTTGTTCATCTTTATGAACGTGAGTCTGTCTACATTATCAGTGGAGAGCCGCGTGCGCTTATCTGTCAGCACACCACCAGCAGCGCTGAACACACGTTCAGACAGAACGCTGGCTGCGGGGCATGACAAGATCTCCAAGGCGTAAGTGGCTAGCTCCGGCCATTTATCCAGATTGGAAGCCCAAAAAGAGCAAGGGTCCAGTGACACAGTCGTGGCTTCAATGTTTACTTGGAGATACTCCTGTACCATCGTCTCTAGGCGTTGACTATGTGTCAGACTTCTTGTCTCCTGTGGCCTTGCAAAGGATGGGCTAAAAAAGTGGTGAAATGATTCCGCAAAATTGATGTTACCAGCAGATACTGTGGTTCTGTCACGGTTTGAGTGCTGAACACTTGACGGTCCCACGGTTGGCAAGTTGGAACTGTGAGATTCACTACGTGCACCACTGGTATTTTGTGGAAAAGCACATGTAAGATTCTGCAACAGTCTCTGCTGATACTCCTGCATGCGTGCATCCCTTTCTATGGCAGGAATAATTTCTGCAAATTTACTTTTGTACCGGGGATCTAACAGTGTGGCAACCCAGTAGTCAGGATTATTTCTAATTCTCACAATTCGAGGGTCATGTTGCAGGTAGTGCAGCAAGAAGGCACTCATGTGTGTTGCGCATCCAGGAGCACCAAGTCCCTGTTGTGTTGGTGGCGAGGTAACAATCATGCTTCCTTCCTCTGTCCTCTCCCCCCAACCTCGCACAACAGAAATGTGATCAAGGTCTCCCTCATCTGATGAGTCTTCCATCAGTTCGTCCTCCACTTCTTCCTGGGCTCCTGCACCTTCCTCACTAGTTTGGCTGCTACCATGCGCCCTGGTAAAACCATCTCCCCCACCCTCACATGCCTGTCGCCTTGGTGCTGCCGACCGTCTGGACCTTGCAGATGTTAGCCCTTCCGCATACAACTCCTCCTCCTCTACTTCCTCCACCTCCTCTTGTGCCACCACCTGACTCCGAATTCTGTTTAACATGTGCTCCAGCATGTAAATCACCGGAATAGTCATGCTGATAATGGCATCGTCAGCACTAAACATCTTCGTCGCCATTTCAAAACTGTGCAGAAGGGTGCATAGGTCCCTGATCTGAGACCACTCCTCCAGCGTGATTTGCCCCACCTCTGAATCTCGTTGGCCCAGGCTATACGTCAGAACGTATTGCACCAGGGCTTGTCGGTGCTGCCACAGTCGCTGCAACATGTGCAGAGTTGAATTCCACCGGGTAGGCACATCGCATTTTAGCCGGTGAAGTGGCAGGCCCAACGACTTCTGTAGAGATGTAAGTCGCTGAGCTGCGGGATGCGAACGGCGGAAGTGAGCACACAGCGACTGTGCCCTCTGCAGAAGGCCATCTAGTCTGGGATAGTGGGCTAAAAATTGCTGGACAACCAGGTTCAACACGTGAGCCATACAAGGCACGTGTGTGACATTGCCCCGGCGAAGGGCCGCACCCAGGTTTGCAGCATTGTCGCACACGGCCTTCCCTGGTTTCAGGTCCAGTGGAGACAACCATTCATGAAATTGGTTCTCCAGAGCTGACCACAACTCCTCAGCTGTGTGACTCACATTTCCCAGACATTTCAATGTAAAAACCGCCTGATGACGTTGAGCCCTACTGCCAGCATAGTAAGGAGGTGTGCAGGATCCCTTCTGCGCAGTTAGAAAGCTTGTGGCATGACCAGACAGGCTTTGGGTGCAGGTGGAAGACCGAGAGGAGGTTGAGGAGGCAGAAGCAGTGGTGGAAAAATGACATAAAGAGGATTGACGCACAACTCGTGGGGACGGCAAGACTTGGACAGCAGCCCCTTGTCCTGCTGTCACCATAGTTACCCAGTGCCCAGTCAGCGACATGTAACGCCCCTGTCCATGCCTACTCGTCCAAGTGTCTGTGGTGAAATGCACCCTGTCACACACAGAGTTTCTCAAAGAAGCGGTGATGTTGTGTGCGATGTTATGCACACGCCCAGGCTAAGCGGCGTGTGCGTGTGATTGGTAGTGATTCCACTGGACCGTGCCGGAGAGTGAATGCCTGGAGGGGCATGACTAAGTATTCACCCGATCCGACCAGGGTCGCACGACGGCATACGACGCCAGTGCACCAAGGAGGAACCGAGCAGAGGGACCAGGTGCTACTCCAGGACAGACCCCGGACACGGCTGTTGACCCACACAGGGGAATACAGGAACAGGCTGGTAGGCTGGCACACAGACTGGTGGGTATAGGCAGGCACGACTGATATGCAGGCAGGCGGGTATGCAGGCAGGGGGGTAAAGGCAAGCACAGCTAGAGTGCAGACAGGAAGGCACTAGCAGGTAGGAACACAGGCGGGATAGGACCCAGTACACACCGGGACACAGGAACAATACAGGCAAAGGGGTACAGGCAAGCACGGCTAGAGTGCAGACAAGGCTGAGCAGGGAGGACAGGGCTCTGTTCACACTGAACAGACAGGAAGGGAAAGGCAGAGCCAGACACCCACAGGGTACTTGCAGTGAAGTAGCGAGTGGACCACAAACTCACAAACGGGAGTACAGAGACAACAAGCAGGAGTTAGGTACGAGTTCAGACTCTGCAGAAAAAGGAAGGGAACGGACATAGAGGCAAAACAGGTAAAGGATAGGAGAGAGTTCAGACTGGAACTGAGTGTACGGAGGAGACCGACACTGCAGCGGGATACAGGAGCGGGTCTGGGAATACTGCCCCCAGAGAGGCGGGACGAACAGGCAAGGAGCGTGTTCAGACAGGACAGACAAGATACAGGAGCGGGTCTAGGTAATCGGCCCCTAGAAGGCAGGAAGAACAGGCTAGGAGCGAGTTCAGACAGGACAGACAAGAGAACACAGAAAGGACTCAGTTCAGACACGGAACTAATACCGAAAAGCAGGAGACATACAGGACTCAGTTCAGACACGGGAGCTGATAACGCAAAGCAGGAGACATACAGGACTCAGTTCAGACACGGGAGCTGATACCGCAAAGCAGAAGACATACAGGACTCAGTTCAGACAGGCCTGGAAATACAGCCTCCAGGAAAGGCAGACAAGGAAACAAAGAACGGGACCTGGCACCTTCAGAGTGCAAGCACACACTGAAGGAAACACTATGCTCAGGCAGGGATAGAAGGGAGCTGCTGAGCTATATACCAAGTGTCAGACAGCAATAGGCTGAGGACGCACAAGGGGTGTGACCCACAGCAGGTACAAAAAGCAGGAAGTGATCGGGCGCCGCCCTTAAGCAGCAGAGACAGACACAAACAGACAGCATGGAGGGAAGCCAGAGAGACACTCTGGACAGGAGATCAAGTGCGCTCTCTTGCACAGTGGGAGATGGACCACCATGCAAGGACGCCGCCAGGTATGTTACAGTACCTCCCCCCTTACGCCCCCTCTTCTTCAGGCCTGCCAGAATCTTCCGCAGGGAATTCGAGGACCAGTCGTTCACTGGGTTGGAGGGGGACAGAGACTTGAGGGTAATCTCTGCTTCGAGGTACATCTTGTCAAGCTCACAGGAAAAAATAGACGGGTTATCAGGTACATAATGAGGAAAAGTCACTGTCTCTTTGTTATCTGGTGGTACCCCGGAGGATTCAGGAAACAACTGGAGGTCCTCCGCCGGGTCAGAAGAGTGCAGAGGCTCAGAGAAAACAACTGCTTCAGAGTACACTAGGTCGGACTCACTGGAGGAAGCAGGCGAGGTATCGGGTACCGAGTATAGGAAAGTCTCTGTCCATTCACCAACAGGTGGCACCCCGAAGGGTTCTGAACACAACTGGAGGTCCTCCGCCTGGTCGGAGGGGTGTAGAGACTCGGGAGTAACCTCTGCTTCGGAGTACACTAGGTTGGACTCACTGGACGAAGCGAGCGAGGTATCAGGTACAGGATATAGGAAAGTCTCTGTCCATTCACCACCAGGTGGCACCCCGAAGGATTCTGAACACAACTGGAGGTCCTCCGCCTGGTCGGAGGGGTGTAGAGACTCAGGAGTAACCTCTGCTTCGGAGTACACTAGGTTGGACTCACTGGACGAAGCGAGCGAGGTATCAGGTACAGAGTATAGGAAAGTCTCTGTCCATTCACCACCAGGTGGCACCCCGAAGGATTCTGAACACAACTGGAGGTCCTCCGCCTGGTCGGAGGGGTGTAGAGACTCAGGAGTAACCTCTGCTTCGGAGTACACTAGGTTGGACTCACTGGACGAAGCGAGCGAGGTATCAGGTACAGAGTATAGGAGAGTCTCTGTCCTTTCGCTACCAGGTAGCACCCCGAAGGGTTCAGGAGACAACTGGAGATCCTCCGCCTGGTCGGAGGGGTGTAGAGACTCGGAGGTAACTACCACTTTGGGGTACCCATTGTCAGGCTCACAGGACGAAGCGGACAAAGTATTGAGTACCGGGTGTAGAGAAGTCTCTCTCCATTTGTCATCGAGTGGTATCCCGGAGGATTCAGGAGGCAACAGGGGATCCTCCGCCAGGTAGTAGAGGTGCACAGACTCAGAGGTAACCACAGCTTTGGAGCATCCTTGGACATGCACACCGGTTAAAGAGAGAGAAGCATCTGATGCCGGGTGCAGGAAGTTCTCCTGTGTGGAGTCTGGATGGGCAGAAGTCTCTTCGGGCAGGAGAACTGGTGCACTACCCACGCACACTACCCATTGGGGTTTCTCCGGGATACAGGGAGATGAAGCTTCAGTAGGGACTTCAAGGTTGGGGTCAGGAGGTCTCAGGGAGGACAGACCCTGGCGTGACGGCTTGCCTCTAAGTCTAGCACGTCTGGACTGCCTCTTGAGGTTGAGAGAAGTATTACGGAAAGCGTAGTCACCCTGAGAGGATTCTGGGTGGGCAGTAGTCTCATTGGGCTGGAGGACTATTGCGCTACCCACACACATTACCCATTGGGGCTGCTCCGGGATATTGGGAAGTGAAGCTTCAGCAGGAGCCTCCGGGTTAGGATCATCGAAGACCATTAGAAAGGCCACCAGGAAGGCCATTAGGTCCCGGAGGATCGGATCCTGTGTTTCATATAGGGGGTTGATCCATTCCAAGGCATCACCCGCCAGGTAAGACATCATAAAGGCCACTTTAGCCCAATCGGAAGGAAAATAAAGAGGGTAGGCCTTAAAGTGTAGCATGCATTGCTCCACAAATGCACGACACTGTCTTGGATCCCCATAGTAACGTGGCGGATCCGCAGGAACGAGAGCTGATAGATCCATCTGGACGGTGCGTAATTCGCCTGGAACTCAGCTAAGGGAAAAAAATTTATTTATTTATTTTAATGCATATATTCGCTGGAAAACTTCTCAGAGGGCGAAGGCCGTGGGGCTCAACGGGAACCATGGCCTGAGCATGCTGTTATGCACACGCCCAGGCTAAGCGGCGTGTGCGTGTGATTGGTAGTGATTCCACTGGACCGTGCCGGAGAGTGAATGCCTGGAGGGGCATGACTAAGTATTCACCCGATCCGACCAGGGTCGCACGACGGCATACGACGCCAGTGCACCAAGGAGGAACCGAGCAGAGGGACCAGGTGCTACTCCAGGACAGACCCCGGACACGGCTGTTGACCCACACAGGGGAATACAGGAACAGGCTGGTAGGCTGGCACACAGACTGGTGGGTATAGGCAGGCACGACTGATATGCAGGCAGGCGGGTATGCAGGCAGGGGGGTAAAGGCAAGCACAGCTAGAGTGCAGACAGGAAGGCACTAGCAGGTAGGAACACAGGCGGGATAGGACCCAGTACACACCGGGACACAGGAACAATACAGGCAAAGGGGTACAGGCAAGCACGGCTAGAGTGCAGACAAGGCTGAGCAGGGAGGACAGGGCTCTGTTCACACGGAACAGACAGGAAGGGAAAGGCAGAGCCAGACACCCACAGGGTACTTGCAGTGAAGTAGCGAGTGGACCACAAACTCACAAACGGGAGTACAGAGACAACAAGCAGGAGTTAGGTACGAGTTCAGACTCTGCAGAAAAAGGAAGGGAACGGACATAGAGGCAAAACAGGTAAAGGATAGGAGAGAGTTCAGACTGGAACTGAGTGTACGGAGGAGACCGACACTGCAGCGGGATACAGGAGCGGGTCTGGGAATACTGCCCCCAGAGAGGCGGGACGAACAGGCAAGGAGCGTGTTCAGACAGGACAGACAAGATACAGGAGCGGGTCTAGGTAATCGGCCCCTAGAAGGCAGGAAGAACAGGCTAGGAGCGAGTTCAGACAGGACAGACAAGAGAACACAGAAAGGACTCAGTTCAGACACGGAACTACAGTCATGGCCAAAAGTTTTGAGAATGACACCAAAATTATATTTTCCCATGATCTGCTGGCCTCTGGTTTTTATTAGTGTTTGTCTGATGTTTATATCACATACAGAAATATAATTGCAATCATATTATGAGTACCAATAGGTTATATTGACAGTTAGAATGAGTTAATGCAGCAAGTCAATATTTGCAGTGTTGCCCCTTCTTCTTCAAGACCTCTGTAATTCTCCCTGGCATGCTCTCAATCAACTTTTGGACCAAATCCTGACTGATAGCAGTCCATTCTTGCATAATCAATGCTTGCATTTTGCCAGAATTTGTTGGTTTTTGTTTGTCCACCCGTCTCTTGATGATTGACCACAAGTTCTCAATTGGATTAAGATCTGGGGAGTTTCCAGGTCATGGACCCAAAATCTCTATGTTTTGTTCCATGAGCCATTTAGTTATCACCTTTGCTTTATGGCAAGGTGCTCCATCATGCTGGAAAAGGCATTGTTGGGCGCCAAACTGCTCTTGGACGGTTGGGAGAAGTTGGTCTTGGAGGACAATCTGGTACCATTCTTTATTCATGGCTGTGTTTTTAGGCAAGACTGTGAGTGAGCCGATTCCCTTGGCTGAGAAGCAACCCCACACATGAATGGTTTCAGGATGCTTTACAGTTGGCATGAGACAAGACTGGTGGTAGCGCTCACCTCTTCTTCTCCGAATAAGCTGTTTTCCAGATGTCCCAAACAATCGAAAAGGGGATTCATCAGAGAAAATGACTTTGCCCCAGTCCTCAGCAGTCCACTCCCTGTACCTTTTGCAGAATATCAGTCGGTCCCTGATGTTTTTTCTGGAGAGAAGTGGCTTCTTTGCTGCCCTCCTTGAAACCAGCCCTTGCTCAAAGAGTCTCCGCCTCACAGTGCGTGCAGAAGCACTCACACCAGCCTGCTGCCATTCCTGAGCAAGCTCGGCACTGCTGGTAGTCCGATCCCGCAGCTGAAACAGTTTTAAGATACGGTCGTGGCGCTTGCTGGTCTTTCTTGGGCGCCCTGGAGCCTTTATGACAACAATGGAAGCTCTCTCCTTGAAGTTCTTGATGATGCGATAGATTGTTGACTGAGGTGCAATCTTTGTAGCTGCGATACTCTTCCCTGTTAGGCCATTTTTGTGCAGTGCAATGATGGCTGCATGTGTTTCTTTAGAGATAACCATGGTTAACTGAAGAGAAACAATGATACCAAGAACCTGCCTCCTTTTAAAGTGTCCAGTGATGTCATTCTTACTTAATCATGACTGATTGATCGCCAGCCCTGTCCTCATCAACACCCACACCTGTGTTAATGGATCAATCACTAAAGCGATGTTAGCAGCTCCTTTTAAGGCAGGACTGCAATGATGTTGAAATGTGTTTTGGGGGTTAAAGTTCATTTTCTGGGCAAATATTGACTTTGCAAGTACAGTAATTGCTGTTAAGCTGATCACTCTTTGACATTCAGGAGTATATGCAAATTGCCATTACAAAAAATGAAGCAGTAAACTTTGGAAAAATTACTATTTGTCTCATTCTCAATACTTTTGGCCATGACTGTAATACCGAAAAGCAGGAGACATACAGGACTCAGTTCAGACACGGGAGCTGATAACGCAAAGCAGGAGACATACAGGACTCAGTTCAGACACGGGAGCTGATACCGCAAAGCAGAAGACATACAGGACTCAGTTCAGACAGGCCTGGAAATACAGCCTCCAGGAAAGGCAGACAAGGAAACAAAGAACGGGACCTGGCACCTTCAGAGTGCAAGCACACACTGAAGGAAACACTATGCTCAGGCAGGGATAGAAGGGAGCTGCTGAGCTATATACCAAGTGTCAGACAGCAATAGGCTGAGGACGCACAAGGGGTGTGACCCACAGCAGGTACAAAAAGCAGGAAGTGATCGGGCGCCGCCCTTAAGCAGCAGAGACAGACACAAACAGACAGCATGGAGGGAAGCCAGAGAGACACTCTGGACAGGAGATCAAGTGCGCTCTCTTGCACAGTGGGAGATGGACCACCATGCAAGGACGCCGCCAGGTATGTTACATGCGACATGCTGGTGGAGCGCAGGCACACCTTTCTTTGAGAAGTAGTGCCGACTGGGCATCTGGTACTGGGGCACTGCGACGGACATAAGGTCTCGAAAATCCTCTGTGTCCACCAGGCGGAAAGGCAGCATTTCTGTAGCCAAGAGCTTGCAGATGGTGAAATTCAACCTCTTAGCTTTCTCATGGCTAGGAGGAAATGGTCTTTTACTTGTCCACATCTGAGGGACCGAGGGCTGGCTATTGTGCTTAGACGGGGTTGATAAGGGTGTCCCCGGCAAACTGCCGGTCTGTGAGGAAGATGCAGGCGGACATGTTAGGTTGCCTTGATCCAAAGGTGGTGCTATCGATGTCGGACAGCGCTCAAGACCAGCTGGTGTTACCACCTCCAAAGAAAATGATGACCTGCCAATCACGCTGGCTGTTGCGGGTAAAGAGGTGGCAGGTCTGCGCCCCAAAACAGGTGTGACTGCTGTCCCCCCAGTCACAGAGGATGAAGAGGCCGCGGATGCACAAGATATGGCAGACGGTGGTTGGCCCGGCCGGCTAGACCGCATTGTAGCACACTGAGCTTCCCACTGCAACTTATGCTTCATGTCCATGTGCCGGTTCATGCATGAAGTACTCAAACTATGTATTTTTTGGCCTCTACTTAGCTTTTGCTGACAAATGTTACAGATAACACGAGTTGGGTCATCTTTATCGATCTGAAAAAATGCCCAGGCTATGCAAGGCTTAGCACCCATGCGACCTGAAGAGCCACCACGACTTGTGGTGAGAGGCAGAGTTGTGTTTGAGGATGCAGTTGTTGACGTGCTTCCAGTACTACGTCTCTGTCCAGGAAGGCGCAACCTGACCTCGTCGTCACTAGCATCTTCCTCCACCTCCTCTGCTGACCTCATCTCTTGGCTGACTGTGGGTTGACAGTAAGTGGGATCTCCGACCTCATCATCATCACCCTGTGCGTTATCACACCCGTCGTCCTCAGAGCCAACCTGTTCCTGCCCTGACAAAAAACTAAAGTTGTCGCTCCAATCAGGTATTTGAGTCTTATCATCGTCTTCCTCATTGTCTCCACCAACAGGAGTTACAGTTTGGGAATGAGGGTCTACATTATGGTCAGAACCTTCTGCGTCTGGTCCTGGATCCGACTCATAAAGATTCTGGGCATCAGTGGAGATCATTTCCTCGTCTGGATTCACAGAAGCGCTGGAGTCGACCTCTGATTCCCAGGCTATAGTATGAGTAAACAGCTCTGCAGACTCAACCATCTGTTCTACCTCATACTCAGACGGGCAGCTGGAGATTTGGGAGCTGTGAGGAAGCAAGTGCGATTTGGGTGACACCTTTGAGGACTGGAGTATTTGTGATGTTGAAGTTGATGTGGAGGAGAGCCCACTTAAAGGAGCACTTGATATCCGTTGAAGCACCTGCTGTTTTTGTGCCTCATCTGGAATTTGTAGCGATTGGCGTGGCCGTAAGAAAGGGATCTTATCACATTGTCCGCTAAAAGAAGTAGACATTTTAGTTTGGCTGGAAGATGGTCTTTCTTCTGCACCTACCCCACGGACACAACCTTTTTTCCCCTTCCCAACACGCCTATTCCCCTTTCCACCAGCAGCAGGCCTTTTTCCACTCATTTTGGTGGTTAACTAATTCACAACTCTGGAGTTGTTTGCACAAAAAAACAATGGATGGTAACCGAGCAGAGCTGAGTGGCCAAACTGTGGTATTAGGCCAAAACTATTGGCTGGGTTAGATGCAGAAAAAAATTATTTTTAATTTTCAACCTGATGGAGGTCAGTATAGATGGACTAATAGACCAAGTCCCACACACCGCTAGAAGCCCAAATATTTTTTCAGAGCTAGATGCAGAAAAAAATTATTTTTAATTTGCAACCTGATGGAGGTCAGTATAGATGGACTAATAGACCAAGTCCCACACACCGCTAGAAGCCCAAATATTTTTTCAGAGCTAGATGCAGAAAAAAATTATATTCAATTTGCAACCTGCTGGAGGTCAGTATAGAAGGACTAATAGAACAAGTCCCACACACTGCTAGAAGCCCAAATATTTTTTCAGAGCTAAATGAAGAAAAAAATTATTTTTAATTTGCAACCTGATGGAGGTCAGTATAGATGGACTAATAGACCAAGTCCCACACACCGCTAGAAGCCCAAATATTTTTTCAGAGCTAGATGCAGAAAATTTTTTTATTCAATTTGCAACCTGATGGAGGTCAGTATAGATGGACTAATAGACCAAGTCCCACACACTGCTAGAAGCCCAAATATTTTTTCAGAGCTAGATGCAGAAAAAAATTATTTTTAATTTGCAACCTGATGGAGGTCAGTATAGATGGACTAATAGACCAAGTCCCACACACTGCTAGAAGCCCAAATATTTTTTCAGAGCTAGATGCAGAAAAAAATTATTTTTAATTTGCAACCTGATGGAGGTCAGTATAGATGGACTAATAGAACAAGTCCCACACGCTGCTAGAAGCCCAAATATTTTTTCAGAGATAAATGAAGAAAAAAATTATTTTTAATTTGCAACCTGATGGAGGTCAGTATAGATGGACTAATAGACCAAGTCCCACACACCGCTAGAAGCCCAAATATTTTTTCAGAGCTAGATGCAGAAAAAAATTATTTTTAATTTGCAACCTGATGGAGGTCAGTATAGATGGACTAATAGACCAAGTCCCACACACCGCTAGAAGCCCAAATATTTTTTCAGAGCTAGATGCAGAAAAAAATTATTTTTAATTTGCAACCTGATGGAGGTCAGTATAGATGGACTAATAGACCAAGTCCCACACACTGCTAGAAGCCCAAATATTTTTTCAGAGCTAGATGCAGAAAAAAATTATTTTAATTTGCAACCTGATGGAGGTCAGTATAGATGGACTAATAGACCAAGTCCCACACACCGCTAGAAGCCCAAATATTTTTTCAGAGCTAGATGCAGAAAAAAATTATTTTTAATTTGCAACCTGATGGAGGTCAGTATAGATGGACTAATAGACCAAGTCCCACACACCGCTAGAAGCCCAAATATTTTTTCAGAGCTAGATGCAGAAAAAAATTATATTCAGTTTGCAACCTGATGGAGGTCAGTATAGATGGACTAATAGAATGATGCTATGCCCAAAAGATTTTACTTCACTAGGTGCAGTAAAAAAATTGGTATTCTATACACAGGTGTTATATCTTGCAACACAGATAGGCTACTCCACTGACTAACACACTCTGCAATAGGCCAAAAAGGATTAGCTTTGCTAGATTCAGCCAAATGCTGTGAAAAAAACTTGCACAGTACTGGCACAGACCTGCCTGGCAAAAACTGATAGGAACTGATGTAACCTAGTCCTGAAAAGGACTCCAATTACAATTAGTCTTTACTCCCACAATCTATCTATTTAAGAGCACAGACCTGCCTGATAAAAGTCGTAGGAAATGCTGTAACCTAGTCCTTAAAAGGACTGCAATCACAACTATTCCCTACTCCCAAGCTATCTGTATATTTGTGCGAAAATTGGCTTGAAATTAACAAGGTATAGCGCACACAGCAACAGCGGTGCCGTCTAACACGCAGCTGCAGCAGTGAGAAAATGGTGGCGACGGGGAAAATGGCTTGGTCTTATAGGGCAAGGACATGTGACATACACTGCCAATCACACATGCCCTTGCTTGTGTGAAAAAAAGCACTTCGCTCCGTGTGTGCGCTGCTGATAGGCTGACAGATTGCACCTCCCCACTGCAAATGCGGGAAAGAGAAAAAAAAATGGAGATCTTCATTGTTCCTGCAGAGATCCATCCCCTGCCCCTCCCCCCGCCCCGCTGTACACTCAAACTGCGTATTAACATTAATTTTCATCATTACTGAGAAAAAATCCAGTTATGATTTTGGTGCACGAACAGTTATCGAACATAACCTCGAACAGCCGAATTTTTCTCAAATTGTTCGTGTTCGCCGACCGGCTCGAACACCGCCCAAAACAGCTCGAATTTGAGATTGGCGAACAGTTCGAGTAGAACAACGCTCATCTCTACTCATGGATTTAACCCCTTAACTACCGCCAATATGCATTAAAATGGCAGCCGATGAGCAAGCAGTAAAATGCTGGAGTGCTCAGTACTGGAATCGGGCAGGTCAGATACTCGGACGGGCTTGACACGAGTAACGAGTATAATGGAAGTCACAAGGAAACTCAAGCATTTTTCCGGAAGGCCCTAACAGGAGGGCTGGGGGTGACAGACACATTTCATGAATGGATAGAAGCAGTGCTGAAATGGACTGGGAACAGCATGGGGGGAACCCAGGAAGCATCTCTGAATCCCACGTCGCTGCTGGGAACAATGTTTTCAGAGTTTTACTCCACTTTTACAGACTGGCAATAAAACATAAAAAAACGAAGATAAAATGTATTTTACAGGAAAAAAGGTTAGCAAATCTGCTTTTCTGTATAATGACTGTATAAGGCAAAATTACAAAGAGAAAAAAGAAAAATGTCTCCTCCACCTCTTAATAGCCGGGCCATCTCTCACTGTATTTCCCCGTCGCCTATGATTACAGTAGATGACATAGTAGAGGGGGAAATAAAACTACACCCACCAGTAGTCACCTTTTAATGTAATTTTAACATTTTACCACCTTATGTCGGCATGTGGTGTGTGTGACACGGCCAGACACATCCTGTTTAATTTATGAAGAAGGGTCTCTGAAACCCCTCAAAGTCCAAAAGGACAATGCAAGGACTGCCAAAAATGAGAAAGAAGAGGGCCTCCGATACACCCTGTATTAGACATAAAGGAGGGCCTCATACACATTATGTTACAATTGTTAGGTAGTGGAACTCCAAGACTCATAAAGCCAATGCACTAAGTGCAAGGGCTGCCAAAAAAATAGAAGGAGGGATTGCAATACACCCTGGAAGACACGTAGTGGAGGGCTTCAGAAAACATTTTTTCTAATTTTTAAGAAGTAAGATTCCTAGACTGGTAAAGCCGATGTACTAAGTGCAAGGGCTGCCAAAAATTAGAAGGGAGTTCTGCAGTGCACCCTGGAAGACATGGAGAGTAGGGCCGCAGAAAACATTTGCTTCCCATTTTAAAGGAGTGTAACTTCAAGAACGGATAAAGACTAAGAGAAAGGTGAGAAAAACATTTACCCCTGGGGGGTATACATATATACACTGCTCAAAAAAATAAAGGGAACACTGAAATACCCCATCCTAGATCTGAATGATGAAATCTTCTCATTGAATACTTTGTTCTGTAGAAAGCTGAATGTGCTGACAACAAAATCACACAAAAATCATCAATGGAAATCACATTTATTAACCAATGGAGGCCTGGATTTAGAGTCACCCCCAAAATTAAAGTGGAAAAACTCACTACAGGCTGATCCAACTGTGATGTAATGTCCTTAAAACAAGTCACAATGAGGCTGAGTATTGTGTGTGGCCTCCACGTGCCTGTATGACCTCCCTACAACGCCTGGGCATGCTCCTGATGAGGCTGAGTATTGTGTGTGGCCTCCACGTGCCTGTATGACCTCCCTACAACGCCTGGGCATGCTCCTGATGAGGCTCAGTATTGTGTGTGGCCTCCACGTGCCTGTATGACCTCCCTACAACGCCTGGGCATGCTCCTGATGAGGCTGAGTATTGTGTGTGGCCTCCACGTGCCTGCATGACCTCCCTACAACGCTTGGGCATGCTCCTGATGAGGCTGAGTATTGTGTGTGGCCTCCACGTGCCTGTATGACCTCCCTACAACGCCTGGGCATGCTCCTGATGAGGCTGAGAATTGTGTGTGGCCTCCACGTGCCTGTATGACCTCCCTACAATGCCTGGGCATGCTCCTGATGAGGCTGAGTATTGTGTGTGGCCTCCACGTGCCTGTATGACCTCCCTACAACGCCTGGGCATGCTCCTGATGAGGCTCAGTATTGTGTGTGGCCTCCACGTGCCTGTATGACCTCCCTACAATGCCTGGGCATGCTCCTGATGAGGCTGAGTATTGTGTGTGGCCTCCACGTGCCTCTATGACCTCCCTACAACGCATGGGCATGCTCCTGATGAGGCTGAGTATTGTGTGTGGCCTCCACGTGCCTGTATGACCTCCCTACAACGCATGGGCATGCTCCTGATGAGGCTGAGTATTGTCTGTGGCCTCCACGTGCCTGTATGACCTCCCTACAACGCCTGGGCATGCTCCTGATGAGGTTGAGTATTGTGTGTGGCCTCCACGTGCCTGTATGACCTCCCTACAACGCCTGGGCATGCTCCTGATGAGGCTGAGTATTGTGTGTGGCCTCCACGTGCCTGTATGACCTCCCTACAACGCCTGGGCATGCTCCTGATGAGGCTGAGTATTGTGTGTGGCCTCCACGTGCCTGTATGACCTCCCTACAATGCCTGGGCATGCTCCTGATGAGGCTTAGTATTGTGTGTGGCCTCCACGTGCCTGTATGACCTCCCTACAATGCCTGGGCATGCTCCTGCTGAGGCTGAGTATTGTGTGTGGCCTCCACGTGCATGTATGACCTCCATACAACGCCTGGGCATGCTCCTGATGAGGCTGAGTATTGTGTTTGGCCTCCATGTGCCTGTATGACCTCCCTACAACGCCTGGGCATGCTCCTGATGAGGCTGAGTATGGTGTGTGGCCTCCACGTGCCTGTATGACCTCCCTACAACGCCTGGGCATGCTCCTGATGAGGCTGAGTATTGTGTGTGGCCTCCACGTGCATGTATGACCTCCCTACAATGCCTGGGCATGCTCCTGATGAGGCTGAGTATTGTGTGTGGCCTCCACATGCCTGTATGACCTCCCTACAACACCTGGGCATGCTCCTGATGAGGCTCAGTATTGTGTGTGGCCTCCATGTGCCTGTATGACCTCCCTACAACGCCTGGGCATGCTCCTGATGAGGCTCAGTATTGTGTGTGGCCTCCACGCGCCTGTATGACCTCCCTACAACGCCAGGGCATGCTACTGATGAGGCTGAGTATTGTGTGTGGCCTCCACGTGCCAGTATGACCTCCCTACAATGCCTGGGCATGCTCCTGATGAGGCTTAGTATTGTGTGTGGCCTCCACGTGCCTGTTTGACCTCCCTACAACACCTGGGCATGCTCCTGATGAGGCTGAGTATTGTGTGTGGCCTCCACGTGCCTGTATGACCTCCCTACAACGCCTGGGCATGCTCCTGATGAGGCTGAGTATTATGTGTGGCCTCCACGTGCCTGTATGACCTCCCTACAACGCCTGGGCATGCTCCTGATGAGGTTGCGGATGGTCTCCTGTGGGATCTCCTCCCAGACCTGGACTAAAGCATCCGCCAACTCCTGGACAGTCTGTGGTGCAACGTGACGTTGGTGGATGGAGTGAGACATGATGTCCCAGATGTGCTCAATCGGATTCAGGTCTGGGGAACGGGTGGGCCAGTCCATAGCTTCAATGCCTTCATCTTGCAGGAACTGCTGACACACTCCAGCCACATGAGGTTTGGCATTGTCCTGCATTAGGAGGAACCCAGGGACAACCGCACCAGCATATGGTCTCACAAGGGGTCTGAGGATCTCATCTCGGTACCTAATGGCAGTCAGGCTACTTCTGGCGAGCACATGGAGGGTTGTGCGGCCCTCCAAAGAAATGCCACCCCACACCATTACTGACCCACTGCCAAACCGGTCATGCTGAAGGATGTTGCAGGCAGCAGATCGCTCTCCACGGCGTCTCCAGACTCTGTCACGTCTGTCACATGTGCTCAGTGTGAACCTGCTTTCATCTGTGAAGAGCACAGGGCGCCAGTGGCGATTCTGCCAATCCTGGTGTTCTGTGGGAAATGCCAAGTGTCCTCCACGGTGTTGGGCTGTGAGCACAACCCCCATCTGTGGACGTCGGGCCCTCATACCACCCTCATGGAGTCGGTTTCTAATCGTTTGTGCAGACACATGCACATTTGTGGCCTGCTGGAGGTCATTTTGCAGGGCTCTGGCAGTTCTCCTCCTGTTCCTCCTTGCACAAAGGTGGAGGTAGCAGTCCTGCTCCTATGGCCCCCTCCATGTCTCCTGGTGTACTGGCCTGTCTCCTGGTAGTGCCTCCGGCCTCTGGACACTACGCTGACAGACACAGCAAACCTTCTTGCCACAGCTCGCATTGATGTGCCATCCTGGATGAGTTGCACTACCTGAGCAACTTCTGTGGGTTGTAGAGTCCGTCTCATGCTACCACGAGTGTGAAAGCACAACCAACATTCAAAAATGACCAAAACATCAGCCAGAAAGCATTGGTACTGAGATGTGGTCTGTGGTCCCCACCTGCAGAACCACTCCTTTATTGAGGGTGTCTTGATAATTGCCAATAATTTCCATCTATTACATAGTAACATAGTTTTTAAGGTTGAAGGAAGACTAAGTCCATCTAGTCCAACCCATACCCTAAGTCGTTGATCCAGAGGAAGGCAAAAAAATCCATGTGGCAAACACTAAGCTCCACTTTGGGGAAAAAAATTCCTTCCCGACTCCATATGACAATCAGACGAGTTCCCTGGATCAACGCCCTATCAAGGAATCTAGTATATATAACCTGTAATATTATACTTTTCAAGAAAGGCATCCATGCCCTTCTTAAATGTTAGTAGTGAATCACTCATTACAACATCATGCGGCAGAGAGCTCCATAGTCTCACTGCTCTTACAGTAAAGAATCCGCGTCTGTGATTATGATTAAACCTTCTTTCCTCCAGACGTAGAAGATGCCCCCTTGTCCCAGTCTCAGGCCTCAGAGTAAAAAGATCAGTAGAAAGGTCTTTGTACTGTCCCCTCATATACTTGTACATAGTAATAAGATCCCCCCCTAAACTAAATAACCCCAAGTGTAATAACCTGTCTTGGTATTGCAGACCCCCCAGTCCTCTAATAACCTGTCTTGGTATTGCAGACCCCCCAGTCCTCTAATAACCTGTCTTGGTATTGCAGACCCCCAGTCCTCTAATAACCTTGGTCGCTCTTCTCTGCACCCGCTCTAGTTCAGCTATGTCTTTCTTATACACCGGAGACCAGAACTGTACACAGTATTCTACGTGTGGTAGCACTAGTGACTTGTATAGAGGTAAAATTATCTTCTCCTCATGAGCATCTATGCCTCTTTTAATGCATCCCATTATTTCATTTGCCTTTGCAGCAGCTGCCTGACACTGGCCACTAAACGTGAGCTTGTCGTCCACCAATACACCCAGGTCTTTTTCGGTTACAGTTTTGCCCAGTGTTTTACAATTAAGCATATAATTATACATTTTATTTCCTCTGCCCAAGTGCATTACCTTACATTTATCCCCATTAAAGCTCATTTGCCATTTACCAGCCCAAGCTTCTAGTTTACATAGATCCTCCTGTAATATAAAATTGTCCTCCTCTGTATTGATTACCCTGCAGAGTTTAGTGTCATCTGCAAATATTGAAATATTACTCTGTATGCCCCATACAAGGTCATTAATAAATATGTTAAAAAGAAGGGGGCCCAATACTGACCCCTGTGGTACCCCACTGTTAACTGAGACCCAGTCTGAGTGTTTTCCATTAATAACCACCCTTTGTTTCCTATCACTGAGCCAATTCTTAACCCACATACATATATTTTCCCCTATCCCCATTGTTCTCATTTTATGTATCAACCTTTTGTGTGGAACCGTATCAAAAGCTTTTGAAAAGTCCATATACACAACATCCACTGTTGTCACATCATTTTAGGTGTCTTTTTCGTGCACGTGTGGTTGACCACAGTTCTGTGAGTGCCTAAAAAGATGGATACCACTGGAACTGGAGAGCAAACAGAATCCAAATTGTCTCCATCGGCCTCATTATAGTGAGTGATTCCATTGGGAGTTTCATCCGAATCACATTTTTGTGGGATTTACACGGAAACCCTGATGTAAGTGTTCAGCGTAGAACACAGCCTTATACTGAAAGCGATCAAAAAATGGTAAGCACCCCAAAATGTTACCAATAAAATCCCTAACTTATTCCGCACAAAACCAGCCCCCACTCAGGTCCGTCATCTGTCATTGGAAACATAGGGGATTCCCATGTTACAGGTAGAATACTCTGGAAAAGCGACACAGCTCCCAACCCCAAATAAAATCCAGTGAAGTCTGCTCTCCCAAATCCGCATGCCACCCTCCTTCTGAACCCCAATGTGCCTAAACCGCAGTAAGTGGCCACATGTTGGCATTATTGTAGTGTGGAGAGAGCACTTCATTTACATGGTGCAGGTCTCCAGAAACACAAACCGGGCACAATGTGTGGAGGCGCTTCAATATATGGGGGCACTACACTGCAAGGGGACACAATGTATGGGCACTAAACTGGCAGATTTGCAATTGTCCAGAGAAAAGGCCCAGCGTGGATGCTACAAAATAGTCGCTGCAGCCATAGATTAATTCATTGAGAGGTGAAATTTCATTGAGAGGTGCAATTTCTATAATAGGGTTACTTTTGGGGTTTTTCTTCTATTCTGGCACCTTAAGGGCTCTGCAAATATCGCCCACAAACTATTCTAAGGCTCCAAAATCCAAATAGTGCGCCTTCCTTCTCAGCCCTGATATGTGGCCAAACAGAGTTTCTGTCATATGGGGCATCACCGCATTCGAAAGAAATTGTGCAATAAATTGTGGGGTCCAGCTTCACCTACTAACCCTTGTCTAAGTGACAAATTTGCAAGATGCTGCCACCACCATGTTTCACTGTTGGGATTGTATTGGGCAGGTGATGAGCAGTGCCTGGTTTTCTCCACACATACCACTTAGAATTGTCACCAAAAAGTTCTATCTTTGTCTCATCAGACCAGAAAATCTTATTTCTCATAGTCTGGGAGTCCTTCATGTGTTTTTGAGCAAACTCTATGCGGGCTTTCATTTGTCTTGCACTGAGGAGAGGCTTCCATCGGGCCACTCTGCCATAAAAACCCGACTGGTGGTGCGCTGCAGTGATAGTTGACTTTGTGGAACTTTCTCCCATCTCCCTACTGCATCTCTGGAGCTCAGCTACAGTAATCTTGGCGTTCTTCTTTACCTCTCTCACCAAGACTCTTCTCCCACGATTGCTCAGTTTGGCTTGACGGCCAGGTCTAGGAAGACTTCTGGTGGTCCCAAACTTCTTCCATTTAAGAATTATGGAGGCCACGGTGCTCTTAGGAGCCTTGAGTAATGCAGAAATTCTTTTGTAACCTTGGCCAGATCTGTGCCTTGCCACAATTCTGTCTCTGAGCTCCTTGGGCAGTTCCTTTGAGCTCATGATTCTCATTTGGTCTGACATGCACTGTGAGCTGTGAGGTCTTATATAGACAGGTGTGTGCCTTTCCAAATCAAGTCCTATCAGTTTAATTAAACACAGCTGGACTCCAATGAAGGAGTAGAACCATCTCAAGGAGGATCACAAGGAAATGGACAGCATGTGACTTAAATATGAGTGTCTGAGCAAAGGGTCTGAATATTTATGACCATGTGATATTTCAGTTTTTCTTTTTCTAATAAATTTGCAAAAATTTCTACATTTCTGTTTTTTTTCAGTCAAGATGGGGTGCAGAGTGGACTTTAATGAGAAAAAAATGAACATTTTAGAATTTACCAAATGACAGCAATGAAACAAAGAGTGAAAAATGTAAAGTAGTCTGAATACTTTACGTACCCAGTGTATTCAAATAGAATCTGCGTTCTAAAAGCCGAGTAGCGCTCCTTCCCATCCAATCCCTGCTGTGTGCTCAAACAGTAGTGTATAACCACATATGGGGTACGGCCACGGTCAGTAAAAAGTGCATAGCAAATTATGGGGTCCATTTTCTCCTATTACCACTAGTGGAAATAATAAATTTGGTGTCAAAACAGTATTTTAGTGGGGAAAAATAATTTTTTTTCTTTCCACATCTAAATGTTATAAAATTTCATTATTTACCTGTAAGTTAAAAATAATAAATACACCCCTAGATTAATTCTTTCAGGGGTCTACTTTCCAAAATGGAGTCACTTATAGGGGGGGGTTTACACTGTTTTGGCATGTTAGTGTCACGGGTGTGTCAGATGTAACAGACAGTCGCTCTGCATCTAGCTGCAGAAGGTCACTGAGTTTGGCATTGCAGATGCCTTCTTAATCTTTCTGACTTTTGGACCCAGCGGTCCTCCCTCTTGCTCTGATTGACATACCTTGGTCTGGGTGTTTATAAACTCTGTCTGCTACAGGGAGTCGCCAGTGATATTCTCATTTTCCCTTGTGAAGGCTTGGAGCTATAGCAGTCGGCTTGCTTCCTCTGTGGTGCCCTTGAAGGACGTTTGGTGTTATCTCTCTGGTGTCTGCTCAAGCTAAGTTATCCCCCCCTTGTTTGTCTCCCTTGCTGTCTTTAGTTTATAGTGGGGACTGACCAGTGCTCACCCCCCCATCCAGGGATATACAGGGCTTAGGTTTCCTGCTCAGCGATTGGTATGGAACCAATATAGGGATGGTAGGGTAAGCAGGGTGTTATTAGATCTGCCTCGGGGTCCCCATTCCCCCTTTCCCTAGTGTCTGGACTCCCTTCCCCTCATCCCTTCTTGTTGTACTTAGTCTTTCCCACTCTGTGTGTGACAGTTAGGGCGCCTGCAAATGTGACATGGCATTCACAATCTATTCCAGACAAATTTACGCTCCAAAAATCAAATAGCGCTCTTTCCTTTCTGAGCCCTGCCATGTGCCCAAAAGTTTTTGACCACATATGGTGTGTCTTCGTGTTCAGAAGAAATTGCGTAACAAATTATGGGGTCCAATTTTTGCTATTATCCATTGTGAAAATTACAAATTTGGGGCTAAAACAAAATTTTCGTTTCCACATCCACATTTTTAAAAGTTCTGTGAAGCACTTAGGGGGTCAACAAGCTCAACACACCACTAGATGAATTCCTTAATGAATCTAGTTTCCAAAATGGGGTCACTTTTGGAGGGTTTCTGCTGTGTTTGGTACCTCGGGGGCTTTGCAAATGTGACATGGTGTCTGCATTCTATTCCAGTCAAATTTACATTCCAAATACCAAATATCGCTTCTTCCCTTCCAAGCCCTGCCGTGTGTCCAAACAGATTTTTTTGACTGTGTTTGGTATCACCGCAATCAGAAGAAAGTAGGTAACAAACTGTGGGTCCACTTTTTCATGGCACCTCTTGCAAAAGTGAAAAATTTGGGGCAACATTTTTGTCAAAAATTGAAATTTTTCAATATAATGTTATCAAATATGTAGTACCTGTAAGTTCAAAATGCTCACTATACCCATGGATAAAAACCTTGAGGGGTGCAGTTTCCAAAATGGGGTCACTTGTGAGGGGTTTCTGCTGTTTGGGTGCCTTAGAGGCCGTGCAAATGCGACATGGTGCCTGCAAATTATTTCAGACAAATTTGTGTTTCAAAATTCAAATGATGCTCCTTCCCTTCCGAGCCCTGTCGTTTGTCAAAACAGAGGTATCTGACCACATATGGGGAATAAGCACGCTCAGAAGAAACTTGGTAACAAGTGGGGTCAAATTTATCGTGCTATTCCTTGTAAAAGTGAAAAAAATGGGGCTAAAGCAGCATTTTAGAGTAAAAATTAAATTTTTCTATTTGAATTTGTATTAATTCCTGTATAGGTCCAGAAGAGTTAGGCTGAGTTCACACGATGCGTATTTCATGCGTTTCCGTGGCGTTTTTGCAGTTGCGGAAACGCCGCGGAAACGCATGTAAAACGCATGGTAGAAGGGAAGCAATGTTCCCCAATTGAAATCCGCATGTGCTGTGCCCATGATGCGGATTTTTCCGCAGCGTAAACGCTGCGCTCAAAAATCCGCAGCATGTCATTTAATTTTGCGGAAACGAGGCGTTTTCGCCGCCATTGACTTGCATTAGAACGCGCCAATTCCGCAAGACTGCATCTGTACTTGCGTTATTGGCGCGTTCTAATGTGCGGATGGTACCCGAGTGTGGAGGAGAGGAGAGTCTCATCCACACCCAGGTACCATTAAAAAAGCTGTAAAAACAAGAATAAAATAAAAAATATATATATACTTACCATCTGTCGGCCCGCGCACCGCTCCTGCTTGGTTCCCGGCACTTGCAGTGAGTTGTAGGACCTGCGGTGACGTCAGAGTCATGTGACGGGTCACGTGACGCTGACGTCGGCAGGTCTTTCAATTCAAAGTTGCCGGCAGCCGGGAGAACGGAGAGAGCAGGACAGCGCGGGCCATCGGAGGTAAGTATATATGTAGCACCCTGAGGATGCGGCTGCTACAGGGGTATTGCACCTCAACCCAGAGGTGTGATATTCCACTCCCGGGTAAGGATGGAGTGTGGAACTGAGCTCAGAAAGCTGCATGCACTACACACATCCCATTTCCGAGGAACAGACCAACGGTACTCCCACTTAGAAATGTGCAGGTACGACCGAGTCTGTTCCTGGCTGGAGTGGGAGGGGGGTGGTACATCCCAGTAGTGTAGGGGCAGATAGGGGGAGCAGCCTGGGTAAAGATAGGAGCTCATTGGGTGCTGGTCACCTGAGCTCACACATAGAGGGAGTATTTAAGGTGGGCACCATCAAAGAACAGAGTCAGGCCAAGGATTTCCCAACAGAAGGCCCGAGGGAGCTGGACCTAGGTGGATCCCTGGTGGGGACGGCCAGAAGACAGGACAGGAAGGAGGGCTCAGGGTCACGCTCCGGACTTGCTTGGGGGTTGGCTGAATCCAGGACCTGGTGGACGCAGCATGGCTCGGGTGGTCACTTGAAGCTGGAGTGACCGGAACATCAGCAGTAAGTAAATACCCTAAACTGCACAACCCGACTCTGTCTTTAATTACCATCTATGCTGCACCACCACAACCCCCATCCTCTGCACCTGACCCCCTGAGGCTATACCCCACCCGTTGGGGGTTATACCATCAAAAGCTGCACCAACACCATCAGCCTCAGCGGACCCTGCTGCAGCGGCGGCCGTAGTGACCGCAATACAACGGGTGGCGTAGTCGACATAAAGAACTTTATAACATCTGTAGGACTGCCACATACTCTGAGCTTGACACCCTGGGCACGGACCGGGTCACAGCCACTCGGAGACTACAACCCCCATCTGATCCGGCTCCGGGTATTCCCCTAAAGAATATGGCCCAGGGGGTGCGTCAACTTTGGCGTAGTCGGCAGGATTACGTGCCCGCAACATCCGGGTACTGCGTGCCTGAAGAACAGAACGAGTTTACCTCAAAAAGAAGTCTCCTGCTGGTTCCGGAGGGTCCCCGCCATCGGACTCCATCACAGGTCGATTCCCGCCGGTTGTCCGCCATTAACAGCTTTTTCCCGCCATCTGCAGAGTTTCCCGCCACTGGGAGACGATTCCCGCCATTTCCAAAGGTTTCCCGCCCTGGAAGAGCGGACGCCATTATGGGCGTGCCAGAGGGTGGCAAGAGGCCACCTCCCATCGTGGGCCAGGACCGAAAATGGCGCCAAAAGTGGAAACCGCCCCCACCAACAGAGACTGTGATGCTAGAGGTGTCTGTCAGCGTGAAAGAACTGCCCCTGGAGCTGACAATCACCAAGTGGCCCCGGGACCGCCCTCGAAGTGGGAGGACTGAGAAGAAGAGAGAAAAGATGGGTGTCGCCTGGAGCAGTCTGGAGAGAGCGCACCCGGAGACAAGAAGCCTAGAGCTGAGTCCAGAAGAAGCTTACCCGGAGATGGGAGAAGAGCAGAGCAGCACCGGCCCGCTGGCCAGGAGCCTGCCGGGAACAGCAGAAGGAGAGCAGAGCAGCACCGACCCGTTGGTCAGGAGCCTGCTAGAAGCAACGACCCCACTAGGCTTAGTGGAGGTCCTAGCACAGCTCCCCCGAGACCGGGAGTGTGCGCAGACCGCTCTGGAGGGCCTCGCAAGGAGGATGGCCCGGGTGCAACGAGAGACGTTGGCGGAGTGGAGCCGTGAGATGGCCCAGCAGACCGAGACCCGTCAGCGGAGCACGCCACCCAAGACGAGGAGACAGACCGCCTCTGAGGATGGCGCAGGAGGACTGAAGGCCGGAGACGGCGCCGAGAAGGGAGCCGAACGAAAGGAGGCAGGTAAAGGGGACGTCTCTACCCCAAGCCGGGAAACCGCGTACCTGCCCCAGCTCCCCGTCGCAGAGCCCGAAGTACCCCCTGCCGTGCCCGTAACCGCAACGTCACCGCCACAGACTAGGCCTCAACCGGAAGCCGCAGCCGCGACCCCTGTGACGTCACACGCCTCGACCCCGAGCGTGACCAAGCAGGAAGTACCACCAGCCTGGTCGCAAGGCCTAGTACCCCCGGGCGCCGCAATACCAACAGCGCCCCCTACCTCCGTGGAGCCGCCGGCCTGGTCGCAGGGCCAAGTAGCCCAGGGCGCCGCCGTCCTTACGGTGCCCTTCACTTTCCAGGTGCCCCAGGCCTGGCCGCAAGGCCTGGGCAACCCGGGCGCCGCCACCACCACCGCGCCCATAAAACCAAGAGTGCCGCATCTGGGAGAAGATCTGTTTGCCCAACATACGTGCCCGGATGGGCAGCCCTTTACATGGCCACCGGAGTTTCACCATCCCCGACTCCGGAAAGAGAGACCCCTAGATGAACCCCTGATCCCGGCTCCAAAGCCCGTTAAGAGGATCTCGCCCCCGCTAGCAGAAGCGCAGTTTGAGTGGGACCCCACCGGAGAAGATCTCATGGGGTTCACTCAAGAGACTCGGGCAGCCGCAGCGGAGCGTGCAGAGTGCTGCCGCCAGCAGCTCGAGGTCTTTGAGAGGGAGCGGAGAGAGAGGCGGGTCCGGGAACAACAAGCCCAGATAAGGAGCGCGGAGCAGAAGAGCCGGGCCAGGAGGAGTCCCCGTGCAGCTCATGGTCCCCCTTCCACCGGGACTGTGATCAAGTTTAACATGCAGCATGGGTGGGGCTTCATCCGAGATCACCGCACCCCAGGCGACGTCTTCGTGACAAGAAGAGACGTTGAGTCCCACCTACCGGAGGGACACAGAGGACGTGACCTGTATATAGGGGACGAGGTCACCTTCACCCGGCACAAGTGTGCCAAAGGACCCTACGCCCTCCATGTGCATCGCCTGACGGAGGAAGAGCTGCGGTGTGAGGAAGAGCAGGAGGAAGAACAAGAGGACCCGGACGGGTCTGAAGCTAAAGGTAACCACAAGGAAAGAGCAGGAGGACGCCGTCGTTAAGTACAGCAGAGCACAAGCTGTATATAGTTGCCCGTCGGGGCACAGTGAACTGTTGCTAATATAGTCCCCGTTGGGACCAGCAAGTGTGAACTGTTTACCCGTTTATCCCTTAAATCCCACTGACCGAGGACTGAGAGCGGTCATTCCTCCCTAATACCTGGCCGAGGACTGAGAGCGGCCCTACTACCCCTTGTAAATAGTTGCGCTTCCTAAAGCGCCCCCTACCGGTTTTATAGGAAAACCATTTTTCTAGAGAAACTGTTGTACTTTTCCCGGGCACACGTTGCACAGTGTCCGGAGGAGGAGCCAGAGGCGACGAGAATGTTTTATATGAAAAGTTTTATGATGCTGCTAATATATGTTGTTTTATATGTTTTATTATGTTGTTTATGAAAAAATGTATGTTTGGTGTTTTTTTTATCTTACAGCCCGAGGACGTGCTGTGATTTACCAGGGGGGAATGTAGCACCCTGAGGATGCGGCTGCTACAGGGGTATTGCACCTCAACCCAGAGGTGTGATATTCCACTCCCGGGTAAGGATGGAGTGTGGAACTGAGCTCAGAAAGCTGCATGCACTACACACATCCCATTTCCGAGGAACAGACCAACGGTACTCCCACTTAGAAATGTGCAGGTACGACCGAGTCTGTTCCTGGCTGGAGTGGGAGGGGGGTGGTACATCCCAGTAGTGTAGGGGCAGATAGGGGGAGCAGCCTGGGTAAAGATAGGAGCTCATTGGGTGCTGGTCACCTGAGCTCACACATAGAGGGAGTATTTAAGGTGGGCACCATCAAAGAACAGAGTCAGTCTTTGCAGAGGAGTCAGTCTGTCAGCCTTTTGTCAGAGCAGAGTAGAGGAAGAGGAGCAGAGCAGCCCCAGAGAGAGAGGAGAAAGAGAGACCCAGAGGGGGTGAAAGAAAAGGACTCTGAGAACCCAAAGTCCATCATCGGGTGAAGAGTTGGCAAAAGGGTACCGGATCCCAAACTGGTGGGGGCTAAAGCACACCTCAGCCAGAGACCAGAGGCCGTGGGCAGGATCTGCCACGGCCACCCACCACATCCACCCTGAAGGCAAACCACATGTAGGGTCAGGGAACCCAAGGCCAAGGATTTCCCAACAGAAGGCCCGAGGGAGCTGGACCTAGGTGGATCCCTGGTGGGGACGGCCAGAAGACAGGACAGGAAGGAGGGCTCAGGGTCACGCTCCGGACTTGCTTGGGGGTTGGCTGAATCCAGGACCTGGTGGACGCAGCACGGCTCGGGTGGTCACTTGAAGCTGGAGTGACCGGAACATCAGCAGTAAGTAAATACCCTAAACTGCACAACCCGACTCTGTCTTTAATTACCATCTATGCTGCACCACCACAACCCCCATCCTCTGCACCTGACCCCCTGAGGCTATACCCCACCCGTTGGGGGTTATACCATCAAAAGCTGCACCAACACCATCAGCCTCAGCGGACCCTGCTGCAGCGGCGGCCGTAGTGACCGCAATACAACGGGTGGCGTAGTCGACATAAAGAACTTTATAACATCTGTAGGACTGCCACATACTCTGAGCTTGACACCCTGGGCACGGACCGGGTCACAGCCACTCGGAGACTACAACCCCCATCTGATCCGGCTCCGGGTATTCCCCTAAAGAATATGGCCCAGGGGGTGCGTCATATACACTCTCTCGGGTCACACTATATAAATCCATGCTGTTTGCTGTTTGCATGGATTTATATAGTGTGACCTAGTTGTCAAGCACTTTCCAGGTGATGCTTGTCAATCTGCATGCGGAAACGCATGTGAATCTGCATGTGGATCCGCATGTATTCTGCAGGAAAAACGCATGCACAATCTGCATGCGTTTTTTCTGCCAGGGAGATGCAGAAATGATGCAGAAATTTTCTGCTTCATTTCTGCATCGTGTGCACATAGCCTTAACAAAAATTCCTGACAGCAGTTTTGAAATATTTAAGGGGGTGCGTTTTTTTAAATAGTATCACTTTTGGGGAGTTTCCAATATATAAGCCCTTCAAAGTCTATTGAAATGTGAAACAGGTTTGGTAAATTTCTTGAAAAAAATGAGAAATTGCTATTAAACTCTTAATCACTCTAAGGCTGAGTTCACACGATGCGTTTTTCATGCGTTTCCGCGGCGTTTTTTCAGTTGCGTAAACGCCGCGGAAACGCATGAAAAACGCATGGTAGAAGGGCAGCAATGTTCCCCAATGGAAATCCGCATGTGCTGTGCCCATGATGCGGATTTTTCCGCAGCGTAAACGCTGCGGTCAAAAATCCGCAGCATGTCAATTAATTTTGCGGAAACGCTGCTCTTTTGCCGCCATTGACTTGCATTAGAACGCATGGAATCCGCATCACTGTATATGTTGATGCGCTTTTCATGCGGTCTAATGTGCGGATGGTACCCGGGTGTGGAGGAGAGGACTCTCATCCAGACCCAGGTACCATTAAAAAAAAAAGAATAAAATAAAAAATATATATATTCTCACCTTCTGATGGCCCGCGCTGCGTCCTGCCGGCTTCCCGCGCACTTCGCGGTTGAATGAAGGACCTTCGCTGACGTCAGAGTCATGTGACGGGTCACGTGACGCTGACGTTGGAAGGTCCTACAGTCTTCACTGCCGGCAGCCGGGACCGATGAAGCAGGACACCGGGGGCCATCAGAGGGTAAAGTATAGATTTATTTTTTGACATCACACACTATATAAATCCATGCCGGTTGCCGGTTGCATGGATTTATATAGTGTGAAGTTGACAAGCACTTTCCAAGTGATGCTAAAATCGCTTGGGAAGCGCCTGTCAACCCGCATGCGGAAATGAAAGTGAAGACCGCTTCACATCCGCTTGTCCCTGGCAGGAAACCGCATGTACAATCCGCATGCGTTTTTTCCTGCCAGAGAGATGCAGAAACGCTCAGGAAAAAATCCTGAGCATTTCTGCATCGTGTGCATGACGCGCCCCCTGGGCCATATTCTTTAGGGGAATATCCGGAGCCGGATCAGATGGGAGTTGTAGTCTTCCGAGTGGCTGTGACCCGGTCCGTGCCCAGGGTGTCAAGCTCAGAGTATGTGGCAGTCCTACAGATGTTAATAAGTTCTTAATGTCGACTACGCCACCCGTTGTATTGCGGTCACTATGGCCGCCGCTGCAGCAGGGTCCGCTGAGGCTGATGGTGTTGGTGCAGCTTTTGGTAGTATAACCCCCAACGGGTGGGGTATAGCCTCAGGGGGTCAGGTGCAGAGGATGGGGGTTGTGGTGGTGCAGCATAGATGTTAAGTGAAGACAGAGTCGGGTTGTGCAGTTTAAGGTATTTACTCACTGCTGATGTTCCGGTCACTCCAGCTTCAAGTGACCACCCGAGCCGTGCTGCGTCCACCAGGTCCTGGATTCAACAAACCCCCAAACAAGTCCGGAGCGTGACCCTGAGCTCTCCTTCTGTCCTTTCCTCTGGCCGTCCCCACTAGTGATCCACCTAGGTCCAGCTCCCTCGGGCCTTCTGTTGGGAGACCCTTGGCCTTGGGTTCCCTGACCCTCCACGTGGTTTGCCTTCGGGGTGGATGTGGTGGGTGGCCGTGGCAGACGCTGCCCACGGCCTCCGGTCTCTGGCTAGGGTGTGCTTTTGCCCCCACCAGTTTGGGATCCGGTACCCTATTGCCGACTCTTCACCCGGGGATTGAATTTGGGTTCTCAGAGTCCTTTCTTTTTCCCTCTCTGGGTCTTTCCTTCTCTGCTCCACTCTCTCTCTGCAGGCTCATCTGGACCTCTGCTTCTTACTGACTCTGACAGACTGACCCTGATCTTTGATGGTGCCCACCTTATATACTCCCTCTATGTGTGAGCTCAGGTGACCAGCACCCAATGAGCTCCTATCTTTACCCAGGCTGCTCCCCCTATCTGCCCCTACACTACTTGGGATGTACCACCCCCCTCCCACTCCAGCCAGGAACAGACTCGGTCGTAACTGCACATTTCTAAGTGGGAGTACCGTCGGCCTGCCCCTCGGAAATGGGATGTGTGTAGTGCATGCAGCCTACCGAGCTCAGGTCCACACTCCATCCTTACCCGGGAGTGGAATATCACACCTCTGGGATGAGGTGCAATACCCCTGTAGCAGCCGAATCCTCAGGGTGCTACATTCCCCCCTGGTAAATCACAGCACGTCCTCGGGCTGTAAGAACAAAACACCACAAAACATACAAATTTTTTTTTTTTTCATATAAACAACATAGTAAAAACATATAAAATATCATATATATATCAGAAAACTTTTCATACAAATAACATTCTCGTCGCCTCTGCTCCTCCTCCGGTCACTGTGCAACGTGTGACCGGGTAAAGTGCGACAGTCTTTTCTTGAAAAACTCGTGGCTTTACTTTAGAACCAGTAGGGAGCGCTTTAGGACGCGCAACTATATACAAGGGATATGGCCGCTCTCAGTCCTCGGCCAGGTATTAGGGAGGAATGACCGCTCTCAGTCCTCGGTCAGTGGGATTTAAGGGATAAACGGGTAAACAGTTCACACTTGCTGGTCCCAACGGGGACTATATTAGCAACAGTTCACTGTGCCCCGACGGGCAACTATATACAGCTTGTACTCTGCTGTACTTAACGACGGCGTCCTCCTGCTCTTTCTTTGTGGTTACCTTTAGCTTCAGACCCGTCCGGGTCCTCTTGTTCTTCCTCCTCACACCGCAGCTCTTCCTCCGTCAGGCGATGCACATGGAGGGCGTAGGGTCCTTTGGCACACTTGTGCCGGGTGAAGGTGACCTCGTCCCCGATGTAAAGGTCACGACCTCTGTGTCCCTCCGGTAGGTGGGATTCAACGTCTCTCCTGGTTACGAAGACGTCGCCTGGGGTGCGGTGGTCTCGAATGAAGCCCCACCCATGCTGCATGTTAAACTTGATCACAGTCCCGGTGGTGCGGGGACTATGCGCTGCACGGGGGTCTCTCCTGGCCCGGCTCTTCTGCTCCGCGCTCCTTATTTGAGCTTGCTGTTCCCGGACCCGCCTCTCTCTCCGCTCCCTCTCAAAGACCTCGAGTTGTTGGCGGCAGCACTCAGCACGCTCCGCTGCAGCTGCCCGAGTCTCCTGAGTGAACCCCATGAGATCTTCTCCGGTGGGGTCCCACTCAAACTGCGCTTCTGCTAGCGGGGGCGAGATCCTTTTTACGGGCTTTGGAGCCGGGATCAGGGGTTCACACATGGGCCTTGCCCTCTTTTGGAGCTCTTGTTCGTAGTACTCCCTGGGCCAGACAAAGGGCTGCCCGTCCGGCCATGTGTGTTGGGCGAACAGATCTTCTCCCAGATGCGGCACTCTTGGTTTTATGGGCGCGGTGGTGGTGGCGCCCGGGTTGCCCAGGCCTTGCGGCCAGGCCTGGGGCACCTGGAAAGTGAAGGGCACCGTAAGGACGGCGGCGCCCTGGGCTACTTGGCCCTGCGACCAGGCCGGGGGCTCCGCGGAGGTAGGGGGCGCTGTTGGTATTGCGGCGCCCGAGGGTACTAGGCCTTGCGACCAGGCTGGTGGTACTTCCTGCTTGGTCACGCTCGGGGTCGAGGCGTGTGACGTCACAGGGGTCGCGGCTCCCGTTTGAGGCCTAGTCTGCGGCGGTGACGTTGCAGCGACGGGCACGGCAGGGGATACTTCGGGCTCTGCGACGGGGAGCTGGGGCAGGTACGCGGTTTCCCGGTTTGGGGTAGAGACGTCCCCTTTACCTGCCTCCTTTCGTTCGGCTCCCTTCTCGGCGCCGTCTCCGGCCTTCAGTCCTCCCGCGCCATCCTCAGAGGCGGTCTGTCTCCTCGTCTTGGGTGGCGTGCTCCGCTGACAGGTCTCGGTCTGCTGGGCCATCTCACGGCTCCACTCCGCCAACGTCTCTCGCTGCACCCGGGCCATCCTCCTTGCGAGGCCCTCCAGAGCGGTCTGCGCACACTCCCGGTCTCGGGGGAGCTGTGCTAGGACCTCCACTAGGCCTAGTGGGGTCGTTGCTTCTAGCAGGCTCCTGACCAACGGGTCGGTGCTGCTCTGCTCTCCTTCTGTTGTCTCCAGCAGGCTGCTGGCCAGCGGGCCGGTGCTGGTCTGCTCTCCCTCCTCTGTTTCTAGCAGGCTCCTGGCCAACGGGCCGGTGCTGCTCTGCTTTCTCGCCATCTCCTGGTAAGCTCCTCCGATACTCTTCTCCAGGCTTCTTGCCTCCGGGTGCGCTCGCTCCAGACTCCTCCAAGCGACACCCATCTTTGTTCTCTCCTTTCGTCTCCTCCCACTTCGAGGGCGGTCCCGGGGCCACTTGGTGATTGTCAGCTCCAGGGGCAGTTCTTTCACGCTGACAGACACCTCTAGCATCACAGTCTCTGTTGGTGGGGGCGGTTTCCACTTTTGGCGCCATTTTCGGTCCTGGCCCACGATGGGAGGTGGCCTCTTGCCACCCTCTGGCACGCCCATAATGGCGTCCGCTCTTCCAAGGCGGGAAACCTTCGGAAATGGTGGGAATCGTCTCCCAGTGGCGGGAAACTCTGCAGATGGCGGGAAAACGCTGTTAATGGCGGACAACCGGCTGGAATCGACCTGTGATGGGGTCCGATGGCGGGGACCCTCCGGAACCGGCAGGAGACTTCTTTTTGAGGTAAACTCGTTCTTTTCTTCAGGCACGCAGTACCCGGTTGTTGCGGGCACGTAATCCTGCCGACTACGCCAAAGTTGACGCGCCCCCTGGGCCATATTCTTTAGGGGAATATCCGGAGCCGGATCAGATGGGAGTTGTAGTCTTCCGAGTGGCTGTGACCCGGTCCGTGCCCAGGGTGTCAAGCTCAGAGTATGTGGCAGTCCTACAGATGTTATAAAGTTCTTAATGTCGACTACGCCACCCGTTGTATTGCGGTCACTATGGCCGCCGCTGCAGCAGGGTCCGCTGAGGCTGATGGTGTTGGTGCAGCTTTTGGTAGTATAACCCCCAACGGGTGGGGTATAGCCTCAGGGGGTCAGGTGCAGAGGATGGGGGTTGTGGTGGTGCAGCATAGATGTTAAGTGAAGACAGAGTCGGGTTGTGCAGTTTAAGGTATTTACTCACTGCTGATGTTCCGGTCACTCCAGCTTCAAGTGACCACCCGAGCCGTGCTGCGTCCACCAGGTCCTGGATTCAGCAAACCCCCAAACAAGTCCGGAGCGTGACCCTGAGCTCTCCTTCTGTCCTTTCCTCTGGCCGTCCCCACTAGTGATCCACCTAGGTCCAGCTCCCTCGGGCCTTCTGTTGGGAGACCCTTGGCCTTGGGTTCCCTGACCCTCCACGTGGTTTGCCTTCGGGGTGGATGTGGTGGGTGGCCGTGGCAGACGCTGCCCACGGCCTCCGGTCTCTGGCTAGGGTGTGCTTTTGCCCCCACCAGTTTGGGATCCGGTACCCTATTGCCGACTCTTCACCCGGGGATTGAATTTGGGTTCTCAGAGTCCTTTCTTTTTCCCTCTCTGGGTCTTTCCTTCTCTGCTCCACTCTCTCTCTGCAGGCTCATCTGGACCTCTGCTTCTTACTGACTCTGACAGACTGACCCTGATCTTTGATGGTGCCCACCTTATATACTCCCTCTATGTGTGAGCTCAGGTGACCAGCACCCAATGAGCTCCTATCTTTACCCAGGCTGCTCCCCCTATCTGCCCCTACACTACTTGGGATGTACCACCCCCCTCCAACTCCAGCCAGGAACAGACTCGGTCGTACCTGCACATTTCTAAGTGGGAGTACCGTCGGCCTGCCCCTCGGAAATGGGATGTGTGTAGTGCATGCAGCCTACCGAGCTCAGGTCCACACTCCATCCTTACCCGGGAGTGGAATATCACACCTCTGGGATGAGGTGCAATACCCCTGTAGCAGCCGAATCCTCAGGGTGCTACATGCACATACCCTAACATACTAAAAAAATAAAATGACATTTGAAAAATGATGCTGATGTAAAGTAGACATGAGGGAAATGATGTCTATTAATGACTAACTGGTTTAGGGATATAATGATTGAAAGTTTGAAAATTGAAAGTTTTTCAAAATTTTCTCTAAAATTCCGATATTTTCCCAAACAAATGCAAAACATATCGACCTAAATTTACTACTAAAATAGACTACAAAACCTTCTCAGCTGGGATACGTTGAAGCGTTCGAGAGTTATTACCACATATAGTGACACCGAACAGATTTCAAAAATTTGGCCAGGTCATTAAAGGGAATCTGTCAGCAAGTTTTTGCTATATAATCTGAAGACAGCATGAGGTAAGCCACGGACCCACTATCAGTATAAGGCCACGGACCCACTATCAGTATAAGGCCACGGACCCACTATCAGTATAAGGCCACGGACCCACTATCAGTATTTTTGGAGGAAAATGGGGGGTGCATCTTATAGTCCGAATGTTGGGGGGGGGGGTATATATATATATATATATATATATATATATATATATATATACACTGTGTGGGGTGTGGGGGGAGCGGTAACGGCGGAGGAGCGGGGCACAGGAGGCAGCCTACACTGTCCCCGCTGCTAAAGAAAATTAATATTCACTGCTCTCCACGCCCATGGGGCGTGGGGAGCAGTGAATATTCATGCTCCTTAATAGCGGAACACAGTGTAGCCGCAGCGCGGCTCCTGCTGTTGCCGGAATCACCTGTGTCCGCTGTTAAAGGGCATGAATATTCAACCTCTCTCCACGCCCATGGGAGTGGAGAGGGGTGAATATTCATGCCCTTTAATAAGCGGACACACGCAATAGCCCGGCAGCAGCAGGAGCCGCGCTGCAGCTACGCTGCGTGCCGGCTATTAAGGAGCATGAAGTCACTGCTCCCTGCACCCACAGTCCTGGCGTGGGGAGCAGTGACTTCCGGCAGCTGATCTCTCCATGTGAGCCGCGCATGGTAGTGACGTCATGTGCGGCCCACATGGAGAGATCAGTGCGGGCAGACAGGATGCAGCGCTGGAGAAGAGAAGAAAGGTGAGTAGGAGTGTATATTTTTTTATGTGCAGCCTGATGGGGATTAGGGGGACCATGCATACTAGGATAAGGATGAGGGGGCCATACATACAAGGGTAAGGATGAGGGGTGCCATGCATACCAGGATAACCCTGATGGGGGCATACATAACAGGATAAAGATGAGGGGGCCATACATACCAGGAAAAGGATGAGGGGCCATACATACCAGGATAAGGATGAGGGGTGCTATGCATACCAGGATAGGGATCAGGGGTGCCATGCATACCAGGATAGGGATTAGGGGTGCTATGCATACCAGGACAGGGATGAGGGGTGCCATGCATACCAGGACGGGGATGAGGGGTGCCATGCATACCAGGATGGGGATTGCTGTGCCATGAATACCAGGATGGGGATGAGGGGTGCCATGCATACCACGATAGGGATGAGGAGTGCCATGCATACCAGGACAGGGATGAGGGGTGCCATGCATACAGGATAGGGATGAGGGGTGCCATACATACCAGGATAAGGATGAGGGGTGCCATGCATACCAGGATAAGGATGAGGGGTGCCATGCATACCAGGATGGAGGGATGCCAGGCATACCAGGATGGGGATGGGGACCACATATAAAAGGAAGGGGGGGGGCACATATACCAGGATGGGGGATATTGTCAGAATTGGGGGACATTACCCCTATACCAGTGTCAGCAGAATACCCCCTCCCCCTTAAAAGTGTATCATGACCACATTTTTTGCTTAAATTTTTATTTTTTTATTTTCCTCCTCTAAGGCTAAGTGCCCACGTTGCAGGACCAGCGGTGAAGTCATTGAGTCATGTGATGGGTCACATGACTCAATGACGTGGCAGGTCCTTCACACAACAGCGCGACGGAGGGAAAACATCAGAAGATAAGTATAAACTTTATTTTATTCTTTTTTTTACAGGTTCTTTGGTACCCAGGTCTGGATGAGAGTCTCCTCTCCTCCAGACTTGGGTACCATCCGCACATTGATTCCGCTGCGCTTCCGCAAAATTAATGAACATGCTGCGGATTTTTGACTGCAGCATATACGCTGCGGAAAAATCCGCAGCATGAGCATTGACATTGCGGAATGCCATTGGGGACCATGGGGTGCGGATATACATGCGTTTTACAAGCGTTTACGCTGCGAAAATTGTAATATGCAGCGCCAGCGACCAATCAGCGATTTTTAACAGAAATGTCCGGACCTTTGCGAGATTGGCGCCAAATTTAAACAACGCTCTGCTGATTGGTTGCGGACTCCAGCTGCAAACAATCAGCGATTTTGGCACCAAATTTAAACACCGCTCTGCTGATTGATTGCGGTCGCTGGCCGAGATCAATCAGCAGTATTGGCGCAAAATGTAAACAACGCTCTGCTGATTGGTCGCGGACGCCAGACGCGTCCAATCAGCGAGATTGGCCCCAAATTTAAACACCGCTCTGCTGATTGGTCGCGGTTGTCGGCCGTGACCAATCAGCAGTATTGGCGCCAAATTTTAACCTCACTCTGCTGATTGGTCGCAACCACTGGCCGCGACCAATCTGCGTTTTTTGTGCCAAATTTAAACAACGCTCTGCTGATTGGTCGCGGTCGCCGGCCGCGACCCATCAGCATTATTGGCGCCAAATTTAAACCCCGCTCTGCTGATTGGTCGCGGCCGCCAGCCGCGAACAATCAGCGAAATTGGCGGCAAATTTAAACAACGCTCTGCTGATTGGTTGAGGCCGCCGGCCAAGACCAATCATCGATTTTGGCGCCCAATTTAAACAACGCTCTGCATCTTTCTGCTGATTGGTCGCGGTCGCCGGCCGCGACCAATCAGCAGTATTGTCGCCAAATTTAAACACCTCTTTGCTGATTGGTCGCGGTCGCGACTAATCAACGATTTTGGTGCCAAATTTAAACACGCTCTCCAGTCCTCACTAACACGGCTTGCTGATTGGCGCAAAATTCAAACACCGCTCTGCTGATTGGTCGCGGCCGCCATCCGCGACCAATCAGCAGAGCGATGCAGAGCGGGGTTTAAATTTGGCCCCAAAATCGCTGATTAGTCGCGGCTGATGGACGCGACCAATCAGTAGAGCGTTGTTTAAATTTTGCGCCAAAATCGCTGATTGGTCGCGGCCGGCGGCCGCGACTAATCAGCGATTTTGCCGCCAAATTTAAGCAACGCTCTGCTGATTGGTCGAGGACGCCGGCTGAGATCAATCAGCCATATTGGTGCCAAATTTTAACACCGCTTAGCTGATTGGTCGCGGTTGCCGGCCGCGACCAAGCAGCGAAATTGGCGCCAAATTTAAACACCGCTCTGCTGATTGGTCGCGGTTACCGGTCTCGAATAATCAGCATTATTAGTGCAAAATTTAAACACCGCTGTGCTAATTGGTCCCGGCCGTGACCAATCACCATAATTGGCACCAAATTTAAATACCGCTCTGCTCATTGGTCACGTTCACTGGCCGCGACCAATCAGCATTATTGGCGCCAAATTTAAATCCTGCTCTGCTGATTAGTCGCGGCCGCCGGCCGCGACCAATCTGCGATATAGGCGCCAAGTTTTCACACCGCTTTGCTGATTGGTCACGGTTGCCGGCCTCGACCAATCAGCGATTTTGGCGCAAAATTTAAACACAGCTCTGCTGACTGCGCCCGGTCGGCCGCATACCTATTCTAGAATACCCGATGCATTCGAATCGGGCCACCATCTAGTCTACTATATAATCGTCTTATCCCGTCTGTCTGTCTGTCTGTCTGTGTGTCTGTCTGTCTGTCCAGGAAATCCCGCGTCGCTCATTGGTCCGGCAGCGGCCAATCAGCGCCGCGGGATTTCTGAAAAAAGATGGCGGCCGTTAGCGGCTCATCTGCGGGACGGAGCTGAGCGGCGATGCAGCCGGGAGATGACCGGCGCAAGGCGCTCATCTCCCGGCCGGCAACAGCAGAAGGAACCCGACCGCCGGACCCATCTGCGGGACGGAGATGCAGCCGGGAGATGAGCGGCGCAAGGCGCTCATCTCCCGGCCGGCAACAGCAGAAGGAACCCGACCGCCGGACCCATCTGCGGGACGGAGATGCAGCCGGGAGATGACCGGCGCAAGGCGCTCATCTCCCGGCCGGCAACAGCAGAAGGAACCCGACCGCCGGACCCATCTGCGGGACGGAGATGCAGCCAGGAGATGAGCGGCGCGAGGCGCTCATCTCCCGGCCGGTAGCAGCAGAAGGACCGCCGGCGCCGCTGACCTCCATGCGGAAGGGAGGACCGGGGAGCGGCGCTGCAGGTCGGGATACTTCTGCTGCGAGCGCCCACTATGTCCCGGGTTCTCGCAGCGGAAGTAGCCGCACAGGCAGCGCAGCTCCCCGGTCCTCACCAAGACGATTCGATGATTGGTCGCAGTCTTCGGACCCGACCAATCACTGATCTTAGTGCAAAACTTAAGCACCGCTGTGCTGATTGGTCGCGGGCGCTGACCGCGACCAATCACCGATTTGGGCGGCAGATTTAAATAGCGGGCGCGACCAATTGGATGTCAGCGCCGCTCCCCGGTCCTCCCTTCACACCCGAGCCGCATGGATGTCAGCGGCGCTGCCTGTGCGGATACTTCCGCTGCGAGAACCAGGGACATGAGCGGGCGCTCGCAGCAGAAGTATCCGGACCCGCAGTGCCGCTCCCCGGTCCTCCCTTCACACCCTAGCCGCTGATGTCCCCACAGTATCCGCATGGTGTTACAAAGGTCCGGACATTTGTGTTAAAAATCGCTGATTGGTCGCTGGCGCTGCCCGCGACCAATCACCGATTTGGGCGCCAATTTTAAATATCGGCCGCGACCAATCAGCACAGCGGTGTTTAAATGTGGAGCCAAGATCGGTGATTGGTCGCGGCCGATATTTAAATTTGGCGCCCAAATCGGTGATTGGTCGCGGTCAGCGTCCGCGACCAATCAGCACAATAGTGTTGAACTTTGGCGCCAAGATCAGTGATTGGTCGCGGGCCAAGACAGCGACCAATCACCGATTTGTGCGGCAGATTTAAATAGCGGCCGCGACCAATTGGATGTCAGCGCCGCTCCCCGGTCCTCCCTTCACACCCTAGCCGCCTGGATGTCAGCGGTGCTGCCTGTGCGGATACTTCCGCTGCGAGAACCCGGGACATGAGCGGGCGCTCGCAACAGAAGTATCCGGACCCGCAGCGCCGCTCCCCGGTCCTCCCTTCACACCCTAGCCGCTGATGTCCCCACAGTATCCGCATTGTGTTACAAAGATCCGGACATTTGTGTTAAAAATCGCTGATTGGTCGCTGGCGCTGCCCATGACCAATCACAGATTTGGGCGCCACATTCAAATATCGGCCGCGACCAATCACCGATCTTGGCTCCACATTTAAACACCGCTGTGCGGATTGGTCGCGGACGCTATTTAAATGTGGCGCCAAAATCGGTGATTGGTCGCGCCCAGCGTCGGCGACCAATCAGCACAGCGGTGTTTAAATGTGGAGCCAAGATCGGTGATTGGTTGCGGCCGATATTTAAATTTGGCGCCCAAATCGGTGATTGGTTGCGGGCAGCGCCAGCGACCAATCAGCGATTTTTAACACAAATGTCCGGACCTTTGTAACACCATGCAGATACTGTACGGACATCAGCGGCTAGGGTGTCAAGGGAGGACCGGGGAGCGGCGCTGCGGGTCGGGATACTTCTGCTCCGAGCGCCCGCTGATGTCCCGGGTTCTCGCAGCGAAAGTATCCGCACAGGCAGCGGCGCTCCCCGGTCCTCACCAATTCGATTCCGCTCCCCGCTCCTCACCAATACGATTCGCTGATTGGTCGCGTGCGGAGAGCGTGACCAATCAGTGATCTTGGCACTAAAGTTAAACACCGCTCTGCTGATTGGTCGCGGCCTTTGCCTGCGACCAATCACCGATTTGTGCGCCACATTTAAATAGCGGCCGCGACCAATCACCGATCTTGCCGCCACATTTAAAAACTGCTGTGCTAATTGGTCGCGGACGCCAGCCGCGACCAATCAGCGAGCTTGGCGCCAAATTTAACCAACGCTCTGCTCATTGGTCGCGGACGCCAGACGCGTCCAGTCAGCGAGATTGGCGCCAAATTTAAACAACGCTCTGCTGATTGGTCGCGGACTCCAGCCACGTCCAATCAGCGAGATTGGCGCCAAATTTAAGCAACGCTCTGCTGATTGATCGCGGTCGCTGGCCGAGATCAATCAGCAGTATTGGCGCAAAATTTAAACACCGCTCTGCTGATTGGTCACGGCCGACAACCGCGACCAATCAGCAGTATTGGTGCCAAATTTAAACCCTGCTCTGCTGACTGGTCGAGGCCGCCAGCCGCGACCAATCAGCGAGATTGGTGTCAAATTTAAACAACGCTCTGCTGATTGGTTGAGGCCGCCGGCCGCGACCAATCAGCGATATTGGCGCCAAATTTAAACACCGCTTCGCTGATTGGTCGCAGTGGCCGGCCGCGACCAAGCAAAGAAATTGCCGCCAAATTTAAACACCGCTCTGCTGATTGGTCGCGGTTACCGGTCGCGAATAATCAGCATTATTAGTGCCAAATTTAAACACCGCTCTGCTGATTGGTCGATGCCGTGACCAATCACCATTATTGGCGCCAAATTTAAATACCGCTCTGCTGATTGGTCACGTTCGCTGGCCGCGACCAATCAGCATTATTGGCGCCAAATTTAAACCCCGCTCTGCTGATTAGTCGCGACCGCCGGCCGTGACCAATCTGCGATTTAGGCGCCAAATTTTAACACCGCTTTGCTGTTTCGTCATGGTTGCCGGCCTCGACCAATCAGTGATTTTGGCGCAAAATTTAAACACCGCTCTGCTGATTGCGCCCGGTCGGCCGCATACCTATTCTAGAATACCCGATGCATTAGAATCGGGCCACCATCTAGTAGTAATATAATTTTGTACAAATTGCAACTTTTTCTGCATGTAAAAATGGTTTTAATATGAATGCATTTGTTTCGTGCCTTTTTTAAGACAGCCGGTGCCAGGGTGCTCCTGTCCCCAGGCACATACATCAAATCAATTCGACATATATTAATCCCTTGGCACAGATGAACATACAGTACCAGTACGTCCACAGCAGGGTCCACGTGTGTGGAGTTGGCTCAGGAGTGGAGACCACTTCACACGCAACATACAGCGGGCATGTGACTGTATGGTGACCATTCAGCTGTGCGCACGCAACATACAGCGGGCATGTGCCTGTATGGTGACCATTCACCTGTGCACACGCAACATACAGCGGTCATGTGCCTGTATGGTGACCATTCAGCTGTGCGCACACAACATACAGCGGTCATGTGCCTGTATGGTGACCATTCAGCTGTGCGCATGCAACATACAGCGGGCATGTGCCTGTATGGTGACCATTCAGCTGTGCACACACAACATACAGCGGGCATGTGCCTGTATGGTGACCATTGAGCTGTGCACACACAACATACAGCGGGCATGTGCCTGTATGGTGACCATTCAGCTGTGCACACACAACATACAGCGGTCATGTGCCTGTATGGTGACCATTCACCTGTGCACACGCAACATACAGCGGTCATGTGCCTGTATGGTGACCATTCAGCTGTGCGCACACAACATACAGCGGTCATGTGCCTGTATGGTGACCATTCAGCTGTGCGCATGCAACATACAGCGGGCATGTGCCTGTATGGTGACCATTCAGCTGTGCACACACAACATACAGCGGTCATGTGCCTGTATGGTGACCATTCAGCTGTGCGCATGCAACATACAGCGGGCATGTGCCTGTATGGTGACCATTCAGCTGTGCACACACAACATACAGCGGTCATGTGCCTGTATGGTGACCATTCAGCTGTGCGCAGCCATCTTGATACTCCTGTGAAATCCAGCATTAGGCTGGATTTATATGGGATCATTATTTCCACTATATACTGCAATACTGTTACTGTTATATTAAAACATATAAAACAAGCAGGGGCGTAATGATTGCGGTCATAGAGGGTACAACCGGGATCAGACCCATGCTTGTGCGCGGCCCGACGACACCAATTTCACCTGGATGTGCATTCTCTGACACACATTCTGCTGAAATGTATTGTGACGCAGAGACCCGCCGGCTCCCTGCACTTCAAGACATGCTGCCAGCCAATCAGAGGCTGGCAGCAGGTGTTGGCGGCCCGCAGAAGTCAGCAACCGGTTGGGGGAACATTATACCAGGATGGCGGACCTTATACCAGGATGGCGGACCTTATACCAGGATGGCGGACATTTCAACAGGATGGCGGACACTACACTAGGATGGCGGACATTACATCGGGGTGACGGACATTATATAAGGATGGCGGACATTTCATCAGGATGGCGGACATTATATTAGGATGTTGGACACTATATCAGGATGGCGGACATTATATCAGGATGGGGAAATTATATCAGAATGAAGGACATTATATCAGGATGGGAGATAAGATACCAGGCTGGGAACATTATATTAAGATGGGGACAATATACCAGGATGAGTGACATTATACCAGAATGGCGGACATTATACCAGAAGGGGGACATGGTTATAGCATGGAGCCCAGGATGGGGGACATTATACCAAAATGGGGACATTATATCAGTCAGGGGTGGTACAGGGTGGGCATCAGGCAGGGTTGATACAGGGGCAGTCAGGGGTAATACAGGGGAGGCTCAGTCAGTCAGGGGTGAAACAAATAATTGAGGGAAATCCTCCCTTAGTGACTGAGCCCTCTCACCCTCTATCACCAATGAGTAAAGCCCCTCACTGTTGGTGTTGATGGGGGTCACTTAGTTATGTGATAATCCTGCTCAGCTACATATATCTGACCTTTGGTGAGTGATGTAGCAGGCAGCCATCCATCTCCCTGTGCTTCTCACTGTCAGCCTGTGACACAGTTAGGGAGGAGCGCTGTTACTCAGCACATCATGGCTCATTACCTCAGCTCTGCTGTCAGCACGGGGAAGAGGCCACAAACAAAACTGACGCTGATTGGCTGCGATGCTGCCAATCACTATTAGACTTACCAGCAGCAGCACCGCTCTCCCTGGTTGCTCCAGGTGCGGTATCGCAGAGGCAGAGATTCAGCATTATTGATCAGCGATCAGTCAGTCCCTGAAGTGAGCTGCTGTCTGCACTGCAGCAGAACAGATCCAGTGACTCCCGTACTCTGCCGGGATGTCTAATGCTGGGAGGAGCGGTGAATAGTAATCAGTGACACGTGTGAGCTGCCGTGCTTGCAGCATGTCATGTGCTAGTGCGCTGAGTGCTGCTGACTGCTCCTCCCAGCATTAGACATCCCGGGAGAGCAGTGCACGGGTCACTGAATCTCTCCAGCTGCAGACAGCGGATCACTCCTCATACTGACCAGAACACTGATCCATCCTGCTGGATCCTGAACACTGTGATATCGCACCTGGAGCTGAATCACTGGAATCAGTAAGTAATAAAAATGCCTTAAAACCTTCTCTCTCCCTCATTATTCTGGCATTTGGCAAATATTAAAAATGATGGTAAAATCCTAATTGTCCTAAAACGGGAAAGGTTTATTCTGATTTCATGTCAGATATTGAGAAAAACCTGCGTCTTTTTATATAGTGTATGGAAACTTCTGGTTTCAGCTGTGTGTGTATGTGTCCCTATAGTTATAGTTTTGGATGATTACTATTGTCCCTTCATTGTCTGCGCCGTTGCATAAAAATAACCTGTTCACAAAATCAAAGTATGTCATTGGGTTGGAAGGGGTTAAACAGGCAGTTCTGATGACATCACAAAGCACATAGACATCCTATGACATCACAATTGGTATAGAATGTACAGAGTGTAACTCCTGAGCCATCTTGTGTCATTCCAGGCTGACTGCTGGAAGGTGACAAGTCCAGGTAGGGAACTCTTCACCTATGACCTCACTCATACATTGTATAGATGGGGGGCTAGTAGTGGGATTCAGAACTGCATCATTAACCTAAAAATCTCAGCAGATGGCGCTGGATCACGTGTCCCGTGCTGGGATTGTTAGAATGAGTCTATGATTTACAAAACAATGTTATTGAGCAGATTCCATGGAAAATCATTTGGGGGCTTTAGTAAAGCAGTGTGAGCCCGGCCTAACAGGGGCGACCAATCTGGACAAACCCTTCCCTAAATGAGGACTTGCTGGCGATCAACTGATCAGGTATCACTGGTCTGGAAGACCCTCAGCAACCGGCTGGCTTTGCCCTCTATGACACCCATGTGCTCTAATAAAAGCATATAGAAAGGGGAGCGCCAGCTGACACCACCCCATTTGGCTCCATTTTTGGGCAGCTTTGCCATTAATGTTGTCAGAACCTAGCGTTTCCAGAACATCCATTTAATAGCAGACTGGTCCAGTTCTCCATTATCCGCTCTCATGGTCCTGCTGGATCCGGAGTGACCGGGAGCTGACGGTTTATGGTGGTCAGGAGTTGCAGGATGGCGCCGGTGTTTCCCTTTAGGTCATAGAGCAGTAGGTGATGCGGATTAGAATAAAAGAGTGGAAATGTTTAGGTTATTATCTGCGTCATGACTCCATTATAAATGAGGCTGGTGGTTATTTGCAGCCGGTGATTTCGTTTTATTAATTCAACTCTTCCTTGATGTTGGAAACTCGATACATAACACAGCAGTGACAGTTATTATGACATCACAGGGCACATGACATCATAGATATCACATGACATCACAGTTGGTACAGAATGTGTAAAGTTCTAATTCTGAACCATCTTGGGTCCCAGAGGCGGCATCTTGAGGAAGACAAGTCTATGTAGGTAGCTCTTCACTTAACACTAAGGCCCTGTTCACACATTGTGTAGCTGTGGGGAGTTTGTGGTGAAGTTTAGAACTTCATCATTTACCCCTAAAAAAATCTCAGCAAACATCTCTGGGCGACGTGTTCTTTCTTGTGCGTCAGGATGATTCCTTAAATAGGACCTATCATTGAATCCTCTTTTTTGTAATGATAGGTGTTATGTCTCATCTAGTTCAGATGAGCAGCAGTAATGAAGCACGGACAGATGACGGCGGCGCAGCAGGATGGCCGAGCAGAAACAACGGAGAACGCCGTGGCTTGATGGCAGCAGGAAGAGCAGAACTGGAACCACAGGAAATCAAGAGCAGAACTGAAGCAGCGGCACCTGGTATAATAGAGGGACAGACTCTGACCAGACTTTGATCAGAGTGGTATCAGTTTTTCTCGGACATGGAGAGGAGAAAGAAAAGGTTTCTCACCTTCTCCCTTCTGCAAGTCGGTGAAAATCGGACCACACTCCGATGTCAAAGCGCGGTCCAATTTTTCCACAAGCGCATAGACTTGCATTGCCATTGCCATATTTTGCAGACTATAAGACGTACCCCAAATTTTGGGGTGGAAAATCATTTTTTTAAATAAAATGGCGTTGCCTCTTATAGTCCGTTTAACAGTAGGTTACCGGGGGGCGGCGGTGGTGGAGCGGGGTAACAGGAGGCAGGGCCGCTGCTTTAGGCAGTCGGCGGCGACAGGAGTGGGGCGATACTGCGGGCCCTGGGCTCTCATAAGATGTCGGCGCCGGTGAGCAGAGTCCCCTTTCCTATAGATTGCCCTGCAGTAGGCTTTGGGAAAATGGCTGCTGGAGGTGACGCATGTGCAGATTGAAATCTCGGGAGATGTATGCGCCGCCTCAAGCGTCCATTTTCCCAAAGCCCACTGCAGGGCAAAAAATGGGAAAAACTACTCTGCTCACCGGCGCCGACATCTTATGAGATCCCAGGGCCCGCCGACACTGGCCTCCTGAGACCACGCTCCACCGCAACCACCCCTCGCTAAGCTACATTCAGATATTGTATATTAGATTGTAAGCTCCTAGGACAGGGTGTGCATTATTCTGCATGCCCTCAGGAGCAGTCTGTATATTGTATATTAGATTGTAAGCTCCAAGGACAGGGTGTACATTATTCTGCATGCCCTCAGGAGCAGTCTGTATATTGTATATTAGATTGTAAGCTCCTAGGACAGGGTGTACATTATTCTGCATGCCCTCAGGAGCAGTCTGTATATTGTATATTAGATTGTAAGCTCCTAGGACAGGGTGTGCATTATTCTGCATGCCCTCAGGAGCAGTCTGTATATTGTATATTAGATTGTAAGCTCCTAGTACAGGATGTACATTATTCTGCATGCCCTCAGGAGCAGTCTGTATATTGTATATTAGATTGTAAGCTCCTAGGACAGGGTGTGCATTATTCTGCATGCCCTCAGGAGCAGTCTGTATATTGTATATTAGATTGTAAGCTCCTAGGACAGGGTGTACATTATTCTGCATGCCCTCAGGAGCAGTCTGTATATTGTGTATTAGAATGTAAGCTCCTAGGACAGGATGTGCATTATTCTGCATGCCCTCAGGAGCAGCCTGTATACTGTATATTAGAGTGTAAGCTCCTAGGACAGGGTGTGCATTATTCTGCATGCCCTCAGGAGCAGCCTGTATATTGTGTATTAGAATGTAAGCTCCTAGGACAGGGTGTGCATTATTCTGCATGCCCTCAGGAGCAGTCTGTATATTGTATATTAGATTGTAAGCTCCTAGGACAGGGTGTGCATTATTCTGCATGCCCTCAGGAGCAGACTGTATATTGTATATTAGATTGTAAGCTCCTAGTACAGGATGTACATTATTCTGCATGCCCTCAGGAGCAGCCTGTATATTGTGTATTAGATTGTAAGCTCCTAGGACAGGGTGTACATTATTCTTCATGCCCTCAGGAGCAGTCTGTATATTGTATATTAGATTGTAAGCTCCTAGGACAGGGTGTACATTATTCTGCATGCCCTCAGGAGCAGTCTGTATATTGTGTATTAGAATGTAAGCTCCTAGGACAGGATGTGCATTATTCTGCATGCCCTCAGGAGCAGCCTGTATACTGTATATTAGAGTGTAAGCTCCTAGGACAGGGTGTGCATTATTCTGCATGCCCTCAGGAGCAGCCTGTATATTGTGTATTAGAATGTAAGCTCCTAGGACAGGGTGTGCATTATTCTGCATGCCCTCAGGAGCAGTCTGTATATTGTATATTAGATTGTAAGCTCCTAGGACAGGGTGTGCATTATTCTGCATGCCCTCAGGAGCAGACTGTATATTGTATATTAGATTGTAAGCTCCTAGGACAGGGTGTACATTATTCTGCATGCCCTCAGGAGCAGTCTGTATATTGTGTATTAGAATGTAAGCTCCTAGGACAGGGTGTGCATTATTCTGCATGCCCTCAGGAGCAGTCTGTATATTGTATATTAGATTGTAAGCTCCTAGTACAGGATGTACATTATTCTGCATGCCCTCAGGAGCAGTCTGTATATTGTATATTAGATTGTAAGCTCCTAGGACAGGGTGTACATTATTCTGCATGCCCTCAGGAGCAGTCTGTATATTGTATATTAGATTGTAAGCTCCTAGGACAGGGTGTACATTATTCTGCTTGCCCTCAGGAGCAGTCTGTATACTGTATATTAGATTGTAAGCTCCTAGGACAGGGTGTGCATTATTCTGCATGCCCTCAGGAGCAGACTGTATGTTGTATATTAGATTGTAAGCTCCTAGGACAGGGTGTGCATTATTCTGCATGCCCTCAGGAGCAGTCTGTATATTGTATATTAGATTGTAAGCTCCTAGGACAGGGTGTGCATTATTCTGCATGCCCTCAGGAGCAGACTGTATACTGTATATTAGATTGTAAGCTCCTAGGACAGGGTGTGCATTATTCTGCATGCCTTCAGGAGCAGTCTGTATATTGTATATTAGAGTGTAAGCTCCTAGGACAGGGTGTGTATTATTCTGCATGCCCTCAGGCGCAGCCTGTATATTGTATATTAGATTGTAAGCTCCTAGGACAAGGTGTGTATTATTCTGCATGCCCTCAGGCGCAGCCTGTATACTGTATATTAGATTGTAAGCTCCTAGGACAGGGTGTGTATTATTCTGCATGCCCTCAGGAGCAGTCTGTATATTGTATATTAGATTGTAAGCTCCTAGGACAGGGTGTGCATTATTCTGCATGCCCTCAGGCGCAGTCTGTATATTGTATATTAGATTGTAAGCTCCTAGGACAAGGTGTGTATTATTCTGCATGCCCTCAGGCGCAGCCTGTATACTGTATATTAGATTGTAAGCTCCTAGGACAGGGTGTGCATTATTCTGCATGCCCTCAGGAGCAGTCTGTATACTGTATATTAGATTGTAAGCTCCTAGGACAGGGTGTGCATTATTCTGCATGCCCTCAGGCGCAGCCTGTATACTGTATATTAGATTGTAAGCTCCTAGGACAGGGTGTGTATTATTCTGCATGCCCTCAGGAGCAGTCTGTATACTGTATATTAGATTGTAAGCTCCTAGGACAGGGTGTGTATTATTCTGCATGCCCTCAGGAGCAGTCTGTATATTGTATATTAGATTGTAAGCTCCTAGGACAGGGTGTGCATTATTCTGCATGCCCTCAGGAGCAGTCTGTATACTGTATATTAGATTGTAAGCTCCTAGGACAGGGTGTACATTATACTGCATGCCCTCAGGAGCAGTCTGTATATTGTATATTAGAGTGTAAGCTCCTAGGACAGGGTGTGCATTATTATGCATGCCCTCAGGAGCAGCCAGTATACTGTATATTAGATTGTAAGCTCCTAGGACAGGGTGTGCATTATTCTGCATGCCCTCAGGAGCAGTCTGTATATTGTATATTAGATTGTAAGCTCCTAGGAAAGGGTGTACATTATTCTGCATGCCCTCAGGAGCAGCCTGTATACTGTATATTAGATTGTAAGCTCCTAGGACAGGGTGTGCATTATTCTGCATGCCCTCAGGAGCAGACTGTATATTGTATATTAGATTGTAAGCTCCTAGGACAGGGTGTACATTATTCTGCATGCCCTCAGGAACAGTCTGTATATTGTATATTAGATTGTAAGCTCCTAGCACAGGGTGTACATTATTCTGCATGCCCTCAGGAACAGTCTGTATATTGTATATTAGATTGTAAGCTCATAGGACAGGGTGTGCATTATTCTGCATGCCCTCAGGAGCAGTCTGTATATTGTATATTAGATTGTAAGCTCCTAGGACAGGGTGTACATTATTCTGCATACCCTCAGGAACAGTCTGTATACTGTATATTAGATTGTAAGCTCCTAAGACAGGGTGTGCATTATTCTGCATGCCCTCAGGAGCAGTCTGTATATTGTATATTAGATTGTAAGCTCCTAGGACAGGGTGTACATTATTCTGCATGCCCTCAGGAACAGTCTGTATACTGTATATTAGATTGTAAGCTCCTAGGACAGGGTGTGCATTATTCTGCATGCCCTCAGCAGCAGTCTGTATATTGTATATTAGATTGTAAGCTCCTAGGACAGAGTGTGCATTATTCTGCATGCCCTCAGGAGCAGTCTGTATACTGTATATTAGATTGTAAGCTCCTGGGACAGGGAGTGCATTATTCTGCATGCCCTCAGGAGCAGTCTGTATATTGTATATTAGATTGTAAGCTCCTAGGACAGGGTGTGCATTATTCTGCATGCCCTCAGGAGCAGCCTGTATACTGTATATTAGATTGTAAGCTTCTAGGACAGGGTGTACATTATTCTGCATGCCCTCAGGAGCAGTCTGTATATTAGATTGTAAGCTCCTAGGACAGGGTGTGCATTATTCTGCATGCCCTCAGGAGCAGTCTGTATATTGTATATTAGATTGTAAGCTCCTAGGACAGGGTGTACATTATTCTGCATGCCCTCAGGAGCAGTCTGTATATTGTATATTAGATTGTAAGCTCCTAGGACAGGGTGTGCATTATTCTGCATGCCCTCAGGAGCAGTCTGTATATTGTATATTAGATTGTAAGCTCCTAGGACAGGGTGTACATTATTCTGCATGCCCTCAGGAGCAGTCTGTATACTGTATATTAGATTGTAAGCTCCTAGGACAGGGTGTGTATTATTCTGCATGCCCTCAGGAGCAGTCTGTATATTGTATATTAGATTGTAAGCTCCTAGGACAGGGTGTGCATTATTCTGCATGCCCTCAGGAGCAGTCTGTATATTGTATATTAGATTGTAAGCTCCTAGGACAGGGTGTACATTATTCTGCATGCCCTCAGCAGCAGTCTGTATATTGTATATTAGATTGTAAGCTCCTAGGACAGGGTGTGCATTATACTGCATGCCCTCAGGAGCAGTCTGTATATTGTATATTAGATTTTAAGCGCCTAGGACAGGGTGTACATTATTCTGCATGCCCTCAGGAGCAGCCTGTATATTGTATATTAGATTGTAAGCTCCTAGTACAGGGTGTACATTATTCTGCATGCCCTCAGGAGCAGTCTGTATATTGTATATTAGAGTGTAAGCTCCTAGGACAGGGTGTGCATTATTCTGCATGCCCTCAGGAGCAGCCTGTATATTGTATATTAGAGTGTAAGCTCCTAGGACAGGGTGTGCATTATTCTGCATGCCCTCAGGAGCAGCCTGTATATTGTATATTAGAGTGTAAGCTCCTAGGACAGGGTGTGCATTATTCTGCAAGCCCTCAGGAGCAGTCTTTATATTGTATATTAGATTGTAAGCTCCTAGGACAGGGTGTGTATTATTCTGCATGCCCTCAGGAGCAGTCTTTATATTGTATATTAGAGTGTAAGCTCCTAGGACAGGGTGTGCATTATTTTGCATGCCCTCAGGAGCAGTCTTTATATTGTATATTAGAGTGTAAGCTCCTAGGACAGGGTGTGCATTATTCTGCATGCCCTCAGGAGCAGTCTGTATACTGTATATTAGATTGTAAGCTCCTAGGACAGGGTGCACATTATTCTGCATGCCCTCAGGCGCAGTCTGTATACTGTATATTAGATTGTAAGCACCTAGGACAGGGTGTGCATTATTCTGCATGCCCTCAGGAGCAGTCTGTATACTGTATATTAGATTGTAAGCTCCTAGTACAGGGTGTACATTATTCTGCATGCCCCCAGAAGCAGCCTGTATATTGTATATTAGAGTGTAAGCTTCTAGGACAGGGGGTGCATTATTCTGCATGCCCTCAGGAGCAGTATGTATATTGTATATTAGAGTGTAAGCTCCTAGGACAGGGTGTGCATTATTCTGCATGCCCTCAGGAGCAGCCTGTATATTGTATATTAGATTGTAAGCCTCTAGGACAGGGTGTGCATTATTCTGCATGCCCTCAGGAGCAGTCTGTATACTGTATATTAGATTGTAAGCTCCTAGGACAGGGTGTGCATTATTCTGCATGCCCTCAGGAGCAGTCTGTATACTGTATATTAGATTGTAAGCTCCTAGGACAGGGTGTGCATTATTCTGCATGCCCTCAGGAGCAGTCTGTATACTGTATATTAGATTGTAAGCTCCTAGGACAGGGTGTGCATTATTCTGCATGCCCTCAGGAGCAGTCTGTATATTGTATATTAGATTGTAAGCTCCTAGTACAGGGTGTGCATTATTCTGCATGCCCTCAGGAGCAGTCTGTATATTGTATATTAGATTGTAAGCTCCTAGGACAGGGTGTGCATTATTCTGCATGCCCTCAGGAGCAGTCTGTATATTGTATATTAGATTGTAAGCTCCTAGGACAGGGTGTACATTATTCTGCATGCCCTCAGGAGCAGCCTCTATATTGTATATTAAATTGTAAGCTCCTAGGACAGGGTGTGCTTTATTCTGCATGCCCTCAGGAGCAGTCTATATACTGTATATTAGATTGTAAGCTCCTAGGACAGGGTGTGCATTATTCTGCATGCCCTCAGGAGCAGTCTGTATACTGTATATTAGATTGTAAGCTCCTAGGACAGGGTGTGCATTATTCTGCATGCCCTCAGGAGCAGTCTGTATACTGTATATTAGATTGTAAGCTCCTAGGACAGCGTGTGCATTATTCTGCATGCCCTCAGGAGCAGTCTGTATACTGTATATTAGATTGTAAGCTCCTAGGACAGGGTGTGCATTATTCTGCATGCCCTCAGGAGCAGTCTGTATACTGTATATTAGATTGTAAGCTCAAAGGACAGGGTGTGCATTATTCTGCATGACCTCAGGAGCAGTCTGTATACTGTATATTAGATTGTAAGCTCCTAGTACAGGGTGTGCATTATTCTGCATGCCCCCAGAAGCACCCTGTATACTGTATATTAGATTGTAAGCTCCTAGTACAGGGTGTACATTATTCTGCATGCCCTCAGGAGCAGTCTGTATACTGTATATTAGATTGTAAGCTCCTAGGACAGGGTGTACATTATTCTCCATGCCCTCAGGAGCAGTCTGTATATTGTATATTAGATTGTAAGCTCCTAGGACAGGGTGTACGTTATTCTGCATGCCCTCAGGAGCAGTCTGTTTATTGTATATTAGATTGTAAGCTCCTAGGACAGGGTGTGCATTATTCTGCATGCCCTCAGGAGCAGCCTATATATTGTATATTAGATTGTAAGCTCCTAGGACAGGGTGTGTATTATTCTCCATGCCCTCAGGCGCAGTCTGTGTATTGTATATTAGATTGTAAGCTCCTAGGACAGGGTGTGTATTATTCTGCATGCCCTCAGGAGCAGTCTGTATACTGTATATTAGATTGTAAGCTCCTAGGACAGGGTGTGCATTATTCTGCATGCCCTCAGGAGCAGTCTGTATACTGTATATTAGATTGTAAGCTCCTAGGACAGCGTGTGCATTATTCTGCATGCCCTCAGGAGCAGTCTGTTTACTGTATATTAGATTGTAAGCTCCTAGGACAGGGTGTGCATTATTCTGCATGCCCTCAGCAGCAGTCTGTATACTGTATATTAGATTGTAAGCTCCTAGTACAGGGTGTACATTATTCTGCATGCCCCCAGAAACAGTCTGTATATTGTATATTAGCTAGTAAGCTCCTAGGATAGGGTGTACATTATTCAGCATGCCCTCAGGAGCAGTCTGTATATTGTATATTAGATTGTAAGCTCCTAGGACAGGGTGTACAATATTCTCCATGCCCTCAGGAGCAGCCTGTATACTGTATATTAGATTGTAAGCTCCTAGGACAGGGTGTACATTATTCTGCATGCCCTCAGGAGCAGTCTGTATATTGTATATTAGATTGTAAGCTCCTAGGACAGGGTGTACATTATTCTGCATGCCCTCAGGAGCAGTCTGTATATTGTATATTAGATTGTAAGCTCCTAGGACAGGGTGTACATTATTCTGCATGCCCTCAGGAGCAGTCTGTTTATTGTATATTAGATTGTAAGCTCCTAGGACAGGGTGTGCATTAATCTGCATGCCCTCAGGAGCAGCCTATATATTGTATATTAGATTGTCAGCTCCTAGGACAGGGTGTGTATTATTCTGCATGCCCTCACGCGCAGTCTGTATATTGTATATTAGATTGTAAGCTCCTAGGACAGGGTGTGTATTATTCTGCATGCCCTCAGGAGCAGTCTGTATACTGTATATTAGATTGTAAGCTCCTAGGACAGGGTGTGCATTATTCTGCATGCCCTCAGGAGCAGTCTGTATATTGTATATTAGATTGTAAGCTCCTAGGACAGGGTGTACATTATTCTGCATGCCCTCAGGAGCAGTCTGTTTATTGTATATTAGATTGTAAGCTCCTAGGACAGGGTGTGCATTAATCTGCATGCCCTCAGGAGCAGCCTATATATTGTATATTAGATTGTAAGCTCCTAGGACAGGGTGTGTATTATTCTGCATGCCCTCACGCGCAGTCTGTATATTGTATATTAGATTGTAAGCTCCTAGGACAGGGTGTGTATTATTCTGCATGCCCTCAGGAGCAGTCTGTATACTGTATATTAGATTGTAAGCTCCTAGTACAGGGTGTGCATTATTCTGCATGCCCTCAGGAGCAGTCTGTATATTGTATGTTAGATTGTAAGCTCCTAGGACAGGGTGTGCATTTTTCTGCATGCCCTCAGGAGCAGTCTGTATATTGTATATTAGATTGTAAGCTCCTAGGACAGGGTGTACATTATTCTGCATGCCCTCAGGAGCAGACTGTATACTGTATATTAGATTGTAAGCTCCTAGTACAGGGTGTGCATTATACTGCATGCCCTCAGGAGCAGTCTGTATATTGTATATTAGATTTTAAGCGCCTAGGACAGGGTGTACATTATTCTGCATGCCCTCAGGAGCAGCCTGTATATTGTATATTAGATTGTAAGCTCCTAGTACAGGGTGTACATTATTCTGCATGCCCTCAGGAGCAGTCTGTATATTGTATATTAGAGTGTAAGCTCCTAGGACAGGGTGTGCATTATTCTGCATGCCCTCAGGAGCAGCCTGTATATTGTATATTAGAGTGTAAGCTCCTAGGACAGGGTGTGCATTATTCTGCATGCCCTCAGGAGCAGCCTGTATATTGTATATTAGAGTGTAAGCTCCTAGGACAGGGTGTGCATTATTCTGCAAGCCCTCAGGAGCAGTCTTTATATTGTATATTAGATTGTAAGCTCCTAGGACAGGGTGTGTATTATTCTGCATGCCCTCAGGAGCAGTCTGTATACTGTATATTACATTGTAAGCTCCTAGGACAGGGTTTGCATTATTCTGCATGCCCTCAGGAGCAGTCTTTATATTGTATATTAGAGTGTAAGCTCCTAGGACAGGGTGTGCATTATTTTGCATGCCCTCAGGAGCAGTCTTTATATTGTATATTAGAGTGTAAGCTCCTAGGACAGGGTGTGCATTATTCTGCATGCCCTCAGGAGCAGTCTGTATACTGTATATTAGATTGTAAGCTCCTAGGACAGGGTGCACATTATTCTGCATGCCCTCAGGAGCAGTCTGTATACTGTATATTAGATTGTAAGCTCCTAGGACAGGGTGTGCATTATTCTGCATGCCCTCAGGAGCAGTCTGTATACTGTATATTAGATTGTAAGCTCCTAGTACAGGGTGTACATTATTCTGCATGCCCCCAGAAGCAGCCTGTATATTGTATATTAGAGTGTAAGCTCCTAGGACAGGGGGTGCATTATTCTGCATGCCCTCAGGAGCAGTATGTATATTGTATATTAGAGTGTAAGCTCCTAGGACAGGGTGTGCATTATTCTGCATGCCCTCAGGAGCAGCCTGTATATTGTATATTAGATTGTAAGCCTCTAGGACAGGGTGTGCATTATTCTGCATGCCCTCAGGAGCAGTCTGTATACTGTATATTAGATTGTAAGCTCCTAGGACAGGGTGTGCATTATTCTGCATGCCCTCAGGAGCAGTCTGTATACTGTATATTAGATTGTAAGCTCCTAGGACAGGGTGTGCATTATTCTGCATGCCCTCAGGAGCAGTCTGTATACTGTATATTAGATTGTAAGCTCCTAGGACAGGGTGTGCATTATTCTGCATGCCCTCAGGAGCAGTCTGTATATTGTATATTAGATTGTAAGCTCCTAGTACAGGGTGTGCATTATTCTGCATGCCCTCAGGAGCAGTCTGTATATTGTATATTAGATTGTAAGCTCCTAGGACAGGGTGTGCATTATTCTGCATGCCCTCAGGAGCAGTCTGTATATTGTATATTAGATTGTAAGCTCCTAGGACAGGGTGTACATTATTCTGCATGCCCTCAGGAGCAGCCTCTATATTGTATATTAAATTGTAAGCTCCTAGGACAGGGTGTGCTTTATTCTGCATGCCCTCAGGAGCAGTCTGTATACTGTATATTAGATTGTAAGCTCCTAGGACAGGGTGTGCATTATTCTGCATGCCCTCAGGAGCAGTCTGTATACTGTATATTAGATTGTAAGCTCCTAGGACAGGGTGTGCATTATTCTGCATGCCCTCAGGAGCAGTCTGTATACTGTATATTAGATTGTAAGCTCCTAGGACAGCGTGTGCATTATTCTGCATGCTCTCAGGAGCAGTCTGTATACTGTATATTAGATTGTAAGCTCCTAGGACAGGGTGTGCATTATTCTGCATGCCCTCAGGAGCAGTCTGTATACTGTATATTAGATTGTAAGCTCAAAGGACAGGGTGTGCATTATTCTGCATGACCTCAGGAGCAGTCTGTATACTGTATATTAGATTGTAAGCTCCTAGGACAGGGTGTGCATTATTCTGCATGCCCCCAGAAGCAGCCTGTATACTGTATATTAGATTGTAAGCTCCTAGTACAGGGTGTACATTATTCTGCATGCCCTCAGGAGCAGTCTGTATACTGTATATTAGATTGTAAGCTCCTAGGACAGGGTGTACATTATTCTCCATGCCCTCAGGAGCAGTCTGTATATTGTATATTAGATTGTAAGCTCCTAGGACAGGGTGTACATTATTCTGCATGCCCTCAGGAGCAGTCTGTTTATTGTATATTAGATTGTAAGCTCCTAGGACAGGGTGTGCATTATTCTGCATGCCCTCAGGAGCAGCCTATATATTGTATATTAGATTGTAAGCTCCTAGGACAGGGTGTGTATTATTCTCCATGCCCTCAGGCGCAGTCTGTGTATTGTATATTAGATTGTAAGCTCCTAGGACAGGGTGTGTATTATTCTGCATGCCCTCAGGAGCAGTCTGTATACTGTATATTAGATTGTAAGCTCCTAGGACAGGGTGTGCATTATTCTGCATGCCCTCAGGAGCAGTCTGTATACTGTATATTAGATTGTAAGCTCCTAGGACAGCGTGTGCATTATTCTGCATGCCCTCAGGAGCAGTCTGTTTACTGTATATTAGATTGTAAGCTCCTAGGACAGGGTGTCCATTATTCTGCATGCCCTCAGCAGCAGTCTGTATACTGTATATTAGATTGTAAGCTCCTAGTACAGGGTGTACATTATTCTGCATGCCCCCAGAAACAGTCTGTATATTGTATATTAGATAGTAAGCTCCTAGGATAGGGTGTACATTATTCAGCATGCCCTCAGGAGCAGTCTGTATATTGTATATTAGATTGTAAGCTCCTAGGACAGGGTGTACATTATTCTCCATGCCCTCAGGAGCAGCCTGTATACTGTATATTAGATTGTAAGCTCCTAGGACAGGGTGTACATTATTCTGCATGCCCTCAGGAGCAGTCTGTATATTGTATATTAGATTGTAAGCTCCTAGGACAGGGTGTACATTATTCTGCATGCCCTCAGGAGCAGTCTGTATATTGTATATTAGATTGTAAGCTCCTAGGACAGGGTGTACATTATTCTGCATGCCCTCAGGAGCAGTCTGTTTATTGTATATTAGATTGTAAGCTCCTAGGACAGGGTGTGCATTAATCTGCATGCCCTCAGAAGCAGCCTATATATTGTATATTAGATTGTAAGCTCCTAGGACAGGGTGTGTATTATTCTGCATGCCCTCACGCGCAGTCTGTATATTGTATATTAGATTGTAAGCTCCTAGGACAGGGTGTGTATTATTCTGCATGCCCTCAGGAGCAGTCTGTATACTGTATATTAGATTGTAAGCTCCTAGGACAGGGTGTGCATTATTCTGCATGCCCTCAGGAGCAGTCTGTATATTGTATATTAGATTGTAAGCTCCTAGGACAGGGTGTACATTATTCTGCATGCCCTCAGGAGCAGTCTGTTTATTGTATATTAGATTGTAAGCTCCTAGGACAGGGTGTGCATTAATCTGCATGCCCTCAGGAGCAGCCTATATATTGTATATTAGATTGTAAGCTCCTAGGACAGGGTGTGTATTATTCTGCATGCCCTCACGCGCAGTCTGTATATTGTATATTAGATTGTAAGCTCCTAGGACAGGGTGTGTATTATTCTGCATGCCCTCAGGAGCAGTCTGTATACTGTATATTAGATTGTAAGCTCCTAGTACAGGGTGTGCATTATTCTGCATGCCCTCAGGAGCAGTCTTTATACTGTATATTAGATTGTAAGCTCCTAGGACAGGGTGTGCATTATTTGGCATGCCCTCAGGAGCAGTCTTTATACTGTATATTAGATTGTAAGCTCCTAGTACAGGGTGTGCATTATTCTGCATGCCCTCAGGAGCAGTCTTTATACTGTATATTAGATTGTAAGCTCCTAGGACAGGGTGTACATTATTCTGCATGCCCTCAGGAGCAGTCTGTATATTGTATATTAGATTGTAAGCTCCTAGGACAGGGTGTGCATTATTCTGCATGCCCTCAGGAGCAGTCTGTATACTGTATATTAGATTGTAAGCTCCTAGGACAGGGTGCGCATTATTCTGCTTGCCCTCAGGAGCAGTCTGTATACTGTATATTAGATTGTAAGCTCCTAGGACAGGGTGTGCATTATTCTGCATGCCCTCAGGAGCAGTCTGTATACTGTATATTAGATTGTAAGCTCCTAGTACAGGGTGTACATTATTCTGCATGCCCCCAGAAGCAGCCTGTATATTGTATATTAGAGTGTAAGCTCCTAGGACAGGGGGTGCATTATTCTGCATGCCCTCAGGAGCAGTCTGCATATTGTATATTAGAGTGTAAGCTCCTAGGACAGGGTGTGCATTATTCTGCATGCCTTCAGGAGCAGTCTGTATACTGTATATTAGATTGTAAGCTCCTAGTACAGGGTGTACATTATTCTGCATGCCCCCAGAAGCAGCCTGTATATTGTATATTAGAGTGTAAGCTCCTAGTACAGGGTGTGCATTATTCTGCATGCCTTCAGGAGCAGCCTGTATATTGTATATTAGAGTGTAAGCTCCTAGGACAGGGGGTGCATTATTGTGCATGCCCTCAGGAGCAGTCTGTATATTGTATATTAGAGTGTAAGCTCCTAGTACAGGGTGTGCATTATTCTGCATGCCCTCAGGAGCAGCCTGTATATTGTATATTAGATTGTAACCTCCTAGGACAGGGTGTGCTTTATTCTGCATGCCCTCAGGAGCAGTCTGTATACTGTATATTAGATTGTAAGCTCCTAGGACAGGGTGTGCATTATTCTGCATGCCCTCAGGAGCAGTCTCTATACTGTATATTAGATTGTAAGCTCCTGGGACAGCGTGTGCATTATTCTGCATGCCCTCAGGAGCAGTCTGTATACTGTATATTAGATTGAAAGCTCCTAGGACAGGGTGTGCATTATTGTGCATGCCCTCAGGAGCAGTCTGTATACTGTATATTAGATTGTAAGCTCCTAGGACAGGGTGTGCATTATTCTGCATGCCCTCAGGAGCAGTCTGTATACTGTATATTAGATTGTAAGCTCCTAGGACAGGGTGTGCATTATTCTGCATGCCCCCAGAAGCAGCCTGTATACTGTATATTAGATTGTAAGCTCCTAGTACAGGGTGTACATTATTCTGCATGCCCCCAGAAACAGTCTGTATATTGTATATTAGATTGTAAGCTCCTAGGATAGGGTGTACATTATTCAGCATGCCCTCAGGAGCAGTCTGTATATTGTATATTAGATTGTAAGCTCCTAGGACAGGGTGTACATTATTCTCCATGCCCTCAGGAGCATTCTGTATATTGTATATTAGATTGTAAGCTCCTAGGACAGGGTGTACATTATTCTGCATGCCCTCAGGAGCAGTCTGTATATTGTATATTAGATTGTAAGCTCCTAGGACAGGGTGTGCATTATTCTGCATGCCCTCAGGAGCAGCCTATATATTGTTTATTAGATTGTAAGCTCCTAGGACAGGGTGTGTATTATTCTGCATGCCCTCAGGCGCAGTCTGTATATTGTATATTAGATTGTAAGCTCCTAGGACAGGGTGTGTATTATTCTGCATGCCCTCAGGAGCAGTCTGTATACTGTATATTAGATTGTAAGCTCCTAGTACAGGGTGTGCATTATTCTGCATGCCCTCAGGAGCAGTCTTTATACTGTATATTAGATTGTAAGCTCCTAGGACAGGGTGTGCATTATTCTGCATGCCCTCAGGAGCAGTCTGTATATTGTATATTAGATTGTAAGCTCCTAGGACAGGGTGTGCATTATTCTGCATGCCCTCAGGAGCAGTCTGTATACTGTATATTAGATTGTAAGCTCCTAGGACAGGGTGCGCATTATTCTGCTTGCCCTCAGGAGCAGTCTGTATACTGTATATTAGATTGTAAGCTCCTAGGACAGGGTGTGCATTATTCTGCATGCCCTCAGGAGCAGTCTGTATACTGTATATTAGATTGTAAGCTCCTAGTACAGGGTGTACATTATTCTGCATGCCCCCAGAAGCAGCCTGTATATTGTATATTAGAGTGTAGGCTCCTAGGACAGGGGGTGCATTATTCTGCATGCCCTCAGGAGCAGTCTGCATATTGTATATTAGAGTGTAAGCTCCTAGGACAGGGTGTGCATTATTCTGCATGCCCTCAGGAGCAGTCTGTATACTGTATATTAGATTGTAAGCTCCTAGTACAGGGTGTACATTATTCTGCATGCCCCCAGAAGCAGCCTGTATATTGTATATTAGAGTGTAAGCTCCTAGGACAGGGGGTGCATTATTGTGCATGCCCTCAGGAGCAGTCTGTATATTGTATATTAGAGTGTAAGCTCCTAGTACAGGGTGTGCATTATTCTGCATGCCCTCAGGAGCAGCCTGTATATTGTATATTAGATTGTAACCTCCTAGGACAGGGTGTGCTTTATTCTGCATGCCCTCAGGAGCAGTCTGTATACTGTATATTAGATTGTAAGCTCCTAGGACAGGGTGTGCATTATTCTGCATGCCCTCAGGAGCAGTCTCTATACTGTATATTAGATTGTAAGCTCCTGGGACAGCGTGTGCATTATTCTGCATGCTCTCAGGAGCAGTCTGTATACTGTATATTAGATTGAAAGCTCCTAGGACAGGGTGTGCATTATTGTGCATGCCCTCAGGAGCAGTCTGTATACTGTATATTAGATTGTAAGCTCCTAGGACAGGGTGTGCATTATTCTGCATGCCCTCAGGAGCAGTCTGTATACTGTATATTAGATTGTAAGCTCCTAGGACAGGGTGTGCATCATTCTGCATGCCCCCAGAAGCAGCCTGTATACTGTATATTAGATTGTAAGCTCCTAGTACAGGGTGTACATTATTCTGCATGCCCCCAGAAACAGTCTGTATATTGTATATTAGATTGTAAGCTCCTAGGATAGGGTGTACATTATTCAGCATGCCCTCAGGAGCAGTCTGTATATTGTATATTAGATTGTAAGCTCCTAGGACAGGGTGTACATTATTCTCCATGCCCTCAGGAGCAGTCTGTATATTGTATATTAGATTGTAAGCTCCTAGGACAGGGTGTACATTATTCTGCATGCCCTCAGGAGCAGTCTGTATATTGTATATTAGATTGTAAGCTCCTAGGACAGGGTGTGCATTATTCTGCATGCCCTCAGGAGCAGCCTATATATTGTTTATTAGATTGTAAGCTCCTAGGACAGGGTGTGTATTATTCTGCATGCCCTCAGGAGCAGTCTGTATACTGTATATTAGATTGTAAGCTCCTAGTACAGGGTGTGCATTATTCTGCATGCCCTCAGGAGCAGTCTTTATATTGTATATTAGATTGTAAGCTCCTAGGACAGGGTGTACATTATTCTGCATGCCCTGCATGGGAGCTGCTTGTGACTAAATTGGCAGCTGCTCAGCTCACCAGGGAGTGGATAGCTGATCAAAGACACAGACCTAACACCCTATGCCTGACACTGTATAACACCTTTCACCATCAGATAAAGTCTACAATGATGGAAGAACAGACAGTGACTATTGAATACAATGCATCAAATAACAGAGCACAGATACAGCAAGCAGACACATTATACCATAGAAATGGTTTCAAGATGAGAGGTCAGCAGATGACATATATCCAGCAAGCAGAGATGTTATACCATAGAAATGGTTTCAGGATGAGAGTTCAGCAGATGACATAGATCCAGCAAGCAGAGATGTTCCACCATAGAAATGGTTTCAAGATGAGAGTTCAGCAGATGACATAGATCCAGCAAGCAGAGATGTTATACCATAGAAATGGTTTCAAAATGAGCGTTCAGCAGAGGACATAGATCCAGCCAGCAGAGATGTTACACCATAGAAATGGTTTAAAGATGAGCGTTCAGCAGATGACATAGATCCAGCAAGCAGAGATGTTATACCATATAAATGGTTTCAAGATGAGAGTTCAGAAAATGATATAGATCCAGCAAGCAGAGATGTTATACCATAGAAATGGTTTCAAGATGAGACTTCAGCATATGATATACATCCAGCAAGCAGAGATGTTATACCATAGAAATGGTTTCAAGATGAGAGTTCAGCAGATGACATAGATCCAGCAAGCAGAGATGTTATACCATAGAAATGGTTTCAAGATGAGAGTTCAGCAGACGACATAGATCCAGCAAGCAGAGATGTTATACCATAGAAATGGTATCAAGATGAGAGTTCAGCAGACGACATAGATTCAGTAAGCAGAGATGTTATACCATAGAAATGGTATGAAGATGTGAGTTCAGCAGATGTCATAGATCCAGCAAGCTGAGATGTTATACCATAGAAATGGTTTCAAGATGAGAGTTCAGCAGATGACATAGATCCAGCAAGCAGAGATGTTATACCATAGAAATGGTTTCAAGATGAGAGCTCAGCAGATGACATAGATCCAGCAAGCAGAGATGTTATACCATAGAAATGGTTTCAAGAGGAGAGTTCAGCAGATGACATAGATCCAGCAAGCAGAGTTGTTATACCATAGAAATGGTTTCAAGACGAGAGTTCAGCAGATGACATAGATCCAGCAAGCAGAGATGTTATACCATAGAAATGGTTTCAAGAGGAGAGTTTAGCAGATGACATAGATCCAGCAAGCAGAGATGTTATACCATAGAATTGGTTTCAAGATAAGAGTTCAGCAGATGACATAGATCCAGCAAGCAGAGATGTTATACCATAGAAATGGTATCAAGATGTGAGTTCAACATATGACATGGATCCAGCAAGCAGAGATGTTATACCATAGAAATGGTTTCAAGATCAGAGTTCAGCAGATGTCATAGATCCAGCAAGCTGAGATGTTATACCATAGAAATGGTTTCAAGATGAGAGTTCAGCAGATGACAGATCCAGCAAGCAGAGATGTTATACCATAGAAATGGTTTCAAGAGGAGAGTTCAGCAGATGACATAGATCCAGCAAGCAGAGATGTTATACCATAGAAATGGTTTCAAGAGGAGAGTTCAGCAGATGACATAGATCCAGCAAGCAGAGATGTTATACCATAGAATTGGTTTCAAGATAAGAGTTCAGCAGATGACATAGATCCAGCAAGCAGAGATGTTATACCATAGAAATGGTTTCAAGATGAGAGTTCAGCAGATGACATGGATTCAGCAAGCAGAGATGTTATACCATAGAAATGGTTTCAAGAGGAGAGTTCAGCAGATGACATAGATCCAGCAAGCAGAGATGCTATACCATAGAAATGGTTTCAAGATGAGAGTTCAGCAGATGACATAGATCCAGCAAGCAGAGATGTTATACCATAGAAATGGTTTCAAGATGAGAGTTCAGCATATGACATGGATTCAGCCAGCAGAGATGTTATACCATAGAAATGATTTCAAGATTAGAGTTCAGCAGATGACATGGATCCAGCAAGCAGAGATGTTATACCATAGAAATGGTTTCATGATGAGAGTTCAGCAGATGACATGGATTCAGCCAGCAGAGATGTTATACCATTGAAATGGTTTCAAGATGAGAGTTCAGCAGATGACAAGGATTCAGCCAGCAGAGATGTTATACCATAGAAATGGTTTCAAGATGAGAGTTCAGCAGATGACATGGATCCAGCAAGCAGAGATGTTATAGCATAGAAATGGTTTCAAGATGAGAGTTCAGCAGATGACATAGATCCAGCAAGCAGAGATGTTATACCATAGAAATGGTTTCAAGATGAGAGTTCAGCAGATGACATTGATTCAGCCAGCAGAGATGTTATACCATAGAAATGATTTCAAGATCAGAGTACAGCAGATGACATAGATCCAGCAAGCAGAGATGTTATACCATAGAAATGGTTTCAAGATGAGAGTTCAGCAGATGACATGGACCAGCAAGCAGAGATGTTATACCATAGAAATGGTTTCAAAATGAGTGTTCAGCAGATGACATGGATCGAGCAAGCAGAGATGTTATACCATAGAAATGGTTTCAAGATGAGAGTTCAACAGATGACATGGATCCAGCAAGCAGAGATGTTATACCATAGAAATGGTTTCAAGAAGAGAGTTCAGCAGATGACATGGATTCAGCAAGTAGAGATGTTATACCATAGAAATGGTTTCAAGATGAGAGTTCAGCAGATGACATAGATCCAGCAGGCAGAGATGTTATACCATAGAAATGGTTTCAAGAGGAGAGTTCAGCAGATGACATAGATCCAGCAAGCAGCGATGTTATACCATAGAAATGGTTTCAAGATGAGAGTTCAGCAGATGACATGGATTCAGCCAGCAGAGAAGTTATACCATAGAAATGGTTTCAAGATGAGAGTTCAGCAGATGACATGGATCCAGCAAGCAGAGATGTTATACCACAGAAATGGTTTCAAGATGAGTGTTCAGCTGATGATATAGATCCAGCAAGAAAGAGATGTTATACCATAGAAATGGTTTCAAGGTGAGAGTTCAGCAGATGACATGGATCCAGGAAGCAGAGATGTTATACCATAGAAACGGTTTCAAGATGAGAGTTCAGCAGATGACATGGATCCAGCAAGCAGAGATGTTATAGCATAGAAATGGTTTCAAGATGAGAGTTCAGCAGATGACATGGATCCAGCAAGCAGAGATGTTATACCATAGAAATGGTTTCAAGATGAGAGTTCAGCAGATGACATGGATTCAGCCAGCAGAGATGTTATACCATAGAAATGGTTTCAAGATCAGAGTTCAGCAGATGACATAGATCCAGCAAGCAGAGATGTTATACCATAGAAATGGTTTCAAGATGAGAGTTCAGCAGATGACATGGACCAGCAAGCAGAGATGTTATACCATAGAAATGGTTTCAAGATGAGAGTTCAGCAGATGACATGGATTCAGCCAGCAGAGATGTTATACCATAGAAATGGCTTCAAGATGAGAGTTCAGCAGATGACATAGATCCAGCAAGCAGGGATGTTATACCATAGAAATGGTTTCAAAATGAGTGTTCAGCAGATGACATGGATCGAGCAAGCAGAGATGTTATACCATAGAAATGGTTTCAAGATGAGAGTTCAGCAGATGACATGGATCCAGCAAGCAGAGATGTTATACCATAGAAATGGTTTCAAGATGAGAGTTCAGCAGATGACATGGATCCAGCAAGCAGAGATGTTATACCATAGAAATGGTTTCAAGATGAGAGTTCAGCAGATGACATGGATCCAGCAAGCAGAGATGTTATACCTTAGAAATGGTTTCAAGATGAGAGTTCAGCAGATGACATGGATTCAGCAAGTAGAGATGTTATACCATAGAAATGGTTTCAAGAGGAGAGTTCAGCAGAAGACATAGATCCAGCAAGCAGAGATGTTATACCATAGAAATGGTTTCAAGATGAGAGTTCAGCAGATGACATAGATCCAGCAAGCAGAGATGTTATACCATAGAAATGGTTTCAAGAGGAGAGTTCAGCAGATGACATAGATCCAGCAAGCAGAGATGTTATACCATAGAAATGGTTTCAAGATGAGAGTTCAGCAGATGACATGGATTCAGCCAGCAGAGATGTTATACCATAGAAATGGTTTCAAGATGAGAGTTCAGCAGATGACATGGATCCAGCAAGCAGAGATGTTATACCACAGAAATGGTTTCAAGATGAGTGTTCAGCTGATGATATAGATAAAGCAAGCAAGAGATGTTATACCATAGAAATGGTTTCAAGATGAGAGTTCAGCAGATGACATGGATCCAGCAAGCAGAGATGTTATACCATAGAAATGGTTTCAAGAGGAGAGTTCAGCAGATGACATAGATCCAGCAAGCAGAGATGTTATACCATAGAAATGGTTTCAAGAGGAGAGTTCAGCAGATGACATAGATCCAGCAAGCAGAGATGTTATACCATAGAAATGGTTTCAAGATGAGAGTTCAGCAGATGACATGGATTCAGCCAGCAGAGATGTTATACCATAGAAATGATTTCAAGATCAGAGTACAGCAGATGACATAGATCCAGCAAGCAGAGATGTTATACCATAGAAATGGTTTCAAGATGAGAGTTCAGCAGATGACATGGACCAGCAAGCAGAGATGTTATACCATAGAAATGGTTTCAAGATGAGAGTTCAGCAGATGACATGGATTCAGCCAGCAGAGATGTTATACCATAGAAATGGCTTCAAGATGAGAGTTCAGCAGATGACATAGATCCAGCAAGCAGGGATGTTATACCATAGAAATGGTTTCAAAATGAGTGTTCAGCAGATGACATGGATCGAGCAAGCAGAGATGTTATACCATAGAAATGGTTTCAAGATGAGAGTTCAACAGATGACATGGATTCAGGAAGCAGAGATGTTATACCATAGAAATGGTTTCAAGAAGAGAGTTCAGCAGATGACATGGATTCAGCAAGTAGAGATGTTATACCATAGAAATGGTTTCAAGATGAGAGTTCAGCAGATGACATAGATCCAGCAGGCAGAGATGTTATACCATAGAAATGGTTTCAAGAGGAGAGTTCAGCAGATGACATAGATCCAGCAAGCAGCGATGTTATACCATAGAAATGGTTTCAAGATGAGAGTTGAGCAGATGACATGGATTCAGCCAGCAGAGAAGTTATACCATAGAAATGGTTTCAAGATGAGAGTTCAGCAGATGACATGGATCCAGCAAGCAGAGATGTTATAGCATAGAAATGGTTTCAAGATGAGTGTTCAGCTGATGATATAGATCCAGCAAGCAAGAGATGTTATACCATAGAAATGGTTTCAAGGTGAGAGTTCAGCAGATGACATGGATCCAGGAAGCAGAGATGTTATACCATAGAAATGGTTTCAAGATGAGAGTTCAGCAGATGACATGGATCCAGCAAGCAGAGATGTTATAGCATAGAAATGGTTTCAAGATGAGAGTTCAGCAGATGACATGGATCCAGCAAGCAGAGATGTTATACCATAGAAATGGTTTCAAGATGAGAGTTCAGCAGATGACATGGATTCAGCCAGCAGAGATGTTATACCATAGAAATGGTTTCAAGATCAGAGTTCAGCAGATGACATAGATCCAGCAAGCAGAGATGTTATACCATAGAAATGGTATCAAGATGAGAGTTCAGCAGATGACATGGATCCAGCAAGCAGAGATGTTATACCATAGAAATGGCTTCAAGATGAGAGTTCAGCAGATGACATAGATCCAGCAAGCAGGGATGTTATACCATAGAAATGGTTTCAAAATGAGTGTTCAGCAGATGACATGGATCAAGCAAGCAGAGATGTTATACCATAGAAATGGTTTCAAGATGAGAGTTCAGCAGATGACATGGATCCAGCAAGCAGAGATGTTATACCATAGAAATGGTTTCAAGATGAGAGTTCAGCAGATGACATGGATCCAGCAAGCAGAGATGTTATACTATAGAAATGGTTTCAAGATGAGAGTTCAGCAGATGACATGGATCCAGCAAGCAGAGATGTTATACCATAGAAATGGTTTCAAGATGAGAGTTCAGCAGATGACATGGATTCAGCAAGTAGAGATGTTATACCATAGAAATGGTTTCAAGAGGAGAGTTCAGCAGATGACATAGATCCAGCAAGCAGAGATGTTATACCATAGAAATGGTTTCAAGATGAGAGTTCAGCAGATGACATAGATCCAGCAAGCAGAGATGTTATACCACAGAAATGGTTTCAAGAGGAGAGTTCAGCAGATGACATAGATCCAGCAAGCAGAGATGTTATACCATAGAAATGGTTTCAAGATGAGAGTTCAGCAGATGACATGGATTCAGCCAGCAGAGATGTTATACCATAGAAATGGTTTCAAGATGAGAGTTCAGCAGATGACATGGATCCAGCAAGCAGAGATGTTATACCACAGAAATGGTTTCAAGACGAGTGTTCAGCTGATGATATAGATAAAGCAAGCAAGAGATGTTATACCATAGAAATGGTTTCAAGATGAGAGTTCAGCAGATGACATGGATCCAGCAAGCAGAGATGTTATACCATAGAAATGGTTTCAAGATGAGTGTTCAGCAGATGACATGGATCCAGCAAGCAGAGATGTTATACCATAGAGATGTAATACCATAGAAATGGTTTCAAGATGAGAGTTCAGCAGATGACATAGATCCAGCAAGCAGAGATGTTATACCATAGAAATGGTTTCAAGATGAGAGTTCAGCAGATGACATGGATCCAGCAAGCAGAGTTGTTATACCATAGAAATGGTGTCAAGATGAGAGTACAGCAGATGACATAGATCCAGCAAGCAGAGATATTATACCATAGAAATGGTTTCAACATGAGAGTTCACCAGATCACATATATTCAGCAAGCAGAGAAGTTATACCATAGAAATGATTTCAAGATGAGAGTTCAGCAGATGACGTAGATCCAGCAAGCAGAGGTTTTACACCATAGAAATGGTTTCAAGATGAGAGTTCAGCAGATGACATAGATCCAGCAAGCAGAGATGTTATACCATAGAAATGGTTTCAAGATGAGAGTTCAGCAGATGACATAGATCCAGAAAGCAGAGATGTTATACCATAGAAATGGTTTCAAGATGAGAGTTCAGTAGATTACATAGATGCAGCAAGCAGAGATATTATAACATAGAAATGATTTCAAGATGAGAGTTCAGCAGATGACATAGATCCAGCAAGCAGAGATGTTATACCATAGAAATGGTTTCAAGATGAGAGTTCAGCAGATGACATAGATCCAGCAAGCAGAGATGTTATACCATAGAAATGGTTTCAAGATGAGAGTCCAGCAGATGACATAGATCCAGCAAGCAGAGATGTTATACCATAGAAATGGTTTCAAGATGAGACTTCAGCAGATGATATAGATCCAGCATGCAGGGATGTTATACCATAGAAATGGTTTCAAGATGAGAGTTCAGCCGACGACATAGATCCAGCAAGCAGAGATGTTATACAATAGAAATGGTTTCAAGATGAGAGTTTATCAGAGGAGCAAGATCCAGCAAGCAGAGATGTTATGCCATAGAAATGGTTTCAAGATGAGACTTCAGCAGATGATATAGATCCAGCAAGCAGGGATGTTATACCATAGAAATGGTTTCAAGATGAGAGTTCAGCAGACGACATAGATCCAGCAAGCAGAGATGTTATACCATAGAAATGATTTCAAGATGAGAGTTCAGCAGACGACATAGATCCAGCAAGCAGAGATGTTATACCATAGAAATGGTGTCAAGATGAGAGTTCAGCAGATGACATAGATCCTGCAACCAGACATGTTATACCATAGAAATGGTATCAAGATGAGAGTTCAGCAGATGTCATAGATCCAGCAAGCAGAGATGTTACACCATAGAAATGGTTTCAAGATGAGAGTTCAGCAGACGACTTAGATCCAGCAAGCAGAGATGTTATACCATAGAAATGGTTTCAAGATGAGAGTTCAGCAGAAGACATAGATCTAGCAAGCAGAGATGTTATACCATAGAAATGGTATCAAGATGAGAGTTCAGCAGACTACATAGATCCTGCAAGCAGAGATGTTATACCATAGAAATGTTTTCAAGATGAGAGTTCAGCAGACGACATAGATCTAGCAAGCAGAGATGTTATACCATAGAAATGGTATCAAGATGAGAGTTCAGCAGATGACATAGACCCAGCAAGCAGAGATGTTATACCATAGAAATGGTTTCAAGAGGAGAGTTCAGCAGATGACATAGATCCAGCAAGCAGAGATGTTATACCATAGAAATGGTTTCAAGATGAGAGTTCAGCAGATGACATGGATTCAGCCAGCAGAGATGTTATACCATAGAAATGGTTTCAAGATGAGAGTTCAGCAGATGACATGGATCCAGCAAGCAGAGATGTTATACCACAGAAATGGTTTCAAGATGAGTGTTCAGCAGATGACATGGATCCAGCAAGCAGAGATGTTATACCATAGAGATGTAATACCATAGAAATGGTTTCAAAATGAGAGTTCAGCAGATGACATAGATCCAGCAAGCAGAGATGTTATACCATAGAAATGGTTTCAAGATGAGAGTTCAGCAGATGACATGGATCCAGCAAGCAGAGGGGTTATACCATAGAAATGGTTTCAAGATGAGAGTTCAGCAGATGACATGGATCCAGCAAGCAGAGATGTTATACCATAGAAATGGTTTCAAGATGAGAGTTCAGCAGATGACATGGATTCAGCAAGTAGAGATGTTATACCATAGAAATGGTTTCAAGAGGAGAGTTCAGCAGATGACATAGATACAGCAAGCAGAGATGTTATACCATAGAAATGGTTTCAAGATGAGAGTTCAGCAGATGACATAGATCCAGCAAGCAGAGATGTTATACCATAGAAATGGTTTCAAGAGGAGAGTTCAGCAGATGACATAGATCCAGCAAGCAGAGATGTTATACCATAGAAATGGTTTCAAGATGAGAGTTCAGCAGATGACATGGATCCAGCAAGCAGAGGGGTTATACCATAGAAATGGTTTCAAGATGAGAGTTCAGCAGATGACATGGATCCAGCAAGCAGAGATGTTATACCATAGAAATGGTTTCAAGATGAGAGTTCAGCAGATGACATGGATTCAGCCAGAAGAGATGTTATACCATAGAAATGGTTTCAAGATGAGAGTTCAGCAGATGACAAAAAATCCAGCAAGCAGAGATGTTATACCATAGAAATGGTTTCAAGTTGAGAGTTCAGCAGATGACATAGATCCAGCAAGCAGAGATGTTATACCATAGAAATGGTTTCAAGAGGAGAGTTCAGCAGATGACATAGATCCAGCAAGCAGAGATGTTATACCATAGAAATGGTTTCAAGATGAGAGTTCAGCAGATGACATGGATTCAGCCAGCAGAGATGTTATACCATAGAAATGGTTTCAAGATGAGAGTTCAGCAGATGACATGGATCCAGCAAGCAGAGATGTTATACCACAGAAATGGTTTCAAGATGAGTGTTCAGCTGATGACATAGATCCAGCAAGCAGAGATGTTATACCATAGAGATGTAATACCATAGAAATGGTTTCAAGATGAGAGTTCAGCAGATGACATAGATCCAGCAAGCAGAGATGTTATACCATAGAAATGGTTTCAAGATGAGAGTTCAGCAGATGACATGGATCCAGCAAGCAGAGTTGTTATACCATAGAAATGGTGTCAAGATGAGAGTACAGCAGATGACATAGATCCAGCAAGCAGAGATGTTATACCATAGAAATGGTTTCAACATGAGAGTTCACCAGATCACATATATTCAGCAAGCAGAGAAGTTATACCATAGAAATGGTTTCAAGATGAGAGTTCAGCAGATGACATAGATCCAGCAAGCAGAGATTTTACACCATAGAAATGGTTTCAAGATGAGAGTTCAGCAGATGACATAGATCCAGCAAGCAGAGATGTTATACCATAGAAATGGTTTCAAGATGAGAGTTCAGCAGATGACATAGATCCAGAAAGCAGAGATGTTATACCATAGAATTGGTTTCAAGATAAGAGTTCAGTAGATGACATAGATGCAGCAAGCAGAGATATTATAACATAGAAATGATTTCAAGATGAGAGTTCAGCAGATGACATAGATCCAGCAAGCAGAGATGTTATACCATAGAAATGGTTTCAAGATGAGAGTTCAGCAGATGACATGGATTCAGCCAGCAGAGATGTTATACCATAGAAATGGTTTCAAGATGAGAGTTCAGCAGATGACATGGATCCAGCAAGCAGAGATGTTATACCACAGAAATGGTTTCAAGACGAGTGTTCAGCTGATGATATAGATAAAGCAAGCAAGAGATGTTATACCATAGAAATGGTTTCAAGATGAGAGTTCAGCAGATGACATGGATCCAGCAAGCAGAGATGTTATACCATAGAAATGGTTTCAAGATGAGTGTTCAGCAGATGACATGGATCCAGCAAGCAGAGATGTTATACCATAGAGATGTAATACCATAGAAATGGTTTCAAGATGAGAGTTCAGCAGATGACATAGATCCAGCAAGCAGAGATGTTATACCATAGAAATGGTTTCAAGATGAGAGTTCAGCAGATGACATGGATCCAGCAAGCAGAGTTGTTATACCATAGAAATGGTGTCAAGATGAGAGTACAGCAGATGACATAGATCCAGCAAGCAGAGATATTATACCATAGAAATGGTTTCAACATGAGAGTTCACCAGATCACATATATTCAGCAAGCAGAGAAGTTATACCATAGAAATGATTTCAAGATGAAAGTTCAGCAGATGACGTAGATCCAGCAAGCAGAGGTTTTACACCATAGAAATGGTTTCAAGATGAGAGTTCAGCAGATGACATAGATCCAGCAAGCAGAGATGTTATACCATAGAAATGGTTTCAAGATGAGAGTTCAGCAGATGACATAGATCCAGAAAGCAGAGATGTTTTACCATAGAAATGGTTTCAAGATGAGAGTTCAGTAGATGACATAGATGCAGCAAGCAGAGATATTATAACATAGAAATGATTTCAAGATGAGAGTTCAGCAGATGACATGGATCCAGCAAGCAGAGATGTTATACCACAGAAATGGTTTCAAGACGAGTGTTCAGCTGATGATATAGATAAAGCAAGCAAGAGATGTTATACCATAGAAATGGTTTCAAGATGAGAGTTCAGCAGATGACATGGATCCAGCAAGCAGAGATGTTATACCATAGAAATGGTTTCAAGATGAGTGTTCAGCAGATGACATGGATCCAGCAAGCAGAGATGTTATACCATAGAGATGTAATACCATAGAAATGGTTTCAAGATGAGAGTTCAGCAGATGACATAGATCCAGCAAGCAGAGATGTTATACCATAGAAATGGTTTCAAGATGAGAGTTCAGCAGATGACATGGATCCAGCAAGCAGAGTTGTTATACCATAGAAATGGTGTCAAGATGAGAGTACAGCAGATGACATAGATCCAGCAAGCAGAGATATTATACCATAGAAATGGTTTCAACATGAGAGTTCACCAGATCACATATATTCAGCAAGCAGAGAAGTTATACCATAGAAATGATTTCAAGATGAAAGTTCAGCAGATGACGTAGATCCAGCAAGCAGAGGTTTTACACCATAGAAATGGTTTCAAGATGAGAGTTCAGCAGATGACATAGATCCAGCAAGCAGAGATGTTATACCATAGAAATGGTTTCAAGATGAGAGTTCAGCAGATGACATAGATCCAGAAAGCAGAGATGTTTTACCATAGAAATGGTTTCAAGATGAGAGTTCAGTAGATGACATAGATGCAGCAAGCAGAGATATTATAACATAGAAATGATTTCAAGATGAGAGTTCAGCAGATGACATAGATCCAGCAAGCAGAGATGTTATACCATAGAAATGGTTTCAAGATGAGAGTTCAGCAGATGACATAGATCCAGCAAGCAGAGATGTTATACCATAGAAATGGTTTCAAGATGAGAGTCCAGCAGATGACATAGATCCAGCAAGCAGAGATGTTATACCATAGAAATGGTTTCAAGATGAGACTTCAGCAGATGATATAGATCCAGCATGCAGGGATGTTATACCATAGAAATGGTTTCAAGATGAGAGTTCAGCCGACGACATAGATCCAGCAAGCAGAGATGTTATACAATAGAAATGGTTTCAAGATGAGAGTTTATCAGAGGAGCAAGATCCAGCAAGCAGAGATGTTATACCATAGAAATGGTTTCAAGATGAGACTTCAGCAGATGATATAGATCCAGCAAGCAGGGATGTTATACCATAGAAATGGCTTCAAGATGAGAGTTCAGCAGACGACATAGATCCAGCAAGCAGAGATGTTATACCATAGAAATGATTTCAAGATGAGAGTTCAGCAGACGACATAGATCCAGCAAGCAGAGATGTTATACCATAGAAATGGTGTCAAGATGAGAGTTCAGCAGATGACATAGATCCTGCAACCAGACATGTTATACCATAGAAATGGTATCAAGATGAGAGTTCAGCAGATGTCATAGATCCAGCAAGCAGAGATGTTACACCATAGAAATGGTTTCAAGATGAGAGTTCAGCAGACGACTTAGATCCAGCAAGCAGAGATGTTATACCATAGAAATGGTTTCAAGATGAGAGTTCAGCAGAAGACATAGATCTAGCAAGCAGAGATGTTATACCATAGAAATGGTATCAAGATGAGAGTTCAGCAGACTACATAGATCCTGCAAGCAGAGATGTTATACCATAGAAATGTTTTCAAGATGAGAGTTCAGCAGACGACATAGATCTAGCAAGCAGAGATGTTATACCATAGAAATGGTATCAAGATGAGAGTTCAGCAGATGACATAGACCCAGCAAGCAGAGATGTTATACCATAGAAATGGTTTCAAGAGGAGAGTTCAGCAGATGACATAGATCCAGCAAGCAGAGATGTTATACCATAGAAATGGTTTCAAGATGAGAGTTCAGCAGATGACATGGATTCAGCCAGCAGAGATGTTATACCATAGAAATGGTTTCAAGATGAGAGTTCAGCAGATGACATGGATCCAGCAAGCAGAGATGTTATACCACAGAAATGGTTTCAAGATGAGTGTTCAGCAGATGACATGGATCCAGCAAGCAGAGATGTTATACCATAGAGATGTAATACCAGAGAAATGGTTTCAAAATGAGAGTTCAGCAGATGACATAGATCCGGCAAGCAGAGATGTTATACCATAGAAATGGTTTCAAGATGAGAGTTCAGCAGATGACATGGATCCAGCAAGCAGAGGTGTTATACCATAGAAATGGTTTCAAGATGAGAGTTCAGCAGATGACATGGATCCAGCAAGCAGAGATGTTATACCATAGAAATGGTTTCAAGATGAGAGTTCAGCAGATGACATGGATCCAGCAAGCAGAGATGTTATACCATAGAAATGGTTTCAAGATGAGAGTTCAGCAGATGACATGGATTCAGCAAGTAGAGATGTTATACCATAGAAATGGTTTCAAGAGGAGAGTTCAACAGATGACATAGATCCAGCAAGCAGGGATGTTATACCATAGAAATGGCTTCAAGATGAGAGTTCAGCAGACGACATAGATCCAGCAAGCAGAGATGTTATACCATAGAAATGATTTCAAGATGAGAGTTCAGCAGACGACATAGATCCAGCAAGCAGAGATGTTATACCATAGAAATGGTGTCAAGATGAGAGTTCAGCAGATGACATAGATCCTGCAACCAGACATGTTATACCATAGAAATGGTATCAAGATGAGAGTTCAACAGATGTCTTAGATCCAGCAAGCAGAGATGTTACACCATAGAAATGGTTTCAAGATGAGAGTTCAGCAGACGACTTAGATCCAGCAAGCAGAGATGTTATACCATAGAAATGGTTTCAAGATGAGAGTTCAGCAGAAGACATAGATCTAGCAAGCAGAGATGTTATACCATAGAAATGGTATCAAGATGAGAGTTCAGCAGACTACATAGATCCTGCAAGCAGAGATGTTATACCATAGAAATGTTTTCAAGATGAGAGTTCAGCAGACGACATAGATCTAGCAAGCAGAGATGTTATACCATAGAAATGGTATCAAGATGAGAGTTCAGCAGATGACATAGACCCAGCAAGCAGAGATGTTATACCATAGAAATGGTTTCAAGAGGAGAGTTCAGCAGATGACATAGATCCAGCAAGCAGAGATGTTATACCATAGAAATGGTTTCAAGATGAGAGTTCAGCAGATGACATGGATTCAGCCAGCAGAGATGTTATACCATAGAAATGGTTTCAAGATGAGAGTTCAGCAGATGACATGGATCCAGCAAGCAGAGATGTTATACCACAGAAATGGTTTCAAGATGAGTGTTCAGCAGATGACATGGATCCAGCAAGCAGAGATGTTATACCATAGAGATGTAATACCATAGAAATGGTTTCAAAATGAGAGTTCAGCAGATGACATAGATCCAGCAAGCAGAGATGTTATACCATAGAAATGGTTTCAAGATGAGAGTTCAGCAGATGACATGGATCCAGCAAGCAGAGGTGTTATACCATAGAAATGGTTTCAAGATGAGAGTTCAGCAGATGACATGGATCCAGCAAGCAGAGATGTTATACCATAGAAATGGTTTCAAGATGAGAGTTCAGCAGATGACATGGATCCAGCAAGCAGAGGTGTTATACCATAGAAATGGTTTCAAGATGAGAGTTCAGCAGATGACATGGATTCAGCAAGTAGAGATGTTATACCATAGAAATGGTTTCAAGAGGAGAGTTCAGCAGATGACATAGATCCAGCAAGCAGAGATGTTATACCATAGAAATGGTTTCAAGATGAGAGTTCAGCAGATGACATAGATCCAGCAAGCAGAGATGTTATACCATAGAAATGGTTTCAAGAGGAGAGTTCAGCAGATGACATAGATCCAGCAAGCAGCGATGTTATACCATAGAAATGGTTTCAAGATGAGAGTTCAGCAGATGACATGGATTCAGCCAGCAGAGAAGTTATACCATAGAAATGGTTTCAAGATGAGAGTTCAGCAGATGACATGGATCCAGCAAGCAGAGATGTTATACCACAGAAATGGTTTCAAGATGAGTGTTCAGCTGATGATATAGATCCAGCAAGCAAGAGATGTTATACCATAGAAATGGTTTCAAGGTGAGAGTTCAGCAGATGACATGGATCCAGGAAGCAGAGATGTTATACCATAGAAATGGTTTCAAGATGAGAGTTCAGCAGATGACATGGATCCAGAAAGCAGAGATGTTATAGCATAGAAATGGTTTCAAGATGAGAGTTCAGCAGATGACATGGATCCAGCAAGCAGAGATGTTATACCATAGAAATGGTTTCAAGATGAGAGTTCAGCAGATGACATGGATTCAGCCAGAAGAGATGTTATACCATAGAAATGGTTTCAAGATGAGAGTTCAGCAGATGACATAGATCCAGCAAGCAGAGATGTTATACCATAGAAATGGTTTCAAGATGAGAGTTCAGCAGATGACATAGATCCAGCAAGCAGAGATGTTATACCATAGAAATGGTTTCAAGAGGAGAGTTCAGCAGATGACATAGATCCAGCAAGCAGAGATGTTATACCATAGAAATGGTTTCAAGATGAGAGTTCAGCAGATGACATGGATTCAGCCAGCAGAGATGTTATACCATAGAAATGGTTTCAAGATAAGAGTTCAGCAGATGACATGGATCCAGCAAGCAGAGATGTTATACCACAGAAATGGTTTCAAGATGAGTGTTAAGCTGATGATATAGATCCAGCAAGCAAGAGATGTTATACCATAGAAATGGTTTCAAGATGAGAGTTCAGCAGATGACATGGATCCAGCAAGCAGAGATGTTATACCATAGAAATGGTTTCAAGATGAGTGTTTAGCAGATGACATGGATCCAGCAAGCAGAGATGTTATACCATAGAGATGTAATACCATAGAAATGGTTTCAAGATGAGAGTTCAGCAGATGACATAGATCCAGCAAGCAGAGATGTTATACCATAGAAATGGTTTCAAGATGAGAGTTCAGCAGATGACATAGATCCAGAAAGCAGAGATGTTATACCATAGAATTGGTTTCAAGATAAGAGTTCAGTAGATGACATAGATGCAGCAAGCAGAGATATTATAACATAGAAATGATTTCAAGATGAGAGTTCAGCAGATGACATAGATCCAGCAAGCAGAGATGTTATACCATAGAAATGGTTTCAAGATGAGAGTTCAGCAGATGACATAGATCCAGCAAGCAGAGATGTTATACCATAGAAATGGTTTCAAGATGAGAGTCCAGCAGATGACATAGATCCAGCAACCAGAGATGTTATACCATAGAAATGGTTTCAAGATGAGACTTCAGCAGATGATATAGATCCAGCATGCAGGGGTGTTATACCATAGAAATGGTTTCAAGATGAGAGTTCAGCAGACGACATAGATCCAGCAAGCAGAGATGTTATACAATAGAAATGGTTTCAAGATGAGAGTTTATCAGACGAGCAAGATCCAGCAAGCAGAGATGTTATACCATAGAAATGGTTTCAAGATGAGACTTCAGCAGATGATATAGATCCAGCAAGCAGGGATGTTATACCATAGAAATGGCTTCAAGATGAGAGTTCAGCAGACGACATAGATCCAGTAAGCAGAGATGTTATACCATAGAAATGATTTCAAGATGAGAGTTCAGCAGACGACATAGATCCAGCAAGCAGAGATGTTATACCATAGAAATGGTATCAAGATGAGAGTTCAGCAGATGACATAGATCCTGCAAACAGACATGTTATACCATAGAAATGGTATCAAGATGAGAGTTCAGCAGATGTCATAGATCCAGCAAGCAGAGATGTTACACCATAGAAATGGTTTCAAGATGAGAGTTCAGCAGACGACTTAGATCCAGCAATCAGAGATGTTATACCATAGAAATGGTTTCAAGATGAGAGTTCAGCAGACTACATAGATCCTGCAAGCAGAGATGTTATACCATAGAAATGGTATCAAGATGAGAGTTCAGAAGTTGACATGGATCAAGCAAGCACAGATGATACACCATAGAAATGGTTTCAAGATGAGAGTTCAGCAGATGACATAGACCCAGCAAGCAGAGATGTTATACCATAGAAATGGTTTCAAGATGAGAGTTCAGCAGATGACATAGATCCAGCAAGCAGAGATGTTATACCATAGAAATGGTTTCATGATGAGAGTTCAGCAGATGACGTGGATTCAGCAAGCAGAGATGTTATACCATAGAAATGATTTCAAGAGGAGAGTTCAGCAGATGACATAGATCCAGCAAGCAGAGATGTTATACCATAGAAATGGTATCAAGATAAAAGTTCAGCAGATGACATAGATCCAGCAAGCAGAGATGCTATACCATAGAAATGGTTTCAAGATGAGAGTTCAGCAGATGACATGGATTCAGCAAGCAGAGATGTTATACCATAGAAATAGTTTCAAGAGGAGAGTTCAGCAGATGACATAGATCCAGCAAGCAGAGATGTTATACCACAGAAATGGTATGAAGATAAGAGTTCAACAGATGACATAGATCCAGCAAGCAGAGATGCTATACCATAGAAATAGTTTCAAGATAAGAGTTCAGCAGATGACATAATTCAGCAAGCAGAGATGTTATACCATAGAAATGGTTTCAAGAGGAGAGTTCAGCGGATGACATAGATCCAGCAAGCAGAGATGTTATACCATAGAAATGGTTTCAAGATGAGAGTTCAGCAGACGACATAGATCCAGCAAGCAGAGATGTTATACCATAGAAATGGTATCAAGATGAGAGTTCAGCAGACGACATAGATCCTGAAAGCAGAGATGTTATACCATAGAAATGGTGTCAAGATGAGAGTTCAGCAGATGACATGGATCCAGTAAGCAGAGATGTTACACCATAGAAATGGTTTCAAGATGAGAGTTCAGCAGATGACATAGATCCAGCAAGCAGAGATGTTATACCAAAGAAATGGTTTCAAGATGAGAGTTCAGCAGATGACATAGATCCAGCAAGCAGAGATGTTATACCATAGAAATGGTTTCAAGATGAGAGTTCAGCAGATGACATAGAACCAGCAAGCAGAGATGTTGTACCATAGAAATGGTTTCAAGATGAGAGTTCAGCAGATGACATGGATCCAGCAAGCAGAGATGTTATACCATAGAAATGGTTTCAAGATGAGAGTTCAGCAGATGACATGGATCCAGCAAGCAGAGATGTTATACCATAGAAATGGTTTCAAGATGACAGTTCAGCAGATGACATAGATCCAGCAAGCAGAGATGTTATACCATAGAAATGGTTTCAAGATGAGAGTTCAGCAGATGACATGGATTCAGCAAGCAGAGATGAAATACCATAGAAATGATTTCAAGAGGAGAGTTCAGCAGATGACATAGATCCAGAAAGCAGAGATGTTATACCATAGAAATGGTTTCAAGATGAGAGTTCAACAGATGACATAGATCCAGCAAGCAAAGATGTTATACCATAGAAATAGTTTCAAGATGAGAGTTCAGCAGATGACATGGATTCAGCAAGCAGAGATGTTATACCATAGAAATGGTTTCAAGATGAGAGTTCAGCAGATGACATAGATCCAGCAAGCAGAGATGTTATACCATAGAAATGGTTTCAAGATGAGAGTTCAACAGATGACATAGATCCAGCAAGCAGAGATGTTACACCATAGACATGGTTTCAAGATGAGAGTTCAGCAGATGACATAGATCCAGCAAGCAGAGATGTTATACCATAGAAATTGTTTCAAGATGAGAGTTCAGCAGATGACATAGATCCAGCAAGCAGAGATGTTATACCATAGAAATGGTTTCAAGATGAGAGTTCAGCAGATGACATAGAACCAGCAAGCAGAGATGTTATACCATAGAAATGGTTTCAAGAGGAGAGTTCAGCAGATGACATAGATCAAGCAAGCAGAGATGTTATACCATAGAAATGGTTTCAAGATGAGAGTTCAGCAGATGACATAGATCCAGCAAGCAGAGATGTTATACCATAGAAATGGTTTCAAGATCAGAGTTCAGCAGATGACATAGATCCAGCAAGCAGAGATGTTATACCATAGAAATGGTTTCAAGATGAGAGTTCAGCAGATGACATAGTTCCAGCAAGCAGAGATGTTATACCATAGTAATGGTTTCAAGATGAGAGTTCAGCAGATGACATAGATCCAGCAATCAGAGATGTTATACCATAGAAATGGTTTCAAGATGAGAGTTCAGCAGATGACATAGATCCAGCAAGCAGAGATGTTATACCTGTGTGAAGATAGAAGAGATGGATGGACGTTAGTCGGTTGCCATTGAAATGTCTGTCAGACACTAGTCGAACAGGACATTTTGCCGAAGAGGACACGTGCGTGCACCCCACACTATATTAGATTGTAAGCTCCTAGGACAGGGTGTACATTATTCTGCATGCCCTCATGAGCAGTCTGTATACTGTATATTAGATTGTAAGCTCCTAGGACAGGGTGTGCATTATTCTGCACGCCCTTAGGAGCAGCCTGTGTATGATATATTAGATTTAAGCTCCTAGGACAGGGTGTGCATTATTCTGCATGCCCTCAGGAGCAGTCTGTATATTGTATATTAGGCTGTAGGCTCCTAGTACAGGTTGTGCATTATTCTGCATGGCCTCAGGAGCAGTCTGTATATTGTATATTAGATTGTAAGCTCCTAGGACAGGGTGTACATTATTCTGCATGCCCTCAGGAGCAGCCTGTATATTGTATATTAGATTGTAAGCTCCTAGGACAGGGTGTGCATTATTCTGCATGCCCTCAGGAGAAGTCTGTATATTGTATATTAGATTGTAAGCTCCTAGGACAGGGTGTACATTATTCTGCATGCCCTCAGGAGCAGCCTGTATATTAGATTGTAAGCTCCTCTTGAGCAGGGTGTATTTGTCTTTTCCTTTGCCTGAGCTTATAATACATGTAGATATACAGCAATATGCAGCAGGACAGACGTGATCCAGGGAAATATCCGATCGCCACCACTGGGGTCAGGAAGGAATTTTTTTCCCCCCTGAGGCAGAGCTCTCCGGGGGGTTTCTTCGCCTTCCTCTGGATCTCTGGTTCCAGTGGCTCTCAGTGGGTCCTCAATGACCACATCCAGTTCTGTGGTCTCTATGGAGCCTGACCTGAGAGTCATTGTGATCAGGGTTTAATTTCTTAAAGGGCCAGTAATATTTTTATTACAATGTTGCTTATTGCTATTCCAATAATAAATAAAAAGAAAGAAAATAAAAGTGTCATGTGAGTTTTTTTGTCTTGACTTTTTGTGTTTACACCGTTACAATGATGGAAGTGACCATTACTACCCTCAATATTCCTGAAGTAGAACCAGGATTTATGGGGGCGCCATTTACAGACGGCAGACCACGTCTATCTCCACCCATTGTGGTATCATAATGTCAGCTCCTATCCCAAGTTACATTACAAGTGTTATGGGGGTCGATCTCTGTGATGGGGGCAGGGCACTAAAATAGTATATGTCCTACACAACAAACTACCTGATCGAAGACTGAAGAGCAGACACAGAGCCGCCGAATACAAGAGACACAAGCAGTGTCTGACTGTGGTGCCAAGTGGCCCCCCACTATCCAACTCCAGGGCCCCACGTTTCAGCTTCATGCAAATATGACGTTATTCTCAATTACAAATATATATAGCAATGAACGGGGTAGATTGGTAAATGAATAAGATTCTGCCTTTGTCTGTACATAGTGAGTCAATTATATTGTGCCAAGTGCGGCTCATATAAGAGGGTGGTGGACACTCTTGCAGGGCCGGCTCCAGGTTTTTCTGGGCCCCGGGCGAAAGAGTCTCAGTGGCCCCTTTAACACATACCACGATTCATGATGCACAGATACCGCAGAGAAATATATATATATATACATATATATATATATATATATATATATATATATATATATAGTACAATGCCAAAGATTTCACTTCTTGCGTTACATGAGCGATATCTATTGTAAATTCCACAATAGCTCAGAAACTGGCGAATCGCTCCATACAGAATACTGGGCCCCATAAAATGCTCCATACAGGATACTGGCCCCATATAACGCTCCACACAGAATACTGACCCCCATATAACGCTCCATGCAGGCTGTTCCCACCACATAATGCCTCATGCAGGCTGTTCCCCCTACATAATGCCCCACGCAGGCTGTTCCCCCCTTATAATGCCCCATGCAGGCTGTTCCCCCCTTATAATGCCCCATGCAGGATGTCACCCACCCTTATAATGCCCCATGCAGGATGTCACCCACCCTTACAATGCCCCATGCAGGATGTTACCCCCCTTATAATGCCCCATGAAGGATGTCGCCCCCCTTATAATGCCCCATGCATTTTGTCACCCCCCCTTATAATGCCCCATGCATGATGTCACACCCCCGCCCCTTACAATGCCCCATGCAGGATGTCACACACACCCTCCCTTATAATGCCCCATGCAATATGTCACTCCCCCCCTTATAATGCCCCATGCAGGATGTCACTTCCCCCCCCCTTATAATGCCACATGTAGGATGTCACTCCCCCCCTTTAATGCCCCATGCAGGATGTCACCCCCCCTCCCTTATAATGCCCCATGCAGTATGTCACTCCCCCCCTTTTAATGCCCCATGCAGGATGTCACCCCCCTTATAATGCCCCATGCATTATGTCACCCCCCCCTTATAATGCCCCATGCATGATGTCACACCCCGACCTCTTATAATGCCCCATGCAGGATGTCACTCCCCCCTCCCTTATAATGCCCCATGCAGTATGTCACACCCCCTTACAATGCCCCATGCAGGATGTCACACCCCCTTATAATGCCCCATGCAGGATGTCACCTCTCCCCCCCATATAATGACCCATGCAGGATGTCACTCCCCCCTTTATAATGCCCCATGCAGGATGTCACCCCCCCCTTATAATGCCCCATGCAGGATGTCACCCCCCTTATAATGCCCCATGCGTTATGTCACCCCCCCTTATAATGCCCCATACATGATGTCACACCCCCACCCCTTATAATGCCCCATGCAGGATGTCACTCCCCCCTCCCTTATAATGCCCCATGCAGTATGTCACACCCCCTTATAATGCCCCATGCAGGATGTCACACCCCCTTATAATGCCCCATGCAGGATGTCACCTCTCCCCCCCATATAATGCCCCATGCAGGATGTCACTCCCCCCTTTATAATGCCCCATGCAGGATGTCACCCCCCCCTTATAATGCCCCATGCAGGATGTCACCCCCCTTATAATGCCCCATGCAGGATGTCACACCCCCTTATAATGCCCCATGCAGGATGTCACCTCTCCCCCCCATATAATGCCCCATGCAGGATGTCACTCCCCCCCCTTATAATGCCCCATGCAGGATGTCACCCCCCCCTTATAATGCCCCATGCAGGATGTCACCCCCCCCCCATATAATGCCCCATGCAGGATGTCACTCCCCCCCCCATATAATGCCCCATGCAGAATGTCACACACACCCTCCCTTATAATGCCCCAAGCAGGATGTCACTCCCCCCCCTTATAATGCCCCATGCAGTATGTCACTCCCCCCTTTTAATGTCCCATGCAGAATATCACACCCCTCTCCCTTATAATGCCCCATGCAGTATGTCACTCCCCTCCTTTTAATGTCCCATGCAGGATGTCACACCCCCCTCCCTTATAATGCCCCATGCCTCCATACATTAAAAAAAAAATCAAATACTCACCTCACTTCTCACCTGCTGCCGCTGCTCCAGACCCCTCACCCGCGTCGCCGGCGTCTTTCTGCTCTGCGCTGTGACGGCTCAGGAGAGAGCACGGTGGAAAGCGGTCACCACGTCTTCTGACCTGAGACATCACAGTCAGAGGACGCAGAAGAGACGGGAGCTGCTGCAGAGGCCCGGGAAGAGGTAAGTATTGTGCCGCCGGCTGCCGCGGCCCTGAGCAAGCGAGGGGGAGCGGGCGCTGACACAGCTCTCCTCCGCTCACGGGTCCCATAGCGCAGCGGGGTGCCCGACAGCGAGTGGCCCCCCCCGCCCGCTCATGGGCCCGGCACTTGCCGGGGTGCGCCAGGTGCTGACGCCGACCCTGTACTCTTGCACAAGGGCCTACTGGAGGATTCTCCTGTTCTCCTGTGGGCCAGTCCAAGCCTGACTGTGCTATACATAATAAGGCTACATTCCTGCATTGAGCATGTCCTATTCTGATCCTCAAAATCAGATCACAACTGGACGTTCTCTGACCCTCACAGATCTCATTCTCAGATCCGTGATTTTCATGGATGTGTGAATGAACCTATAAAACTGTACGAGTCCGTGGACCATCCGATAAAAAAATCTGGCAGCACACGGACATTTCACACAAATGTGAGAATGTGACCTAAGGGATTTTACAGATAACATTATCACTCCAAGTCACACAGTGCAGATACAGAATAATATCTACATCCAGGCACTTACCGCTGACGTCTCATCTGATCAGAGCCGGTTTCTGCTGCTTCTTCTCCGTCTGGTCAGACCTTCATGTCGACATCTCCCAGCCACGACTCGTCTGGTCACCATGATCCTCCAGCCTAGAAAATAACAAGGTCACATATATTGTATATATACACGTGTTTCCCCCACACTGCGCCCCTGAATACAGATATGTACCCCCCCCCCAATTAATATACTATTAGCCACTTATAGAAAATACACTGAATGTACCGGCACATATTAATCCTAATATTTAGACCCACAATTTGTCAGGTCCATAAATAGTGTTGTGCTGGTTATACGGACCCATGTAGAATGGCAGACCATTCAGAAAATTATATTATACAACAAGAGAACATCCGAATAACAAGTCAAACGGAAACTAGATTGAATCAGCATAAAAAACCTTTATTATGAAGTAGAAGGGTTAGGTGGCACTACATGCACCAGCATGACCGTACCAAGATGCCAAGTAAACAATCATTAGTAATGCACATAAATATAAAAATTCATTTGTTCCTCAAATGGGACCAGCAGCAGCAAAGGGAAACATATAATGGAATAAAAAGAACATAGTTCCATAAAGATTACCTATGTAGCAAGAGCCTCATCAAATGCTTAAATGATGACAGATTATAGCCTATATACAATTCTCATATAGGACATAAAGAGACAGGAGTAAATACTCACTCAACGGGTGTACACCTCAAATTATGTACGCATATGTGTAATATTAAATAATTACCATAGAAGTGTACAACTCCTATGAGGATCTAAATGATAGTCCCTAAGCGTTAATAGCTAACACATAATCACAATCTGTCATAGATCAAAGAAGAGAGAGGCAAATATTATTTACCAGCATTACCGGTCCAAGTAAGCAGGAGGCACCATGTGGTACAGCCCCGACGCGCGTTTCGGACACTCGTCCTTCGTCAGGGGGCTTAGGGACTATCATTTAGATCCTCATAGGAGTTGTACACTTCTATGGTAATTATTTAATATTACACATATGCGTACATAATTTGAGGTGTACACCCGTTGAGTGAGTATTTACTCCTGTCTCTTTATGTCCTATATGAGAATTGTATATAGGCTATAATCTGTCATCATTTAAGCATTTGATGAGGCTCTTGCTACATAGGTAATCTTTATGGAACTATGTTCTTTTTATTCCATTATATGTTTCCCTTTGCTGCTGCTGGTCCCATTTGAGGAACAAATGAATTTTTATATTTCTGTGCATTACTAATGATTGTTTACTTGGCATCTTGGTACGGTCATGCTGGTGCATGTAGTGCCACCTAACCCTTCTACTTCATAATAAAGGTTTTTTATGCTGATTCAATCTAGTTTCCGTTTGACCTTTTATTCGGATGTTCTCTTGTTGTATATTGGCCACTTAGTAATCAAAATATAAAGTGATAAGCAGCACTGTGTCCTCCATTAACTATAATCTCCACAGGCCAGTAGAATAAATGATTCAGTCTCTGTGACTCTCCCCAATTAACTGTAAGGCTATGTGCACACGGAAAATATACCAGGTTTTACAGTACAAGCAAAGTGAAACCCCCATCGCTGCTCTCTCCCAGCACCCCCATCATTGCTCTCCCCCAGCACACCCATCACTGCTCTCTCCCAGTACCCCCGTCATTACTCTTTCCAAGCACCTCCATCATTGCTCTCTCCCAGCACCCCCATTATTGCTCTCTCCCAGTACCCCATCATTGCTCTCTCCCAGCACTGCACCCCCATCATTGCTCTCTCCCAGCAACCCCCGTCATTGCTCTCCCCAGCACCATCATTGCTCTCCCCATCCCCACCATTCTCACCATCTCCATTATTGCTCTCCCCATCCCCACCATCCCCATCATTGCTCTCCCCTTCTCCACCATCCTCATCATTGCTCTTCCCATCCCCACCATCCCCATCATTGCTTTCCCCGTCCCCATCATTGCTCTGCCCATCCCCACTGTCCCCATCATTGCTCTGCCCATCATTTCTCTCCCCATCATTGCTTTGCCAATCACTGCTCTGCCCATCACTGCTCTGTCCATCATTGCTCTCCCATCATTGCTCTCTCCCAGCACCCTCATCATTGCTTTCCCCCATCACACCCATCACTGCTCTCTCCCAGTACCCCCGTCATTGCTCTTTCCGAGTACCTCCATCATTGCTCTCTCCCAGCACCCCCATCATTGCTCTCTCCCAGCACCCCCATCACTACTCTCCCCAAGTACCCCAGTCATTACTCTTTCCGAGCACCTCCATCATTGCTCTTTCTGAGCACCCCATCATTGCTCTCTCCCAGCACCCCATCATTGCTCTCTCCAGCACCATCATTGCTCTCTCATAGCACCCCATCATTGCTCTCTCCCAGCACCCCCATCATTGCTCTCTCATAGCACCCCATCATTGCTCTCTCTCAGCACCCCGTCATTGCTCTCTCCCAGCACTCCATCATTGCTCTTTCCCAGCACCCCCATCATTGTTCTCTCCCAGCACCCCATCATTGTTCTCTCCCAGCACCCCCATCATTGCTCTCTCTCAGCACCCCCATCATTGCTCTCTCTCAGCACCCCCATCATTGCTCTCTCTCAGCACCCCCATCATTGCTCTCTCCCAGTACCTCATCATTGCTCTCTCCCAGCACTGCACCCCATCATTGCTCTCTCCCAGCAACCCCCATCATTGCTCTCCCCATCCCCACCATTCTCACCATCTCCATTATTGCTCTCCTCATCCCACCATCCCCATCATTGCTCTCCCCTTCTCCACCATCCTCATCATTGCTCTCCCCATCCCCACCTTACTCATCATTGCTCTCCCCATCCCCACCATCCTCATCATTGCTCTCCCCATCCCCACCATCCTCATCATTGCTCTCCCCATCCCCACCATCCCAATCATTGCTTTCCCCGTCCCCATCATTGCTCTGCCCATCCCCACTGTCCCCATCATTGCTCTGCCCATCATTTCTCTCCCCATCATTGCTTTGCCGATCACTGCTCTGCCCATCATTGCTCTCCCATCAATGCTCTGCCCATCACTGCTCTGCCCATCACTGCTCTGCCCATCACTTCTCTGCCCATCATTGCTCTCTCCAAGCACCCCATCATTGTTCTCCCCCAGCACACCCATCACTGCTCTCTCCCAGTACCCTCATCATTGCTCTTTCCGAGCACCTCCATCATTGCTTTTTCCCAGCACCCCCATCATTGCTCTCTCCCAGTACCCCCATCACTACTCTCCCCAAGTACCCCAGTCATTACTCTTTCCGAGCAGCCCCATCATTGCTCTTTCCGAGCACCCCATCATTGCTTTTTCCCAACACCCCCATCATTGTTCTCTCCCAGCACCCCATCATTGTTCTCTCTCAGCACCCCCATCATTGCTCTCTCTCAACACCCCCATGATTGCTCTCTCCCAGTAGCCCATCATTGCTCTCTCCCAGCACTGCACCCCCATCATTGCTCTCTCCCAGCACCATCATTGCTCTCCCCATCCCCACCATTCTCACCATCTCCATTATTGCTCTCCCCATCCCCACCATCCCCATTATTGCTCGCCCCTTCTCCACCATCCTCATCATTGCTCTCCCCATCCCCACCATCCTGATCATTGCTCTCCCCATCCCCACCATCCTCATCATTGCTCTCCCCATCCCCACCATCCCCATCATTGCTTTCCCTGTCCCCATCATTGCTCTGCCCATCCCCACTGTCCCCATCATTGCTCTGCCCATCATTTCTCTCCCCATCATTGCTTTGCCGATCACTGCTCTGCCCATCATTGCTCTCCCATCATTGCTCTCCCCATCATTGCTCTGCCCATCATTGCTCTGCCCATCATTGCCCTGCCCATCATTGCTCTGCCCATCACTACTCTGCCCATCATTGCTCTGCCCATCATTGCTTTCCCCCCACCTCCCCTCATTCTCCTGTTCTTCTCCCCAGTGTATCAGTACAAAAAAAAAAAAACACAACTTACCTCTCAGCACGCTCCCGCAGCATCCTCCTTGTTGCCGTTAACTTCCTCCCTTACACAGGCCCGCGCTGCTTGATGACGTCATCAAGCTGTACGAGCCTGTGTCAGGGAGGAAGCGCCGGGCAAGAAGCAGAGGACGGATCCCTCAGCTCCACTGCAATTTTCCTTCTGTCAGCAGCGGAGCTGGAGGGATCGCTCGCTGCCCGCTGCACATGAGAGTGCAATCTGGCCATGGGCCCCCCAGAGCCTGGGGCTCCGAGAAGCAGGCCAGATTGCCCTCAATATTAACTGCCCGATAAGAGCCCCCCTGCACAGCCAGGCTCCAGTGCAGCTGCACCGGCTGCACCAGCGGTAGGTCCGCCCCTGTCTCTGAACTAATCAACTGATATCTACCACCACGTAATCTCTGGTCCTCCAAAGACCTCCTTCTCTCCTCCACAATCGTACGTTCCTCATCCAATCGCCTGCAAGACTTCTCCCGAGTATTCCCCATTCTGTAGAATTCTGTGGCCCAACATATCCGATTATCCCCTCATTTGGAACTTTCAAGCAGAACTTGAAAACCCATGTCTTCAGAACAGCTTACAGCCTGCAATGACCCCACTGCCACCTTACCAACAGCAGAGCTGTTGCACCCCCCAAGACTACTATCCTTCCACATTATCCTGTAGAATGTAAGGCCGCAATGGTTGGGTCCTCTCCCCTTTGTACTTGTCCGTCACTATTAGTTTGTTCATTGCAATTTCTATTTGTGTTTGTATGTAACTCCTCCTCATGTACAGCACCATAGAATCAATGGTGCTCTAAAAATAAATAATAACAATAATCCCCCACATGATGTTCCCCCCAGTCTTCACCCCTGCCCTCCATGCCGGTGTGCACACTGCAGGAAGCTGCAGCAGTAGTTGGCACAGTGTTTCATCGTCAGCATCATCAGAGATGGGCTGCAGTGGTCTGCTGACCGTTTACACTACCTATCCCACGTACTCATCCTCCAACAAAACAAGTGGTTGGGCATCAGTGCACTCAATCTCTTCCAATTGTTGGCCAGGGCCAGATGGATGGCCCACGGAACCACAGCCAGCAGTCATCAAAAAGCAGGAGATCCCGCTGCATGACTTGGGGCTCAGACTGCTGGCCAGGGGGTGAGGTGGAAGACAGATGCCCATGAGCCGCAGGTGCCAAATCTGCGCTTTCAGCAGGGGATTAGGTGGAAGACAAAGCAATGGGACTGAAGGCACTCTCAGCCAACCAACCTAAAACCACTTCTACTTGTTCTGGCCTCACCATTCATCCAACGATACTCGGGCCTACGAAATTACACAGAGCATCCTGTCGCCTACTTGCAGCAAAGGAAAGTGTTTCATTTGGGCACGTAGCCGACACAGATCGACCACGGCCTTTCTCTCCCCGCAGCAGCTACATTCACCACCACCAGCAAAACTGACACATCTATTCGATGCTCTCCGCTTTGTTTTCAACCCAAAAAATTGCAGAGTATTACACGGCCTGTATTCAGAGAGAGAGTGGCTCGCAGAGTATTACACGTCCTGTATTCAGAGAGAGAGTGGCTCGCAGAGTATTACACGGTCTGTATTCAGAGAGAGAGTGGCTCGCAGATTATTACACTGCCTGTTTTCAGAGTACCCCCTAAAAAAAACAACAAAAAAATACAGTTTTGGCTACCTACTCCTCCTCCACTTTTCCCACCTCCGCCGCTACCTCCACCTCCTCCTCCTCCTCAACCTCCTGCTTCACTTGGACCTCTGCCTCCTGGTTCAAGATTATAATTGTTTCTTTTTTTTTATTATGTTATTTTAAGTCATTTTCCTATCAACCTTTGTTTTCAGGGCAATTGTCCTGCACTTACCCCCATTTGGCTTCCTTTTGCAGCCCCTTAGCCCTTACTATGAACATTTTACAGCCCTTTTTTAAGCACTGAAGTTAGGGTCCCTATTGACTTCTATTGGGTTCGGGGTCAAGTTCGGTCCAAAACCAAACTTTTAACTGTAGCTTGGTAGAATCTGCTGAACCTGACCATCCATGGATCCACCCATCCCTATCAGTAACACATCATTGTCTGCACATAGACGGTCATCTTTCTTGACAGCGCATCTCTTGTTTACAGGACGATATAATTCTGAGAATGATTCTTTTTCAGCTTAAAGAGGTGGTCCGCTACATTCTATAATGCCCCCTTCCATCCAGTATCGCTCCAAAGTCAAGCGCGCGCTTTCCCTCTCTCCTCTGCTTTCATCGGCCGCAAGCGCTCTCTGGATTTTGGGATGTTCACGATTACAGAAATTGTCCTGCCCCCAGCTATTGAGCGAGGGGCCGGTGGAAGGGAGCTGCAGACCCCACAATCACTAGAGGATAGAAACTTTCACCGCACACTCAGGAGATCCAATGCAAAAGTGTTAATGATATTTAGAAAAACCTGCAAGTGGCGACAAAAAACAGCTCTTTTGTTTAGAGGCGACTTTTACGTTTCGGTCCGCTCCTGGGCCTCGCTCACATAGTCGCTCTGAGTAAGGCTGTGATGGTCCAAACCATATGAGAGAGATCCCAGTGGGGATGCATATTCCGTTGAGTCCTTATGGGGAATGGCATTAAGGGCGCTCCTGCACTTCCTGTGTGAAGGCCTTTTGGGATGTGACGTGCGGTGAAACGCCGTTCACAACCCAGTCAGTCGTGGCGGGGGGGTTTAGTGCGTGCGACTGGGTCATGCCTAGGTGAATCCAAGAAATCCGGAAGTTGAGGTGACATCAGCCGAGGTCACGTGATGTGGACTGAGCAAGAAGGGATAGCGCCACCCACAGGCACATCTGGCTACATAAGGTATTTCCAAAAATAGTTAGTTAAAAGGTGTAAATGGATGGGGGCATTTTACAATGTAGCGGACCACCTCTTTACACTTGTTCATTGGGTGATTGGCAGCAGTTTACACTGCACAGTTATTGGGAAACATAAGAGTATGTGATGAATGATTAGTGCCGGTCGTCATGGTTACTGTCTGTGACCATAAACCATAGGGAGCAGCGAGCATGGAGAATGGCATAGAATGGATGATAGCTGACAATGATGTTACTATGGTAATAAACTGGGGTGGATGGTATGGATGATTACTGCAATCATTACACTGCTTATAATCTGGAGGGGAGATGATGAAGGATTCCTGTAATATTTACTGTAATGACGTATGTGGTTTATTCACAGCGGCCTGTTGATATATATTTATGTAACGTATATAGTCTGTTAATTGCTAGATGAATGCAGAGGAGAGGGAGAGCGCGCGGTGGATGCTGGGCTGTGACAGGAGGTGGCGCCACTGGGTCACGCCGGCATGAATCTGGAATGTGACATGACCTCAGCGGGGTCAGAGCCGGCTGTAGCCGGGGTCAGAGACGCCCAATGAGCCGTCAGCGATAGCGCCCCTCACAGACCCTTATAACAACCAAAGGGAATCACAAAAAAACTTTTTTTCCAAATTGAAATGGATGGGGGCATTATTGATTGCAGAGGACGACCTCTTTAATAAACCGTCCTGTTATTTAGTAACAATTCTTTATAAAGGGACAGTGAACACTTCTGACTAATTGTAACTTATAATTTGTAGAGTCCTGTAAATGAAGAGGTTCCTGCACACGGCCCCCGCTCAGCAGACAGCAGGCGGGTTACTCACTAGCACCTTTAGGAAGGCAGCTTTTTCTTTTAAGAAAAATAAAAGTAGCATGCCAAAAATGTATATAGAAATCCATGTAGCAACCTTATGGCAGCTTTACATTCTAGTTGTAATTCCTGCTTATCTCGTCTTTTGGTTTTTATTTTGATTTGATTTGACGACTTTTCTCTTTTCTACAACTACAAATCTGTCGGCTTTCTAATATCGGCTCGTGGACCTGTTGGTTCAACCACATTCACCGTCTCCTATTACTACATCAGGATCATCACAGTCCAACGTTGTATTAAAATAATTTAATGTCGTTAAACAATAATGAGAATTGTATAAACAGGATGTGGAGAGGAGAGTTTCAGAATCGGGTGGATTCAGTCCTCTCTTCCTAGACTTAGACCCGGCGATATAACACAAGAAGCAGAATCATTAGAGCTGCGTCACTTACACCGCAGACAGGACGTGCGAGATTCCAATAATCATTTAAAGCTGCTTAGATTAAAAAGCTTATTCCAAAAATCGTCATTTATTCCCTTTGGGACTGTAGGGAATAGTCGGGGCTGTAATCTGACAGTCTTATAGACAATGAATAAAGCTGTGGTCTAGCATGTACACCTCCACTCCATTCAATACAGGGCTATGCAGAGCCTGGTTCCTGGGATCTAGGGACCCATTGTCTGGATTGCTGAGGGGGCCAGTGGTTGGACCCCAAACGATTAGTAAGTTTTATTATTGAAATGGGACAACTTAGAATTTTGGGAAAAACCCTTTAGTTTTGTAACAGTCAAGGCTGTATATATATATATATATATATATATATATATATATATATATATATATATGGATTAGAATATATATAAATGGATTACATGAAGTGATAACATTCCATAATTATATATATATATATATATATATATATATATATATATATATATACAGTACAGACCAAAGGTTTGGACACACCTTCTCATTTAAAGATTTTTCTGTATTTTCATGACTATGAAAATTGTACATTCACACTGAAGGCATCAAAACTATGAATTACCACATGTGGAATTATATACTTAACAAAAAGTGTGAAACAACTGAAAATATGTCTTATATTCTAGGGTCTTCACAGTAGCCACCTTTTGCTTTGATGACTGCTTTGCACACTCTTGGCATTCTCTTGATGAGCTTCAAGAGGTAGTCACCGGAAATGGTCTTCCAACAATCTTGAAGGAGTTGCCAGAGATGCTTAGCACTTGTTGGCCCTTTTGCCTTCACTCTGCGGTCCAGCTCACCCCAAACCATCTCGATTGGGTTCAGGTCTGGGACTGTGGAGGCCAGGTCATCTGGCGTAGCCCCCCATCACTCTCCTTCTTGGTCAAATAGCCCTTACTCAGCCTGGAGGTGTTTGGGGTCATTGTCCTGTTGAAAAATAAATGATGGTCCAACTAAACGCAAACCGGATGGAATAGCATGCCGCTGCAAGATGCTGTGGTAGCCATGCTGGTTCAGTATGCCTTCAATTATGAATAAATCCCCAACAATGTCACCAGCAAAGCCCCCCCACACCATCACACCTCCTCCTCCATGCTTCACGGTGGGAACCAGGCATGTAGAGTCCATCCGTTCACCTTTTCTGCGTCGCACAAAGACACGGTGGTTGGAACCAAAGATCTCTAATTTGGACTCATCAGACCAAAGCACAGATTTCCACTGGTCTAATGTCCATTCCTTGTGTTCTTTAGCCCAAACAAGTCTCTTCTGCTTGTTGCCTGTCCTTAGCAGTGGTTTCCTAGCAGCTATTTTACCATGAAGGCCTGCTGCACAAAGTCTCCTCTTAACAGTTGTTGTAGAGATGTGTCTGCTGCTAGAACTCTGTGTGGCATTGACCTGGTCTCTAATCTGAGCTGCTGTTAACCTGCGATTTCTGAGGCTAAAAACTTATAATAAATAAACTTATCCTCAGAAGCAGAGGTGACTCTTGGTCTTCCTTTCCTGGGGCGGTCCTCATGTGAGACAGTTTCTTTGTAGCGCTTGATGGTTTTTGCAACTGCACTTGGGGACACTTTCACAGTTTTCCCAATCTTTCGGACTGACTGACCTTCATTTCTTAAAGTAATGATGGCCACTCGTTTTTCTTTACTTAGCTGCTTTTTTCTTGCCATAATACAAATTCTAACAGTCTATTCAGTAGGACTATCATCTGTGTATCCACCAGACTTCTGCACAACACAACTGATGGTCCCAACCCCATTTATAAGGCAAGAAATCCCACTTATTAAACCTGACAGGGCACACCTGTGAAGTGAAGACCATTTCCGGTGACTACCTCTTGAAGCTCATCAAGAGAATGCCAAGAGTGTGCAAAGCAGTCATCAAAGCAAAAGGTGGCTACTGTGAAGAACCTAGAATATAAGACATATTTTCAGTTGTTTCACACTTTTTTGTTAAGTATATAATTCCACATGTGTTAATTCATAGTTTTGATGCCTTCAGTGCGAATGTACAATTTTCATAGTCATGAAAATACAGAAAAATCTTTAAATGAGAAGGTGTGTCCAAACTTTTGGTCTGTACTGTATATATACATATATTTATATGGATTAGAATGTATATAAGTGGATTACATGAAGTGATAACATTCTATAATACATATATATATATAATTAAATCCTCTTATATTTACTAATTGAAATACTTTTCCACAATTAGACTTCAGAAGCAGAAGCCGTTGTATCATTTCACTTTCTATTGTTTTTCTCTTTATGACTCTTTACATTCTTATCTGCATTTATCTATCAGTAAATTACAGCTGGAGATGATTTATTGCCATTCATGTGATACAAATTAGGCAATGTCTGGAATCACACTAATGGTTGGACTAGGACGGCCATTATATTAGTGGTCTGCAGGTTCTGAGCCTATAACTCAGATACAACCAGGGGGGAGTAAGGGATTTCCAGGAGGGCCGCAGGCAGAACACTTGTATTTCTTATAATATATGATAAACTGTTCTCCGCTGTTTCAGCACAGTAATAGCCGGGTATTATAGAAAGCCGACTGCTGACTGACATACAAGGTGACATCAATGGTCTCAAGGATTGAAAGTTGATCGTTCCATTCTCAGGCGGTCTTGTGTGTAAGGCTATGTTCACACATCATGTTTTTTTTCTGTAGCAAAACCTGATCTCTTGCCAGATGTTTGTTCAGGATTTTTCTTGCTGCTTTGCTTATTTTTTTGGTGCATTTTTGCTGCTTTTTTTTCACAGTCCTTTTGTCTCTTATATGTTTGCACATGATGTTCAGTGAAAAAAAGATAAAAATTTCTGGTTTTGGCGCAAAAAAACGCTGAAAACAACATTGAAAAACCTGACACCTGCATTTTTGGTGCGTTTTTTCAGCGTTTTTTCCACCACCCATTACTTTCAATGGGTAAAAAAAACACTGAAAAAACGCTGAAAGAAGTGACATGCTCTATTTTGCAAAAAAAAAATAAACCATGATGTGTGCATGAGATTTCTGGAATCTCATAGACTTTGCGGCTACTGCAAAACGCAGCTGAAAATTTGCATAAAAAAACGCATTAAAAAAAACGCTGAAAAAAAACATGATGTGTGAACATAGCCTGAAGGTTGGTAAACACTTAAAACATAATGCAATGAAGACTGGTCTGATCTTCACAGTCCTCTACTTCTGAGATTTGTATGACTTCATTCACACCTTCACTCAAGTGTAGGTACAAAACAGGGATCCAGTTCTCTAATAAATCCACACCTCATCCACCATGAAACTTCAGCTGCCTTCCGTCCAGCGCCGATCTGGGGTGTCTGGGGCCCACCAGGGACATTGTCTCCAGCGGCCCACCCACCCGGGCCCACCCTTCAGCTATTTGCAGATACCTGTTAGCCGTTATCCCCATTATATTGGCGGCTCCTGCCCATCACTGTGCGCTCACCAGAAATGCCATGTACAATTACTGGAGTTTGCATTAAAGGGTTTTTATGGTGAAAACAAGTTCTCAGCGATGCACAGGTTGGGAAGGGGGTCACTTATTTATTGGTGGAATCCGCACTGTCAGGAGATTGCGGCACTTTGAGTATTTGGTGACATTTTCACCTCTGTATTTATAAGACAAATCCAGGAGTGGAGCGATCCGAGGTCATGTTTTATGCATTTCTCACCCACTCCTGGTTTTGTCTTATAAATACAGAGGTGAAAATCTCACCAAATGCCAACTTGCTTTCTCTGGTGAACCTCTGTAACTGCATCTCTGCTGCTGTGTAATAGTCACAGGGCAGGGAGGGGTTAAACATCCAAGTATTTAATATCTATTGGAAATAAAGAGGTTTCCCCTTATTGATATCAGATAAAACAAATGACCAACCACAATCCACTCTACCAAGACCAATATTACCAGATAGAAGGTAGAAATACTACCACACCGTGACCAGATCACATATTACCACCACATAGTGCCCAAATAATGCCACATACAAGACACAAATACCGCCACACCATGACCAAAGCACATAATACCACCACATAGTGATCAAATGCTACCAGATACAAGGTATAAATACTGACACACCATGAGACCACATATTACCACCACATAGTGACCGAATAATACCACATACAAGGGACAAATATCGTCATGTCATGACCAAAGCACATAATGCCACCACATAGTGACAAATAATACTAAAATAATAAAAATGTAAAAAAGCTCTGTATATTGGGTCAGTGTACAGGTTATACAGTGATCACCAGTGACATTATACACAGGAGCTCTATATATAGTATACAGGTTATACAGTGATCACCAGTGACATTATACACAGAAGCTCCATATATAGTGTCAGTGTACAGGTAATGCAATGATCACCAGTGACATTATACACAGGAGCTCTGTATATAGTGTCAGTGTGCGTGTATAGGTAATACACATACTCACAAGTCCTTTATCTGCCGCAGACCGATATATCACAACTTCTATGCAGGACTTATCTCTGCAGAAAATAACATAGTTAGCTATAACTGATCCCTTCCAGAGCACAATCCACACTTTTCCCAAGATTTCTACACTGCATGAAATGACAAAAAAGCAACATAGTGCGGCACTACACAGTAACAGAGCTCCAGTGTCATTCTGTGCCGGCTCATCTGTCAGCAGACATATTGTCTGATGGCAAAGATGTAGCAGAGCTGAAGACAGAAGACCTATGGATTACGTTGGAGTGAGGATTTTTCTTTATTAAAGATGGAGTCACTAAATGTGTTTTATTTTTAATAAAAAAAAAATTCTCTTTTTTTTTTCCTGTTTACTAGAAATTCATGGTGGCTATGTCTAATTTGGCGTGACACCATGAATTTCGGGCTTAGTACCAGCTGATAATACAAAGCTGGCCTGGTACGTCCACGTCCACGTCCCACCACAGCGTTCAATTGTCCATATCCCAGACCTTTGAATGAAAGCGCAAATTCGCAGCCAATGCCCCACAGGCCACAGTCCTAAATTCGCACATTTCACGACTGCTAGCCTTGGAAATGCTGCCTTTTAGGCTGGTGGAGACGGAATCCTTCTGCAACCTTGTGGCCGTCCCTCGGTACTCGGTCCCCAGCCGACACTATTTTGCCCGGTGTGCCATCCCCGCACTGCACAAGCACGTGTCCCAAAACATCTGCCGTGCCCTCAACAACGCAGTTACAGGGAGAGTCCACCTGACAACGGACACGAGGACAAGTGCTTGTGGCCAGGGACGGTACATCTCCCTGACGGCACACTGGGTAAACATAGTGGAAGCCGGGACCCAGTCAGATCTTGGGACAGAACACATCCTCCCCACACCGAGGATTGCGGGCCCTATGTCAGTCAGAGTTGCCCCCACAGTGTACAGCTCCTGCACATCATCCGCCTCCTCCTCCTCATGTTCAGCCTCCATCTCAGATATCACCACATCAGTTACAAGCTGGAAGCACTGCAGTACTGCCTCCGCCAAGCGGCAACAGGCTGTGCTGAAACTCATAAGCTTAGGTGATAAACCTCACACTGCTTGTGAGTTGTGGACAGCTGTGAAAGAGCAGGCAGATCTGTGGCTGAGACCGCTGAACCTACATCCAGGCATAGTCATGTGTGACCATGGCCGTAACCCGGTGGAGGCTCTGAGGCAAGATCACACACGTACCATGCCTGGCTCATGTGCTTAACCTCGTGGTTCAGCGGTTTCTTAAATACCGTCACACCGACTGGTATGTGATGTCCCCACACGTTGGAACTCTACCCTCCACATGTTGCAAAGGATTTGTGAGCAGAAGAGAGCAGTTGTGGAGTACCAGCTGCAACAAGGCCATCGATATTCAGGTCAGACTCCACACATAAGACCTCAGGAGTGGACCTGGATGTCTGACATATGTACCATCCTGACAAACTTTGAGGAGTTCACCAAGATGGTAAGTGTCGATGACGCCATCATTAGCGTCAGCATCCCACTTGTCTGTCTTTTGCAACGCTCTCTGCAAAGAATTAAAGAGGAGGCAATGCAGCCAGAGTATGATGAGATGGATCAAGAAGCTGTAATGGCGATTACACACAGCCCAGCCTCATCTCATCCCAACGTGCATTGGGGGACAATGAGGGGGAGGAGGAGGAGGAGGAGGAAGAACAGGAGCTGATATCATGCGCTGTAGTCGGTAGTACCTGTACAACTGCCATACCGTCGGTTCAGCGTGGGTGGCCTGAGGACAGGGGGGAGGAGGAGGAGGAGGAGGAGAGCATGGTCAGTCGTCATCTTGGTGAGGACACGGAAGTCTTGCCCATTACCAGTCTGGCACACATGGCTGACTTTATGTTATGCTGCCTTAACCGTGACCCTCGCGTTGTCAAAATGTTGGGTGACAGTCATTACTGGTTGGTGACACTTTTAGACCCCCGCTACAAGGAGAACTTTCACTCTCTTATTCCTGAGGTGGAGGGGTCTACAAAAATGTGGCAGTACCAGAAGGCCCTTGCTGCAGAACTGTTAAAAAAATTCCCATCTGAACAATCTAGTGGCAGAGGTCACAGTTCGTTGACCAACCAAGGCGTACAGGCGAGAGAGATGAAACTCCAATCCAGCAGAGGCAGGGGAACACTGTCAACATTCTGGGACAGTTTTCTGAGACCCGCCCAGCTTACAGGCACTGAGGCGCGGGGTACTCTCACAAGGAGTGGAAAGTTTCAAAAGATGGTGAGGGAGTACCTTGCCGATTGTAACAGCATCTTCCGTGATTCCTCTGTGCCTTTTAATTATTGGGTATCCAAGCTGGACACTTGGAATGAACTCGCTCTGTACGCCTTGGAGGTCCTGGCCTGCCATGCCGCTAGAGTGTTATCGGAGCGTGTTTTTAGTGCCGCTGGGGGAATTATAACTGATAAGCGCACTCGCCTGTCAACTGACAATGCTGACAAGCTGACCCTTATCAATATGACCAAGGGCTGGATTGGGCCAGACTTCTCATCACCACCAAATGACAGCAGAGTAACATAAAGTCAAATCCACTGTGGTATTTCGGGAGGTGTATTCCCATGCACCGCTTCACACCCACACATGGGTATACACTTCCTGATTTCGGCTGTTTTTTGCTCTTCTTCTTATCCTCAGCCTCCACCACCACTATACCACCAGGGTGACCGTGGTCCGTGTTGCCAGCATTGCAAGTTCCTCCGTCCTAATTTTTGGCAGCTTTTGCATCGAAGGCATAGGCAAAGACTATGGGAGACCTACTCCCCAATAATGGGAATAATGTTTTTAATATGATGTACTGCATGGCTCTTGTAAGGGGCATTAAAATCGCCTTGTTAAGCTACTGCGACCTCCACCACTCTTCCAAGAGGCATTAAAACCGTCTTGTTAAGCCACTGCGACCTCCACCGATCTTCCAAGGGGCATTAAAATCATCTTGTTAAGCTACTGCGACCTCCACCACTTTTCCAAGGGGCATTAAAACCGTCTTGTTAAGCTACTGTGACCTCCACGTCTCTTCCAAGGGGCATTAAAACCGTCTTGTTAAACCACTCTGAACTCCACAGCTCTTCCAAGGGGCATTGAAATGTTGTTTTTAATTACCTCTAACCTCCACGACTCTTCCAACAGGCATTGCATTTCCTCCTAATTTTAGTCAGCTTTTGCTTTTCAAAGCATAGGCGAACACTAAGGGAGACCCACTCTCCAATAATGGGTAGAAGGTTTTTAGTACGCTGTAATCCCCGTCTGTTTCAAGGGGCATTGCAGTTCCTCATAATTTTTGGAAAGCCTTCCATTCACTGCTTAGGCCAACAGTGTACAGGAGACCCAGTTGCTATAAATGAAAAAAACGGTTTAGTTAAGGCCCTCTGACCTCCATGTCACTTCCAAGGGGCCTTGGAGTGCCTCAAAATTTTTGGTAGGCATTGCACTCACTGTATGCCCTATAACTGTGTAGCTGAACCGCTCCTTTTGGTACAGAAACATATCCTACAAGACATGTGTGGTTGACTGGCCTGATATTGATGTGAATGGTCCCTGTTCCTCCTGCTCTTTCTCCTTTGCCACCACCTCATCCATCATTCATCACCTGAAGCTTTGTTTTAACGGGAGTCATAGAACTGGGATAGTAGCAGGAAAACATCCAGCAATCCTCGGAGGAGGTAGGATATGTGCCAAAACGCTGACCACCTCAGGCCTAGCCACTACTACATACATGCGCTTGCATTCCAAGGAACAGAAAGCTAAGGAGATGGATGGTCTGATGATCATGAATAATTTACTCCTTGTGTACGAGGCCGACCACTGCTGCTGTCTACCTTCTGAACTTTGTGTTGAAGCCTGATTGACCCAGGACCCGCAATCCTCTATGTCTGGAGGACGTGTTGCATCCCAGTGTCCAACTGTGTCCTGGCTTCCACAATATTAACCCAGTGTGAAGGCATCAGTGAGATGGACCATCCCTGGCCACATTCACTTGTCAACGTGTTTGTGGTTAGGCTGTCCTTCAAATAGGGGCGGCTCGGGACCGTTTATGGACACCCGGCCGCCCCCTGGCGGCTGGGGACCAAGCGTGGACACCAGGCCCCCTGGTGGCTGGGGATCGAGTGTGGACACCCGGCCGCGGGACGGTTGGGGACCGAGTATGGACACCCGGCCGCCCCCTGGTGGCTGGGGACCAAGCGTGGACACCCGGCCGCCGGGCGGCTGGGGACTGAGTATGGATACCAGGCCGTCGACGCAGCCATGATGTGGTGGCCAGATTCCACCTCCACATGCCTAAAAGGCCCAATTTCAAGCGCACGCAAGCTAGCAGTATGGTATTGCAGTCTGGGGGTGGGTGGGTGGCAGGCTGCACACTTACTCTTGTATTCCAAGAAAACAAAGCAGATGCTAACTTCTATCATCATCATCATGCTCCTCACCTTGGCACTCTCAACTCCCCTGATGGAGAAGCCAGGGCCCACCGGAGCAGTCTGGTTTTCTGATGGGCTCGCCCAATGCTGCCCTAAAGCAGGCCAGGCTAAGAAAAGTGTGGGGAAGATTACCGGGACAAATAGGGGCGGCTGGGGACCGTTTATGGACACCCGGCCACCCCCTGGCGGCAGGGGACCAAGCGTGGACGCCCGGCCGCCTGGTGGCTGGGGACTGAGTATGGATACCAGGCCGCCGACGCAGCCAGGACGTGGTGGCCAGATTCCGCCTCCACATGCCTAAAAGGCCCAATTTCAAGTGCAAGCAAGCAAGCAGTATGGTATTGCAGCCTGGGGGTGGGTGGGTGGCAGGCTGCATACTTGCGCTTGCATTGCAAGGAATGGGGGAGGTACAATTGAACACTGCCCTGGGACAAAGACTTGCACGGGGATAGTTGCAAGTCTGCATCTTCTGATGCGGCAAGGATCACTTCTGATGGGCACACTTTTAGGCAGTGACCTGGGTGTCAGAGATGCTTCCAAGGGTCTTCCCCATGCTGTTCCCATGTCTTTTCAGCACTGTATGCATGTGTCACACAGCACATGGCCAGATAAGGTTGTAAAATGTTAAAATGACATTTCCCGGTGAATGCATTTGTCACGGTTGAAAGCAACACATAAGTGCAAAAACGCATAAAAAATCCTACTTGTGAACATAGCCCAAGGTGTGGAGGAGTATTTTTGGTTTTGGTTATTTATTTTACCTTATACACAAGTCTTTACCCTGGAAAGGAAGTTCCTTAACATATTTCACAGGAAAGCACTTTCAGTTTCGTTTCTGAACGTTTTATTGTGAGCTCGTAAAAGTGGCTTAATACCTCTGACCATGTTGTTGACAGCAGTGACCTGGGGGTCAGAAATGCTTCCTGGGGCGATCCCCATGCTGTCCCCATGTCATTTGAGCACTGTCACTATTGTTTTGGGCACTTTTTAGGCTTTCTACAGACTGCCGGGGGTGCCGCCGCAAAAATGCTCGGGTCTCCCGTAGACTAACATTGGGCTCATTGCTCGGGTCGAGCACCCGAGTATCACGGTGAGCTCGGCCAGAGCTTCGAGCACCCGAGCATTTTAGTGCTCGCTCAACACTAATTATCACCTTCCCCATGCGGCTCTACTCAAGTAGCATAAACCCTTTTCCTGTGAAAGCCCCCCCCAATAAGCAGCCCCATACAAGTAGCAGCAGACATTTCCCTATGCAACCACCATATAGTACCATCATCCATACTTCTTTGTCCCCAAAATACATCCTCAGAGCACTCACACTGAGTGCTGTGTTCTCATTGCCCTCTGCACACGGCTCCATTGTGCAGCTCCTCAGTCCTCTCCACTCCAGTAACCTCAGCACAATGCTGCTTACCTCTTCACTGGACTGGAGGAGCCCCCTTTTGGTGACATCATTGCCTCAAAACATCAATAGCACTGTAGTGGCTACCCTGCGGAAATATGTGAGTGAGCTGCAGATGGCGGCGCACATAAGATTATAATGAGGACAATCTGGTGTTGGGCTTCCCCGGAGCCCTGGGCGGTAGCCCAGATTGCCCTCATTATAATCCACCTATGGATACATCGTTGGATTCAGGGTCTCTTTGCCTACATTATACTGCTCTCAGATGATGTAGCAAAAACCTGCTGACAGATTCCCTATAATATATGAATAGCTGTACTAGACTTTCTTTTCATATGTATCATCACCATTTCAAAGAAACAGAGTCATCGTTGTCCATTCACACTTTGCTTTAATTTTTCAGGTAGCACCTGAAAAACTCAAATGTGAATATAGATTTGTTGCTATAGGTAACAAAATAACAAGTCCTCAGAAACAATTTTTATGTATGAGGTTAGATGTCAGACTTGCTGCACAATAATATTTGTAAACTTATTTGTGCAAAGAAAAAGGAACTGAGAGTGAGAAACACCGGACGGCGAGCTGTAAAGAACCTTACAAGCGTGAATCTGGACATTTCATGTTTATATTGTTAGAGTACATGACATCTCAAATTTAATGGTAGTTTGCATTTTTTTCAGATTTTGTTTTACTTGTGGATAATTTCATGTATCAAACAATATAATAAGGAGGGTTCTTCAAAAGTGGCGGTGTTTCTTATCCAGGAAATGTTACTCCAGTCCCAGACTAGAGTATCATTTCTGGTGAAGCCCATGGAGGCACATCTTATCAATGGCATCGCGTCCTTAGTATTACAAATAGTATAAGATGCAAGCGTGTCGTCTTTGTAAATGGGACTTGTGTGAACTCCTGCTCTAATCTTAAGTATAATTTTTAAAAAAAAATAAATGCCCATTAACCCTATCTTTTCCCTATTGTCCTAATTTAAGCCCAAAGCTCTATACCCATCATATTACATAAACTATGAAAAATAGCCTCAAGTACTCATGGATTTAACCCCTTAACTACCGCCAATATGCATTAAAATGGCAGCCGATGAGCAAGCAGTAAAATGCTGGAGTGCTCAGTACTGGAATCGGGCAGGTCAGATGCTCGGACGGGCTCGACACGAGTAACGAGTATAATGGAAGTCACAAGGAAACTCAAGCATTTTTCCGGAAGGCCCTAACAGGAGGGCTGGGGGTGACAGACACATTTCTGGAATGGATAGAAGCAGTGCTGAAATGGACTGGGAACAGCATGGGGGGAACCCAGGAAGCATCTCTGACTCCCACGTCGCTGCTGGGAACAATGTTTTCAGAGTATTACTCCACTTTTACAGACTGGCAATAAAACATAAAAAAACGAAGATAAAATGTATTTTACAGGAAAAAAGGTTAGCAAATCTGCTTTTCTGTATAATGACTGTATAAGGCAAAATTACAAAGAGAAAAAAGAAAAATGCCTCCTCCACCTCTTAATAGCCGGGCCATCTCTCACTGTATTTCCCCGTCGCCTATGACTACAGTAGATGACATAGTAGAGGGGGAAATAAAACTACACCCACCAGTAGTCACCTTTTAATGTCATTTTAACATTTTACCACCTTATGTCGGCATGTGGTGTGTGTGACACGGCCAGACACATCCTGTTTAATTTATGAAGAAGGGTCTCTGAAACCCCCAAAAGTCCAAAAGGACAATGCAAGGACTGCCAAAAATGAGAAAGAAGAGGGCCTCCGATACACCCTGTATTAGACATAAAGGAGGGCCTCATACACATTATGTTACAATTGTTAGGTAGTGGAACTCCTAGACTCATAAAGCCAATGCACTAAGTGCAAGGGCTGCCAAAAAAATAGAAGGAGGGATTGCAATACACCCTGGAAGACACGTAGTGGAGGGCTTCAGAAAACATTTTTTCTAATTTTTAAGAAGTAAGATTCCCAGACTGGTAAAGCCAATGTACTAAGTGCAAGGGCTGCCAAAAATTAGAAGGGAGTTCTGCAGTGCACCCTGGAAGACATGGAGAGTAGGGCCGCAGAAAACATTTGTTTCCCATTTTAAAGGAGTGTAACTTCAAGAACGGATAAAGACTAAGAGAAAGGTGTGAAAAACATTTACCCCTGGGGGGTATACATATATACACTGCTCAAAAAAATAAAGGGAACACTGAAATAACCCATCCTAGATCTGAGGCTCAGTATTGTGTGTGGCCTCCACGTGCCTGTATGACCTCCCTACAACGCCTGGGCATGCTCCTGATGAGGCTGAGTATTGTGTGTGGCCTTCACGTGCCTGTATGACCTCCCTACAACGCCTGGGCATGCTCCTGATGAGGCTGAGTATTGTCTGTGGCCTCCATGTGCCTGTATGACCTCCCTACAACGCCTGGGCATGCTCCTGATGAGGCTGAGTATTGTGTGTGGCCTCCACGTGCCTGTATGACCTCCCTACAATGCCTGGGCATGCTCCTGATGAGGCTGAGTATTGTGCATGACCTCCACATGCCTGTATGACCTCCCTACAACACCTGGGCATGCTCCTGATGAGGCTCAGTATTGTGTGTGGCCTCCATGTGCCTGTATGACCTCACTACAACGCCTGGGCATGCTCCTGATGAGGCTGAGTATTGTGTGTGGCCTCCACGTGCCTGTATGACCTCCCTACAACGCCTGGGCATGCTCCTGATGAGGCTCAGTATTGTGTGTGGCCTCCACGTGCCTGTATGACCTCCCTACAATGCCTGGGCATGCTCCTGATGAGGCTGAGTATTGTGTGTGGCCTCCACGTGCCTGTATGACCTCCCTACAACGCATGGGCATGCTCCTGATGAGGCTGAGTATTGTGTGTGGCCTCCACGTGCCTGTATGACCTCACTACAACGCATGGGCATGCTCCTGATGAGGCTGAGTATTGTCTGTGGCCTCCATGTGCCTGTATGACCTCCCTACAACGCCTGGGCATGCTCCTGATGAGGCTGAGTATGGTGTGTGGCCTCCACGTGCCTGTATGACCTCCCTACAACGCCTGGGCATGCTCCTGATGAGGCTGAGTATTGTGTGTGGCCTCCACGTGCCTGTATGACCTCCCTACAACGCCTGGGCATGCTCCTGATGAGGCGCAGTATTGTGTGTGGCCTCCACGCGCCTGTATGACCTCCCTACAACGCCAGGGTATGCTACTGATGAGGCTGAGTATTGTGTGTGGCCTCCACGTGCCAGTATGACCTCCCTACAATGCCTGGGCATGCTCCTGATGAGGCTTAGTATTGTGTGTGGCCTCCACGTGCCTGTATGACCTCCCTACAACGCCTGTGCATGCTCCTGATGAGGCTGAGTATTGTGTGTGGCCTCCACGTGCCTGTATGACCTCCCTACAACGCCTGGGCATGCTCCTGATGAGGTTGCGGATGGTCTCCTGTGGGATCTCCTCCCAGACCTGGACTAAAGCATCCGCCAACTCCTGGACAGTCTGTGGTGCAACGTGACGTTGGTGGATGGAGTGAGACATGATGTCCCAGATGTGCTCAATCGGATTCAGGTCTGGGGAACGGGTGGGCCAGTCCATAGCTTCAATGCCTTCATCTTGCAGGAACTGCTGACACACTCCAGCCACATGAGGTTTGGCATTGTCCTGCATTAGGAGGAACCCAGGGACAACCGCACCAGCATATGGTCTCACAAGGGGTCTGAGGATCTCATCTCGGTACCTAATGGCAGTCAGGCTACTTCTGGCGAGCACATGGAGGGTTGTGCGGCCCTCCAAAGAAATGCCACCCCACACCATTACTGACCCACTGCCAAACCGGTCATGCTGAAGGATTCTGCAGGTTGCAGATCACTCTCCATGGCGTCTCCAGACTCTGTCACGTCTGTCACATGTGCTCAGTGTGAACCTGCTTTCATCTGTGAAGAGCACAGGGCGCCAGTGGCGATTCTGCCAATCCTGGTGTTCTGTGGGAAATGCCAAGTGTCCTGCATGGTGTTGGGCTGTGAGCACAACCCCCATCTGTGGACGTCGGGCCCTCATACCACCCTCATGGAGTCGGTTTCTAACCGTTTGTGCAGACACATGCACATTTGTGGCCTGCTGGAGGTTATTTTGCAGGGGTCTGGCAGTTCTCCTCCTGTTCCTCCTTGCACAAAGGCGGAGGTAGCGGTCCTGCTCCTATGGCCCCCTCCATGTCTCCTGGTGTACTGGCCTGTCTCCTGGTAGTGCCTCCGGCCTCTGGACACTACGCTGACAGACACAGCAAACCTTCTTGCCACAGCTCGCATTGATGTGCCATCCTGGATGAGTTGCACTACCTGAGCAACTTCTGTGGGTTGTAGAGTCCGTCTCATGCTACCACGAGTGTGAAAGCACAACCAACATTCAAAAATGACCAAAACATCAGCCAGAAAGCATTGGTACTGAGATGTGGTCTGTGGTCCCCACCTGCAGAACCACTCCTTTATTGAGGGTGTCTTGATAATTGCCAATAATTTCCATCTATTACATAGTAACATAGTTTTTAAGGTTGAAGGAAGACTAAGTCCATCTAGTCCAACCCATACCCTAAGTCGTTGATCCAGAGGAAGGCAAAAAAATCCATGTGGCAAACACTAAGCTCCACTTTGGGGAAAAAAATTCCTTCCCGACTCCATATGACAATCAGACGAGTTCCCTGGATCAACGCCCTATCAAGGAATCTAGTATATATAACCTGTAATATTATACTTTTCAAGAAAGGCATCCATGCCCTTCTTAAATGTTAGTAGTGAATCCCTCATTACCACATCATGCGGCAGAGAGCTCCATAGTCTCACTGCTCTTACAGTAAAGAATCCCCGTCTGTGATTATGATTAAACCTTCTTTCCTCCAGACGTAGAAGATGCCCCCTTGTCCCAGTCTCAGGCCTCAGAGTAAAAAGATCAGTAGAAAGGTCTTTGTACTGTCCCCTCATATACTTGTACATAGTAATAAGATCCCCCCTAAACTAAATAACCCCAAGTGTAATAACCTGTCTTGGTATTGCAGACCCCCCAGTCCTCTAATAACCTGACTTGGTATTGCAGACCCCCAGTCCTCTAATAACCTGTCTTGGTATTGCAGACCCCCCAGTCCTCTAATAACCTGTCTTGGTATTGCAGACCCCCCCAGTCCTCTAATAACCTTGGTCGCTCTTCTCTGCACCCGCTCTAGTTCAGCTATGTCTTTCTTATACACCGGAGACCAGAACTGTACACAGTATTCTAAGTGTGGTCGCACTAGTGACTTGTATAGAGGTAAAATTATCTTCTCCTCATGAGCATCTATGCCTCTTTTAATGCATCCCATTATTTCATTTGCCTTTGCAGCAGCTGCCTGACACTGGCCACTAAACGTGAGCTTGTCATCCACCAATACACCCAGGTCTTTTTCAGTTACAGTTTTGCCCAGTGTTTTACAATTAAGCATATAATTATACATTTTATTTCCTCTGCCCAAGTGCATTACCTTACATTTATCCCCATTAAAGCTCATTTGCCATTTACCAGCCCAAGCTTCTAGTTTACATAGATCCTCCTGTAATATAACATTGTCCTCCTCTGTATTGATTACCCTGCAGAGTTTAGTGTCATCTGCAAATATTGAAATATTACTCTGTATGCCCCCTACAAGGTCATTAATAAATATGTTAAAAAGAACGGGGCCCAATACTGACCCCTGTGGTACCCCACTGTTAACTGAGACCCAGTCTGAGTGTTTTCCATTAATAACCACCCTTTGTTTCCTATCACTGAGCCAATTCTTAACCCACATACATATATTTTCCCCTATCCCCATTGTTCTCATTTTATGTATCAACCTTTTGTGTGGAACCGTATCAAAAGCTTTTGAAAAGTCCATATACACAACATCCACTGTTGTCACATCATTTTAGGTGTCTTTTTCGTGCACGTGTGGTTGACCACAGTTCTGTGAGTGCCTAAAAAGATGGATACCACTGGAACTGGAGAGCAAACAGAGTCCAAATTGTCTCCATCTGCCTCATTATAGTGAGTGATTCCATTGGGAGTTTCATCCGAATCACATTTTTGTGGGATTTACACGGAAACCCTGATGTAAGTGTTCAGCGTAGAACACAGCCTTATACTGAAAGCGATCAAAAAATGGTAAGCACCCCAAAATGTTACCAATAAAATCCCTAACTTATTCCGCACAAAACCAGCCCCCACTCAGGTCCGTCATCTGTCATTGGAAACATAGGGGATTCCCATGTTACTGGTAGAATACTCTGGAAAAGCGACACAGCTCCCAACCCCAAATAAAATCCAGTGAAGTCTGCTCTCCCAAATCCGCATGCCCCCCTCCTTCTGAACCCCAATGTGCCTAAACCGCAGTAAGTGGCCACATGTTGGCATTATTGTAGTGTGGAGAGAGCACTTCATTTACATGGTGCAGGTCTCCAGAAACACAAACCGGGCACAATGTGTGGAGGCGCTTCAATATATGGGGGCACTACACTGCAAGGGGACACAATGTATGGGCACTAAACTGGCAGATTTGCAATTGTCCAGAGAAAAGGCCCAGCGTGGATGCTACAAATAGTCGCTGCAGCCATAGATTAATTCATTGAGAGGTGAAATTTCATTGAGAGGTGCAATTTCTATAATAGGGTTACTTTTGGGGTTTTTCTTCTATTCTGGCACCTTAAGGGCTCTGCAAACATCGCCCACAAACTATTCTAAGGCTCCAAAATCCAAATAGTGCGCCTTCCTTCTCAGCCCTGATATGTGGCCAAACAGAGTTTCTGTCATATGGGGCATCACCGCATTCGAAAGAAATTGTGCAATAAATTGTGGGGTCCAGCTTCACCTACTAACCCTTGTCTAAGTGACAAATTTGCAAGATGCTGCCACCACCATGTTTCACTGTTGGGATTGTATTGGGCAGGTGATGAGCAGTGCCTGGTTTTCTCCACACATACCGCTTAGAATTGTCACCAAAAAGTTCTATCTTTGTCTTACCAGACCAGAGAATCTTATTTCTCATAGTCTGGGAGTCCTTCATGTGTTTTTGAGCAAACTCTATGCGGGCTTTCATTTGTCTTGCACTGAGGAGAGGCTTCCATCGGGCCACTCTGCCATAAAAACCCGACTGGTGGAGCGCTGCAGTGATAGTTGACTTTGTGGAACTTTCTCCCATCTCCCTACTGCATCTCTGGAGCTCAGCTACAGTAATCTTGGCGTTCTTCTTTACCTCTCTCACCAAGACTCTTCTCCCACGATTGCTCAGTTTGGCTTGACGGCCAGGTCTAGGAAGAATTCTGGTGGTCCCAAACTTCTTCCATTTAAGAATTATGGAGGCCACTGTGCTCTTAGGAGCCTTGAGTAATGCAGAAATTCTTTTGTAACCTTGGCCAGATCTATGCCTTGCCACAATTCTGTCTCTGAGCTCCTTGGGCAGTTCCTTTGAGCTCATGATTCTCATTTGGTCTGACATGCACTGTGAGCTGTGAGGTCTTATATAGACAGGTGTGTGCCTTTCCAAATCAAGTCCTATCAGTTTAATTAAACACAGCTGGACTCCAATGAAGGAGTAGAACCATCTCAAGGAGGATCACAAGGAAATGGACAGCATGTGACTTAAATATGAGTGTCTGAGCAAAGGGTCTGAATATTTATGACCATGTGATATTTCAGTTTTTCTTTTTTTAATAAATTTGCAAAAATTTCTACATTTCTGTTTTTTTTCAGTCAAGATGGGGAGCAGAGTGTAGTTTAATGAGAAAAAAATGAACATTTTAGAATTTACCAAATGGCTGCAATGAAACAAAGAGTGAAAAATGTAAAGTAGTCTGAATACTTTACGTACCCAGTGTATTCAAATAGAATCTGCGTTCTAAAAGCCGAGTAGCGCTCCTTCCCATCCAATCCCTGCTGTGTGCTCAAACAGTAGTGTATAACCACATATGGGGTACAGCCACGGTCAGTAAAAATTGCATAGCAAATTATGGGGTCCATTTTCTCCTATTACCACTAGTGGAAATAATAAATTTGGTGTCAAAACAGTATTTTAGTGGGGAAAAATAATTTTTTTTCTTTCCACATCTAAATGTTATAAAATTTCATTATTTACCTGTAAGTTAAAAATAATAAATACACCCCTAGATGAATTCTTTCAGGGGTCTACTTTCCAAAATGGAGTCACTTATAGGGGGGGGGTTTACACTGTTTTGGCATGTTAGTGTCACGGGTGTGTCAGATGTAACAGACAGTCGATCTGCATCTAGCTGCAGAAGGTCACTGCGTTTGGCATTGCAGATGCCTTCTTAATCTATCTGACTTTTGGACCCAGCGGTCCTCCCTCTTGCTCTGATTGACATACCTTGGTCTGGGTGTTTATAAACTCTGTCTGCTACAGGGAGTCGCCAGTGATATTCTCATTTTCCCTTGTGAAGGCTTGGAGCTATAGCAGTCGGCTAGCTTCCTCTGTGGTGCCCTTGAAGGACGTTTGGTGTTATCTCTCTGGTGTCTGCTCAAGCTAAGTTATCCCCCCCTTGTTTGTCTCCCTTGCTGTCTTTAGTTTATAGTGGGGACTGACCAGTGCTCACCCCCCCATCCAGGGATATACAGGGCTTAGGTTTCCTGCTCAGCGATTGGTATGGAACCAATATAGGGATGGTAGGGTAAGCAGGGTGTTATTAGATCTGCCTCGGGGTCCCCATTCCCCCTTTCCCTAGTGTCTGGACTCCCTTCCCCTCATCCCTTCTTGTTGTACTTAGTCTTTCCCACTCTGTGTGTGACAGTTAGGGCGCCTGCAAATGTGACATGGCATTCACAATCTATTCCAGACAAATTTACGCTCCAAAAATCAAATAGCGCTCTTTCCTTTCTGAGCCCTGCCATGTGCCCAAAAGTTTTTGACCACATATGGTGTGTCTTCGTGTTCAGAAGAAATTGCGTAACAAATTATGGGGTCCAATTTTTGCTATTATCCATTGTGAAAATTACAAATTTGGGGCTAAAACAAAATTTTCGTTTCCACATCCACATTTTTAAAAGTTCTGTGAAGCACTTAGGGGGTCAACAAGCTCAACACACCACTAGATGAATTCCTTAATGCATCTAGTTTCCAAAATGGGGTCACTTTTGGAGGGTTTCTGCTGTGTTTGGTACCTCGGGGGCTTTGCAAATGTGACATGGTGTCTGCATTCTATTCCAGTCAAATTTACATTCCAAATACCAAATATCGCTTCTTCCCTTCCAAGCCCTGCCGTGTGTCCAAACAGATTTTTTTGACTGTGTTTGGTATCACCGCAATCAGAAGAAAGTAGGTAACAAACTGTGGGTCCACTTTTTCATGGCACCTCTTGCAAAAGTGAAAAATTTGGGGCAACATTTTTGTCAAAAATTGAAATTTTTCAATATAATGTTATCAAATATGTAGTACCTGTAAGTTCAAAATGCTCACTATACCCATGGATAAAAACCTTGAGGGGTGCAGTTTCCAAAATGGGGTCACTTGTGAGGGGTTTCTGCTGTTTGGGTGCCTTAGAGGCCGTGCAAATGCGACATGGTGCCTGCAAATTATTTCAGACAAATTTGTGTTTCAAAATTCAAATGATGCTCCTTCCCTTCCGAGCCCTGTCGTTTGTCAAAACAGAGGTATCTGACCACATATGGGGAATAAGCACGCTCAGAAGAAACTTGGTAACAAGTGGGGTCAAATTTATCGTGCTATTCCTTGTAAAAGTGAAAAAAATGGGGCTAAAGCAGCATTTTAGAGTAAAAATTAAATTTTTCTATTTGAATTTGTATTAATTCCTGTATAGGTCCAGAAGAGTTAGGCTGAGTTCACACGATGTGTATTTCATGCGTTTCCGTGGCGTTTTTGCAGTTGCGGAAACGCATGTAAAACGCATGGTAGAAGGGCAGCAATGTTCCCCAATGGAAATCCGCATGTGCTGTGCCCATGATGCGGATTTTTCCGCAGCGTAAACGCTGCAGTCAAAAATCCGCAGCATGTCAATTAATTTTGCGGAAACGCTGCTCTTTTGCCGCCATTGACTTGCATTAGACCGCATGGAATCCGCATCACTGTATATGTTGATGCGCTTTTCATGCGGTCTAATGTGCGGATGGTACCCGGGTGTGGAGGAGAGGACTCTCATCCAGACCCAGGTACCATTAAAAAAAAAAGAATAAAATAAAAAATATATATATTCTCACCTTCTGACGGCCCGCGCTGCGTCCTGCCGGCTTCCCGCGCACTTCGCGGTTGAATGAAGGACCTTCGCTGACGTCAGAGTCATGTGACGGGTCACGTGACGCTGACGTCGGAAGGTCCTACAGTCTTCACTGCCGGCAGCCGGGACCGATGAAGCAGGACACCGGGGGCCATCAGATGGTAACGTATAGATTTATTTTTTATTTTTTGACATCACACACTATATAAATCCATGCCGGTTGCCGGTTGCATGGATTTATATAGTGTGAAGTTGACAAGCACTTTCCAAGTGATGCTAAAATCGCTTGGGAAGCGCCTGTCAACCCGCATGCGGAAATGAAAGTGAAGACCGCTTTACATCCGCTTGTCCCTGGCAGGAAAAACGCATGTACAATCCGCATGTACAATCCGCATGTACAATCCGCATGCGTTTTTTCCTGCCAGAGAGATGCAGAAACGCTCAGGAAAAAATCCTGAGCATTTCTGCATCGTGTGCACATACCCTAACATACTAAAAAAATAAAATGACATTTGAAAAATGATGCTGATGTAAAGTAGACATAAGGGAAATGTCGTCTATTAGTGACTAACTGGTTTAGGGATATAATGATTGAAAGTTTGAAAATTGAAAGTTTTTCAAAATTTTCTCTAAAATTCCGATATTTTCCCAAACAAATGCAAAAAATATCGACCTAAATTTACTGCTAAAATAGACTACAAAACCTTCTCAGCTGGGATACGTTGAAGCGTTCGAGAGTTATTACCACATATAGTGACACCGGACAGAGTTCAAAAATTTGGCCTGGTCATTAAAGGGAATCTGTCAGCAAGTTTTTGCTCTATAATCTGAAGACAGCATGAGGTAAGCCACGGACCCACTATCAGTATAAGGCCACGGACCCACTATCAGTATAAGGCCACGGACCCACTATCAGTATTTTTGGAGGAAAATGGGGGGTGCATCTTATAGTCCGAATGTTGGGGGGGGGGTATATATATATATATATATATATATATATATATATATATACACTGTGTGGGGTGTGGGGGGAGCGGTAACGGCGGAGGAGCGGGGCACAGGAGGCAGCAGCCGCCCGCTGCAGCCTACACTGTCCCCGCTGCTAAAGAAAATTAATATTCACTGCTCTCCACGCCCATGGGGCGTGGGGAGCAGTGAATATTCATGCTCCTTAATAGCGGAACACAGTGTAGCCGCAGCGCAGCTCCTGCTGTTGCCGGAATCACCTGTGTCCGCTGTTAAAGGGCATGAATATTCAACCTCTCTCCACGCCCATGGGAGTGGAGAGGGGTGAATATTCATGCCCTTTAATAAGCGGACACACGCAATAGCCCGGCAGCAGCAGGAGCCGCGCTGCAGCTACGCTGCGTGCCGGCTATTAAGGAGCATGAAGTCACTGCTCCGTGCACCCACAGTCCTGGCGTGGGGAGCAGTGACTTCCGGCAGCTGATCTCTCCATGTGAGCCGCGCATGGTGGTGACGTCATGTGCGGCCCACATGGAGAGATCAGTGCGGGCAGACAGGATGCAGCGCTGGAGAAGAGAAGAAAGGTGAGTAGGAGTGTATATTTTTTTATGTGCAGCCTGATGGGGATTAGGGGGACCATGCATACTAGGATAAGGATGAGGGGGCCATACATACAAGGGTAAGGATGAGGGGTGCCATGCATACCAGGATAACCCTGATGGGGGCATACATAACAGGATAAAGATGAGGGGGCCATACATACCAGGAAAAGGATGAGGGGCCATACATACCAGGATAAGGATGAGGGGTGCTATGCATACCAGGATAGGGATCAGAGGTGCCATGCATACCAGGATAGGGATTAGGGGTGCTATGCATACCAGGACAGGGATGAGGGGTGCCATGCATACCAGGACGGGGATGAGGGGTGCCATGCATACCAGGATGGGGATGAGGGGTGCCATGCATACCACGATAGGGAAGAGGAGTGCCATGCATACCAGGACAGGGATGAGGGGTGCCATGCATACAGGATAGGGATGAGGGGTGCCATACATACCAGGATAAGGATGAGGGGTGCCATGCATACCAGGATAAGGATGAGGGGTGCCATGCATACCAGGATGGAGGGATGCCAGGCATACCAGGATGGGGATGGGGACCACATATAAAAGGAAGGGGGGGGCACATATACCAGGATGGGGGATATTGTCAGAATTGGGGGACATTACCCCTATACCAGTGTCAGCAGAAGACCCCCTCCCCCTTAAAAGTGTATCATGACCACATTTTTTGCTTAAATTTTTATTTTTTTATTTTCCTCCTCTAAGGCTAAGTGCCCACGTTGCAGGACCAGCGGTGAAGTCATTGAGTCATGTGATGGGTCACATGACTCAATGACGTGGCAGGTCCTTCACACAACAGCGCGACGGAGGGAAAACATCAGAAGATAAGTATAAACTTTATTTTATTCTTTTTTTTACAGGTTCTTTGGTACCCAGGTCTGGATGAGAGTCTCCTCTCCTCCAAACTTGGGTACCATCCGCACATTGATTCCGCTGTGCTTCCGCAAAATTAATGAACATGCTGCGGATTTTTGACTGCAGCATATACGCTGCGGAAAAATCCGCAGCATGAGCATTGACATTGCGGAATGCCATTGGGGACCATGGGGTGCGGATATACATGCGTTTTACAAGCGTTTACGCTGCGGAAATTGTAATATGCAGCGCCAGCGACCAATCAGCGATTTTTAACAGAAATGTCCGGACCTTTGCGAGATTGGCGCCAAATTTAAACAACGCTCTGCTGATTGGTTGCGGACTCCAGCTGCGAACAATCAGCGATTTTGGCACCAAATTTAAACACCGCTCTGCTGATTGATTGCGGTCGCTGGCCGAGATCAATCAGCAGTATTGGCGCAAAATGTAAACAACGCTCTGCTTATTGGTCGCGGACGCCAGACGCGTCCAATCAGCGAGATTGGCCCCAAATTTAAACACCGCTCTGCTGATTGGTCGCGGTTGTCGGCCGTGACCAATCAGCAGTATTGGCGCCAAATTTAAACCTCACTCTGCTGATTGGTCGCAACTACTGGCCGCGACCAATCTGCGTTTTTTGTGCCAAATTTAAACAACGCTCTGCTGATTGGTCGCGGTCGCCGGCCGCGACCCATCAGCATTATTGGCGCCAAATTTAAACCCCGCTCTGCTGATTGGTCGCGGCCGCCAGCCGCGAACAATCAGCGAAATTGGCTGCAAATTTAAACAACGCTCTGCTGATTGGTTGAGGCCGCCGGCCGCGACCAATCATCGATTTTGGCGCCCAATTTAAACAACGCTCTGCATCTTTCTGCTGATTGGTCGCGGTCGCCGGCCGCGACCAATCAGCAGTATTGTCGCCAAATTTAAACACCTCTTTGCTGATTGGTCGCGGTCGCGACTAATCAACGATTTTGGTGCCAAATTTAAACACGCTCTCCAGTCCTCACTAACACGGCTTGCTGATTGGCGCAAAATTCAAACACCGCTCTGCTGATTGGTCGCGGCCGCCATCCGCGACCAATCAGCGAGATTGGCGCCAAATTTAAACAACGCTCTGCTGATTGGTCGAGGCCGGCGACCGCGACCAATCAGCAGAGCGATGCAGAGCGGGGTTTAAATTTGGCCCCAAAATCGCTGATTAGTCGCGGCTGATGGACGCGACCAATCAGTAGAGCGTTGTTTAAATTTTGCGCCAAAATCGCTGATTGGTCGCGGCCGGCGGCCGCGACTAATCAGCGATTTTGCCGCGAAATTTAAGCAACGCTCTGCTGATTGGTCGAGGACGCCGGCTGAGATCAATCAGCCATATTGGTGCCAAATTTTAACACCGCTTAGCTGATTGGTCGCGGTTGCCGGCCGCGACCAAGCAGCGAAATTGGCGCCAAATTTAAACACCGCTCTGCTGATTGGTCGCGGTTACCGGTCTCGAATAATCAGCATTATTAGTGCAAAATTTAAACACCGCTGTGCTAATTGGTCCCGGCCGTGACCAATCACCATAATTGGCACCAAATTTAAATACCGCTCTGCTCATTGGTCACATTCACTGGCCGCGACCAATCAGCATTATTGGCGCCAAATTTAAATCCTGCTCTGCTGATTAGTCGCGGCCGCCGGCCGCGACCAATCTGCGATATAGGCGCCAAATTTTTACACCGCTTTGCTGATTGGTCACGGTTGCCGGCCTCGACCAATCAGCGATTTTGGCGCAAAATTTAAACACAGCTCTGCTGACTGCGCCCGGTCGGCCGCATACCTATTCTAGAATACCCGATGCATTAGAATCGGGCCACCATCTAGTCTACTATATAATCGTCTTATCCCGTCTGTCTGTCTGTCTGTGTGTCTGTCTGTCTGTCCAGGAAATCCCGCGTCGCTCATTGGTCCGGCAGCGGCCAATCAGCGCCGCGGGATTTCTGAAAAAAGATGGCGGCCGTTAGCGGCTCATCTGCGGGACGGAGCTGAGCGGCGATGCAGCCGGGAGATGACCGGCGCAAGGCGCTCATCTCCCGGCCGGCAACAGCAGAAGGAACCCGACCGCCGGACCCATCTGCGGGACGGAGATGCAGCCGGGAGATGAGCGGCGCGAGGCGCTGATCTGCCGGCCGGTAGCAGCAGAAGGACCGCCGGCGCCGCTGACCTCCATGCGGAAGGGAGGACCGGGGAGCGGCGCTGCAGGTCGGGATACTTCTGCTGCGAGCGCCCACTATGTCCCGGGTTCTCGCAGCGGAAGTAGCCGCACAGGCAGCGCAGCTCCCCGGTCCTCACCAAGACGATTCGATGATTGGTCGCAGTCTTCGGACCCGACCAATCACTGATCTTAGCGCAAAACTTAAGCACCGCTGTGCTGATTGGTCGCGGGCGCTGACCGCGACCAATCACCGATTTGGGCGGCAGATTTAAATAGCGGGCGCGACCAATTGGATGTCAGCGCCGCTCCCCGGTCCTCCCTTCACACCCGAGCCGCACGGATGTCAGCGGCGCTGCCTGTGCGGATACTTCCGCTGCGAGAACCAGGGACATGAGCGGGCGCTCGCAGCAGAAGTATCCGGACCCGCAGTGCCGCTCCCCGGTCCTCCCTTCACACCCTAGCCGCTGATGTCCCCACAGTATCCGCATGGTGTTACAAAGGTCCGGACATTTGTGTTAAAAATCGCTGATTGGTCGCTGGCGCTGCCCGCGACCAATCACCGATTTGGGCGCCAATTTTAAATATCGGCCGCGACCAATCAGCACAGCGGTGTTTAAATGTGGAGCCAAGATCGGTGATTGGTCGCGGCCGATATTTAAATTTGGCGCCCAAATCGGTGATTGGTCGCGGTCAGCGTCCGCGACCAATCAGCACAATAGTGTTTAACTTTGGCGCCAAGATCAGTGATTGGTCGCGGGCCAAGACAGCGACCAATCACCGATTTGTGCGGCAGATTTAAATAGCGGCCGCGACCAATTGGATGTCAGCGCCGCTCCCCAGTCCTCCCTTCACACCCTAGCCGCCTGGATGTCAGCGGTGCTGCCTGTGCGGATACTTCCGCTGCGAGAACCCGGGACATGAGCGGGCGCTCGCAACAGAAGTATCCGGACCCGCAGCGCCGCTCCCCGGTCCTCCCTTCACACCCTAGCCGCTGATGTCCCCACAGTATCCGCATTGTGTTACAAAGATCCGGACATTTGTGTTAAAAATCGCTGATTGGTCGCTGGCGCTGCCCATGACCAATCACCGATTTGGGCGCCACATTCAAATATGGGCCGCGACCAATCACCGATCTTGGCTCCACATTTAAACACCGCTGTGCGGATTGGTCGCGGACGCTATTTAAATGTGGCGCCAAAATCGGCGATTGGTCGCGCCCAGCGTCGGCGACCAATCAGCACAGCGGTGTTTAAATGTGGAGCCAAGATCGGTGATTGGTCGCGGCCCATATTTAAATTTGGCGCCCAAATCGGTGATTGGTCGCGGGCAGCGCCAGCGACCAATCAGCGATTTTTAACACAAATGTCCGGACCTTTGTAACACCATGCAGATACTGTACGGACATCAGCGGCTAGGGTGTCAAGGGAGGACCGGGGAGCGGCGCTGCGAGTCGGGATACTTCTGCTCCGAGCGCCCGCTGATGTCCCGGGTTCTCGCAGCGAAAGTATCCGCACAGGCAGCGGCGCTCCCCGGTCCTCACCAATTCGATTCTGCTCCCCGCTCCTCACCAATACGATTCGCTGATTGGTCGCGTGCGGAGAGCGTGACCAATCAGTGATCTTGGCACTAAAGTTAAACACCGCTCTGCTGATTGGTCGCGGCCTTTGCCTGCGACCAATCACCGATTTGTGCGCCACATTTAAATAGCGGCCGCGACCAATCACCGATCTTGCCGCCACATTTAAAAACTGCTGTGCTAATTGGTCGCGGACGCCAGCCGCGACCAATCAGCGAGCTTGGCGCCAAATTTAACCAACGCTCTGCTCATTGGTCGCGGACGCCAGACGCGTCCAGTCAGCGAGATTGGCGCCAAATTTAAACAACGCTCTGCTGATTGGTCGCGGACTCCAGCCGCGTCCAATCAGCGAGATTGGCGCCAAATTTAAGCAACGCTCTGCTGATTGATCGCGGTCGCTGGCCGAGATCAATCAGCAGTATTGGCGCAAAATTTAAACACCGCTCTGCTGATTGGTCACGGCCGACAACCGCGACCAATCAGCAGTATTGGTGCCAAATTTAAACCCCGCTCTGCTGACTGGTCGAGGCCGCCAGCCGCGACCAATCAGCGAGATTGGCGTCAAATTTAAACAACGCTCTGCTGATTGGTTGAGGCCGCCGGCCGCGACCAATCAGCGATATTGGCGCCAAATTTAAACACCGCTTCGCTGATTGGTCGCAGTGGCCGGCCGCGACCAAGCAAAGAAATTGGCGCCAAATTTAAACACCGCTCTGCTGATTGGTCGCGATTACCGGTCGCGAATAATCAGCATTATTAGTGCCAAATTTAAACACAGCTCTGCTGATTGGTCGATGCCGTGACCAATCACCATTATTGGCGCCAAATTTAAATACCGCTCTGCTGATTGGTCACGTTCGCTGGCCGCGACCAATCAACATTATTGGCGCCAAATTTAAACCCCGCTCTGCTGATTAGTCGCGACCGCCGGCCGTGACCAATCTGCGATTTAGGCGCCAAATTTTAACACCGCTTTGCTGTTTCGTCACGGTTGCCGGCCTCGACCAATCAGCGATTTTGGCGCAAAATTTAAACACCGCTCTGCTGATTGCGCCCGGTCGGCCGCATACCTATTCTAGAATACCCGATGCATTAGAATCGGGCCACCATCTAGTAGTAATATAATTTTGTACAAATTGCAACTTTTTATGCATGTAAAAATGGTTTTAATATGAATGCATTTGTTTCGTGCCTTTTTTAAGACAGCCGGTGCCAGGGTGCTCCTGTCCCCAGGCACATACATCAAATCAATTCGAAATATATTAATCCCTTGGCACAGATGAACATACAGTACCAGTACGTCCACAGCAGGGTCCACGTGTGTGGAGCTGGCTCAGGAGTGGAGACCACTTCACACGCAACATACAGCGGGCATGTGACTGTATGGTGACCATTCAGCTGTGCGCACGCAATATACAGCGGGCATGTGCCTGTATGGTGACCATTCAGCTGTGCACACGCAACATACAGCGGTCATGTGCCTGTATGGTGACCATTCAGCTGTGCACACGCAACATACAGCGGGCATGTGCCTGTATGGTGACCATTCAGCTGTGCACACGCAACATACAGCGGGCATGTGCCTGTATGGTGACCATTCAGCTGTGCACACGCAACATACAGCGGGCATGTGCCTGTATGGTGACCATTCAGCTGTGCGCATGCAACATACAGCGGGCATGTGCCTGTATGGTGACCATTCAGCGGTGCACACGCAACATACAGCGGGCATGTGCCTGTATGGTGACCATTCAGCTGTGCACACACAACATACAGCGGGCATGTGCCTGTATGGTGACCATTCAGCTGTGCACACGCAACATACAGCGGGCATGTGCCTGTATGGTGACCATTCAGCTGTGCGCACGCAACATACAGCGGGCATGTGCCTGTATGGTGACCATTCAGCTGTGCACACGCAACATACAGCGGGCATGTGCCTGTATGGTGACCATTCAGCTGTGCACACGCAACATACAGCGGGCATGTGCCTGTATGGTGACCATTCAGCTGTGCGCACGCAACATACAGCGGGCATGTGCCTGTATGGTGACCATTCAGCTGTGCACACGCAACATACAGCGGGCATGTGCCTGTATGGTGACCATTCAGCTGTGCACACGCAACATACAGCGGGCATGTGCCTGTATGGTGACCATTCAGCTGTGCACACGCAACATACAGCGGGCATGTGCCTGTATGGTGACCATTCAGCTGTGCGCACGCAACATACAGCGGGCATGTGCCTGTATGGTGACCATTCAGCTGTGCGCACGCAACATACAGCGGGCATGTGCCTGTATGGTGACCATTCAGCTGTGCGCACACAACATACAGCGGGCATGTGCCTGTATGGTGACCATTCAGCTGTGCGCATGCAACATACAGCGGGCATGTGCCTGTATGGTGACCATTCAGCTGTGCGCACACAACATACAGCGGGCATGTGCCTGTATGGTGACCATTCAGCTGTGCACACGCAACATACAGCGGGCATGTGCCTGTATGGTGACCATTCAGCTGTGCGCACGCAACATACAGCGGGCATGTGCCTGTATGGTGACCATTCAGCTGTGCACACGCAACATACAGCGGGCATGTGCCTGTATGGTGACCATTCAGCTGTGCGCATGCAACATACAGCGGGCATGTGCCTGTATGGTGACCATTCAGCTGTGCGCACACAACATACAGCGGTCATGTGCCTGTATGGTGACCATTCAGCTGTGCGCATGCAACATACAGCGGGCATGTGCCTGTATGGTGACCATTCAGCTGTGCGCACACAACATACAGCGGTCATGTGCCTGTATGGTGACCATTCAGCTGTGCACACACAACATACAGCGGTCATGTGCCTGTATGGTGACCATTCAGCTGTGCGCACGCAACATACAGCGGGCATGTGCCTGTATGGTGACCATTCAGCTGTGCACATGCAACATACAGCGGGCATGTGCCTGTATGGTGACCATTCAGCTGTGCGCACGCAACATACAGCGGGCATGTGCCTGTATGGTGACCATTCAGCTGTGCGCACGCAACATACAGCGGGCATGTGCCTGTATGGTGACCATTCAGCTGTGCGCACGCAACATACAGCGGGCATGTGCCTGTATGGTGACCATTCAGCTGTGCACACACAACATACAGCGGGCATGTGCCTGTATGGTGACCATTCAGCTGTGCGCAGCCATCTTGATAGCATTAGGCTGGATTTATATGGGATCATTATTTCCACTATATACTGCAATACTGTTACTGTTATATTAAAACATACAAAACAAGCAGGGGCGTAATGATCGCGGTCATAGAGGGTACAACCGGGACCAGACCCATGCTTGTGGTGGCCCGACGACACCAATTTCACCTGGATGTGCATTCTCTGACACACATTCTGCTGAAATGTATTGTGACGCAGAGACCCGCCGGCTCCCTGCACTTCAAGACATGCTGCCAGCCAATCAGAGGCTGGCAAAAGGTGTTGGCGGCCCGCAGAAGTCCGCTACCGGCTGGGGGAACATTATACCAGGATGGCGGACCTTATACCAGGATGACGGACATTTCATCAGGATGGCGGACATTATATCAGGATGTTGGACACTATATCAGGATGGCGGACATTATATCAGGATGGCGGACATTATATCAGGATGGCGGACATTATATCAGGATGGCAGACATTATATCAGGATGGCGGACATTATATCAGGATGGCGGACATTATATCAGGATGGCGGACATTATATCAGGATGTTGGACACTATATCAGGATGGCGGACATTATATCAGGATGTTGGACACTATATCAGGATGGCGGACATTATATCAGGATGGGGAAATGATATCAGAATGAAGGACATTATATCAGGATGGGAGATAAGATACCAGGCTGGGAACATTATATTAAGATGGGGACAATATACCAGGATGAGTGACATTATACCAGAATGGCGGACATTATACCAGAAGGGGGACATGGTTATAGCATGGAGCCCAGGATGGGGGACATTATACCAAAATGGGGACATTATATCAGTCAGGGGTGGTACAGGGTGGGCATCAGGCAGGGTTGATACAGGGGCAGTCAGGGGTAATACAGGGGAGGCTCAGTCAGTCAGGGGTGAAACAAAAAATTGAGGGAAATCCTCCCTTAGTGACTGAGCCCTCTCACCCTCTATCACCAATGAGTAAAGCCCCTCACTGTTGGTGTTGATGGGGGTCACTTAGTTATGTGATAATCCTGCTCAGCTACATATATCTGACCTTTGGTGAGTGATGTAGCAGGCAGCCATCCATCTCCCTGTGCTTCTCACTGTCAGCCTGTGACACAGTTAGGGAGGAGCGCTGTTACTCAGCACATCATGGCTCATTACCTCAGCTCTGCTGTCAGCACGGGGAAGAGGCCACAAACAAAACTAACACTGATTGGCTGCGATGCTGTCAATCACTATTAGACTTACCAGCAGCAGCACCGCTCTCCCTGGTTGTACCAGGTGCGGTATCGCAGAGGCAAAGATTCAGCATTATTGATCAGCGATCAGTCAGTCCCTGAAGTGAGCTGCTGTCTGCACTGCAGCAGAACAGATTCAGTGACTCCCGTACTCTGCCGGGATGTCTAATGCTGGGAGGAGCGGTGAATAGTAATCAGTGACACGTGTGAGCTGCCGTGCTTGCAGCACGTCATGTGCTAGTGCGCTGAGTGCTGCTGACTGCTCCTCCCAGCATAAGACATCCCGGGAGAGCAGTGCACGGGTCACTGAATCTCTCCAGCTGCAGACAGCGGCTCACTCCTCATACTGACCAGAACACTGATCCATCCTGCTGGATCCTGAACACTGTGATATCGCACCTGGAACTGAATCATTGGAATCAGTAGGTAAGTAATAAAAATGCCTTAAAACCTTCTCTCTCTCTCATTATTCTGGCATTTGGCAAATATTAAAAATGATGGTAAATCCTAATTGTCCTAAAACGGGAAAGGTTTATTCTGATTTCATGTCAGATATTGAGAAAAACCTGCGTCTTTTTATATAGTGTATGGAAACTTCTGGTTTCAGCTGTGTGTGTATGTGTCCCTATAGTTATAGTTTTGGATGATTACTATTGTCCCTTCATTGTCTGCGCCGTTGCATCCAAATAACCTGTTCACAAAATCAAAGTATGTCATTGGGTTGGAAGGGGTTAAACAGGCAGTTCTGATGACATCACAAAGCACATAGACATCCTATGACATCACAATTGGTATAGAATGTACAGAGTGTAACTCCTGAGCCATCTTGTGTCATTCCAGGCTGACTGCTGGAAGGTGACAAGTCCAGGTAGGGAACTCTTCACCTATGACCTCACTCATACATTGTATAGATGGGGGGCTAGTAGTGGGATTCAGAACTGCATCATTAACCTAAAAATCTCAGCAGATGGCGCTGGATCACGTGTCCCGTGCTGGGATTGTTAGAATGAGTCTATGATTTACAAAACAATGTTATTGAGCAGATTCCATGGAAAATCATTTGGGGGCTTTAGTAAAGCAGTGTGAGCCCGGCCTAACAGGGGCGACCAATCTGGACAAACCCTTCCCTAAATGAGGACTTGCTGGAGATCAACTGATCATGTGTCACTGGTCTGGAAGACCCTCAGCAATCGGCTGGCTTTGCCCTCTATGACACCCATGTGCTCTAATAAAAGGATATAGAAAGGGGAGCGCCAGCTGACACCACTCCATTTGGCTCCATTTTTGGGCAGCTTTGCCATTAATGTTGTCAGAACATAGCGTTTCCAGAACATCCATTTAATAGCAGACTGGTCCAGTTCTCCATTATCCGCTCTCATGGTCCTGCTGGATCAGGAGTGACCGGGAGCTGACGGTTTATGGTGGTCAGGAGTTGCAGGATGGCGCCGGTGTTTCCCTTTAGGTCATAGAGCAGTAGGTGATGCGGATTAGAATAAAAGAGTGGAAATGTTTAGGTTATTATCTGCGTCATGACTCCATTATAAATGAGGCTGGTGGTTATTTGCAGCCGGTGATTTCGTTTTATTAATTCAACTCTTCCTTGATGTTGGAAACTCGATACATAACACAGCAGTGACAGTTATTATGACATCACAGGGCACATGACATCATAGATATCACATGACATCACAGTTGGTACAGAATGTGTAAAGTTCTAATCCTGAACCATCTTGTGTCCCAGAGGCGGCATCTTGAGGAAGACAAGTTTATGTAGGTAGCTCTTCACTTAACACTAAGGCCCTGTTCACACATTGTGTAGCTGTGGGGAGTTTGTGGTGAAGTTTAGAACTTCATCATTTACCCCTAAAAAAATCTCAGCAAACATCTCTGAGCGACGTGTTCTTTCTTGTGCGTCAGGATGATTCCTTAGATAGGACCTATCATTGAATCCTCTTTTTTGTACTGATAGGTGTTATGTCTCATCTAGTTCAGATGAGCAGCAGTAATGAAGCACGGACAGATGACGGCGGCGCAGCAGGATGGCCGAGCAGAAACAACGGAGAACGCCGTGGCTTGATGGCAGCAGGAAGAGCAGAACTGGAACCACAGGAAATCAAGAGCAGAACTGAAGCAGCGGCACCTGGTATAATAGAGGGACAGACTCTGACCAGACTTTCATCAGAGTGGTATCAGTTTTTCTCGGACATGGAGAGGAGAAAGAAAAGGTTTCTCACCTTCTCCCTTCTGCAAGTCGGTGAAAATCGGACCACACTCCGATGTCAAAGCGCGGTCCAATTTTTCCACAAGCGCATAGACTTGCATTGCCATTGCCATATTTTGCAGACTATAAGACGCACCCCAAATTTTGGGGTGGAAAATCATTTTTTTAAATAAAATGGTGGTGCCTCTTATAGTCCGTTTAACAGTAGGTTACCGGGGGGCGGCGGTGGTGGAGCGGGGTAACAGGAGGCAGGGCCACTGCTTTAGGAAGTAGGCGGCGACAGGAGTGGGGCGATGCTGCGGGCCCTGGGCTCTCATAACATGTCGGCGCCGGTGAGCAGAGTCCCCTTTCCTATAGATTGCCCTGCAGTAGGCTTTGGGAAAATGGCTGCTGGAGGTGACGCATGTGCAGATTGAGATCTCGGGAGATGCATGCGCCGCCTCAAGCGTCCATTTTCTCAAAGCCCACTACAGGGCAAAAAATGGGAAAAGCTACTCTGCTCACCGGCGCCGACATCTTATGAGAGCCCAGAGCCCGCCGACACCGGCCTCCTGAGACCACGCTCCACCGCAACCACCCCTCGCTCAGCTACATTCAGATATTGTATATTAGATTGTAAGCTCCTAGGACAGGGTGTACATTATTCTGCATGCCCTCAGGAGCAGTCTGTATACTGTATATTAGATTGTAAGCTCCAAGGACAGGGTGTGCATTATTCTGCATGCCCTCAGGAGCAGTCTGTATATTGTATATTAGATTGTAAGCTCCTAGTACAGGGTGTACATTATTCTGCATGCCCTCAGGAGCAGTCTGTATATTGTATATTAGATTGTAAGCTCCAAGGACAGGGTGTACATTATTCTGCATGCCCTCAGGAGCAGTCTGTATACTGTATATTAGATTGTAAGCTCCTAGGACAGGGTGTGCATTATTCTGCATGCCCTCAGGAGCAGTCTGTATATTGAATCTTAGATTGTAAGCTCCTAGCACAGGGTGTGCATTATTCTGCATGCCCTCAGGAGCAGTCTGTATATTGTATATTAGATTGTAAGCTCCTAGGACAGGGTGTACATTATTCTGCATGCCCTCAGGAGCAGTCTGTATATTGTATATTAGATTGTAAGCTCCTAGGACAGGGTGTGCATTATTCTGCATGCCCTCAGGAGCAGTCTGTATACTGTATATTAGATTGTAAGCTCCTAGGACAGGGTGTGCATTATTCTGCATGCCCTCAGGAGCAGACTGTATGTTGTATATTAGATTGTAAGCTCCTAGGACAGGGTGTGCATTATTCTGCATGCCCTCAGGAGCAGTCTGTATATTGTATATTAGATTGTAAGCTCCTAGGACAGGGTGTGCATTATTCTGCATGCCCTCAGGAGCAGACTGTATACTGTATATTAGATTGTAAGCTCCTAGGACAGGGTCTACATTATTCTGCAAGCCCTCAGGAGCAGCCTGTATATTGTATATTAGATTGTAAGCTCCTAGGACAGGGTGTGCATTATTCTGCATGCCCTCAGGAGCAGTCTGTATACTGTATATTAGATTGTAAGCTCCTAGGACAGGGTGTGCATTATTCTGCATGCCCTCAGGAGCAGTCTGTATATTTTATATTAGATTGTAAGCTCCTAGGACAGGGTCTACATTATTCTGCAAGCCCTCAGGAGCAGCCTGTATATTGTATATTAGATTGTAAGCTCATAGTACAGGGTGTACATTATTCTGCATGCCCTCAGGAGCAGTCTGTATATTGTATATTAGATTGTAAGCTCCTAGGACAGGGTGTGCATTATTCTGCATGCCCTCAGGAGCAGTCTGTATATTGTATATTAGATTGTAAGCTCCTAGGACAGGGTGTGCATTATTCTGCATGCCCTCAGGAGCAGCCTGTATATTGTATATTAGATTGTAAGCTCCTAGGATAGGGTGTACATTATTCTGCATGCCCTCAGGAGCAGACTGTATATTGTATATTAGATTGTAAGCTCCTAGGACAGGGTGTGCATTATTCTGCATGCCCTCAGGAGCAGTCTGTATATTGTATATTTGATTGTAAGCTCCTAGGACAGGGTGTACATTATTCTGCATGCCCTCAGGAGCAGACTGTATATTGTATATTAGATTGTAAGCTCCTAGGACAGGGTGTACATTATTCTGCATGCCCTCAGGAGCAGTCTGTATACTGTATATTAGATTGTAAGCTCCTAGGACAGGGTGTACATTATTCTGCATGCCCTCAGGAGCAGTCTGTATATTGTATGTTAGATTGTAAGCTCCTAGGACAGGGTGTGCATTATTCGGCATTCCATCAGGAGCAGCCTGTATATTGTATATTAGATTGTAAGCTCCTAGGACAGGGTGTGCATTATTCTGCATGCCCTCAGGAGCAGACTGTATACTGTATATTAGATTGTAAGCTCCTAGGACAGGGTGTGCATTATTCTGAATGCCCTCAGGAGCAGTCTGTATATTGTATGTTAGATTGTAAGCTCCTAGGACAGGGTGTGCATTATTCTGCATGCCCTCAGGAGCAGTCTGTATACTGTATATTAGATTGTAAGCTCCAAGGACAGGGTGTGCATTATTCTGCATGCCCTCAGGAGCAGACTGTATGTTGTATATTAGATTGTAAGCTCCTAGGACAGGGTGTGCATTATTCTGCATGCCCTCAGGAGCAGACTGTATATTGTATATTAGATTGTAAGCTCCTAGGACAGGGTGTGCATTATTCTGCATGCCCTCAGGAGCAGTCTGTATATTGTATATTAGATTGTAAGCTCCTAGGACAGGGTGTGCATTATTCTGCATGCCCTCAGGAGCAGACTGTATACTGTATATTAGATTGAAAGCTCCTAGGACAGGGTCTACATTATTCTGCATGCCCTCAGGAGCAGACTGTATATTGTATATTAGATTGTAAGCTCCTAGGACAGGGTGTGCATTATTCTGCATGCCCTCAGGAGCAGTCTGTATACTGTATATTAGATTGTAAGCTCCTAGGACAGGGTGTGCATTATTCTGCATGCCCTCAGGAGCAGACTGTATACTGTATATTAGATTGTAAGCTCCTAGGACAGGGTGTGCATTATTCTGAATGCCCTCAGGAGCAGTCTGTATATTGTATGTTAGATTGTAAGCTCCTAGGACAGGGTGTGCATTATTCTGCATGCCCTCAGGAGCAGTCTGTATACTGTATATTAGATTGTAAGCTCCAAGGACAGGGTGTGCATTATTCTGCATGCCCTCAGGAGCAGACTGTATGTTGTATATTAGATTGTAAGCTCCTAGGACAGGGTGTGCATTATTCTGCATGCCCTCAGGAGCAGACTGTATATTGTATATTAGATTGTAAGCTCCTAGGACAGGGTGTGCATTATTCTGCATGCCCTCAGGAGCAGTCTGTATATTGTATATTAGATTGTAAGCTCCTAGGACAGGGTGTGCATTATTCTGCATGCCCTCAGGAGCAGACTGTATACTGTATATTAGATTGAAAGCTCCTAGGACAGGGTCTACATTATTCTGCATGCCCTCAGGAGCAGACTGTATATTGTATATTAGATTGTAAGCTCCTAGGACAGGGTGTGCATTATTCTGCATGCCCTCAGGAGCAGTCTGTATACTGTATATTAGATTTAAGCTCCTAGGACAGGGTGTGCATTATTCTGCATGCCCTCAGGAGCAGTCTGTATATTGTATATTAGATTGTAAGCTCATAGGACAGGGTCTACATTATTCTGCATGCCCTCAGGAGCAGTCTGTATATTGTATATTAGATTGTAAGCTCATAGTATAGGGTGTACATTATTCTGCATGCCCTCAGGAGCAGGCTGTATATTGTATATTAGATTGTAAGCTCCTAGGACAGGGTGTGCATTATTCTGCATGCCCTCAGGAGCAGACTGTATACTGTATATTAGATTGTAAGCTCCTAGGACAGGGTGTGCATTATTCTGCATGCCCTCAGGAGCAGACTGTATACTGTATATTAGATTGTAAGCTCCTAGGACAGGGTGTGCATTATTCTGCATGACCTCAGGAGCATTCTGTATACTGTATATTAGATTGTAAGCTCCTAGGACAGGGTGTGCATTATTCTACATGCCCTCAGGAGCAGTCTGTATATTGTATATTAGATTGTAAGCTCATAGTACAGGGTGTACATTATTCTGCATGCCCTCAGGAGCAGCCTGTATATTGTATATTAGATTGTAAGCTCCTAGGACAGGGTGTACATTATTCTGCATGCCCTCAGGAGCAGTCTGTATATTGTATATTAGATTGTAAGCTCCTAGGACAGGGTGTACATTATTCTGCATGCCCTCAGGAGCAGTCTGTATATTGTATATTATATTGTAAGCTCCTAGGACAGGGTGTGCATTATTCTGCATGCCCTCAGGAGCAGCATGTATATTGTATATTAGATTGTAAGCTCATAGTACAGGGTGTATATTATTCTGCATGCCCTCAGGAGCAGTCTGTATATTGTATATTAGATTGTAAGCTCCTAGGACAGGGTGTGCATTATTCTGCATGCCCTCAGGAGCAGTCTGTATATTGTATATTAGATTGTAAGCTCCTAGGACAGGGTGTGCATTATTCTGCATGCCCTCAGGAGCAGCCTGTATATTGTATATTAGATTGTAAGCTCCTAGTACAGGGTGTGCATTATTCTGCATGCCCTCAGGAGCAGTCTGTATATTGTATATTAGATTGTAAGCTCCTAGGACAGGGTGTGCATTATTCTGCATGCCCTCAGGAACAGTCTGTATACTGTATTTTAGATTGTAAGCTCCTAGGACCGGGTCTACATTATTCTGCAAGCCCTCAGGAGCAGCCTGTATGTTGTATATTAGATTGTAAACTCATAGTACAGGGTGTACATTATTCTGCATGCCCTCAGGAGCAGTCTGTATATTGTATATTAGATTGTAAGCTCCTAGGACAGGGTGTACATTATTCTGCATGCCCTCAGGAGCAGTCTGTATATTGTATATTAGATTGTAAGCTCCTAGGACAGGGTGTGCATTATTCTGCATACCCTCAGGAGCAGCCTGTATATTGTATATTAGATTGTAAGCTCCTAGGACAGGGTGTGCATTATTCTGCATGCCCTCAGGAGCAGACTGTATATTGTATATTAGATTGTAAGCTCCTAGGACAGGGAGTACATTATTCTGCATGCCCTCAGGAACAGTCTGTATATTGTATATTAGATTGTAAGCTCCTAGGACAGGGTGTACATTATTCTGCATGCCCTCAGGAACAGTCTGTATATTGTATATTAGATTGTAAGCTCCTAGGACAGGGTGTGCATTATTCTGCATGCCCTCAGGAGCAGACTGTATATTGTATATTAGATTGTAAGCTCCTAGGACAGGGTGTGCATTATTCTGCATGCCCTCAGGAACAGTCTGTATATTGTATATTAGATTGTAAGCTCCTAGGACAGGGTGTACATTATTCTGCATGCCCTCAGGAGCAGCCTGTATACTGTATATTAGATTGTAAGCTCCTAGGACAGGGTGTGCATTATTCTGCATGCCCTCAGGAGCAGACTGTATATTGTATATTAGATTGTAAGCTCCTAGGACAGGGTCTACATTATTCTGCATGCCCTCAGGAACAGTCTGTATATTGTATATTAGATTGTAAGCTCCTAGGACAGGGTGTACATTATTCTGCATGCCCTCAGGAACAGTCTGTATACTGTATATTAGATTGTAAGCTCCTAGGACAGGGTGTACATTATTCTGCATGCCCTCAGGAGCAGTCTGTATATTGTATATTAGATTGTAAGCTCCTAGGACAGGGTGTGCATTATTCTGCATGCCCTCAGGAACAGTCTGTATATTGTATATTAGATTGTAAGCTCCTAGGACAGGGTGTACATTATTCTGCATGCCCTCAGGAACAGTCTGTATACTGTATATTAGCGTGTAAGCTCCTAGGACGGGGTGTGCATTATTCTGCATGCCCTCAGCAGCAGTCTGTATATTGTATATTAGATTGTAAGCTCCTAGGACAGGGTGTGCATTATTCTGCATGCCCTCAGGAGCAGCCTGTATATTGTATATTAGATTGTAAGCTCCTAGGACAGGGTGTGCATTATTCTGCATACCCTCAGGAGCAGACTGTATATTGTATATTAGATTGTAAGCTCCTAGGACAGGGTGTACATTATTCTGCATGCCCTCAGGAACAGTCTGTATATTGTATATTAGATTGTAAGCTCCTAGGACAGGGTGTACATTATTCTGCATGCCCTCAGGAGCAGCCTGTATACTGTATATTAGATTGTAAGCTCCTAGGACAGGGTGTGCATTATTCTGCATGCCCTCAGGAGCAGACTGTATATTGTATATTAGATTGTAAGCTCCTAGGACAGGGTGTACATTATTCTGCATGCCCTCAGGAACAGTCTGTATATTGTATATTAGATTGTAAGCTTCTAGGACAGGGTGTACATCATTCTGCATGCCCTCAGGAACAGTCTGTATACTGTATATTAGATTGTAAGCTCCTAGGACAGGGTGTACATTATTCTGCATGCCCTCAGGAGCAGCCTGTATACTGTATATTAGATTGTAAGCTCCTAGGACAGGGTGTGCATTATTCTGCATGCCCTCAGGCGCAGTCTGTATATTGTATATTAGATTGTAAGCTCCTAGGACAGGGTGTACATTATTCTGCATGCCCTCAGCAGCAGTCTGTATATTGTATATTAGATTGTAAGCTCCTAGGACAGGGTGTGCATTATTCCACATGCCCTCAGGAGCAGTCTGTATATTGTATATTAGATTGTAAGCTCCTAGGACAGGGTGTGCATTATTCTGCATGCCCTCAGGAGCAGCCTGTATATTGTATATTAGATTGTAAGCTCCTAGGACAGGGTGTGCATTATTCCACATGCCCTCAGGAGCAGTCTGTATATTGTATATTAGATTTTAAGCTCCTAGGACAGGGTGTACATTATTCTGCATGCCCTCAGGAGCAGCCTGTATACTGTATATTAGATTGTAAGCTCCTAGGACAGGGTGTGCATTATTCTGCATGCCCTCAGCAGCAGTCTGTATGTTGTATATTAGATTGTAAGCTCCTAGGACAGGGTGTGCATTATTCTGCATGACCTCAGGAGCAGTCTGTATATTGTATATTAGATTGTAAGCTCCTAGGACAGGGTGTACATTATTCTGCATGCCCTCAGAAGCAGTCTGTATATTGTATATTAGATTGTAAGCTCCTAGGACAGGGTGTACATTATTCTGCATGCCCTCAGGAGCAGTCTTTATATTGTATATTAGATTGTAAGCTCCTAGGACAGGGTGTGCATTATTCTACATGCCCTCAGGAGCAGTCTGTATATTGTATATTAGATTGTAAGCTCCTAGGACAGGGTGTGCATTATTCTGCATGCCCTCAGGAGCAGTCTGTATATTGTATATTAGATTTTAAGCTCCTAGGACAGGGTGTACATTATTCTGCATGCCCTCAGGAGCAGCCTGTATACTGTATATTAGATTGTAAGCTCCTAGGACAGGGTGTGCATTATTCTGCATGCCCTCAGCAGCAGTCTGTATGTTGTATATTAGATTGTAAGCTCCTAGGACAGGGTGTGCATTATTCTGCATGACCTCAGGAGCAGTCTGTATATTGTATATTAGATTGTAAGCTCCTAGGACAGGGTGTACATTATTCTGCATGCCCTCAGGAGCAGTCTGTATATTGTATATTAGATTGTAAGCTCCTAGGACAGGGTGTACATTATTCTGCATGCCCTCAGGAGCAGTCTGTATATTGTATATTAGATTGTAAGCTCCTAGGACAGGGTGTACATTATTCTGCATGCCCTCAGGAGCAGTCTGTATATTGTATATTAGATTGTAAGCTCCTAGTACAGGGTGTGCATTATACTGCATGCCCTCAGGAGCAGTCTGTATATTGTATATTAGAGTGTAAGCTCCTAGGACAGGGTGTGCATTATTCTGCATGCCCTCAGGAGCAGTCTTTATATTGTATATTAGATTGTAAGCTCCTAGAACAGGGTGTACATTATTCTGCATGCCCTCAGGAGCAGTCTGTATACTGTATATTAGATTGTAAGCTCCTAGGACAGGGTGTGCATTATTCTGCATGCCCTCAGGAGCAGTCTGTATACTGTATATTAGATTGTAAGCTCCTAGGACAGGGTGTGCATTATTCTGCATGCCCTCAGGAGCAGTCTGTATACTGTATATTAGATTGTAAGCTCCTAGGACAGGGTGTGCATTATTCTGCATGCCCTCAGGAGCAGTCTGTATACTGTATATTAGATTGTAAGCTCCTAGTACAGGGTGTACATTATTCTGCATGCCCCCAGAAGCAGCCTGTATATTGTATATTAGAGTGTAAGCTCCTAGGACAGGGGGTGCATTATTCTGCATGCCCTCAGGAGCAGTCTGTATATTGTATATTAGAGTGTAAGCTCCTAGGACAGGGTGTGCATTATTCTGCATGCCCTCAGGAGCAGTCTGTATACTGTATATTAGATTGTAAGCTCCTAGTACAGGGTGTACATTATTCTGCATGCCCCCAGAAGCAGCCTGTATACTGTATATTAGAGTGTAAGCTCCTAGGACAGGGGGTGCATTATTCTGCATGCCCTCAGGAGCAGTCTGTATATTGTATATTAGAGTGTAAGATCCTAGTACAGGGTGTGCATTATTCTGCATGCCCTCGGGAGCAGCCTGTATATTGTATATTAGATTGTAAGCTCCTAGGACAGGGTGTGCTTTATTCTGCATGCCCTCAGGAGCAGTCTGTATACTGTATATTAGATTGTAAACTCCTAGGACAGGGTGTGCATTATTCTGCATGCCCTCAGGAGCAGTCTGTATACTGTATATTAGATTGTAAGCTCCTAGGACAGGGTGTGCATTATTCTGCATGCCCTGAGGAGCAGTCTGTATACTGTATATTAGATTGTAAGCTTCTAGGACAGGGTGTGCATTATTCTGCATGCCCTCAGGAACAGTCTGTATACTGTATTTTAGATTGTAAGCTCCTAGGACCGGGTCTACATTATTCTGCAAGCCCTCAGGAGCAGCCTGTATATTGTATATTAGATTGTAAACTCATAGTACAGGGTGTACATTATTCTGCATGCCCTCAGGAGCAGTCTGTATATTGTATATTAGATTGTAAGCTCCTAGGACAGGGTGTGCATTATTCTGCATGCCCTCAGGAGCAGCCTGTATATTGTATATTAGATTGTAAGCTCCTAGGACAGGGTGTGCATTATTCTGCATGCCCTCAGGAGCAGTCTGTATATTGTATATTAGATTGTAAGCTCCTAGGACAGGGTGTGCATTATTCTGCATGCCCTCAGGAGCAGACTGTATATTGTATATTAGATTGTAAGCTCCTAGGACAGGGTGTACATTATTCTGCATGCCCTCAGGAACAGTCTGTATATTGTATATTAGATTGTAAGCTCCTAGGACAGGGTGTACATTATTCTGCATGCCCTCAGGAGCAGCCTGTATACTGTATATTAGATTGTAAGCTCCTAGGACAGGGTGTACATTATTCTGCATGCCCTCAGGAACAGTCTGTATATTGTATATTAGATTGTAAGCTCCTAGGACAGGGTGTACATTATTCTGCATGCCCTCAGGAACAGTCTGTATACTGTATATTAGATTGTAAGCTCCTAGGACAGGGTGTGCATTATTCTGCATGCCCTCAGCAGCAGTCTGTATATTGTATATTAGATTGTAAGCTCCTAGGACAGGGTGTGCATTATTCTGCATGCCCTCAGGAGCAGCCTGTATATTGTATATTAGATTGTAAGCTCCTAGGACAGGGTGTGCATTATTCTGCATACCCTCAGGAGCAGACTATATATTGTATATTAGATTGTAAGCTCCTAGGACAGGGTGTACATTATTCTGCATGCCCTCAGGAACAGTCTGTATATTGTATATTAGATTGTAAGCTCCTAGGACAGGGTGTACATTATTCTGCATGCCCTCAGGAGCAGCCTGTATACTGTATATTAGATTGTAAGCTCCTAGGACAGGGTGTGCATTATTCTGCATGCCCCCAGGCGCAGTCTGTATATTGTATATTAGATTGTAAGCTCCTAGGACAGGGTGTACATTATTCTGCATGCCCTCAGGAGCAGCCTGTATACTGTATATTAGATTGTAAGCTCCTAGGACAGGGTGTGCATTATTCTGCATGCCCTCAGGCGCAGTCTGTATATTGTATATTAGATTGTAAGCTCCTAGGACAGGGTGTACATTATTCTGCATGCCCTCAGGAGCAGTCTGTATATTGTATATTAGATTGTAAGCTCCTAGGACAGGGTGTACATTATTCTGCATGCCCTCAGCAGCAGTCTGTATATTGTATATTAGATTGTAAGCTCCTAGGACAGGGTGTGCATTATTCAACATGCCCTCAGGAGCAGTCTATATATTGTATATTAGATTGTAAGCTCCTAGGACAGGGTGTGCATTATTCTGCATGACCTCAGGAGCAGTCTGTATATTGTATATTAGATTGTAAGCTCCTAGGACAGGGTGTACATTATTCTGCATGCCCTCAGGAGCAGTCTGTATATTGTATATTAGATTGTAAGCTCCTAGGACAGGGTGTACATTATTCTGCATGCCCTCAGGAGCAGTCTGTATATTGTATATTAGATTGTAAGCTCCTAGGACAGGGTGTGCATTATTCTACATGCCCTCATGAGCAGTCTGTATATTGTATATTAGATTGTAAGCTCCTAGGACAGGGTGTGCATTATTCTGCATGCCCTCAGGAGCAGTCTGTATATTGTATATTAGATTTTAAGCTCCTAGGACAGGGTGTACATTATTCTGCATGCCCTCAGGAGCAGCCTGTATAATGTATATTAGATTGTAAGCTCCTAGGACAGGGTGTGCATTATTCTGCATGCCCTCAGCAGCAGTCTGTATGTTGTATATTAGATTGTAAGCTCCTAGGACAGGGTGTGCATTATTCTGCATGACCTCAGGAGCAGTCTGTATATTGTATATTAGATTGTAAGCTCCTAGGACAGGGTGTACATTATTCTGCATGCCCTCAGGAGCAGTCTGTATATTGTATATTAGATTGTAAGCTCCTCGGACAGGGTGTACATTATTCTGCATGCCCTCAGGAGCAGTCTGTATATTGTATATTAGATTGTAAGCTCCTAGGACAGGGTGTACATTATTCTGCATGCCCTCAGGAGCAGTCTGTATATTGTATATTAGATTGTAAGCTCCTAGTACAGGGTGTGCATTATACTGCATGCCCTCAGAAGCAGTCTGTATATTGTATATTAGAGTGTAAGCTCCTAGTACAGGGTGTGCATTATTCTGCATGCCCTCAGGAGCAGTCTTTATATTGTATATTAGATTGTAAGCTCGTAGAACAGGGTGTACATTATTCTGCATGCCCTCAGGAGCAGTCTGTATACTGTATATTAGATGGTAAGCTCCTAGGACAGGGTGTGCATTATTCTGCATGCCCTCAGGAGCAGTCTGTATACTGTATATTAGATTGTAAGCTCCTAGGACAGGGTGTGCATTATTCTGCATGCCCTCAGGAGCAGTCTGTATACTGTATATTAGATTGTAAGCTCCTAGGACAGGGTGTGCATTATTCTGCATGCCCTCAGGAGCAGTCTGTATACTGTATATTAGATTGTAAGCTCCTAGTACAGGGTGTACATTATTCTGCATGCCCCCAGAAGCAGCCTGTATATTGTATATTAGAGTGTAAGCTCCTAGGACAGGGGGTGCATTATTCTGCATGCCCTCAGGAGCAGTCTGTATATTGTATATTAGAGTGTAAGCTCCTAGGACAGGGTGTGCATTATTCTGCATGCCCTCAGGAGCAGTCTGTATACTGTATATTAGATTGTAAGCTCCTAGTACAGGGTGTACATTATTCTGCATGCCCCCAGAAGCAGCCTGTATACTGTATATTAGAGTGTAAGCTCCTAGGACAGGGGGTGCATTATTCTGCATGCCCTCAGGAGCAGTCTGTATATTGTATATTAGAGTGTAAGATCCTAGTACAGGGTGTGCATTATTCTGCATGCCCTCGGGAGCAGCCTGTATATTGTATATTAGATTGTAAGCTCCTAGTACAGGGTGTACATTATTCTGCATGCCCCCAGAAGCAGCCTGTATACTGTATATTAGAGTGTAAGCTCCTAGGACAGGGGGTGCATTATTCTGCATGCCCTCAGGAGCAGTCTGTGTTAGAACCTTGCTGTTAGGTTTTTTTTCCTTTGCTGGTCACATGACCTTGTTGGCCTATTTAATCCTGCTCCGCCCTTCTGGCTTTGCTGGACTTCATTGTATATCTACTTTCTAGCTAGCCTGTGCTCTGTATCTAACTCTGTTAGTTTGCTTGGTCTACGGACCTCTAGGTTCTATCTATTTTGTTTGTTCGTCTGTCTGCTGCTATTTCTGTTAGGAGGTGTCCCATATTCCTCCCAGTCCTTAGTACTTGTAGGGATTCCCTCCCCAAATCTATAGGTCTCCGTACAGACTAGATTAGGACTTTAGCAGGTCTGATCGCAGGATCAGGTTCCCTGTTACATCGTAGGGATTCAGCTGAGTCTTATAGTAGGGACAGATCTCCTCTCTTTCCTTAGCTTTGGTAGCAGAACATAACAGTAAGTCCAGCCTGTAAATTCTCTAAGGAAAGATTTTTTTTTTGTTCCATCATGGTGTCGGTTCAGGATTTGGCTAAACACCTGCAGGGACTCTCTCTGGAAGTGGCCGAGCTCCGTCAGCACGTGAGTAACTGTCCTGGAGCATATTTCTTGGAGCCTAAGGTATGTTTGCCGGATTTATTTTTTGGTGAACATCGAGAATTTTTTTCATTTAAAAATGCTTGCTTATTGTATTTTCGTTTGAGACCCAAGTCCTCTGGGGATGAATCCCAGCGCGTAGGGTTCATAATGTCACTTTTGCGCAAAGAGCCTCAGGAGTGGGCCTTTTCTTTGCAACCTAGTGATACATGCTTCAGATCAGTGGATAGTTTTTTTTCTGCTTTAGGACTATTATATGATGATCCTGACCGTGTGGCATCAGCTGAGACTGAGTTGAGACGTTTAAAACAAGGATCAGGTAATATGGAAAAATATTGTACACATTTTCGTCGTTGGTCCACTCAAACAGGGTGGAACGATTCTGCTCTGAAAAGTCTATTTCTTGCTGGGCTCAGTGAAAAGGTTAAAGACCTGCTAATTGCTTATCCTACACCTGAGGATTTGCAACAGGCTATGCAATTAGCTATACGGGTGGACAGAAGACTGCGTGCTAGGGTTAATGAGAGCAAATCCTCTGCTATGTCAGTTTCTGGTTATGATAATGTGTGTACTAACAGTGGTGAACCGATGGAGATTGGATCGGTGGCACCTCGCTCTCAAGAAAAACACCGTCGTTTTTCAGAAGGCTTGTGTTTCTATTGTGGAAAATCTGGTCATTTGATTAAAGGCTGTGAGCTTCGTATGAAGAAAGAAAAAAAAATGGTCAGTCACGCCCGTATTGCCTGTTTAAATTCCAAGGGTATATTTTTAGCTGCTTCCACGATTGCTCAGGAAAAATTAATGGAATTTCGGGTGTTTGTTGATTGCGGGTCTACACTGAATGTTATTGATGGGGGATTCGTGGAAAAACTCAATTTAAAACCTGAACCTTTATCATCCCCCATTGCTGTGGTTTCTGTGGATGGCTCCCCTTTGAAGAATATTACTCTCAAGGTCAGTGAATTTCCTCTCACTATTAATGGTGTTCACCATGAGAAATTGGATTTGGTAGTGTTGAATAACTTGCCTTCTCCAGTAATATTGGGTTTGCCCTGGTTAAAATTTCACAATCCTGTACTGGATTGGTCTACCAGTGAAATTAAATCCTGGAGCCATAAATGTTATGACAAGTGTTGTAACGGGCGTATTGCAGCTTTGGATAGGGGAGAATTGCCTGTTCCTATTCAGGATTTTTGGAGAGTTTTTTCTGAGAAAGAATCGCAGGTTTTGCCTCCCCATAGAGACTATGATTGTTCTATTGAATTTGTCCCTGGAGCGACTCTTCCTAAAAGTCGTTTATTTAACCTTACTATTCCTGAGAGGAAGGCTTTGGAGGAATACATACAGACAAGTTTGGCCGCCGGTCACATTAGGCCCTCTAAGTCTCCTGTGGCGGTTGGATTTTTTTTTTGTAAAAAAAAAGGACGGCGGTTTACGTCCTTGTCTGGATTTTCGTGAGATTAACAAAATTACGGTACGCAATCCTTACCCACTGCCATTGATTCCTGATCTGTTTAACCAGTTATTGGGGGCCAAGTGGTTCTCTAAAATTGACCTTAAGGGGGCATACAATCTGTTGCGCATGAAGGAGGGTGATGAATGGAAGACTGCTTTTAACACTCCTGTGGGTCATTTTGAGAATCTGGTTATGCCTTTTGGTCTTACTAATGCTCCTGCATTTTTTCAGAATCTGATTAATGACATCCTTAGACCTTTGATCGGTAAAAATGTGGTTGTGTATTTGGATGACATTTTGATTTATTCGCCAGATCTGGAGTCTCATTGGCGGAGCGTGCGTGAGGTATTACAGTTATTAATGGACAATTCGCTTTTTGCTAAGCTGGAGAAATGTGAGTTCGCTGTACAGAGAATTAGTTTTTTGGGCTACATTATCTCCAGCAAAGGTTTTGAGATGGATCCGGTTAAGGTTCAGGCTGTGCAGGAATGGCCTAGGCCTATTGGTTTGAAATCAATACAGAGGTTTTTGGGTTTCGCCAATTACTATAGAAAATTCATAAAAAATTTTTCTAGTATTGTCAAACCTCTGACTGATCTCACCAGGAAAGGTGCTGATGCGGTTCAGTGGTCTTCTGAGGCCATTGAAGCTTTTGTGTATCTCAAGGAGAGGTTCACCTCTGCTCCCATCCTTATGCAGCCTGATGTTACTAGGCCGTTTTTGGTTGAGGTTGATGCTTCCTCTGTGGGGGTTGGCGCAGTATTGTCTCAGGATAACGGGGATGGATTACATCCCTGTGCATTTTTTTCAAAAAAATTTTCGGAGACTGAATTGAATTACGATATTGGTAATCGGGAATTATTGGCTATTAAACTCGCATTTGAACACTGGCGCCACTTCTTGGAAGGTGCGGAATTTCCCGTTCAGGTTCTTACGGATCATAAAAATCTGATATATCTTGACGCTGCCAAGCGCCTGAATGCCCGTCAGGCTAGGTGGGCACTGTTTTTCTCGCGGTTTAATTTCTCCGTTACTTACATCCCTGGTACTAAGAATGTTAAGGCGGATGCCTTGTCTCGCAGTTTTTCTCCCATAGTCGGTGCTGAGAAAGAGGAAAACATTTTACAAGAAGGTGTTGTGATAGCTGCTTTAGACTCCGTTTTGGAAGATGAGATTCTTAAAGCTCAGGAGAATGCCCCATCTAACACTCCTCATGGGAGGTTGTTTGTGCCTGGGACCTTTAGGAGAGATTTGTTTGTTGAGTGTCACGAATCTCGGTTGGCAGGTCATCCCGGAATCTCTGAGACCAAGAGACTGGTGGGTCGCAGTTTTTGGTGGCCTGGATGGCAGAAGGAAGTCATTAAGTGGGTGCGCCAATGTACTATATGTGCTAGATCTAAGTCCTCACATACTCCTGCTGCGGGGTTGCTTTGTCCTTTGGAGGTCCCCAGTGCTCCTTGGACACATTTGGCTATGGACTTTATAACTGACCTTCCCCCCTCTGAGGGTTTTACTGTCATCTGGGTGGTCGTGGACCGTTTTAGCAAGATGTGTCACTTGGTTCCCTTCGTCAAACTGCCCTGCGCTAAAACTCTCGCTAAGGCCTTTGTCAAGGAAATTGTCAGACTTCATGGCGTTCCTACTGACATTGTTTCTGATAGGGGTCCTCAGTTCGTGGCTCGTTTTTGGCGTGCCTTTTGTGACAGGTTGGGAATTCATTTGTCGTTTTCGTCCGGATATCATCCTGAATCTAATGGCCAGACAGAAAGGAAAAACCAGGATGTTGAGCAGTTCTTGCGTTGTTTTGTGGCAGACAATCAAGAGGGGTGGTCTGAGTTTCTGCCACTTGCCGAATTTGCTCTGAACAATCATACATCTTCTTCTGCTGGTTGTTCGCCTTTTTTTTGTTGTTCTGGGAGACATCCGTCGTTTGGGTCGTTCTCCAAGTTGGGATCTGCCGTGCCTGAGGAGGAGAATTTTTCCGGTGATTTGGAAAGAGTTTGGACGGATGTGCGTGGTAATCTTCAGGAGGCCAACAGAAAATCTAAAGACTACTTTGATAGGAAACGACAGGAGGTTTTGTTCGCTGTTGGTGACATGGTTTGGTTGTCCTCTAGGAATCTGCGGTTGAGGATTCCTTCTAAGAAATTGGGTCCCAAGTTTGTAGGGCCCTTTAAGGTGCTTCAGGTTGTCAACCAATCTGCTGTTAGGTTGGAGGTTCCTACCTCCTGGAGAATTAATCCGGTCTTTCATGTCTCTCTGTTAAAAAAAGCTGTTGTGTCGGATGGTGACGCCTCTGCCTCTGTTCCTCCGGTGGTGGAGGACGGGGAATATGAAATTTCTCGCATCCTTGACTCTAGACGGTATAGAGGTAGTTTGCAGTATCTTGTGGCCTGGAAAGGTTTCGGACCCGAGGATAACTCTTGGGTGAGGTCAGATGATGTTTCCGCGTCCAGACTTATCAGAGCGTTTCACAGGAGATTTCCTGATAAGCCTGGTCCTAGGGGATCCGGAGGATCCTCTTAGAAGGGGGGGTACTGTTAGAACCTTGCTGTTAGGTTTTTTTTCCTTTGCTGGTCACATGACCTTGTTGGCCTATTTAATCCTGCTCCGCCCTTCTGGCTTTGCTGGACTTCATTGTATATCTACTTTCTAGCTAGCCTGTGCTCTGTATCTAACTCTGTTAGTTTGCTTGGTCTACGGACCTCTAGGTTCTATCTATTTTGTTTGTTCGTCTGTCTGCTGCTATTTCTGTTAGGAGGTGTCCCATATTCCTCCCAGTCCTTAGTACTTGTAGGGATTCCCTCCCCAAATCTATAGGTCTCCGTACAGACTAGATTAGGACTTTAGCAGGTCTGATCGCAGGATCAGGTTCCCTGTTACATCGTAGGGATTCAGCTGAGTCTTATAGTAGGGACAGATCTCCTCTCTTTCCTTAGCTTTGGTAGCAGAACATAACAGTCTGTATATTGTATATTAGAGTGTAAGATCCTAGTACAGGGTGTGCATTATTCTGCATGCCCTCAGGAGCAGTCTGTATATTGTATATTAGAGTGTAAGATCCTAGTACAGGGTGTGCATTATTCTGCATGCCCTCGGGAGCAGCCTGTATATTGTATATTAGATTGTAAGCTCCTAGGACAGGGTGTGCTTTATTCTGCATGCCCTCAGGAGCAGTCTGTATACTGTATATTAGATTGTAAGCTCCTAGGACAGGGTGTGCATTATTCTGCATGCCCTCAGGAGCAGTCTGTATACTGTATATTAGATTGTAAGCTCCAAGGACAGCGTGTGCATTATTCTGCATGCCCTCAGGAGCAGTCTGTATACTGTATATTAGATTGTAAGCTCCTAGGACAGGGTGTGCATTATTCTGCATGCCCTCAGGAGCAGTCTGTATACTGTATATTAGATTGTAAGCTCCTAGGACAGGGTGTGTATTATTCTACATGCCCTCAGGCGCAGTCTGTATATTGTATATTAGATTGTAAGCTCCTAGGACAGGGTGTGTATTATTCTGCATGCCCTCAGGAGCAGTCTGTATACTGTATATTAGATTGTAAGCTCCTAGTACAGGGTGTACATTATTCTGCATGCCCTCAGGAGCAGTCTGTATACTGTATATTAGATTGTAAGCTCCTAGTACAGGGTGTGCATTATTCTGCATGCCCTCAGGAGCAGTCTGTATATTGTATATTAGATTGTAAGCTCCTAGTACAGGGTGTACATTATTCTGCATGCCCTCAGGAGCAGTCTGTATATTGTATATTAGATTGTAAGCTCCTAGGACAGGGTGTACATTATTCAGCATGCTCTCAGGAGCAGTCTGTATATTGTATATTAGATTGTAAGCTCCTAGGACAGGGTGTGCATTATTCTGCATGCCCTCAGGAGCAGTCTGTATACTGTATATTAGATTGTAAGCTCCTAGGACAGGGTGTACATTATTCTCCATGCCCTCAGGAGCAGTCTGTATATTGTATATTAGATTGTAAGCTCCTAGGACAGGGTGTGCATTATTCTGCATGCCCTCAGGAGCAGCCTATATATTGTATATTAGATTGTAAGCTCCTAGGACAGGGTGTGTATTATTCTGCATGCCCTCAGGCGCAGTCTGTATATTGTATATTAGATTGTAAGCTCCTAGGACAGGGTGTGCATTATTCTGCATGCCCTCAGGAGCAGTCTGTATACTGTATATTAGATTGTAAGCTCCTAGGACAGGGTGTGCATTATTCTGCATGCCCTCAGGAGCAGTCTGTATATTGTATATTAGATTGTAAGCTCCTAGGACAGGGTGTGCATTATTCTGCATGCCCTCAGGAGCAGTCTGTATATTGTATATTAGATTGTAAGCTCCTAGGACAGGGTGTGCATTATTCTGCATGCCCTCAGGAGCAGTCTGTATATTGTATATTAGATTGTAAGCTCCTAGGACAGGGTGTGCATTATTCTGCATGCCCTCAGGCGCAGTCTGTATATTGTATATTAGATTGTAAGCTCCTAGGATAGGGTGTGCATTATTCTGCATGCCCTCAGGAGCAGTCTGTATACTGTATATTAGATTGTAAGCTCCTAGGATAGGGTGTGCATTATTCTGCATGCCCTCAGGAGCAGTCTGTATATTGTATATTAGATTGTAAGCTCCTAGGACAGGGTGTGCATTATTCTGCATGCCCTCAGGAGCAGTCTGTATATTGTATATTAGATTGTAAGCTCCTAGGACAGGGTGTGCATTATTCTGCATTCCCTCAGGAGCAGTCTGTATATTGTATATTAGATAGTAAGCTCCTAGGACAGGGTGTACATTATTCTGCATGCCCTCAGGAGCAGTCTGTATATTGTATATTAGATTGTAAGCTCCTAGTACAGGCTGTGCATTATACTGCATGCCCTCAGGAGCAGTCTGTATATTGTATATTAGAGTGTAAGCTCCCAGGACAGGGGGTGCATTATTCTGCATGCTCTCAGGAGCAGTCTGTATATTGTATATTAGAGTGTAAACTCCTAGGACAGGGTGTACATTATTCTGCATGCCCTCAGGAGCAGCCTATATATTGTATATTAGAGTGTAAGCTCCTATTACAGGGTGTGCATTATTCTGCATGCCCTCAGGAGCAGTCTTTATATTGTATATTAGATTGTAAGCTCCTAGGACAGGGTGTACATTATTCTGCATGCCCTGCATGGGAGCTGCTTGTGACTAAATTGGCAGCTGCTCAGCTCACCAGGGAGTAGATAGCTGATCAAAGACACAGACCTAACACCCTATGCCTGACACTGTATAACACCTTTCACCATCAGATAAAGTCTACAATGATGAAAGAACAGACAGTGACTATTGAATACAATGCATCAAATAACAGAGCACAGATAGAGCAAGCAGAGACATTATACCATAGAAATGGTTTCAAGATGAGAGGTCAGCAGATGACATATATCCAGCAAGCAGAGATGTTATACCATAGAAATGGTTTCAGGATGAGAGTTCAGCAGATGTCATAGATCCAGCAAGCAGAGATGTTATATCATAGAATTGGTTTCAAGATAAGAGTTCAGCAGATGACATAGATCCAGCAAGCAGAGATGTTATACCATAGAAATGGTATCAAGATGTGAGTTCAACACATGACATGGATCCAGCAAGCAGAGAAGTTATATCATAGAAATGGTTTCAAGATGAGAGTTCAGCAGATGTCATAGATCCAGCAAGCTGAGATGTTATACCATAGAAATGGTTTCAAGATGAGAGTTCAGCAGATGACATAGATACAGCAAGCAGAGATGTTATACCATAGAAATGGTTTCAAGATGAGAGCTCAGCAGATGACATAGATCCAGCAAGCAGAGATGTTATACCATAGAAATGGTTTCAAGAGGAGAATTCAGCAGATGACAAAGATCCAGCAAGCAGAGTTGTTATACCATAGAAATGGTTTCAAGAGGAGAGTTCAGCAGATAACATAGATCCAGCAAGCAGAGATGTTATACCATAGAATTGGCTTCAAGATAAGAGTTCAGCATTTGACATAGATCCAGCAAGCAGAGATGTTATACCATAGAAATGGTTTCATGATGAGAGTTCAGCAGATGACATGGATTCAGCCAGCAGAGATGTTATACCATAGAAATGGTTTCAAGAGGAGAGTTCAGCAAATGACATAGATCCAGCAAGCAGAGATGCTATAACATAGAAATGGTTTCAAGATGAGAGTTCAGCAGATGACATAGATCCAGCAAGCAGAGATGTTATACCATAGAAATGGTTTTAAGATGAGAAATCAGCATATGACATGGATTCAGCCAGTAGAGATGTTATACCATAGAAATGATTTCAAGATGAGAGTTCAGCAGATGACATGGATCCAGCAAGCAGAGATGTTATACCATAGAAATGGTTTCATGATGAGAGTTCAGCAGATGACATGGATTCAGCCAGCAGAGATGTTATACCATAGAAATGGTTTCAAGATGAGAGTTCAGCAGATGACAAGGATTCAGCCAGCAGAGATGTTATACCATAGAAATGGTATCAAGATATGAGTTCTACATATGACATGGATCCAGCAAGCAGAGAAGTTATACCATAGAAATGGTTTCAAGATGAGAGTTCAGCAGATGTCATAGATCCAGCAAGCTGAGATGTTATACCATAGAAATGGTTTCAAGATGAGAGTTCAGCAGATGACATAGATCCAGCAAGCAGAGATGTTATACCATAGAAATGGTTTCAAGATGAGTGTTCAGCATATGACATGGATTCAGCCAGAAGAGATGTTATACCATAGAAATGATTTCAAGATGAGAGTTCAGCAGATGACATGGATCCAGCAAGCAGAGATGTTATACCATAGAAATGGTTTCATGATGAGAGTTCAGCAGATGATATGGATTCAGCCAGCAGAGATATTATACCATAGAAATGGTTTCAAGATGAGAGTTCAGCAGATGACAAGGATTCAGCCAGAAGAGATGTTATACCATAGAAATGGTTTCAAGATGAGAGTTCAGCAGATGACATGGATCCAGCAAGCAGAGATGTTATAGCATAGAAATGGTTTCAAGATGAGAGTTCAGCAGATGACATGGATCCAGCAAGCAGAGATGTTATACCATAGAAATGGTTTCAAGATGAGAGTTCAGCAGATGACATAGATCCAGCAGGCAGAGATGTTACACCATAGAAATGGTTTCAAGATGAGAGTTCAGCAGATGACATAGATCCAGCAAGCAGAGATGTTATACCATAGAAATGGTTTCAAAATGAGCGTTCAGCAGATGACATAGATCCAGCAAGCAGAGATGTTACACCATAGAAATGGTTTAAAGATGAGCGTTCAGCAGATGACATAGATCCAGCAAGCAGAGATGTTATACCACATAAATGGTTTCAAGATGAGAGTTGAGAAGATGATATAGATCCAGCAAGCACAGATGTTATACCATAGAAATGGTTTCAAGATGAGAGTTCAGCAGATGACATAGATCCAGCAAGCAGAGATGTTATACCATAGAAATGGTTTCAAGATGAGAGTTCAGCAGATGACATAGATCCAGCAAGCAGAGATGTTATACCATAGAAATGGTTTCAAGATGAGAGTTCAGCAGATGACATAGATCCAGCAAGCAAAGATGTTATACCATAGAAATGGTATCAAGATGAGAGTTCAGCAGACGACATAGATCCAGTAAGCAGAGATGTTATACCATAGAAATGGTTTCAAGATGAGAGTTCAGCAGATGTCATAGATCCAGCAAGCTGAGATGTTATACCATAGAAATGGTTTCAAGATGAGAGTTCAGCAGATGACATAGATCCAGCAAGCAGAGATGTTATACCATAGAAATGGTTTCAAGATGAGAGCTCAGCAGATGACATAGATCCAGCAAGTAGAGATGTTATACCATAGAAATGGTTTCAAGATGAGAGTTCAGCAGATGACATAGATCAAGCAAGCAGAGATGTTATACCATAGAAATGGTTTCAAGATCATTGCTCAGCAGATGACATAGATCCAGCAAGCAGAGATGTTATACCATAGAAATAGTTTCAAGAGGAGAGTTCAGCAGATGACATAGATCCAGCAAGCAGAGTTGTTATACCATAGAAATGGTTTCAAGAGGAGAGTTCAGCAGATGACATAGATCCAGCAAGCAGAGATGTTATACCATAGAATTGGTTTCAAGATAAGAGTTCAGCAGATGACATAGATCCAGCAAGCAGAGATGTTATACCATAAAAATGGTTTCAAGATGAGAGTTCAGAAGATGACATGGATTAAGCAAGCAGAGATGTTATACCATAGAAATGGTTTCAAGAGGAGAGTTCAGCAAATGACATAGATCCAGCATGCAGAGATGCTATAACATAGAAATGGTTTCAAGATGAGAGTTCAGCAGATGACATAGATTCAGCAAGCAGAGATGTTATACCATAGAAATGGTTTCAAGATGAGAGTTCAGCATATGACATGGATTCAGCCAGTAGAGATGTTATACCATAGAAATGATTTCAAGATGAGAGTTCAGCAGATGACAAGGATTCAGCCAGCAGAGATGTTATACCATAGAAATGGTATCAAGATATGAGTTCTACATATGACATGGATCCAGCAAGCAGAGAAGTTATACCATAGAAATGGTTTCAAGATGAGAGTTCAGCAGATGTCATAGATCCAGCAAGCTGAGATGTTATACCATAGAAATGGTTTCAAGATGAGAGTTCAGCAGATGACATAGATCCAGCAAGCAGAGATGTTATACCATAGAAATGGTTTCAAGATGAGAGCTCAGCAGATGACATAGATCCAGCAAGCAGAGATGTTATACCATAGAAATGGTTTCAAGATGAGAGCTCAGCAGATGACATAGATCCAGCAAGCAGAGATGTTATACCATAGAAATGGTTTCAAGAGGAGAGTTCAGCAGATTACATAGATCCAGCAAGCAGAGTTGTTATACCATAGAAATGGTTTCAAGAGGAGAGTTCAGCAGATGACATAGATCCAGCAAGCAGAGATGTTATACCATAGAAATGGTTTCAAGAGGAGAGTTCAGCAGATGACATAGATCCAGCAAGCAGAGATGTTATACCATAGAATTGGTTTCAAGATAAGAGTTCAGCAGATGACATAGATCCAGCAAGCAGAGATGTTATACCATAGAAAAGGTTTCAAGATGAGAGTTCAGCAGATGACATGGATTCAGCAAGCAGAGATGTTATACCATAGAAATGGTTTCAAAAGGAGAGTTCAGCAGATGACATAGATCCAGCAAGCAGAGATGCTATAACATAGAAATGGTTTCAAGATGAGAGTTCAGCAGATGACATAGATCCAGCAAGCAGAGATGTTATACCATAGAAATGGTTTCAAGATGAGAGTTCAGCATATGACATGGATACAGCCAGCAGAGATGTTATACCATACAAATGATTTCAAGGTGAGAGTTCAGCCGATGACATGGATTCAGCCAGCAGAGATGTTATACCATAGAAATGGTTTCAAGATGAGAGTTCAGCAGATGACAAGGATTCAGCCAGCAGAGATGTTATACCATAGAAATGGTTTCAAGATGAGAGTTCAGCAGATGACATGGATCCAGCAAGCAGAGATGTTATAGCATAGAAATGGTTTCAAGATGAGAGTTCAGCAGATGACATGGATCCAGCAAGCAGAGATGTTATACCATAGAAATGGTTTCAAGATGAGAGTTCAGCAGATGACATGGATTCAGCCAGCAGAGATGTTATACCATAGAAATGGTTTCAAGATCAGAGTTCAGCAGATGACATAGATCCAGCAAGCAGAGATGTTATACCATAGAAATGGTTTCAAGATGAGAGTTCAGCAGATGACATGGACCAGCAAGCAGAGATGTTATACCATAGAAATGGTTTCAAGATGAGAGTTCAGCAGATGACATAGATCCAGCAAGCAGGGATGTTATACCATAGAAATGGTTTCAAGATGAGTGTTCAGCAGATGACATGGATCGAGCAAGCAGAGATGTTATACCGTAGAAATGGTTTCAAGATGAGAGTTCAGCAGATGACATGGATTCAGGAAGCAGAGATGTTATACCATAGAAATGGTTTCAAGATGAGAGTTCAGCAGATTACATGGATCCAGCAAGCAGAGATGTTATACCATAGAAATGGTTTCAAGATGAGAGTTCAGCAGATGACATGGATCCAGCAAGCAGAGATGTTATACCATAGAAACGGTTTCAAGATGAGAGTTCAGCAGAAGACATGGATTCAGCAAGTAGAGATGTTATACCATAGAAATGGTTTCAAGAGGAGAGTTCAGCAGATGACATAGATCCAGCAAGCAGAGATGTTATACCATAGAAATGGTTTCAAGATGAGAGTTCAGCAGATGACATAGATCCAGCAAGCAGAGATGTTATACCATAGAAATGGTTTCAAGATGAGAGTTCAGCAGATGACATAGATCCAGCAAGCAGAGATGTTATACCATAGAAATGGTTTCAAGATGAGAGTTCAGCAGATGACATGGATTCAGCCAGCAGAGATGTTATACCATAGAAATGGTTTCAAGATGAGAGTTCAGCAGATGACATGGATTCAGCAAGTAGAGATGTTATACCATAGAAATGGTTTCAAGAGGAGAGTTCAGCAGATGACATAGATCCAGCAAGCAGAGATGTTATACCATAGAAATGGTTTCAAGATGAGCGTTCAGCAGATGACATAGATCCAGCAAGCAGAGATGTTATACCATAGAAATGGTTTCAAGATGAGAGTTCAGCAGATGACATAGATCCAGCAAGCAGAGATGTTATACCATAGAAATGGTTTGAAGATGAGAGTTCAGCAGATGACATGGATTCAGACAGCAGAGATGTTATACCATAGAAATGGTTTCAAGATGAGCGTTCAGCAGATGACATAGATCCAGCAAGCAGAGATGTTATACCATAGAAATGGTTTCAAGATGAGTATTCAGCTGATGATATAGATCCAGCAAGCAGAGATGTTATACCATAGAAATGGTTTCAAGATGAGTGTTCAGCAGATCACATGGATCCAGCAAGCAGAGATGTTATACCATAGAGATGTTATACCATAGAAATGGTTTCAAGATGAGAGTTCAGCAGATGACATAGATCCAGCAAGCAGAGATGTTATACCATAGAAATGGTTTCAAGATGAGAGTTCAGCAGATGACATGGATCCAGCAAGCAGAGATGTTATACCATAGAAATGGTGTCAAGATGAGAGTACAGCAGATGATATAGATCCAGCAAGCAGAGATGTTATACCATAGAAATGGTTTCAACATGAGAGTTCACCAGATCACATATATTCAGCAAGCAGAGAAGTTATACCATAGAAATGGTTTCAAGATGAGAGTTCAGTAGATGACATAGATCCAGCAAGCAGAGGTTTTACACCATAGAAATGGTTTCAAGATGAGAGTTCAGCAGATGACATAGATCCAGCAAGCAGAGATGTTATACCATAGAAATGGTTTCAAGATGAGAGTTCAGCAGATGACATAGAACCAGAAAGCAGAGATGTTATACCATAGAAATGGTTTCAAGATGAGAGTTCAGCAGATGACATAGATGCAGCAAGCAGATATATTATAACATAGAATTGATTTCAAGATGAGAGTTCAGCAGATGACATAGATCCAGCAAGCAGAGATGTTATACCATAGAAATGGTTTCAAGATGAGAGTTCAGCAGATGACATAGATCCAGGAAGCAGAGATGTTATACCATAGAAATGGTTTCAAGATGAGAGTTCAGCAAATGACATAGATCCAGCAAGCAGAGATGTTATACCATAGAAATGGTTTCAAGATGAGAGTCCAGCAGATGACATAGATCCAGCAAACAGAGATGTTATACCATAGAAATGGTTTCAAGATGAGGCTTCAGCAGATGATATAGATCCAGCATGCAGGGATGTTATACCATAGAAATGGTTTCAAGATGAGAGTTTATCAGACGAGCAAGATCCAACAAGCAGAGATGTTATACCATAGAAATGGTTTCAAGATGAGACTTCAGCAGATGATATAGATCCAGCAAGCAGGGATGTTATACCATAGAAATGGTTTCAAGATGAGAGTTCAGCAGACGACATAGATCCAGCAAGCAGAGATGTTATACCATAGAAATGATTTCAAGATGAGAGTTCAGCAGACGACATAGATCCAGCAAGCAGAGATGTTATACCATAGAAATGGTATCAAGATGAGAGTTCAGCAGATGACATAGATCCTGCAAGCAGACATGTTATACCATAAAAATGGTATCAAGATGAGAGTTCAGCAGATGTCATAGATCCAGCAAGCAGAGATGTTACACCATAGAAATGGTTTCAAGATGAGAGTTCAGCAGACGACTTAGATCCAGCAAGCAGAGATGTTATACCATAGAAATGGTTTCAAGATGAGAGTTCAGCAGACGACATAGATCCTGCAAGCAGAGATGTTATACCATAGAAATGGTATCAAGATAAGAGTTCAGCAGTTGACATGGATCAAGCAAGCACAGATGATACACCATAGAAATAGCTTCAAGATGAGAGTTCAGCAGATGACTTAGACCCAGCAAGCAGAGATGTTATACCATAGAAATGATTTCAAGATGAGAGTTCAGCAGATGACATATATCCAGCAAGCAGAGATGTTATACCATAGAAATGATTTCAAGAGGAGAGTTCAGCAGATGACATAGATCCAGCAAGCAGAGATGTTATACCATAGAAATGGTATCAAGGTAAAAGTTCAGCAGATGACATAGATCCAGCAAGCAGAGATGCTATACCATAGAAATGGTTTCAAGATGAGAGTTCAGCAGATGACATGGATTCAGCAATCAGAGATGTTATACCATAGAAATGGTTTCAAGAGGAGAGTTCAGCAGATGACATAGATCCAGCAAGCAGAGATGTTATACCATAGAAATGGTATCAAGATAAGAGTTCAGTAGATGACGTAGATCCAGCAAGCAGAGATGCTATACCATAGAAATAGTTTCAAGATGAGAGTTCAGCAGATGACATAGATCCAGCAAGCAGAGATGTTATACCATAGAAATGGTTTCAAGAGGAGAGTTCAGCAGATGACATAGATCCAGCAAGCAGAGATGTTATACCATAGAAATGGTTTCACGATGAGAGTTCAGTAGACGACATAGATCCAGCAAGCAGAGATTTTATACCATAGAAATGGTATCAAGATGAGAGTTCAGCAGACGACATAGATCCTGCAAGCAGAGATGTTATACCATAGAAATGGTGTCAAGATGAGAGTTCAGCAGATGACATGGATCCAGAAAGCAGAGATGTTACACCATAGAAATGGTTTCAAGATGAGAGTTCAGCAGATGACATAGATCCAGCAAGCAGAGATGTTATACCATAGAAATCGTTTCAAGATGAGAGTTCAGCAGATGACATGGATCCAGCAAGCAGAGATGTTATACCATAGAAATGGTTTCAAGATGACAGTTCAGCAGATGACATAGATCCAGCAAGCAGAGATGTTATACCATAGAAATGGTTTCAAGATGAGAGTTCAGCAGATGACATGGATTCAGCAAGCAGAGATGAAATACCATAGAAATGATTTCAAGAGGAGAGTTCAGCAGATGACATAGATCCAGAAAGCAGAGATGTTATACCATAGAAATGGTTTCAAGATGAGAGTTCAACAGATGACATAGATCCAGCAAGCAGAGATGTTGTACCATAGAAATAGTTTCAAGATGAGAGTTCAGCAGATGACATGGATCCAGCAAGCAGAGATGTTATACCATAGAAATGGTTTCATGATGAGAGTTCAGCAGATGACATGGATTCAGCAAGCAGAGATGTTATACCATAGAAATGGTTTCAAGATGAGAGTTCAGCAGATGACATCGATCCAGCAAGCAGAGATGTAATACCATAGAAATGGTTTCAAGATGAGAGTTCAGCAGATGACATAGATCCAGCAAACAGAGATGTTGTACCATAGAAATTGTTTCAAGATGAGAGTTCAGCAGATGACATAGATCCAGCAAGCAGAGATGTTATACCATAGAAATGGTTTCAAGATGAGTGTTCAGCAGATGACATAGATCCAGCAAGCAGAGATGTTATACCATAGAAATGGTTTCAAGATGAAAGTTCAGCAGATGACATAGGTCCAGCAAGCAGAGATGTTATACCATAGAAATGGTTTCAAGATGAGAGTTCAGCAGATGACATAGATCCAGAAAGCAGAGATGTTATACCATAGAAATTGTTTCAAGATGAGAGTTCAGCAGATGACATAGATCTAGCAAGCTGAGATGTTATACCATAGAAATGGTGTAAAGACGAGAATTCAGAAGATGACATAGATCCACCAAGCAGAGATGTTATACCATAGAAATGGTTTCAAGATGAGAGTTCAGCAGATGACATAGATCCAGCAAGCAGAGATGTTATACCATAGAAATGGTTTCAAGATGAGAGTTCAGCAGATGACATAGATCACAGCAAGCAGAGATGTTATACCATAGAAATGGTTTCAAGATGAGAGTTCAGCAGATGACATAGGTCCAGCAAGCAGAGATGTTATACCATAGAAATGGTTTCAAGATGAGAGTTCAGCAGATGACATAGATCCAGAAAGCAGAGATGTTATACCATAGAAATGGTTTCAAGATGAGATTTCAGCAGATGACATAGATCCAGCAAGCAGAGATGTTATACCATAGAAATGGTTTCAAGATGAGAGTTCAGCAGATGACATAGATCCAGCAAGCAGAGATGTTTTACCATAGAAATGGTTTCAAGATGAGAATTCAGAAGATGACATAGATCCAGCAAGCAGAGATGTTATACCATAGAAATGGTTTCAAGATGAGAGTTCAGCAGATGACATAGATCCAGCAAGCAGAGATGTTATACCATAGACAAGGTTTCAAGATGAGAGTTCAGCAGATGACATAGATCCAGCAAGCAGAGATGTTATACCATAGAAATGGTTTCAAGATGAGAGTTCAGCAGATGACATAGATCCAGCAAGCAGAGATGTTTTACCATAGAAATGGTGTCAAGATGAGAGTTCAGCAGATGACATAGATCCAGCAAACAGAGATGTTATACCATAGAAATGGTTTCAAGATGAGAGTTCAGCAGATGACATAGATCCAGCAAGCAGAGATGTTATACCATAGAAATGGTTTCAAGAGGAGAGTTCAGCAGATGACATAGATCCAGCAAGCAGAGATGTTATACCATAGTAATGGTTTCAAGATGAGAGTTCAGCAGATGACATAGATCCAGCAAGCAGAGATGTTATACCTGTGTGAAGATAGAAGAGATGGATGGACGTTAGTCGGTTGCCATTGAAATGACTGTCAGACACTAGTTGAACAGGACATTTTGCCGAAGAGGACACGTGCGTGCACCCCACAATATATTAGATTGTAAGCTCCTAGCACAGGGTGTGCATTATTCTGCATTCCCTCAGGAGCAGTCTGTATACTGTATATTAGATTGTAAGCTCCTAGGACAGGGTGTGCATTATTCTGCACGCCCTTAGGAGCAGACTGTGTATGATATATTAGATTGTAAGCTCCTAGGACAGGGTGTGCATTATTCTGCATGCCCTCAGGAGCAGTCTGTATATTGTATATTAGGCTGTAGGCTCCTAGTACAGGGTGTGCATTATTCTGCATGCCCTCAGGAGCAGTCTGTATATTGTATATTAGATTGTAAGCTCCTAGGACAGGGTGTACATTATTCTGCATGCCCTCAGAAGCAGCCTGTATATTGTATATTAGATTGTAAGCTCCTAGGACAGGGTGTGCATTATTCTGCATGCCCTCAGGAGCAGTCTGTATATTGTATATTAGATTGTAAGCTCCTAGGACAGGGTGTACATTATTCTGCATGCCCTCAGGAGCAGCCTGTATATTAGATTGTAAGCTCCTCTTGAGCAGGGTGTATTTGTCTTTTCCTTTGACTGAGCTTATAATACATGTAGATATACAGCAATATGCAGCAGGACAGACGTGATCCAGGGAAATATCCGATCGCCACCACTGGGGTCAGGAAGGAATTTTTTTCCCCCCTGAGGCAGAGCTCTCCGGGGGGTTTCTTCGCCTTCCTCTGGATCTCTGGTTCCAGTGGCTCTCAGTGGGTCCTCAATCACCACATCCAGTTCTGTGGTCTCTATGGAGCCTGACCTGAGAGTCACTGTGATCAGGGTTTAATTTCTTAAAGGGCCAGTAATATTTTTATTACAATGTTGCTTATTGCTATTCCAGTAATAAATAAAAAGAAAGAAAATAAAAGTGTCATGTGAGTTTTTTTGTCTTGACTTTTTGTGTTTACACCGTTACAATGATGGAAGTGACCATTACTACCCTCAATATTCCTGAAGTAGAACCAGGAATTATGAGGGCGCCATTTACAGACGGCAGACCACGTCTATCTCCACCCATTGTGGTATCATAATGTCAGCTCCTGTCCCAAGTTACATTACAAGTGTTATGGGGGTCGATCTCTGTGATGGGGGCAGGGCACTAAAATAGTATATGTCCTACACAACAAACTACCTGATCGAAGACTGAAGAGCGGACACAGAGCCGCCGAATACAAGAGACACAAGCAGAGTCTGACTGTGGTGCCAAGTGGCCCCCCACTATCCAACTCCAGGGCCCCACGTTTCAGCTTCATGCAAATATGATGTTATTCTCAATTACAAATATATGTAACAATGAACGGGGTAGATTGGTAAATGAATAAGATTCTGCCTTTGTCTGTACATAGTGAGTCAATTATATTGTGCCAAGTGCTGCTCATATAAGAGGGTGGTGGACACTCTTGCAGGGCCAGCTCCAGGTTTTTCTGGGCCCCGGGCGAAAGCGTCTCAGTGGCCCCTTTAACACATACCACGATTCATGATGCACAGATACCGCAGAGAAATATATATATATATATATATATATATATATATATATATATATATAGTACAATGCCAAAGATTTCACTTCTTGCGTTACATGAGCGATATCTATTGTAAATTCCACAATAGCTGAGAAACTGGCGAATCGCTCCATACAGAATACTGGGCCCCATAAAATGCTCCATACAGGATACTGGCCCCATATAACGCTCCACACAGAATACTGACCCCCATATAACGCTCCATGCAGGCTGTTCCCACCACATAATGCCTCATGCAGGCTGTTCCCCCTACATAATGCCCCACGCAGGCTGTTCCCCCCTTATAATGCCCCATGCAGGCTGTTCCCCCCTTATAATGCCCCATGCAGGATGTCACCCACCCTTATAATGCCCCATGCAGGATGTCACCCACCCTTACAATGCCCCATGCAGGATGTTACCCCCCTTATAATGCCCCATGAAGGATGTCGCCCCCCTTATAATGCCCCATGCATTATGTCACCCCCCCTTATAATGCCCCATGTATGATGTCACACCCCTGCCCCTTACAATGCCCCATGCAGGATGTCACACACACCCTCCCTTATAATGCCCCATGCAATATGTCTCTCCCCCCCTTATAATGCCCCATGCATGATGTCACACCCCTGCCCCTTACAATGCCCCATGCAGGATGTCACACACACCCTCCCTTATAATGCCCCATGCAATATGTCACTCCCCCCCTTATAATGCCCCATGCAGGATGTCACTTCCCCCCCCCCTTATAATGCCCCATGTAGGATGTCACTCCCCCCCTTTAATGCCCCATGCAGGATGTCACTCCCCCTCCCTTATAATGCCCCATGCAGGATGTCACCCCCCTCCCTTATAATGCCCCATGCAGTATGTCACTCCCCCCCTTTTAATGCCTCATGCAGGATGTCACCCCCCTTATAATGCCCCATGCATTATGTCACCCCCCCCTTATAATGCCCCATGCATGATGTCACACCCCCACCCCTTATAATGCCCCATGCAGGATGTCACTCCCCCCTCCCTTATAATGCCCCATGCAGTATGTCACACACCCTTACAATGCCCCATGCAGGATGTCACACCCCCTTATAATGCCCCATGCAGGATGTCACCTCTCCCCCCATATAATGCCCCATGCAGGATGTCACTCCCCCCTTTATAATGCCCCATGCAGGATGTCACCCCCCCCTTATAATGCCCCATGCAGGATGTCACCCCCCTTATAATGCCCCATGCATTATGTCACCCCCCCTTATAATGCCCCATGCATGATGTCACACCCCCACCCCTTATAATGCCCCATGCAGGATGTCACTCCCCCCTCCCTTATAATGCCCCATGCAGTATGTCACACCCCCTTATAATGCCCCATGCAGGATGTCACACCCCCTTATAATGCCCCATGCAGGATGTCACCTCTCCCCCCCATATAATGCCCCATGCAGGATGTCACTCCCCCCTTTATAATGCCCCATGCAGGATGTCACCCCCCTTACAATGCCCCATGCAGGATGTCACCCCCCTTATAATGCCCCATGCAGGATGTCACACCCCCTTATAATGCCCCATGCAGGATGTCACCTCTCCCCCCCTTTAATGCCCCATGCAGGATGTCACCCCCCCTCCCTTATAATGCCCCATGCAGTATGTCACTCCCCCCCTTTTAATGCCCCATGCAGGATGTCACACCCCCCTCCCTTATAATGCCCCATGCAGGATGTCACCCCCCCCTTATAATGCCCCATGCAGTATGTCACTCCCCCCCTTTTAATGCCCCATGCAGGATGTCACACCCCCCTCTCTTATAATGCCCCATGCAGGATGTCACCCCCCCTCCCTTATAATGCCCCATGCAGGATGTCACCCCCCTCTTATAATGCCCCATACAGGATGTCATTCCCCCCCATATAATGCCCCATGCAGGATGTCATACACACCCTCCCTTATAATGCCCCATGCAGGATGTCACCCCCCCTCCCTTATAATGCCCCATGCAGGATGTCACCCCCCCTTATAATGCCCCATGCAGTATGTCACTCCCCCCTTTTAATGTCCCATGCTGAATATCACACCCCCCTCCCTTATAATGCCCCATGCAGGATGTCACTCCCCCCCCATATAATGCCCCATGCAGTATGTCACTCCCCCCTTTTAATGTCCCATGCAGAATATCACACCCCTCTCCCTTATAATGCCCCATGCAGGATGTCTCTCCCCTCCTTTTAATGTCCCATGCAGAATATCACACCCCTCTCCCTTATAATGCCCCATGCAGTATGTCACTCCCCCCTTTTAATGCCCCATGCAGGATGTCACACCCCTCTCCCTTATAATGCCCCATGCCTCCATACATTAAAAAAAAAATCAAATACTCACCTCACTTCTCACCTGCTGCCGCTGCTCCAGACCCCTCACCCGCGTCGCCGGCGTCTTTCTGCTCTGCGCTGTGACGGCTCAGGAGAGAGCACGGTGGAAAGCGGTCACCACGTCCTATGACCGGAGACATCACAGTCAGAGGACGCATTAGAGACGGGAGCTGCTGCAGAGGCCCGGGAAGAGGTAAGTATTGTGCCGCCGGCTGCCGCGGCCCTGAGCAAGCGAGGGGGAGCGGGCGCTGACACTGCTCTCCTCCGCTCACGGGTCCCATAGCGCAGCGGGGTGCCCGACAGCGAGTGGCGCCCCCGCCCGCTCATGGGCCCGGCACTTGCCGAGGTGCGCCAGATGCTGACGCCGACCCTGTACTCTTGCACAAGGGCCTACTGGAGGATTCTCCTGTTCTCCTGTGGGCCAGTCCGAGCCTGACTGTGCTATACATAATAAGGCTACATTCCTGCATTGAGCATGTCCTATTCTGATCCTCAAAATCAGATCACAACTGGACGTTCTCTGACCCTCACAGATCTCATTCTCAGATCCGTGATTTTCATGGATGTGTGAATGGACCTATAAAACTGTACGAGTCCGTGGACCATCCGATAAAAAAATCTGGCAGCACACGGACATTTCACACAAATGTGAGAATGTGACCTAAGAGATTTTACAGATAACATTATCACTCCAAGTCACACAGTGCAGATACAGAATAATATCTACATCCAGGCACTTACCGCTGACGTCTCATCTGATCAGAGCCGGTTTCTGCTGCTTCTTCTCCGTCTGGTCAGACCTTCATGTCGACATCTCCCAGCCACGACTCGTCTGGTCACCATGATCCTCCAGCCTAGAAAATAACAAGGTCACATATATTGTATATATACACGTGTTTCCCCCACACTGCGCCCCTGAATACAGATATGTAGACCCCCCCCCCCCAATTAATATACTATTAGCCACTTATAGAAAATACACTGAATGTACCGGCACATATTAATCCTAATATTTAGACCCACAATTTGTCAGGTCCATAAATAGTGTTGTGCTGGTTATACGGACCCATGTAGAATGGCAGACCATTCAGAAAATTATATTATACAACAAGAGAACATCCGAATAACAAGTCAAACGGAAACTAGATTGAATCAGCATAAAAAACCTTTATTATGAAGTAGAAGGGTTAGGTGGCACTACATGCACCAGCATGACCGTACCAAGATGCCAAGTAAACAATCATTAGTAATGCACATACAGTGCCTACAAGTAGTATTCAACCCCCTGCAGATTTAGCTGGTTGACACATGCGGAATTAACTTGGCATTGTGACATTTGTACTGTAGATCAGCCTGGAAGTGGGAAATGCTCTGCAGCAAATCTTGTTTTTGTTTTTTTTTTTGTTTTTTTTTTAAAACGTTAAAAGTTAATTCAGAGTGTCATTTATTATTCAACCCCTCAAACCACAAGAATTCTGTTTGGTCCCCCTAAAGTATTAAGAAGTAGTTCAGGCACCAAGAATAATGAGCTTCACATGTGTGGATTAAAGATCTCTTTTGCCAGCCTTTTCTGACTATTTAAGACCCTCCCCAAACTTGTGAACAGCACTCAGACATGGTCAACATGGGAAAGACAAAGGAGCATTCCAAGGCCATCAGAGACAAGATCGTGGAGGGTCACAAGGCTGGCAAGGGGTACAAAACCCTTTCCAGTCACTGTGTACATACATTACATTACTGATCCTGGGTTACATCCTGTATTATACTCCAGAGCTGCACTCACTATTCTGCTGGTGCAGTCACTGTGTACATACATTACATTACTGATCCTAAGTTACATCCAGTATTATACTCCAGAGCTGCACTCACTATTCTGCTGGTGGAGTCACTGTGTACATACATTACATTACTGATCCTGAGTTACATCCTGTATTATACTCCAGAGCTGCACTCACTATTCTGCTGGTGCAGTCACTGTGTACATACATTACATTACTGATCCTGAGTTACATCCTGTATTATACGCCAGAGCTGCACTCACTATTCTGCTGGTGCAGTCACTGTGTACATACATTACATTACTGATCCTATACTGATCCTGAGTTACCTCTCGTATTATACTCCAGAGCTGCACTCACTATTCTACTGGTGCAGTCACTGTGTACATACATTACATTACTGATCCTGAGTCACATCCTGTATTATCCTCCAGAGCTGCACTCACTATTGTGCTGGTGCAGTCACTGTGTACATACATTACATTACTGATCCTGAGTTACATCCTGTATTATCGTCCAGAGCTGCACTCACTATTCTGCTGGTGCAGTCACTGTGTACATACATTACATTACTGATCCTGAGTTACCTCCTGTATTATACTCCAGAGCTGCACTCACTATTCTGCTGGTGCAGTCACTGTGTACATACATTAAATTACTGATCCTGAGTTACGTCCTGTATTATACTCCAGAGCTTCACTCACTATTCTGCTGGTGGAGTCACTGTGTACATACATTACATTACTGATCCTGAGTTACCTCCTGTATTAAACTCCAGAGCTACACTCACTATTCTGCTGGTGCAGTCACTGTGTACATACATTACATTACTGATCCTGAGTTACATCCTGTATTATACTCCACAGCTGCACTCACTATTCTGCTGGTGCAGTCACTGTGTACATACATTACATTACTGATCCTGAGTTACCTCCTGTATTATACTCCAGAGCTGTACTCACTATTCTGCTGGTGCAGTCACTGTGTACATACATTACATTACTGATCCTGAGTTACCTCCTGTATTATACTCCAGAGCTGCACTCACTATTCTGCTGGTGCAGTCACTGTGTACATACATTACATTACTGATCCTGAGTTACATCCTGTATTATACTCCAGAGCTGCACTCACTATTCTGCTGGTGCATTAGCTGTGTACATACATTACATTACTGATCCTGAATTACATCCTGTATTATACTCCAGAGCTGCACTCACTATTCTGCTGGTGCAGTCACTGTGTACATACATTATATTACTGATCCTGAGTCACATCCTGTATTATACCCCAGAGCTGCACTCACTATTCTGCTGGTGCAGTCACTGTGTACATACATTACATTACTGATCCTGAGTTACCTCCTGTATTATACTCCAGAGCTGCACTCACTATTCTGCTGGTGCAGTCACTGTGTACATACATTACATTACTGATCCTGAGTTACCTCCTGTATTATACGCCAGAGCTGCACTCACTATTCTGCTGGTGCAGTCACTGTGAACATACATTACATTACTGATCCTGAGTTACATCCTGTATTATACTCCAGAGCTGCACTCACTATTCTACTGGTGCAGTCACTGTGTACATACATTACATTACTGATCCTGAGTTACATCCTGTATTATACTACAGAGCTGCGCTCACTATTCTGCTGGTGTAGTCACTGTGTACATACATTACATTACTGATCCTGAGTTACATCCTGCATTATACTCCAGAGCTGCACTCACTATTCTGCTGGTGCAGTCACTGTGTACATACATTACATTACTGATCCTGAGTTACATCCTGTATTATACTCCAGAGCTGCACTCACTATTCTACTGGTGCAGTCACTGTGTACATACATTACATTACTGATCCTGAGTTACATCCTGTATTATACTCCAGAGCTGCACTCACTATTCTGCTGGTGCAGTCACTGTGTACATACATTACATTACTGATCCTGAGTTACATCCTGCATTATACTCCAGAGCTGCACTCACTATTCTGCTGGTGCAGTCACTGTGTACATACATTACATTACTGATCCTGAGTTACATCCTGTATTATACTGCACAGCTGCACTCACTATTCTGCTGGTGCAGTCACTGTGTACATACATTACATTACTGATCCTGAGTTACCTCCTGTATTATACTCCAGAGCTGCACTCACTATTCTGCTGGTGCAGTCACTGTGTACATACATTACATTACTGATCCTGAGTTACATCCTGTATTATACTCCAGAGCTGCACTCACTATTCTGCTGGTGCAGTCACTGTGTACATACATTACATTACATTACTGATCCTGAGTTACCTCCTGTATTATACTCTAGAGCTGCACTCACTATTCTGCTGGTGCAGTCACTGTGTAGATACATTACTGATCCTGAGTTACCGCCTGTATTATACTCCAGAGCTGCACTCACTATTCTGCTGGTGCAGTCACTGTGTACATACATTACATTACTGATCCTGAGTTACCTCCTGTATTATACTCTAGAGCTGCACTCACTATTCTGCTGGTGCAGTCACTGTGTAGATACATTACTGATCCTGAGTTACCGCCTGTATTATACTCCAGAGCTGCACTCACTATTCTGCTGGTGCAATCACTGTGTAAATACATTGCATTACTGATCCTGAGTTACATCCTGTATTATACTCCAGAGCTGCACTCACTATTCTGCTGATGCAGTCACTGTATACATACATTACATTACTGATCCTGAGTTACGTCCTGTATTATAATCTAGAGCTGCACTCACTATTCTGCTGGTGCAGTCACTGTGCACATACATTACATTACTGATCCTGAGTTACATCCTGTATTATACTCCAGAGCTGCACTCACTATTCTGCTGGTGCAGTCACTGTGTACATACATTACATTACATTACTGATCCTGAGTTACCTCCTGTATTATACCCTAGAGCTGCACTCACTATTCTGCTGGTCCAGTCACTGTGTAGATACATTACTGATCCTGAGTTACCGCCTGTATTATACTCCAGAGCTGCACTCACTATTCTGCTGGTGCAGTCACTGTGTAACTACATTGCATTACTGATCCTGAGTTACATCCTGTATTATACTCCAGAGCTGCACTCACTATTCTGCTGGTGCAGTCACTGTGTACATACATTACATTACATTACTGATCCTGAGTTACCTCCTGTATTATACTCCAGAGCTGCACTCACTATTCTGCTGGTGCAATCACTGTGTAAATACATTGCATTACTGATCCTGAGTTACATCCTGTATTATACTCCAGAGCTGAACTCACTATTCTGCTGGTGCAGTCACTGTGTACATACATTACATTACTGATCCTGAGTTACATCCTGTATTATACTCCAGAGCTGCACTCACTATTCTGCTGGTGCAGTCACTGTGCACATACATTACATTACTCATCCTCAGTTACATCCTGTATTATACTCCAGAGCTGCACTCACTATTCTGCTGGTGCAGTCATTGTGTACATTACATTACATTACTGATCCTGAGTTACGTCCTGTATTATACTCTAGAGCTGCACTCACTATTCTGCTGGTGCAGTCACTGTGCACATACATTACATTACTGATCCTGAGTTACATCCTGTATTATACTCCAGAGCTGCACTCACTATTCTGCTGGTGCAGTCACTGTGCACATACATTACATTACTCATCCTCAGTTACATCCTGTATTATACTCCAGAGCTGCACTCACTATTCTGCTGGTGCAGTCATTGTGTACATTACATTACATTACTGATCCTGAGTTACCTCCTGTATTATACTCTAGAGCTGCACTCACTATTCTGCTGGTGCAGTCACTGTGTATATACATTACATTACTGATCCTGAGTTACCTCCTGTATTATACTCTAGAGCTGCACTCACTATTCTGCTGGTGCAGTCACTGTGTAAATACATTGCATTACTGATCCTGAGTTACATCCTGTATTATACTCCAGAGCTGCACTCACTATTCTGCTGGTGCAGTCACTGTGTACATACATTACATTACTGATCCTGAGTTACCTCCTGTATTATAATCCAGAGCTGGACTCACTATTCTGCTGGTGCAGTCACTGTGTACATACATTACATTACTGATCCTGAGTTACATCCTGTATTATACTCCAGAGCTGCACTCACTATTCTGCTGGTGCAGTCACTGTGTAAATACATTGCATTACTGATCCTGAGTTACATCCTGTATTATACTCCAGAGCTGCACTCACTATTCTGCTGGTGCAGTCACTGTGTACATACATTACATTACTGATCGTGAGTTACGTCCTGTATTATACTCTAGAGCTGCACTCACTATTCTGCTGGTGCAGTCACTGTGCACCTACATTACATTACTGATCCTGAGTTACATCCTGTATTATACTCCAGAGCTGCACTCACTATTCTGCTGGTGCAGTCATTGTGTACATTACATTACATTACATTACTTATCCTGAGTTACCTCCTGTATTATACTCCCGAGCTGCACTCACTATTCTGCTGGTGCAGTCACTGTGTACATACATTACTGATCCTGAGTTACATCCAGTATTATACTCCAGAGCTGCACTCACTATTCTGCTGGTGCAGTCACTGTGTACATACATTACATTACTGATCCTGAGTTACATCCTGTGTTATACCCCAGAGCTGCACTCACTATTCTGCTGGTGCAGTCACTGTGTACATACATTACATTACTGATCCTGAATTACATCCTGTATTATACTCCAGAGCTGCACTCACTATTCTGCTGGTGCAGTCACTGTGTACATACATTACATTACTGATCCTGAGTTACATCCTGTATTATACTCCAGAGCTGCACTCACTATTCTGCTGGTGCAGTCACTGTGTACATACATTACATTACTGATCCTGAATTACATCCTGTATTATACTCCAGAGCTGCACTCACTATTCTGCTGCTGCAGTCACTGTGTACATACATTACATTACTGATCCTGAGTTACCTCCTGTATTATACTCCAGAGCTGCACTCACTATTCTGCTGGTGCAGTCACTGTGTACATACATTACATTACTGATCCTGAGTTACCTCCTGTATTATACTCCAGAGCTGCACTCACTATTCTGCTGGTGGAGTCACTGTGTACATACATTACATTACTGATCCTGAGTTACATCCTGTATTATACTCCAGAGCTGCACTCACTATTCTGCTGCTGCAGTCACTGTGTACATACATTACATTACTGATCCTGAGTTACCTCCTGTATTATACTCCAGAGCTGCACTCACTATTCTGCTGGTGCAGTCACTGTGTACATACATTACATTACTTATCCTGTATTGATCCTGAGTTACATCCTGTATTATACTCCAGAGCTGCACTCACTATTCTGCTGGTGCAGTCACTGTGTATATACATTACATTACTGATCCTGAATTACATCCTGTATTATACTCCAGAGCTGCACTCACTATTCTGCTGCTGCAGTCACTGTGTACATACATTACATTACTGATCCTGAGTTACCTCCTGTATTATACTCCAGAGCTGCACTCACTATTCTGCTGGTGCAGTCACTGTGTACATACATAACATTACTGATCCTGAGTTACATCCTGTATTATACTCCAGAGCTGCACTCACTATTCTGCTGGTGCAGTCACTGTGTAAATACATTGCATTACTGATCCTGAGTTACATCCTGTATTATACTCCAGAGCTGCACTCACTATTCTGCTGGTGCAGTCACTGTGTACATACATTACATTACTGATCCTGAGTTACGTCCTGTATTATACTCTAGAGCTGCACTCACTATTCTGCTGGTGCAGTCACTGTGCACCTACATTACATTACTGATCCTGAGTTACATCCTGTATTATACTCCAGAGCTGCACTCACTATTCTGCTGGTGCAGTCATTGTGTACATTACATTACATTACTTATTCTGAGTTACCTCCTGTATTATACTCCAGAGCTGCACTCACTATTCTGCTGGTGCAGTCACTGTGTACATACATTACTGATCCTGAATTACATCCTGTATTATACTCCAGAGCTGCACTCACTATTCTGCTGGTGCAGTCACTGTGTACATACATTACATTACTGATCCTGAGTTACATCCTGTATTATACTCCAGAGCTGCACTCACTATTCTGCTGGTGCAGTCACTGTGTACATACATTACATTACTGATCCTGAATTACATCCTGTATTATACTCCAGAGCTGCACTCACTATTCTGCTGCTGCAGTCACTGTGTACATACATTACATTACTGATCCTGAGTTACCTCCTGTATTATACTCCAGAGCTGCACTCACTATTCTGCTGGTGCAGTCACTGTGTATATACATTACATTACTGATCCTGAGTTACCTCCTGTATTATACCCCAGAGCTGCACTCACTATTCTGCTGGTGCAGTCACTGTGTACATACAATACATTACTGATCCTGACTTACATCATGTATTATACTCCAGAGCTGCACTCACTATTCTGCTGGTGGAGTCACTGTGTGCATACATTACATTACTGATCCTGAGTTACATCCTGTATTATACTCCAGAGCTGCACTCACTATTCTCCTGGTGCAGTCACTGTGTACATACATTAAATTACTGATCCTGAGTTACATCCTGTATTATACTCCAGAGCTGCACTCACTATTCTCCTGGTGCAGTCACTGTGTACATACATTACATTACTGATCCTGAGTTACATCCTGTATTATACTCCAGAGCTGCACTCACTATTCTGCTGGTGGAGTCACTGTGTACATACATTACATTACTGATCCTGAGTTACATCCTGTATTATACTCCAGAGCTGCACTCACTATTCTGCGGGTGCAGTCACTGTGTACATACATTACATTACTGATCCTGAGTTACATCCTCTATCATACTCCAGAGCTGCACTCACTATTCTGCTGGTGCAGTCACTGTGTACATACATTACATTACTGATCCTATACTGTTCCTGAGTTACCTCCTGTATTATACTCCAGAGCTGCACTCACTATTCTGCTGGTGCAGTCACTGTGTACATACATTACATTACTGATCCTGAGTCACATACTGTATTATACTCCAGAGCTGCACTCACTATTCTGCTGGTGCAGTCACTGTGTACATACATTACATTACTGATCCTGAGTTACATCCTGTATTATCCTCCAGAGCTGCACTCACTATTCTGCTGGTGCAGTCACTGTGTACATACATTACATTACTGATCCTGAGTTACATCCTGTGTTATACCCCAGAGCTGCACTCACTATTCTGCTGGTGCAGTCACTGTGTACATACATTACATTACTGATCCTGAATTACATCCTGTATTATACTCCAGAGCTGCACTCACTATTCTGCTGGTGCAGTCACTGTGTACATACATTACATTACTGATCCTGAGTTACATCCTGTATTATACTCCAGAGCTGCACTCACTATTCTGCTGGTGCAGTCACTGTGTACATACATTACATTACTGATCCTGAATTACATCCTGTATTATACTCCAGAGCTGCACTCACTATTCTGCTGCTGCAGTCACTGTGTACATACATTACATTACTGATCCTGAGTTACCTCCTGTATTATACTCCAGAGCTGCACTCACTATTCTGCTGGTGCAGTCACTGTGTATATACATTACATTACTGATCCTGAGTTACCTCCTGTATTATACCCCAGAGCTGCACTCACTATTCTGCTGGTGCAGTCACTGTGTACATACATTACATTACTTATCCTGTATTGATCCTGAGTTACATCCTATATTATACTCCAGAGCTGCACTCACTATTCTGCTGGTGCAGTCACTGTGTATATACATTACATTACTGATCCTGAATTACATCCTGTATTATACTCCAGAGCTGCACTCACTATTCTGCTGCTGCAGTCACTGTGTACATACATTACATTACTGATCCTGAGTTACCTCCTGTATTATACTCCAGAGCTGCACTCACTATTCTGCTGGTGCAGTCACTGTGTATATACATTACATTACTGATCCTGAGTTACCTCCTGTATTATACCCCAGAGCTGCACTCACTATTCTGCTGGTGCAGTCACTGTGTACATACATTACATTACTGATCCTGACTTACATCATGTTTTATACTCCAGAGCTGCACTCACTATTCTGCTGGTGGAGTCACTGTGTGCATACATTACATTACTGATCCTGAGTTACATCCTGTATTATACTCCAGAGCTGCACTCACTATTCTCCTGGTGCAGTCACTGTGTACATACATTACATTACTGATCCTGAGTTACATCCTGTATTATACTCCAGAGCTGCACTCACTATTCTGCTGGTGCAGTCACTGTGTACATACATTACATGACTGATCCTGAGTTACATCCTGTATTATACTCCAGAGCTGCACTCACTATTCTCCTGGTGCAGTCACTGTGTACATACATTACATTACTGATCCTGAGTCACATACTGTATTATACTCCAGAGCTGCACTCACTATTCTGCTGGTGCAGTCACTGTGTACATACATTACATTACTGATCCTGAGTTACATCCTGTATTATCCTCCAGAGCTGCACTCACTATTCTGCTGGTGCAGTCACTGTGTACATACATTACATTACTGATCCTATACTGTTGCTGAGTCACATCCTGTATTATACCCCAGAGCTGCACTCACTATTCTGCTGGTGAAGTCACTGTGTACATACATTACATTACTGATCCTGAGTTACATCCTGTATTATACTCCAGAGCTGCACTCACTATTCTGCTGGTGCAGTCACTGTGTACATACATTACTGATCCTGAGTTACATCCAGTATTATACTCCAGAGCTGCACTCACTATTCTGCTGGTGCAGTCACTGTGTACATACATTACATTACTGATCCTGAGTTACATCCTGTGTTATACCCCAGAGCTGCACTCACTATTCTGCTGGTGCAGTCACTGTGTACATACATTACATTACTGATCCTGAATTACATCCTGTATTATACTCCAGAGCTGCACTCACTATTCTGCTGGTGCAGTCACTGTGTACATACATTACATTACTGATCCTGAGTTACATCCTGTATTATACTCCAGAGCTGCACTCACTATTCTGCTGGTGCAGTCACTGTGTACATACATTACATTACTTATCCTGTATTGATCCTGAGTTACATCCTATATTATACTCCAGAGCTGCACTCACTATTCTGCTGGTGCAGTCACTGTGTATATACATTACATTACTGATCCTGAATTACATCCTGTATTATACTCCAGAGCTGCACTCACTATTCTGCTGCTGCAGTCACTGTGTACATACATTACATTACTGATCCTGAGTTACCTCCTGTATTATACTCCAGAGCTGCACTCACTATTCTGCTGGTGCAGTCACTGTGTATATACATTACATTACTGATCCTGAGTTACCTCCTGTATTATACCCCAGAGCTGCACTCACTATTCTGCTGGTGCAGTCACTGTGTACATACATTACATTACTGATCCTGACTTACATCATGTTTTATACTCCAGAGCTGCACTCACTATTCTGCTGGTGGAGTCACTGTGTGCATACATTACATTACTGATCCTGAGTTACATCCTGTATTATACTCCAGAGCTGCACTCACTATTCTCCTGGTGCAGTCACTGTGTACATACATTACATTACTGATCCTGAGTTACATCCTGTATTATACTCCAGAGCTGCACTCACTATTCTGCTGGTGCAGTCACTGTGTACATACATTACATGACTGATCCTGAGTTACATCCTGTATTATACTCCAGAGCTGCACTCACTATTCTCCTGGTGCAGTCACTGTGTACATACATTACATTACTGATCCTGAGTTACCTCCTGTATTATACTCCAGAGCTGCACTCACTATTCTCCTGGTGCAGTCACTGTGTACATACATTACATTACTGATCGTGAGTTACATCCTGTATTATACTCCAGAGCTGCACTCACTATTCTCCTGGTGCAGTCACTGTGTACATACATTACATTACTGATCCTGAGTTACATCCTGTATTATACTCCAGAGCTGCACTCACTATTCTGCTGGTGCAGTCACTGTGCACATACATTACATTACTGATCCTGAGTTACATCCTGTATTATACTCCAGAGCTGCACTCACTATTCTCCTGGTGCAGTCACTGTGTACATACATTACATTACTGATCCTGAGTTACATCCTGTATTATACTCCAGAGCTGCACTCACTATTCTGCTGGTGGAGTCACTGTGTACATACATTACATTACTGATCCTGAGTTACATCCTGTATTATACTCCAGAGCTGCACTCACTATTCTGTTGGTGCAGTCACTGTGTACATACATTACATTACTGATCCTGAGTTACATCCTGTATTATACTCCAGAGCTGCACTCACTATTCTGCTGGTGGAGTCACTGTGTACATACATTACATTACTGATCCTGAGTTACATCCTGTATTATACTCCAGAGCTGCACTCACTATTCTGCTGGTGCAGTCACTGTGTACATACATTACATTACTGATCCTGAGTTACCTCCTGTATTATACTCCAGAGCTGCACTCACTATTCTGCTGGTGCAGTCACTGTATACATACATTACTGATCCTGAGTTACATCCTGTATTATACTCCAGAGCTGCGCTCACTATTCTGCTGGTGCAGTCACTGTATACATACATTACTGATCCTGAGTTACATCCTGTATTATACTCCAGAGCTGCACTCACTATTCTGCTGGTGCAGTTACTGTGTACATACATTACATTACTGATCCTGAGTTACATCCTGTATTATACTCCAGAGCTGCACTCACTATTCTACTGGTGCAGTCGCTATGTACATACATTACATTACTGATCCTGAGTTACATCCTGTATTATACCCCAGAGCTGCACTCACTATTCTGCTGGTGCAGTCACTGTGTACATACATTACATTACTGATCCTGAGTTACATCCTGTATTATACTTCAGAGCTGCACTCACTATTCTGCTGGTGCAGTCACTGTGTACATACATTACATTACTGATCCTGAGTTACATCCTGTATTATACTCCAGAGCTGCACTCACTATTCTGCTGGTGCAGTCACTGTGCACATACATTACATTACTGATCCCGAGTTACATCCTGTATTATACTCCAGAGCTGCACTCACTATTCTGCAGGTGCAGTCACTGTGTACATACATTACATTACTGATCCTGAGTTACATCCTGTATTATACTCCAGAGCTGCACTCACGATTCTGCGGGTGCAGTCACTGTGTACATACATTACATTACTGATCCTGAGTTACATCCTGTATTATACTCCAGAGCTGCACTCACTATTCTGCTGGTGCAGTCACTGTGTACATACATTACATTACTGATCCTGAGTTACATCCTGTATCATACTCCAGAGCTGCACTCACTATTCTGCTGGTGCAGTCACTGTGTACATACATTACATTACTGATCCTATACTGATCCTGAGTTACCTCCTGTATTATACTCCAGAGCTGCACTCACTATTCTGCTGGTGCAGTCACTGTGTACATACATTACATTACTGATCCTGAGTCACATCCTGTATTATACTCCAGAGCTGCACTCACTATTCTGCTGGTGCAGTCACTGTGTACATACATTACATTACTGATCCTGAGTTACATCCTGTATTATCCTCCAGAGCTGCACTCACTATTCTGCTGGTGCAGTCACTGTGTACATACATTACATTACTGATCCTGAGTTACATCCTGTATTATACCCCAGAGCTGCACTCACTATTCTGCTGGTGCAGTCACTGTGTACATACATTACATTACTGTTCCTGAGTCACATCCTGTATTATACCCCAGAGCTGCACTCACTATTCTGCTGGTGAAGTCACTGTGTACATACATTACATTACTGATCCTGAGTTACATCCTGTATTATCCTCCAGAGCTGCACTCACTGTTCTGCTGGTGCAGTCACTGTGTACATACATTACATTACTGATCCTGAGTTACCTCCTGTATTATACTCCAGAGCTGCACTCACTATTCTGCTGGTGCAGTCACTGTGTACATACATTACATTACTGATCCTATACTGATCCTGAGTTACCTCCTGTATTATACTCCAGAGCTGAACTCACTATTCTGCTGGTGCAGTCACTGTGTACATACATTACATTACTGATCCTGAGTCACATCCTGTATTATACTCCAGAGCTGCACTCACTATTCTGCTGGTGCAGTCACTGTGTACATACATTACATTACTGATCCTATACTGATCCTGAGTTACCTCCTGTATTATACTCCAGAGCTGCACTCACTATTCTGCTGGTGCAGTCACTGTGTACATACATTACATTACTGATCCTGAGCCACATCCTGTATTATACTCCAGAGCTGCACTCACTATTGTGCTGGTGCAGTCACTGTGTACATACATTACATTACTGATCCTGAGTTACATCCTGTATTATCCTCCAGAGCTGCACTCACTATTCTGCTGGTGCAGTCACTGTGTACATACATTACATTACTGATCCTATACTGATCCTGAGTCACATCCTGTATTATACCCCAGAGCTGCACTCACTATTCTGCTGGTGAAGTCACTGTTTACATACATTACATTACTGATCCTGAGTTACATCCTGTATTATCCTCCAGAGCTGCACTCACTGTTCTGCTGGTGCAGTCACTGTGTACATACATTACATTACTGATCCTGAGTTACCTCCTGTATTATACTCCAGAGCTGCACTCACTATTCTGCTGGTGCAGTCACTGTGTACATACATTACATTACTGATCCTGAGTTACCTCCTGTATTATACTCCAGAGCTGCACTCACTATTCTGCTGGTGCAGTCACTGTATACATACATTACTGATCCTGAGTTACATCCTGTATTATACTCCAGAGCTGCGCTCACTATTCTGCTGGTGCAGTCACTGTATACATACATTACTGATCCTGAGTTACATCCTGTATTATACTCCAGAGCTGCACTCACTATTCTGCTGGTGCAGTTACTGTGTACATACATTACATTACTGATCCTGAGTTACATCCTGTATTATACTCCAGAGCTGCACTCACTATTCTACTGGTGCAGTCGCTATGTACATACATTACATTACTGATCCTGAGTTACATCCTGTATTATACCCCAGAGCTGCACTCACTATTCTGCTGGTGCAGTCACTGTGTACATACATTACATTACTGATCCTGAGTTACATCCTGTATTATACTTCAGAGCTGCACTCACTATTCTGCTGGTGCAGTCACTGTGTACATACATTACATTACTGATCCTGAGTTACATCCTGTATTATACTCCAGAGCTGCACTCACTATTCTGCTGGTGCAGTCACTGTGCACACACATTACATTACTGATCCCGAGTTACATCCTGTATTATACTCCAGAGCTGCACTCACTATTCTGCTGGTGGAGTCACTGTGTACATACATTACATTACTGATCCTGAGTTACATCCTGTATTATACTCCAGAGCTGCACTCACTATTCTGTTGGTGCAGTCACTGTGTACATACATTACATTACTGATCCTGAGTTACATCCTGTATTATACTCCAGAGCTGCACTCACTATTCTGCTGGTGCAGTCACTGTGTACATACATTACATTACTGATCCTGAGTTACATCCTGTATTATACTCCAGAGCTGCACTCACTATTCTGCTGGTGCAGTCACTGTATACATACATTACTGATCCTGAGTTACATCCTGTATTATACTCCAGAGCTGCGCTCGCTATTCTGCTGGTGCAGTCACTGTATACATACATTACTGATCCTGAGTTACATCCTGTATTATACTCCAGAGCTGCACTCACTATTCTGCTGGTGCAGTCACTGTGTACATACATTACATTACTGATCCTGAGTTACATCCTGTATTATACTCCAGAGCTGCACTCACTGTTCTACTGGTGCAGTCACTATGTACATACATTACATTACTGATCCTGAGTTACATCCTGTATTATACCCCAGAGCTGCACTCACTATTCTGCTGGTGCAGTCACTGTGTACATACATTACATTACTGATCCTGAGTTACATCCTGTATTATACTTCAGAGCTGCACTCACTATTCTGCTGGTGCAGTCACTGTGTACATACATTACATTACTGATCCTGAGTTACATCCTGTATTATACTCCAGAGCTGCACTCACTATTCTGCTGGTGCAGTCACTGTGCACATACATTACATTACTGATCCCGAGTTACATCCTGTATTATACTCCAGAGCTGCACTCACTATTCTGCAGGTGCAGTCACTGTGTACATACATTACATTACTGATCCTGAGTTACATCCTGTATTATACTCCAGAGCTGCACTCACTATTCTGCGGGTGCAGTCACTGTGTACATACATTTCATTACTGATCCTGAGTTACATCCTGTATCATACTCCAGAGCTGCACTCACTATTCTGCTGGTGCAGTCACTGTGTACATACATTACATTACTGATCCTATACTGATCCTGAGTTACCTCCTGTATTATACTCCAGAGCTGCACTCACTATTCTGCTGGTGCAGTCACTGTGTACATACATTACATTACTGATCCTGAGTCACATACTGTATTATACTCCAGAGCTGCACTCACTATTCTGCTGGTGCAGTCACTGTGTACATACATTACATTACTGATCCTGAGTTACATCCTGTATTATCCTCCAGAGCTGCACTCACTATTCTGCTGGTGCAGTCACTGTGTACATACATTACATTACTGATCCTATACTGTTCCTGAGTCACATCCTGTATTATACCCCAGAGCTGCACTCACTATTCTGCTGGTGAAGTCACTGTGTACATACATTACATTACTGATCCTGAGTTACATCCTGTATTATACTCCAGAGCTGCACTCACTATTCTGCTGGTGCAGTCACTGTGTACATACATTACTGATCCTGAGTTACATCCAGTATTATACTCCAGAGCTGCACTCACTATTCTGCTGGTGCAGTCACTGTGTACATACATTACATTACTGATCCTGAGTTACATCCTGTGTTATACCCCAGAGCTGCACTCACTATTCTGCTGGTGCAGTCACTGTGTACATACATTACATTACTGATCCTGAATTACATCCTGTATTATACTCCAGAGCTGCACTCAATATTCTGCTGGTGCAGTCACTGTGTACATACATTACATTACTGATCCTGAGTTACATCCTGTATTATACTCCAGAGCTGCACTCACTATTCTGCTGGTGCAGTCACTGTGTACATACATTACATTACTGATCCTGAATTACATCCTGTATTATACTCCAGAGCTGCACTCACTATTCTGCTGCTGCAGTCACTGTGTACATACATTACATTACTGATCCTGAGTTACCTCCTGTATTATACTCCAGAGCTGCACTCACTATTCTGCTGGTGCAGTCACTGTGTATATACAATACATTACTGATCCTGAGTTACCTCCTGTATTATACCCCAGAGCTGCACTCACTATTCTGCTGGTGCAGTCACTGTGTACATACATTACATTAGTTATCCTGTATTGATCCTGAGTTACATCCTGTATTATACTCCAGAGCTGCACTCACTATTCTGCTGGTGCAGTCACTGTGTATATACATTACATTACTGATCCTGAATTACATCCTGTATTATACTCCAGAGCTGCACTCACTATTCTGCTGCTGCAGTCACTGTGTACATACATTACATTACTGATCCTGAGTTACCTCCTGTATTATACTCCAGAGCTGCACTCACTATTCTGCTGGTGCAGTCACTGTGTATATACATTACATTACTGATCCTGAGTTACCTCCTGTATTATACCCCAGAGCTGCACTCACTATTCTGCTGGTGCAGTCACTGTGTACATACATTACATTACTGATCCTGAGTTACCTCCTGTATTATACTCCAGAGCTGCACTCACTATTCTGCTGGTGCAGTCACTGTGTACATACATTACATTACTGATCCTGAGTTACATCCTGTATTATACTCCAGAGCTGCACTCACTATTCTGCTGCTGCAGTCACTGTGTACATACATTACATTACTGATCCTGAGTTACCTCCTGTATTATACTCCAGAGCTGCACTCACTATTCTGCTGGTGCAGTCACTGTGTACATACATTACATTACTGATCCTGACTTACATCATGTTTTATACTCCAGAGCTGCACTCACTATTCTGCTGGTGGAGTCACTGTGTACATACATTACATTACTGATCCTGAGTTACCTCCTGTATTATACTCCAGAGCTGCACTCACTATTCTGCTGGTGCAGTCACTGTGTACATACATTACATTACTGATCCTGAGTTACATCCTGTATTATACTCCAGAGCTGCACTCACTATTCTCCTGGTGCAGTCACTGTGTACATACATTACATTACTGATCCTGAGTTACATCCTGTATTATACTCCAGAGCTGCACTCACTATTCTCCTGGTGCAGTCACTGTGTACATACATTACATTACTGATCCTGAGTTACATCCTGTATTATACTCCAGAGCTGCACTCACTATTCTGCTGGTGGAGTCACTGTGTACATACATTACATTACTGATCCTGAGTTACATCCTGTATTATACTCCAGAGCTGCACTCACTATTCTGTTGGTGCAGTCACTGTGTACATACATTACATTACTGATCCTGAGTTACATCCTGTATTATACTCCAGAGCTGCACTCACTATTCTGCTGGTGGAGTCACTGTGTACATGCATTACATTACTGATCCTGAGTTACATCCTGTATTATATTCCAGAGCTGCACTCACTATTCTGCTGGTGCAGTCACTGTGTACATACATTACATTACTGATCCTGAGTTACCTCCTGTATTATACTCCAGAGCTCCACTCACTATTCTGCTGGTGCAGTCACTGTATACATACATTACTGATCCTGAGTTACATCCTGTATTATACTCCAGAGCTGCGCTCACTATTCTGCTGGTGCAGTCACTGTATACATACATTACTGATCCTGAGTTACATCCTGTATTATACTCCAGAGCTGCACTCACTATTCTGCTGGTGCAGTTACTGTGTACATACATTACATTACTGATCCTGAGTTACATCCTGTATTATACTCCAGAGCTGCACTCACTATTCTACTGGTGCAGTCGCTATGTACATACATTACATTACTGATCCTGAGTTACATCCTGTATTATACCCCAGAGCTGCACTCACTATTCTGCTGGTGCAGTCACTGTGTACATACATTACATTACTGATCCTGAGTTACATCCTGTATTATACTTCAGAGCTGCACTCACTATTCTGCTGGTGCAGTCACTGTGTACATACATTACATTACTGATCCTGAGTTACATCCTGTATTATACTCCAGAGCTGCACTCACTATTCTGCTGGTGCAGTCACTGTGCACATACATTACATTACTGATCCCGAGTTACATCCTGTATTATACTCCAGAGCTGCACTCACTATTCTGCAGGTGCAGTCACTGTGTACATACATTACATTACTGATCCTGAGTTACATCCTGTATTATACTCCAGAGCTGCACTCACTATTCTGCTGGTGCAGTCACTGTGTACATACATTACATTACTGATCCTGAGTTACATCCTGTATCATACTCCAGAGCTGCACTCACTATTCTGCTGGTGCAGTCACTGTGTACATACATTACATTACTGATCCTATACTGATCCTGAGTTACCTCCTGTATTATACTCCAGAGCTGCACTCACTATTCTGCTGGTGCAGTCACTGTGTACATACATTACATTACTGATCCTGAGTCACATCCTGTATTATACTCCAGAGCTGCACTCACTATTCTGCTGGTGCAGTCACTGTGTACATACATTACATTACTGATCCTGAGTTACATCCTGTATTATCCTCCAGAGCTGCACTCACTATTCTGCTGGTGCAGTCACTGTGTACATACATTACATTACTGATCCTATACTGTTCCTGAGTCACATCCTGTATTATACCCCAGAGCTGCACTCACTATTCTGCTGGTGAAGTCACTGTGTACATACATTACATTACTGATCCTGAGTTACATCCTGTATTATCCTCCAGAGCTGCACTCACTGTTCTGCTGGTGCAGTCACTGTGTACATACATTACATTACTGATCCTGAGTTACCTCCTGTATTATACTCCAGAGCTGCACTCACTATTCTGCTGGTGCAGTCACTGTATACATACATTACTGATCCTGAGTTACATCCTGTATTATACTCCAGAGCTGCGCTCACTATTCTGCTGGTGCAGTCACTGTATACATACATTACTGATCCTGAGTTACATCCTGTATTATACTCCAGAGCTGCACTCACTATTCTGCTGCTGCAGTTACTGTGTACATACATTACATTACTGATCCTGAGTTACATCCTGTATTATACTCCAGAGCTGCACTCACTATTCTACTGGTGCAGTCGCTATGTACATACATTACATTACTGATCCTGAGTTACATCCTGTATTATACCCCAGAGCTGCACTCACTATTCTGCTGGTGCAGTCACTGTGTACATACATTACATTACTGATCCTGAGTTACATCCTGTATTATACTTCAGAGCTGCACTCACTATTCTGCTGGTGCAGTCACTGTGTACATACATTACATTACTGATCCTGAGTTACATCCTGTGTTATACTCCAGAGCTGCACTCACTATTCTGCTGGTGCAGTCACTGTGCACATACATTACATTACTGATCCCGAGTTACATCCTGTATTATACTCCAGAGCTGCACTCACTATTCTGCAGGTGCAGTCACTGTGTACATACATTACATTACTGATCCTGAGTTACATCCTGTATTATACTCCAGAGCTGCACTCACGATTCTGCGGGTGCAGTCACTGTGTACATACATTACATTACTGATCCTGAGTTACATCCTGTATTATACTCCAGAGCTGCACTCACTATTCTGCTGGTGCAGTCACTGTGTACATACATTACATTACTGATCCTGAGTTACATCCTGTATCATACTCCAGAGCTGCACTCACTATTCTGCTGGTGCAGTCACTGTGTACATACATTACATTACTGATCCTATACTGATCCTGAGTTACCTCCTGTATTATACTCCAGAGCTGCACTCACTATTCTGCTGGTGCAGTCACTGTGTACATACATTACATTACTGATCCTGAGTCACATCCTGTATTATACTCCAGAGCTGCACTCACTATTCTGCTGGTGCAGTCACTGTGTACATACATTACATTACTGATCCTGAGTTACATCCTGTATTATCCTCCAGAGCTGCACTCACTATTCTGCTGGTGCAGTCACTGTGTACATACATTACATTACTGATCCTATACTGTTCCTGAGTCACATCCTGTATTATACCCCAGAGCTGCACTCACTATTCTGCTGGTGAAGTCACTGTGTACATACATTACATTACTGATCCTGAGTTACATCCTGTATTATCCTCCAGAGCTGCACTCACTGTTCTGCTGGTGCAGTCACTGTGTACATACATTACATTACTGATCCTATACTGTTCCTGAGTCACATCCTGTATTATACCCCAGAGCTGCACTCACTATTCTGCTGGTGAAGTCACTGTGTACATACATTACATTACTGATCCTGAGTTACATCCTGTATTATCCTCCAGAGCTGCACTCACTGTTCTGCTGGTGCAGTCACTGTGTACATACATTACATTACTGATCCTGAGTTACCTCCTGTATTATACTCCAGAGCTGCACTCACTATTCTGCTGGTGCAGTCACTGTGTACATACATTACATTACTGATCCTATACTGATCCTGAGTTACCTCCTGTATTATACTCCAGAGCAGCACTCACTATTCTGCTGGTGCAGTCACTGTGTACATACATTACATTACTGATCCTGAGTCACATCCTGTATTATACTCCAGAGCTGCACTCACTATTCTGCTGGTGCAGTCACTGTGTACATACATTACATTACTGATCCTATACTGATCCTGAGTTACCTCCTGTATTATACTCCAGAGCTGCACTCACTATTCTGCTGGTGCAGTCACTGTGTACATACATTACATTACTGATCCTGAGTCACATCCTGTATTATACTCCAGAGCTGCACTCACTATTGTGCTGGTGCAGTCACTGTGTACATACATTACATTACTGATCCTGAGTTACATCCTGTATTATCCTCCAGAGCTGCACTCACTATTCTGCTGGTGCAGTCACTGTGTACATACATTACATTACTGATCCTATACTGATCCTGAGTCACATCCTGTATTATACCCCAGAGCTGCACTCACTATTCTGCTGGTGAAGTCACTGTGTACATACATTACATTACTGATCCTGAGTTACATCCTGTATTATCCTCCAGAGCTGCACTCACTGTTCTGCTGGTGCAGTCACTGTGTACATACATTACATTGCTGATCCTGAGTTACCTCCTGTATTATACTCCAGAGCTGCACTCACTATTCTGCTGGTGCAGTCACTGTGTACACACATTACATTACTGATCCTGAGTTACATCCTGTATTATACTGCAGAGCTGCACTCACTATTCTGCTGGTGCAGTCACTGTGTACATACATTACATTACTGATCCTGAGTTACCTCCTGTATTATACTCCAGAGCTGTACTCACTATTCTGCTGGTGCAGTCACTGTGTACATACATTACATTACTGATCCTGAGTTACGTCCTGTATTATACTCCAGAGCTGCACTCACTATTCTGCTGGTGGAGTCACTGTGTACATACATTACATTACTGATCCTGAGTTACCTCCTGTATTATACTCCAGAGCTGCACTCACTAATCTGCTGGTGCAGTCACTGTGTACATACATTACATTACTGATCCTGAGTTACATCCTGCATTATACTCCAGAGCTGCACTCACTATTCTGCTGGTGCAGTCACTGTGTACATACATTACATTACTGATCCTGAGTTACCTCCTGTATTATACTCCAGAGCTGTACTCACTATTCTGCTGGTGCAGTCACTGTGTACATACATTACATTACTGATCCTGAGTTACCTCCTGTATTATACTCCAGAGCTGCACTCACTATTCTGCTGGTGCAGTCACTGTGTACATACATTACATTACTGATCCTGAGTTACCTCCTGCATTATACTCCAGAGCTGCACTCACTATTCTGCTGGTGCATTAGCTGTGTACATACATTACATTACTGATCCTGAATTACATCCTGTATTATACTCCAGAGCTGCACTCACTATTCTGCTGGTGCAGTCACTGTGTACATACATTATATTACTGATCCTGAGTCACATCCTGTATTATACCCCAGAGCTGCACTCACTATTCTGCTGGTGCAGTCACTGTGTACATACATTACATTACTGATCCTGAGTTACCTCCTGTATTATACGCCAGAGCTGCACTCACTATTCTGCTGGTGCAGTCACTGTGTACATACATTACATTACTGATCCTGAGTTACATCCTGTATTATACTCCAGAGCTGCACTCACTATTCTACTGGTGCAGTCACTGTGTACATACATTACATTACTGATCCTGAGTTACATCCTGTATTATACTACAGAGCTGCGCTCACTATTCTGCTGGTGTAATCACTGTGTACATACATTACATTACTGATCCTGAGTTACATCCTGCATTATACTCCAGAGCTGCACTCACTATTCTGCTGGTGCAGTCACTGTGTACATACATTACATTACTGATCCTGAGTTACATCCTGTATTATACCCCAGAGCTGCACTCACTATTCTGCTGGTGCAGTCACTGTGTACATACATTACATTACTGATCCTGAGTTACCTCCTGTATTATACTCCAGAGCTGCACTCACTATTCTGCTGGTGCAGTCACTGTGTACATACATTACATTACTGATCCTGAGTTACATCCTGTATTATACCCCAGAGCTGCACTCACTATTCTGCTGGTGCAGTCACTGTGTACATACATTACATTACTGATCCTGAGTTACCTCCTGTATTATACTCCATAGCTGCACTCACTATTCTGCTGGTGCAGTCACTGTGTACATACATTACATTACTGATCCTGAGTTACATCCTGTATTATACTCCAGAGCTGCACTCACTATTCTGCTGGTGCAGTCACTGTGTACATACATTACATTACTGATCCTGAGTTACCTCCTGTATTATACTCTAGAGCTGCACTCACTATTCTGCTGGTGCAGTCACTGTGTAGATACATTACTGATCCTGAGTTACCGCCTGTATTATACTCCAGAGCTGCACTCACTATTCTGCTGGTGCAGTCACTGTGTAAATACATTGCATTACTGATCCGGAGTTACCTCCTGTATTATACTCCAGAGCTGCACTCACTATTCTGCTGATGCAGTCACTGTATACATACATTACATTACTGATCCTGAGTTACGTCCTGTATTATACTCCAGAGCTGCACTCACTATTCTCCTGGTGCAGTCACTGTGTACATACATTACATTACTGATCCTGAGTTACCTCCTGTATTATACTCCAGAGCTGCACTCACTATTCTGCTGGTGGAGTCACTGTGTACATACATTACATTACTGATCCTGAGTTACATCCTGTATTATACTCCAGAGCTGCACTCACTATTCTGCTGGTGCAGTCACTGTGTACATACATTACATTACTGATCCTGAGTTACCTCCTGTATTATACTCCAGAGCTGCACTCACTATTCTGCTGGTGGAGTCACTGTGTACATACATTACATTACTGATCCTGAGTTACATCCTGTATTATACTCCAGAGCTGCACTCACTATTCTGCTGGTGCAGTCACTGTGTACATACATTACATTACTGATCCTGAGTTACATCCTGTATTATACTCCAGAGCTGCACTCACTATTCTGCTGGTGCAGTCACTGTGTACATACATTACATTACTGATCCTGAGTTACATCCTGTATTATACTCCAGAGCTGCACTCACTATTCTGCTGGTGCAGTCACTGTATACATACATTACTGATCCTGAGTTACCTCCTGTATTATACTCCAGAGCTGCACTCACTATTCTGCTGGTGGAGTCACTGTGTACATACATTACATTACTGATCCTGAGTTACATCCTGTATTATACTCCAGAGCTGCACTCACTATTCTGCTGGTGCAGTCACTGTGTACATACATTACATTACTGATCCTGAGTTACATCCTGTATTATACTCCAGAGCTGCGCTCACTATTCCGCTGGTGCAGTCACTGTGTACATACATTACATTACTGATCCTGAGTTACATCCTGTATTATACTCCAGAGCTGCACTCACTATTCTGCTGGTGCAGTCACTGTGTACATACATTACATTACTGATCCTGAGTTACATCCTGTATTATGCTCCAGAGCTGCACTCACTATTCTACTGGTGCAGTCACTGTGTACAGTTATATGAAAAAGTTTGGGCACCCCTATTAATCTTAAGCTTAAAGTTTTCTAAAAATTGGTGTTTTTGCAGCAGCTATTTCAGTTTGATCTATGTAATAACTGTTGGACACAGTAATGTTTCTGCCTTGAAATGAGGTTTATTGTACTAACAGAAAATGTGCAATCTGCATTCAAACAAAATTTGACAGGTGCATAAGTATGGGCACCCTTATCATTTGTTTGTTTTAAATACTCCTACCTACTTTTTCCTGACTTACTAAAGCACTTTTTTTGGTTTTGTAACCTCATTGAGCTTTGAACTTCATAGCCAGGTGTATGCAATCATGAGAAAAGCTACTTAAAGTGGCCACTTGCAAGTTGTTCTCCTGTTTGATTCTCCTCTGAAGAGTGGCATCATGGGCTCCTCAAAACAACTGTCAAATGATCTGAAAACAAAGATTATTCAACATAGTTGTTCAGGGGAAGGATACAAAAAGCTGTCTCAGAGATTTAACCTGTCAGTTTCCACTGTGAGGAACATAGTAAGGAAATGGAAGAACACATGGACAGTTCTTGTTAAGGCCAGAAGTGGCAGGCCAAGAAAAACATCAGAAAGGCAGAGAAGAAGAATGGTGAGATCAGTCAAGGACAATCCTCAGACCACCTCCAGAGAGCTGCAGCATCAACTTGCTGCAGATGGTGTCACTGTGCATCGGTCAACTATACAACGCACTTTGCACAAGGAGAAGCTGTATGGGAGAGTGATGCGAAAAAAGCCGATTCTGCAAGCACGCCACAAACAGAGTCGGCTGAGGTATGCAAAAGCACATTTGGAGAAGCCAATTTCTTTTTGGAAGAAGGTCCTGTGGACTGATGAAACCAAGATTGAGTTGTTTGGTCATACAAAAAGGCGTTATGCATGGCGTCAAAAAAACACAGCATTCCAAGAAAAACACTTGCTACCCACAGTAAAATTTGGTGGAGGTTCCATCATGCTTTGGGGCTGTGTGGCCAATACCGGCACCGGGAATCTTGTTAAAGTTGAGGGACGCATGGATTCCACTCAGTATCAGCAGATTCTTGACAATAATGTTCATGAATCATTGACAAAGTTGAAGTTACGCAGGGGATGGATCTTTCAGCAAGACAATGATCCAAAACACCGCTCCAAATCTACTCAGGCATTCATGCAGAGGAACAATTACAATGTTCTGGAATGGCCATCCCAGTCCCCAGACCTGAATATCATTGAACATCTGTGGGATCATTTGAAGAGGGCTGTCCATGCTCGGGGGCGACCATCAAACTTAACTGAACTGGAATTGTTTTGTAAAGAGGAATGGTCAAAAATACCTTCATCCAGGATCCAGGAACTCATTAAAAGCTACAGGAAGCGACTAGAGGCAAAAGGAGGATCTACTAAATATTAATGTCACTTTTCTGGTGAGGTGCCCATACTTATGCACCTGTCAAATTTTGTTTGAATGCAGATTGCACATTTTCTGTTAGTACAATAAACCTCATTTCAAGGCAGAAACATTACTGTGTCCAACAGTTATTACATAGATCAAACTGAAAGAGCTGCTGCAAAAACACCAATTTTTATAAAACAATAAGCTTAAGATTAATAGGGGTGCCCAAACTTTTTCATATAACTGTACATACATTACATTACTGATCCTGAGTTACATCCTGTATTATACTCCAGAGCTGCACTCACTATTCTGCTGGTGGAGTCACTGTGTACATACATTACATTACTGATCCTGAGTTACATCCTGTATTATACTCCAGAGCTGCACCCACTATTCTACTGGTGCAGTCACTGTGTACATACATTACATTACTGATCCTGAGTTACATCCTGTATTATACTACAGAGCTGCGCTCACTATTCTGCTGGTGTAGTCACTGTGTACATACATTACATTACTGATCCTGAGTTACATCCTGCATTATACTCCAGAGCTGCACTCACTATTCTGCTGGTGCAGTCACTGTGTACATACATTACATTACTGATCCTGAATTACATCCTGTATTATACTCCACAGCTGCACTCACTATTCTGCTGGTGCAGTCACTGTGTACAAACATTACATTACTGATCCTGAGTTACATCCTGTATTATACTCCAGAGCTGCACTCACTATTCTACTGGTGCAGTCACTGTGTACATACATTACATTACTGATCCTGAGTTACATCCTGTATTATACTCCAGAGCTGCACTCACTATTCTACTGGTGCAGTCACTGTGTACATACATTACATTACTGATCCTGAGTTACATCCTGTATTATACTACAGAGCTGCGCTCACTATTCTGCTGGTGTAGTCACTGTGTACATACATTACATTACTGATCCTGAGTTACATCCTGCATTATACTCCAGAGCTGCACTCACTATTCTGCTGGTGCAGTCACTGTGTACATACATTACATTACTGATCCTGAATTACATCCTGTATTATACTCCACAGCTGCACTCACTATTCTGCTGGTGTAGTCACTGTGTACATACATTACATTACTGATCCTGAGTTACATCCTGCATTATACTCCAGAGCAGCACTCACTATTCTGCTGGTGCAGTCACTGTGTACATACATTACATTACTGATCCTGAGTTACATCCTGTATTATACTCCAGAGCTGCACTCACTATTCTGCTGGTGTAGTCACTGTGTACATACATTACATTACATTACTGATCCTGAGTTACCTCCTGTATTATACTCTAGAGCTGCACTCACTATTCTGCTGGTGCAGTCACTGTGTAGATACATTACTGATCCTGAGTTACCGCCTGTATTATACTCCAGAGCTGCACTCACTATTCTGCTGGTGCAGTCAATGTGTAAATACATTGCATTACTGATCCTGAGTTACATCCTGTATTATACTCCAGAGCTGCACTCACTATTCTGCTGATGCAGTCACTGTATACATACATTACATTACTGATCCTGAGTTACGTCCTGTATTATAATCTAGAGCTGCACTCACTATTCTGCTGGTGCAGTCACTGTGCACATACATTACATTACTGATCCTGAGTTACATCCTGTATTATACTCCAGAGCTGCACTCACTATTCTGCTGGTGCAGTCACTGTGTACATACATTACATTACATTACTGATCCTGAGTTACCTCCTGTATTATACTCTAGAGCTGCACTCACTATTCTGCTGGTGCAGTCACTGTGTAGATACATTACTGATCCTGAGTTACCGCCTGTATTATACTCCAGAGCTGCACTCACTATTCTGCTGGTGCAGTCACTGTGTAAATACATTGCATTACTGATCCTGAGTTACATCCTGTATTATACTCCAGAGCTGCACTCACTATTCTGCTGGTGCAGTCACTGTGTACATACATTACATTACATTACTGATCCTGAGTTACCTCCTGTATTATACTCCAGAGCTGCGCTCACTATTCTGCTGGTGCAGTCACTGTGTAAATACATTGCATTACTGATCCTGAGTTACATCCTGTATTATACTCCAGAGCTGCACTCACTATTCTGCTGGTGCAGTCACTGTGTACATACATTACATTACTGATCCTGAGTTACGTCCTGTATTATACTCTAGAGCTGCACTCACTATTCTGCTGGTGCAGTCACTGTGCACATACATTACATTACTGATCCTGAGTTACATCCTGTATTATACTCCAGAGCTGCACTCACTATTCTGCTGGTGCAGTCACTGTGCACATACATTACATTACTCATCCTGAGTTACATCCTGTATTATACTCCAGAGCTGCACTCACTATTCTGCTGGTGCAGTCATTGTGTACATTACATTACATTACTGATCCTGAGTTACCTCCTGTATTATACTCTAGAGCTGCACTCACTATTCTGCTGGTGCAGTCACTGTGTATATACATTACATTACTGATCCTGAGTTACCTCCTGTATTATACTCCAGAGCTGGACTCACTATTCTGCTGGTGCAGTCACTGTGTACATACATTACATTACTGATCCTGAGTTACATCCTGTATTATACTCCAGAGCTGCACTCACTATTCTGCTGGTGCAGTCACTGTGTAAATACATTGCATTACTGATCCTGAGTTACATCCTGTATTATACTCCAGAGCTGCACTCACTATTCTGCTGGTGCAGTCACTGTGTACATACATTACATTACTGATCCTGAGTTACGTCCTGTATTATACTCTAGAGCTGCACTCACTATTCTGCTGGTGCAGTCACTGTGCACCTACATTACATTACTGATCCTGAGTTACATCCTGTATTATACTCCAGAGCTGCACTCACTATTCTGCTGGTGCAGTCACTGTGCACATACATTACATTACTCATCCTGAGTTACATCCTGTATTATACTCCAGAGCTGCACTCACTATTCTGCTGGTGCAGTCATTGTGTACATTACATTACATTACTGATCCTGAGTTACCTCCTGTATTATACTCTAGAGCTGCACTCACTATTCTGCTGGTGCAGTCACTGTGTATATACATTACATTACTGATCCTGAGTTACCTCCTGTATTATACTCCAGAGCTGGACTCACTATTCTGCTGGTGCAGTCACTGTGTACATACATTACATTACTGATCCTGAGTTACATCCTGTATTATACTGCAGAGCTGCATTCACTATTCCGCTGGTGCAGTCACTGTGTACATACATTACATTACTGATCCTGAGTTACCTCCTGTATTATACTCCAGAGCTGCACTCACTATTCTGCTGGTGCAGTCACTGTGTACATACATTACATTACTGATCCTGAGTTACATCCAGTATTATACTCCAGAGCTGCACTCATTATTCTGCTGGTGCAGTCACTGTGTACATACATTACATTACTGATCCTGAATTACATCCTGTATTATACTCCAGAGCTGCACTCACTATTCTGCTGGTGCAGTCACTGTGTACATACATTACATTACTGATCCTGAGTTACATCCTGTATTATACTCCAGAGCTGCACTCACTATTCTGCTGGTGCAGTCACTGTGTACATACATTACATTACTGATCCTGAATTACATCCTGTATTATACTCCAGAGCTGCACTCACTATTCTGCTGCTGCAGTCACTGTGTACATACATACATTACTGATCCTGAGTTACCTCCTGTATTATACTCCAGAGCTGCACTCACTATTCTGCTGGTGCAGTCACTGTGTATATACATTACATTACTGATCCTGAGTTACCTCCTGTATTATACCCCAGAGCTGCACTCACTATTCTGCTGGTGCAGTCACTGTGTACATACATTACATTACTGATCCTGAGTTACCTCCTGTATTATACTCCAGAGCTGCACTCACTATTCTGCTGGTGCAGTCACTGTGTACATACATTACATTACTGATCCTGAGTTACATCCTGTATTATACTCCAGAGCTGCACTCACTATTCTGCTGGTGGAGTCACTGTGTACATACATTACATTACTGATCCTGAGTTACATCCTGCATTATACTCCAGAGCAGCACTCACTATTCTGCTGGTGCAGTCACTGTGTACATAAATTACATTACTGATCCTGAGTTACATCCTGTATTATACTCCAGAGCTGCACTCACTATTCTGCTGATGCAGTCACTGTATACATACATTACATTACTGATCCTGAGTTACGTCCTGTATTATAATCTAGAGCTGCACTCACTATTCTGCTGGTGCAGTCACTGTGCACATACATTACATTACTGATCCTGAGTTACATCCTGTATTATACTCCAGAGCTGCACTCACTATTCTGCTGGTGCAGTCACTGTGTACATACATTACATTACATTACTGATCCTGAGTTACCTCCTGTATTATACTCCAGAGCTGCACTCACTATTCTGCTGGTGCAGTCACTGTGTAAATACATTGCATTACTGATCCTGAGTTACATCCTGTATTATACTCCAGAGCTGCACTCACTATTCTGCTGGTGCAGTCACTGTGTACATACATTACATTACTGATCCTGAGTTACGTCCTGTATTATACTCTAGAGCTGCACTCACTATTCTGCTGGTGCAGTCACTGTGCACATACATTACATTACTGATCCTGAGTTACATCCTGTATTATACTCCAGAGCTGCACTCACTATTCTGCTGGTGCAGTCACTGTGCACATACATTACATTACTCATCCTGAGTTACATCCTGTATTATACTCCAGAGCTGCACTCACTATTCTGCTGGTGCAGTCATTGTGTACATTACATTACATTACTGATCCTGAGTTACCTCCTGTATTATACTCTAGAGCTGCACTCACTATTCTGCTGGTGCAGTCACTGTGTATATACATTACATTACTGATCCTGAGTTACCTCCTGTATTATACTCCAGAGCTGGACTCACTATTCTGCTGGTGCAGTCACTGTGTACATACATTACATTACTGATCCTGAGTTACATCCTGTATTATACTCTAGAGCTGCACTCACTATTCTGCTGGTGCAGTCACTGTGTAGATACATTACTGATCCTGAGTTACCGCCTGTATTATACTCCAGAGCTGCACTCACTATTCTGCTGGTGCAGTCACTGTGTAAATACATTGCATTACTGATCCTGAGTTACATCCTGTATTATACTCCAGAGCTGCACTCACTATTCTGCTGGTGCAGTCACTGTGTACATACATTACATTACATTACTGATCCTGAGTTACCTCCTGTATTATACTCCAGAGCTGCACTCACTATTCTGCTGGTGCAGTCACTGTGTAAATACATTGCATTACTGATCCTGAGTTACATCCTGTATTATACTCCAGAGCTGCACTCACTATTCTGCTGGTGCAGTCACTGTGTACATACATTACATTACTGATCCTGAGTTACGTCCTGTATTATACTCTAGAGCTGCACTCACTATTCTGCTGGTGCAGTCACTGTGCACATACATTACATTACTGATCCTGAGTTACATCCTGTATTATACTCCAGAGCTGCACTCACTATTCTGCTGGTGCAGTCACTGTGCACATACATTACATTACTCATCCTGAGTTACATCCTGTATTATACTCCAGAGCTGCACTCACTATTCTGCTGGTGCAGTCATTGTGTACATTACATTACATTACTGATCCTGAGTTACCTCCTGTATTATACTCTAGAGCTGCACTCACTATTCTGCTGGTGCAGTCACTGTGTATATACATTACATTACTGATCCTGAGTTACCTCCTGTATTATACTCCAGAGCTGGACTCACTATTCTGCTGGTGCAGTCACTGTGTACATACATTACATTACTGATCCTGAGTTACATCCTGTATTATACTCCAGAGCTGCACTCACTATTCTGCTGGTGCAGTCACTGTGTAAATACATTGCATTACTGATCCTGAGTTACATCCTGTATTATACTCCAGAGCTGCACTCACTATTCTGCTGGTGCAGTCACTGTGTACATACATTACATTACTGATCCTGAGTTACGTCCTGTATTATACTCTAGAGCTGCACTCACTATTCTGCTGGTGCAGTCACTGTGCACCTACATTACATTACTGATCCTGAGTTACATCCTGTATTATACTCCAGAGCTGCACTCACTATTCTGCTGGTGCAGTCACTGTGCACATACATTACATTACTCATCCTGAGTTACATCCTGTATTATACTCCAGAGCTGCACTCACTATTCTGCTGGTGCAGTCATTGTGTACATTACATTACATTACTGATCCTGAGTTACCTCCTGTATTATACTCTAGAGCTGCACTCACTATTCTGCTGGTGCAGTCACTGTGTATATACATTACATTACTGATCCTGAGTTACCTCCTGTATTATACTCCAGAGCTGGACTCACTATTCTGCTGGTGCAGTCACTGTGTACATACATTACATTACTGATCCTGAGTTACATCCTGTATTATACTCCAGAGCTGCACTCACTATTCTGCTGGTGCAGTCACTGTGTAAATACATTGCATTACTGATCCTGAGTTACATCCTGTATTATACTCCAGAGCTGCACTCACTATTCTGCTGGTGCAGTCACTGTGTACATACATTACATTACTGATCCTGAGTTACGTCCTGTATTATACTCTAGAGCTGCACTCACTATTCTGCTGGTGCAGTCACTGTGCACCTACATTACATTACTGATCCTGAGTTACATCCTGTATTATACTCCAGAGCTGCACTCACTATTCTGCTGGTGCAGTCACTGTGCACATACATTACATTACTCATCCTGAGTTACATCCTGTATTATACTCCAGAGCTGCACTCACTATTCTGCTGGTGCAGTCATTGTGTACATTACATTACATTACTGATCCTGAGTTACCTCCTGTATTATACTCTAGAGCTGCACTCACTATTCTGCTGGTGCAGTCACTGTGTATATACATTACATTACTGATCCTGAGTTACCTCCTGTATTATACCCCAGAGCTGCACTCACTATTCTGCTGGTGCAGTCACTGTGTACATACATTACATTACTGATCCTGAGTTACCTCCTGTATTATACTCCAGAGCTGCACTCACTATTCTGCTGGTGCAGTCACTGTGTACATACATTACATTACTGATCCTGAGTTACATCCTGTATTATACTCCAGAGCTGCACTCACTATTCTGCTGGTGGAGTCACTGTGTACATACATTACATTACTGATCCTGAGTTACATCCTGCATTATACTCCAGAGCAGCACTCACTATTCTGCTGGTGCAGTCACTGTGTACATAAATTACATTACTGATCCTGAGTTACATCCTGTATTATACTCCAGAGCTGCACTCACTATTCTGCTGATGCAGTCACTGTATACATACATTACATTACTGATCCTGAGTTACGTCCTGTATTATAATCTAGAGCTGCACTCACTATTCTGCTGGTGCAGTCACTGTGCACATACATTACATTACTGATCCTGAGTTACATCCTGTATTATACTCCAGAGCTGCACTCACTATTCTGCTGGTGCAGTCACTGTGTACATACATTACATTACATTACTGATCCTGAGTTACCTCCTGTATTATACTCTAGAGCTGCACTCACTATTCTGCTGGTGCAGTCACTGTGTAGATACATTACTGATCCTGAGTTACCGCCTGTATTATACTCCAGAGCTGCACTCACTATTCTGCTGGTGCAGTCACTGTGTAAATACATTGCATTACTGATCCTGAGTTACATCCTGTATTATACTCCAGAGCTGCACTCACTATTCTGCTGGTGCAGTCACTGTGTACATACATTACATTACATTACTTATCCTGAGTTACCTCCTGTATTATACTCCAGAGCTGCACTCACTATTCTGCTGGTGCAGTCACTGTGTAAATACATTGCATTACTGATCCTGAGTTACATCCTGTATTATACTCCAGAGCTGCACTCACTATTCTGCTGGTGCAGTCACTGTGTACATACATTACATTACTGATCCTGAGTTACGTCCTGTATTATACTCTAGAGCTGCACTCACTATTCTGCTGGTGCAGTCACTGTGCACATACATTACATTACTGATCCTGAGTTACATCCTGTATTATACTCCAGAGCTGCACTCACTATTCTGCTGGTGCAGTCACTGTGCACATACATTACATTACTCATCCTGAGTTACATCCTGTATTATACTCCAGAGCTGCACTCACTATTCTGCTGGTGCAGTCATTGTGTACATTACATTACATTACTGATCCTGAGTTACCTCCTGTATTATACTCTAGAGCTGCACTCACTATTCTGCTGGTGCAGTCACTGTGTATATACATTACATTACTGATCCTGAGTTACCTCCTGTATTATACTCCAGAGCTGCACTCACTATTCTACTGGTGCAGTCACTGTGTACATACATTACATTACTGATCCTGAGTTACCTCCTGTATTATACTCCAGAGCTGCACTCACTATTCTGCTGGTGCAGTCACTGTGTACATACATTACATTACTGATCCTGAGTTACCTCCTGTATTATACTCCAGAGCTGGACTCACTATTCTGCTGGTGCAGTCACTGTGTACATACATTACATTACTGATCCTGAGTTACATCCTGTATTATACTCCAGAGCTGCACTCACTATTCTGCTGGTGCAGTCACTGTGTAAATACATTGCATTACTGATCCTGAGTTACATCCTGTATTATACTCCAGAGCTGCACTCACTATTCTGCTGGTGCAGTCACTGTGTACATACATTACATTACTGATCCTGAGTTACGTCCTGTATTATACTCTAGAGCTGCACTCACTATTCTGCTGGTGCAGTCACTGTGCACCTACATTACATTACTGATCCTGAGTTACATCCTGTATTATACTCCAGAGCTGCACTCACTATTCTGCTGGTGCAGTCACTGTGCACATACATTACATTACTGATCCTGAGTTACCTCCTGTATTATACTCTAGAGCTGCACTCACTATTCTGCTGGTGCAGTCACTGTGTACATACATTACATTACTGATCCTGAGTTACATCCTGTATTATACTCCAGAGCTGCACTCACTATTCTGCTGGTGCAGTCATTGTGTACATTACATTACTGATCCTGAGTTACCTCCTGTATTATACTCTAGAGCTGCACTCACTATTCTGCTGGTGCAGTCACTGTGTATATACATTACATTACTGATCCTGAGTTACATCCTGTATTATACTCCAGAGCTGCACTCACTATTCTGCTGGTGCAGTCATTGTGTACATTACATTACTGATCCTGAGTTACCTCCTGTATTATACTCCAGAGCTGCACTCACTATTCTGCTGGTGCAGTCATTGTGTACATTACATTACTGATCCTGAGTTACCTCCTGTATTATACTCTAGAGCTGCACTCACTATTCTGCTGGTGCAGTCACTGTGTACATACATTACATTACTGATCCTGAGTTACATCCTGTATTATACTCCAGAGCTGCACTCACTATTCTGCTGGTGCAGTCATTGTGTACATTACATTACTGATCCTGAGTTACCTCCTGTATTATACTCCAGAGCTGGACTCACTATTCTGCTGGTGCAGTCACTGTGTACATACATTACATTACTGATCCTGAGTTACCTCCTGTATTATACTCCAGAGCTGCACTCACTATTCCGCTGGTGCAGTCACTGTGTACATACATTACATTACTGATCCTGAGTTACCTCCTGTATTATACTCCAGAGCTGCACTCACTATTCTGCTGGTGCAGTCACTGTGTACATACATTACTGATCCTGAGTTACATCCAGTATTATACTCCAGAGCTGCACTCATTATTCTGCTGGTGCAGTCACTGTGTACATACATTACATTACTGATCCTGAATTACATCCTGTATTATACTCCAGAGCTGCACTCACTATTCTGCTGGTGCAGTCACTGTGTACATACATTACATTACTGATCCTGAGTTACATCCTGTATTATACTCCAGAGCTGCACTCACTATTCTGCTGTTGCAGTCACTGTGTACATACATTACATTACTGATCCTGAATTACATCCTGTATTATACTCCAGAGCTGCACTCACTATTCTGCTGCTGCAGTCACTGTGTACATACATTACATTACTGATCCTGAGTTACCTCCTGTATTATACTCCAGAGCTGCACTCACTATTCTGCTGGTGCAGTCACTGTGTATATACATTACATTACTGATCCTGAGTTACCTCCTGTATTATACTCCAGAGCTGCACTCACTATTCTGCTGGTGCAGTCACTGTGTACATACATTACATTACTGATCCTGAGTTACATCCTGTATTATACTCCAGAGCTGCACTCACTATTCTGCTGGTGGAGTCACTGTGTACATACATTACATTACTGATCCTGAGTTACATCCTGTATTATACTCCAGAGCTGCACTCACTATTCTGCTGGTGCAGTCACTGTGTACATACATTACATTACTCATCCTGAGTTACATCCTGTATTATACTCCAGAGCTGCACTCACTATTCTGCTGGTGCAGTCACTGTGTACATACATTACATTACTGATCCTGAGTTACATCCTGTATTATACTCCAGAGCTGCACTCACTATTCTGCTGGTGCAGTCACTGTATACATACATTACTGATCCTGAGTTACATCCTGTATTATACTCCAGAGCTGCGCTCACTATTCTGCTGGTGCAGTCACTGTATACATACATTACTGATCCTGAGTTACATCCTGTATTATACTCCAGAGCTGCACTCACTATTCTGCTGGTGCAGTCACTGTGTACATACATTACATTACTGATCCTGAGTTACATCCTGTATTATACTCCAGAGCTGCGCTCACTATTCTGCTGGTGCAGTCACTGTATACATACATTACTGATCCTGAGTTACATCCTGTATTATACTCCAGAGCTGCACTCACTATTCTGCTGGTGCAGTCACTGTGTACATACATTACATTACTGATCCTGAGTTACATCCTGTATTATACTCCAGAGCTGCGCTCACTATTCTGCTGGTGCAGTCACTGTATACATACATTACTGATCCTGAGTTACATCCTGTATTATACTCCAGAGCTGCACTCACTATTCTGCTGGTGCTGTCACTGTGTACATACATTACATTACTGATCCTGAGTTACATCCTGTATTATACTCCAGAGCTGCACTCACTATTCTACTGGTGCAGTCGCTATGTACATACATTACATTACTGATCCTGAGTTACATCCTGTATTATACCCCAGAGCTGCACTCACTATTCTGCTGGTGCAGTCACTGTGTACATACATTACATTACTGATCCTGAGTTACATCCTGTATTATACTTCAGAGCTGCACTCACTATTCTGCTGGTGCAGTCACTGTGTACATACATTACATTACTGATCCTGAGTTACATCCTGTATTATACTCCAGAGCTGCACTCACTATTCTGCTGGTGCAGTCACTGTGCACATACATTACATTACTGATCCCGAGTTACATCCTGTATTATACTCCAGAGCTGCACTCACTATTCTGCAGGTGCAGTCACTGTGTACATACATTACATTACTGATCCTGAGTTACATCCTGTATTATACTCCAGAGCTGCACTCACTATTCTGCGGGTGCAGTCACTGTGTACATACATTACATTACTGATCCTGAGTTACATCCTGTATTATACTCCAGAGCTGCACTCACTATTCTGCTGGTGCAGTCACTGTGTACATACATTACATTACTGATCCTGACTTACGTCCTGTATTATACTCCAGAGCTGCACTCACTATCCTGCTGGTGCAGTCACTGTGTACATACATTACATTACTGATCCTGACTTACGTCCTGTATTATACTCCAGAGCTGCACTCCTATTCTGCTGGTGCAGTCACTGTGTACATACATTACATTACTGATCCTATACTGATCCTGAGTTACCTCCTGTATTATACTCCAGAGCTGCACTCACTATTCTGCTGGTGCAGTCACTGTGTACATACATTACTGATCCTGAGTTTCCTCTTTCATACTGGTTGGGTTACACTGCCTCCTCCTGGACACTTGACATATTACAACTTAGTAGATGTCAATGTCTTAAAATGTCCATCCCCTCTGGGTCACTTGGATCTCCACTGCCGGCTCGTTATTATTTCTGATTCTGCAGGACATGTCTATGATCAGTGCTTCCAGGACGTATTATCGAAGTCTGGGAGAATTTTAGATTTGCTTCCTTTTCCAACTGCGGCATTAAATCCTTCAGTTTGCTTTACACTGCAGCTTTGCTCTATTAAACTATAGCTGTGATCAGTTATTTTAGTTTAGCTAAATCATCTGTTGGACACTGGGCAAGTGAGCCTCTTGTCTCATTTGAGGTGCAAGCAGCTGCAGAGTCCCTCCTCCATACTTTACACTGCTGTTTTACTTTTCCTGCTTGCTCAGGAAGTCAGTGCACAGGGAGCAGAACGTCTTTTGCAGTTTTTTTCCCATTATTGCTATTATTTAGTGTCTGATACACTTGTTACATGATGATGTCAGTAAAGTGCTGTGGAATTAATGGGGCTATATAAGGGAGTAAAATAAAATAAAATAAAAATAAATAAATTACATCACCACCTGGTGGCCGCGTCAGAAATTGCAGACTTGCCAGGAAAATGCCGATTACTGTCAGAACACAAATCGGTAAATATTATCCAACATATTTCATGTTTATGTTCTTAAAAAACATCTTCTGATGGCAGCACAGCGATATTCACAATCTGCCTGGTCTGAACAGTGGCGGTATTGTGCGTCTATGTGGACATTGATGTGGACTTACGCCAATCATGATTTCCAGCTCCTGCCCCGAGACTGAAAAATATCTGACCCCCACTCCAAACATTTCCATTTAATCCCCCCTATGTGTCACGGATACGGATACAATGTGTCCACATAACCTGAACGCCCGGAGCGGAGAGATTCCGGATGTTACACATTATTTCCTCTTCATTTAAGGATTTTTTTTTTAGATTCCGTCACAATTTTTGGTTCTGGTACGTTACACAGCGTGAGAAAACACCGCAGCCAGAAGACGGGGACCAAAGCCCATTGTGAGGAGCCCCCCGAGCTGAGGACAAAGCGGTGTCCTGGCTGGGGTATAAATAGGCACCTGATGTGTTCCCTATAAGGGTGGGACGGACGCAGGGATGGGACCTCATACAATCCCCCCTCACATATAAGCTCCGCTCACATCTGAAGCTGCCACATTCATCTCAGCTCCACTCCCTACAACCTCCTCCATCATGGACGACATCTACAAGGCAGCGGTAAGTGACTGTATGGATGTGACAGGGACACAAAGAAGTCTCTGACACAGTTCACATTGCAATTCTTCATCAGTTTCAAAATCTCTGCTTGCTGCAAGTAAACTGCATGTTAACAGCCAGACCCTAAACACAATCCTGATAGAAGACGTCTCACAGGTGAGAGTTTGTTACATTGTATCAGGTCTAGATCCTCTGTGAACTGAACAGCCTGAAATCCAGTCTGATACATTGTAGCAAACTATTAAGGATGGAGAGATCTGAGCAGCAGATGCCATTGTCTCAGAGGATTGTAGGGACTGGATACAATTGTAACAAGTAGCAGATCAGAACAAGTTTACAGCTATACTGGATATAAAGACAAGTACTATCAATCACCAACAGCAAGGAGAGATACTGAAACTGGGCAGAGGGCTAGGGAAAAGAGACTGTGAGACAGGCCAGTGCAATCTATTACTCCCTGCTATCAGCCATTACTGGGGGAGGAGACTGTAGGACAGGAGACTACAATCTATTACTCCCTGTTATCAGCCATTACTGGAGGAGGTGACTGTAGGACAGGAGACTACAATCTATTACTCCCTGTTATCAGCCATTACTGGAGGAGGAGACTGTAGGACAGGAGACTACAATCTATTACTCCCTGTTATCAGCCATTACTGGGGGAGGGGACTGTAGGACAGGAGACTACAATCTATTACTCCCTGTTATCAGCCATTACTGGGGGAGGAGACTGTAGGACAGGAGACTACAATCTATTACTCCCTGTTATCAGCCATTACTGGGGAGGAGACTGTAGGACAGGAGACTACAATCTATTACTCCCTGTTATCAGCCATTACTGGGGGAGGGGACTGTAGGACAGGAGACTACAATCTATTACTCCCTGTTATCAGCCATTACTGGGGGAGGTGACTGTAGGACAGGAGACTACAATCTATTACTCCCTGTTATCAGCCATTACTGGAGGAGGTGACTGTAGGACAGGAGACTACAATCTATTACTCCCTGTTATCAGCCATTACTGGGGGAGGTGACTGTAGGACAGGAGACTACAATCTATTACTCCCTGTTATCAGCCATTACTGGGGGAGGGGACTGTAGGACAGGAGACTACAATCTATTACTCCCTGTTATCAGCCATTACTGGGGGAGGTGACTGTAGGACAGGAGACTACAATCTATTACTCCCTGTTATCAGCCATTACTGGGGGAGGTGACTGTAGGACAGGAGACTACAATCTATTACTCCCTGTTATCAGCCATTACTGGGGGAGGTGACTGTAGGACAGGAGACTACAATCTATTACTCCCTGTTATCAGCCATTACTGGGGGAGGTGACTGTAGGACAGGAGACTACAATCTATTACTCCCTGTTATCAGCCATTACTGGGGGAGGAGACTGTAGGACAGGAGACTACAATCTATTACTTTTGAGATTTTCTGCACTCGATAAACTTGTAGTTTTGTCCCTGGTCCTATAATCAGGAGAAGTCCCTGCAGCTCCAGGACCTGTATAAGGATCGTAATGTAGAGCCTGAGCCATAAGCGTTCAGTAGGAGGGATGGGCAGAGCGGTGGGAGGTGTGCGGCGCTGAATCTACAGACCTGACCATTGCACGGTGCAGAGGAGCCGACATCACAGGGATCGTCCTAATCCCCAGAATGTGTCCTCGAATCTCTGCCCCGAGGTCGCGTGATCCGATCACTATATATAGTAACATTACTGCAGACAATGGAGATTATCACCCACCTGTCTATTCTACAGAAACCCCCTCCCACCGCACAGCCCGAAATATACCACTGAGGATTATGGGAAATATTTTCACTCAGCTTTGATTTCCAAAAAGGGAATATTCTCCACTTCATGATTAAGCCTTACCTACCTGCAGAGTGACCTCAGAGATCAGCGGTGACATCACTGAGAATGCCGCCTATCTATCACTAGAGATCAGAGGTGACATCACTGAGAATGCCGCCTATCCATCACCAGAGATCAGCGGTGACATCACTGAGAATGCCGCCTATCCATCACCAGAGATCAGCGGTGACATCACTGAGAATGCCGCCTATCCATCACCAGAGATCAGCGGTGACATCACTGAGAATGCCGCCTATCCATCACCAGAGATCAGCGGTGACATCACTGAGAATGCCGCCTATCCATCACTAGAGATCAGCGGTGACATCACTGAGAATGCCTCCTATCCATCACTAGAGATCAGCGGTGACATCACTGAGAATGCCTCCTATCCATCACTAGAGATCAGCGGTGACATCACTGAGAATGCCGCCTATCCATCACCAGAGATCAGCGGTGACATCACTGAGAATGCCGCCTATCCATCACTAGAGATCAGCGGTGACATCACTGAGAATGCCGCCTATCCATCACCAGAGATCAGCGGTGACATCACTGAGAATGCCGCCTATCCATCACTAGAGATCAGCGGTGACATCACTGAGAATGCCGCCTATCCATCACCAGAGATCAGCGGTGACATCACTGAGAATGCCGCCTATCCATCACTAGAGATCAGCGGTGACATCACTGAGAATGCCGCCTATCCATCACCAGAGATCAGCGGTGACATCACTGAGAATGCCGCCTATCCATCACCAGAGATCAGCGGTGACATCACTGAGAATGCCGCCTATCCATCACCAGAGATCAGCGGTGACATCACTGAGAATGCCGCCTATCCATCACCAGAGATCAGCGGTGACATCACTGAGAATGCCGCCTATCCATCACTAGAGATCAGCAGTGACATCACTGAGAATGCCGCCTATCCATCACTAGAGATCAGCGGTGACATCACTGAGAATGCCGCCTATCCATCACTAGAGATCAGCGGTGACATCACTGAGAATGCCGCCTATCCATCACCAGAGATCAGCGGTGACATCACTGAGAATGCCGCCTATCCATCACCAGAGATCAGCGGTGACATCACTGAGAATGCCTCCTATCCATCACCAGAGATCAGCGGTGACATCACTGAGAATGCCTCCTATCCATCACCAGAGATCAGAGGTGACATCACTGAGAATGGCGCCTATCCATCACCAGAGATCAGCGGTGACATCACTGAGAATGCCGCCTATCCATCACTAGAGATCAGCGGTGACATCACTGAGAATGCCGCCTATCCATCACCAGAGATCAGCGGTGACATCACTGAGAATGCCGCCTATCCATCACCAGAGATCAGCGGTGACATCACTGAGAATGCCGCCTATCCATCACCAGAGATCAGCGGTGACATCACTGAGAATGCCGCCTATCCATCCCTAGAGATCAGCGGTGACATCACTGAGAATGCCGCCTATCCATCACCAGAGATCAGAGGTGACATCACTGAGAATGCCTCCTATCCATCACCAGAGATCAGAGGTGACATCACTGAGAATGCCGCCTATCCATCACCAGAGATCAGAGGTGACATCACTGAGAATGCCTCCTATCCATCACTAGAGATCAGCGGTGACATCACTGAGAATGCCGCCTATCCATCACTAGAGATCAGCGGTGACATCACTGAGAATGCCGCCTATCCATCACTAGAGATCAGAGGTGACATCACTGAGAATGCCGCCTATCCATCACCAGAGATCAGCGGTGACATCACTGAGAATGTCGCCTATCCATCACCAGAGATCAGAGGTGACATCACTGAGAATGCCGCCTATCCATCACCAGAGATCAGCGGTGACATCACTGAGAATGCCTCCTATCCATCACCAGAGATCAGCGGTGACATCACTGAGAATGCCGCCTATCCATCACCAGAGATCAGCGGTGACATCACTGAGAATGCCTCCTATCCATCACCAGAGATCAGCGGTGACATCACTGAGAATGCCGCCTATCCATCACCAGAGATCAGCGGTGACATCACTGAGAATGCCGCCTATCCATCACCAGAGATCAGCGGTGCCATCACTGAGAATGCCGCCTATCCATCACCAGAGATTAGCGGTGACATCACTGAGAATGCCTCCTATCCATCACCAGAGATTAGCGGTGACATCACTGAGAATGCCTCCTATCCATCACCAGAGATTAGCGGTGACATCACTGAGAATGCCTCCTATCCATCACCAGAGATCAGCGGTGACATCACTGAGAATGCCGCCTATCCATCACTAGAGATCAGCGGTGACATCACTGAGAATGCCTCCTATCCATCACCAGAGATCAGCGGTGACATCACTGAGAATGCCGCCTATCCATCACTAGAGATCAGCGGTGACATCACTGAGAATGCCTCCTATCCATCACTAGAGATCAGCGGTGACATCACTGAGAATGCCGCCTATCCATCACCAGAGATCAGCTGTGACATCACTGAGAATGCCGCCTATCCATCACCAGAGATTAGCGGTGACATCACTGAGAATGCCTCCTATCCATCACCAGAGATCAGCGGTGACATCACTGAGAATGCCTCCTATCCATCACCAGAGATCAGCGGTGACATCACTGAGAATGCCGCCTATCCATCACCAGAGATCAGCGGTGACATCACTGAGAATGCCGCCTATCCATCACCAGAGATCAGCGGTGACATCACTGAGAATGCCTCCTATCCATCACTAGAGATCAGCGGTGACATCACTGAGAATGCCGCCTATCCATCACTAGAGATCAGCGGTGACATCACTGAGAATGCCGCCTATCCATCACTAGAGATCAGCGGTGACATCACTGAGAATGCCGCCTATCCATCACCAGAGATCAGCGGTGACATCACTGAGAATGCCGCCTATCCATCACTAGAGATCAGCGGTGACATCACTGAGAATGCCTCCTATCCATCACCAGAGATCAGCGGTGACATCACTGAGAATGCCTCCTATCCATCACCAGAGATCAGCGGTGACATCACTGAGAATGCCGCCTATCCATCACTAGAGATCAGCGGTGACATCACTGAGAATGCCTCCTATCCATCACTAGAGATCAGCGGTGACATCACTGAGAATGCCGCCTATCCATCACTAGAGATCAGCGGTGCCATCACTGAGAATGCCGCCTATCCATCACCAGAGATTAGCGGTGACATCACTGAGAATGCCTCCTATCCATCACCAGAGATCAGCGGTGACATCACTGAGAATGCCTCCTATCCATCACCAGAGATCAGCGGTGACATCACTGAGAATGCCGCCTATCCATCACTAGAGATCAGCGGTGATATCACTGAGAATGCCTCCTATCCATCACTAGAGATCAGCGGTGACATCACTGAGAATGCCTCCTATCCATCACTAGAGATCAGCGGTGACATCACTGAGAATGCCGCCTATCCATCACCAGAGATCAGCGGTGACACCACTGAGAATGCCTCCTATCCATCACTAGAGATCAGCGGTGACATCACTGAGAATGCCTCCTATCCATCACTAGAGATCAGCGGTGACATCACTGAGAATGCCGCCTATCCATCACTAGAGATCAGAGGTGACATCACTGAGAATGCCTCCTATCCATCACTAGAGATCAGCGGTGACATCACTGAGAATGCCTCCTATCCATCACTAGAGATCAGCGGTGACATCACTGAGAATGCCGCCTATCCATCACCAGAGATCAGCGGTGACATCACTGAGAATGCCGCCTATCCATCACCAGAGATCAGCGGTGACATCACTGAGAATGCCTCCTATCCATCACTAGAGCTCAGCGGTGACATCACTGAGAATGCCGCCTATCCATCACTAGAGATCAGCGGTGACATCACTGAGAATGCCGCCTATCCATCACCAGAGATCAGCGGTGCCATCACTGAGAATGCCGCCTATCCATCACCAGAGATCAGCGGTGACATCACTGAGAATGCCGCTTATCCATCACCAGAGATCAGCGGTGCCATCACTGAGAATGCCGCCTATCCATCACTAGAGATCAGCGGTGCCATCACTGAGAATGCCTCCTATCCATCACTAGAGATCAGCGGTGACATCACTGAGAATGCCTCCTATCCATCACTAGAGATCAGCGGTGACATCACTGAGAATGCCTCCTATCCATCACTAGAGATCAGCGGTGACATCACTGAGAATGCCTCCTATCCATCACTAGAGATCAGCGGTGACATCACTGAGAATGCCGCCTATCCATCACCAGAGATCAGCGGTGACATCACTGAGAATGCCTCCTATCCATCACTAGAGCTCAGCGGTGACATCACTGAGAATGCCGCCTATCCATCACTAGAGATCAGCGGTGACATCACTGAGAATGCCGCCTATCCATCACCAGAGATCAGCGGTGCCATCACTGAGAATGCCGCCTATCCATCACCAGAGATCAGCGGTGACATCACTGAGAATGCCGCTTATCCATCACCAGAGATCAGCGGTGCCATCACTGAGAATGCCGCCTATCCATCACTAGAGATCAGCGGTGCCATCACTGAGAATGCCGCCTATCCATCACCAGAGATCAGCGGTGACATCACTGAGAATGCTGCTTATCCATCACCAGACCTCAGAAAGGTGGGGTTTGGTCAGTTTTGGGGTCTGCACCTCTGGTCTCCCCCACATTAGGTGATGTGCGCTCAGGACTATATTTGGGGTGGATTTTGGCCCCTCTTGATGCTATTACTGGATGAGGAGATAACGGCTCCTGGATTCGCTGCCAGCGCTGGGAACATAGTGCTTTTGTCTCGACCTACAGCGTTCGTATCACTGAGCCAGAAATAATCCTGCGGCCGCTGAGGGCCTGATGGGACTTGGTATATTTAGTGATGGGCGCGGGGATTGCTCCATTGTTGTGACTCTGCTGCGTTATCATAACTGTATTTCGCTTGTAAGAAAAAAAATAAAACATTCAATTATTTATTCTAAGATCTGTGAATGGGAGAAATCCCCTCCAGTCCTGTGCACAGCTGGGGGTTTGTTACAATGGACGTCACAGACCATAAGAAGCCTCATTACAATTTTTCCATAGTAACTGATTTGTTGCTTTGTACCGGTTTGGGTCAGCGCCTCCTAATAATTGTCTTTTCCTCTCTTATTTCCGCATCTTTTTTTTTATTTTCAGGTTGAACAACTTACAGACGAGCAAAAAAACGGTAAATTTCCAAATAATCTAGACAGTTAATGTCATATCTGTAAATGTTTTGCTTCCTGAGGAGCTGAACTCCGATCCCGATCCTTAAACGTCTCACAGCTGAGGGTTTGTTACACTTGTATCCAGTCCACACAATCCTCTGTGCGATAAACACATCAGCAGCACAAATCTCTCTGATCCTGATACTTTGTTACAATGTATCAGTCCAGAGATCAGGGAGTTTACGTGTCAGGGGATTATTTAGATTGGATGCAAAAGTAACAAACCCTCAGCGAAGGCCTTAAAATTAGTGGGGAATTAGAACACAGAAATAGAATTCACCACTTCCGATTAGAAGAGCTGCTGTGCCTGTGTCCCCATGATAACACTTCCTGTCACTCTGTTGGTAACAGACACAGATAAGAAGTTGGCAGGAGTCTTTTGGGAAAATCAGCAGATAAACAGTTGTAGAATTCATCCTGTCCTGGAAATACTCCACAATATTCCAATAACTCGCTAAGAATGATATCATTTGGAATTTACAGTTTCAGAAAGTTTTTGACTTTTTTTTTTCCCCAGAATTCAGAGCAGCTTTCGATATTTTCGTCCAAGATGCGGAGGACGGATGCATCAGCACAAAGGAGCTGGGCAAAGTGATGAGAATGCTGGGACAGAACCCCACCCCCGAGGAGCTGCAGGAGATGATAGACGAGGTGGATGAGGATGGTGAGAGTTGTACTGACGCCACTTATTGTTGTGTCTGCTCCAGGTATCATTCTATAGATTACATATAAGCAGAGACTGCAGGAATATCAACATCAGATCTTATGCTCCAGTCCCATCCAGAGCTGCAATCATAGTTCTGCTGCATGAGCAGAAACAGCATCACTCAGCTCAGCACAGCATGGCAGCTGCTCAGACACAGAACCACCAGGGGGCAGCAAAGCACTGACAGCACAACTGTGACTGCAGCTCTGGGTGTGAATGGAGCACTGGTGGAAACAGACAGAAGAGGCCCCTGTGCAAGAGCAATATATGGGTACTTTCAGTCCAATAGCTCCTCATAATGCACAATTGGAGGAGGTAGTGGCCCCCTGACCTCTTGGGCCCCTGTTGCACCAATGATATCTCCGCCCCTGGACAATGATTAAATCAAAAAATCTGCTCAAACATTAACTACAAAGTGTAAGAATGTAATGATTTTAGTGGACGACCTGTTACATTTAACAAAGTAAAATTCTGCTGTGGCCGCTGCTCGCTGCACTGGCTCCTGTTAATGGACAAGAGTCCAACTTGTCGCTCTCCAGCTGTAGAAAAACTACAATTCTCACCATACTGCATGTGAGGGGGCTTGGTGGGAGTTGTAGTTCTGGAGCACGGGAGCGCCACAGCTTGCAGATATCTCTTTGCCGCTGGATGACGTTCATCGCTGGTGTTTCCATCTTCCAGGCAGCGGCACTGTGGACTTCGATGAGTTTCTGGTCATGATGGTTCGGTGCATGAAAGACGACAGTAAAGGGAAATCCGAGGAGGAGCTGTCAGATCTGTTCCGCATGTTTGACAAGTGAGTGATCAGATGCCCTTTAAGACATAAGGAGCTCAATCTCCAGCAAAATCATCATCATTAAAGGGAGTGTCTCAGTCCAAAGTAAGCGCAAAGCCTTGTAGGGGATATCACCCCCCCATAAATATCGCTCCATTAGTAACCGCTGCCTCCTCTGCAGAAAGTAAAGTTTAATCAAACATGCTAATTAGGTGCTCAGTGCACCCTGGGCGTGACCAAGAGGCTCAAGGCACTGTTCTGTCCACTGGTTTTGCATGTCCCCGCCTCCCTCACTAGTGATTGATAGCACTGCCTGCTTTAGATTTCTCTGCAGACAGAGCTCTCTCCAGTCGAGCAGCGCTGTCAATCACCTGATATTCTATTGTGTCCGTGTTCTGAAGACTTTCCCCCGACCTTCCCACATTCAGGACTGCGGCGCTGGTCCCGGATGGTTGGGAGGTATATCGTATCCCCTGCACAGCCATGTGCTTAACTTATACTGTCAGTTTGGGCTGATATACTCCAGTCACATCCAAAGCTGCATCAACAATCGCACACATGTGGAGCTGCATTCACAGTTTGTATGTTTCAGTCACATTTAGGTTGTGTTCACACTCAGCAGTCATGCTGCAGCTTTTAACCCACGACAGCCCTGAACCGCTGCGGTCCTGCATGTGACAGCTGTTTCCCAGCAAGATTAAGTGATTGTGCAGGGAAACCATAGAAAGACTGCAGCGGCACAGGACTCGCGTGCTTAAAAGCCTCAGCATGACCGCTGTGTGTGAACACCACCATAGAGCTGCATTTATTCTTTCATCCAGGTCACATCTGTCTTTGCATTTAGAAATCAGACTCTAGTCACATCCAGAGCTGCAGTCACAGTTGTTTCAGTTACACCAAGAGCATTATTTGCAAATCTTATATTCCAGCCACCTGCAGAAACACAAGCTCCAATCACATCCAGAGCTGTATTAACATGTTACATTTAGAGCTGCATTCATATAAATACTTGTATGCCAAAAATGACAAAAGTATTCTTGGGGTGATACCTTTATTGGCTAACCAGGAAATATATATATATGCAAGCTTTCAGAGCACAGAGGCTCCTTCTTCAGGCGAGATTACAAATGAATTCATAAGACAAAAGGCACAGCATTGGAGAGATGTTACAACAAGACATTTGTTCATGAGGTGTAAGTTGTGATGCCTCCTACAGATAAGTTAGGGAGAGCAAATTAGTTTTTTTTTGTTGCAAAATGAGAGGCCTTGGGAATGTTTAATTATCTGGAGGTGTGAACTGTGTCCATGTAGTGAGTCATAATCCCAGGTGTTATATTTAGTCCTGTTGTCAGTGAATTGAACATCCTTGTCAATTTGAATTCCCAAATTTTTCTTTCTCTGTTGCCCTTGAAGTGACCTTTTTAGTATTAAAACTTTTAGATCTTTCATACAGTGTCCCCGGCCACAGAAATGTTTTCCCACAGGTGTGTCCAGTTCATTCTTAATTGTGTGTCTGTGTAAATTCATTCTCGTTTGCAGCCTTTGCATCGTTTCTCCAATATAAACTCCTTCCGTGCACCTTGTACATTGTATCGTGTCACCACATTGGAGGATGTACATGAAAAGACATCCATGATTTTGTAGTCCTGATTTGTGTTGGGTATACAGACTGTATTTGATGGTGATATCTGGGTACAAGTTTTGCATTTATTATTTTACATGGGAATGTGCCCGTCACTGATTGTGATCAGAGGACACTTCTGACAAGGAGATTCCTTAAGTTAGGGGGCTGTTTGTAGGAGAGAAGTGGTAGTTCTGGGAATATTTCTTTCAGTTTGTGGTCTCTGTGGAATATGGGTTGGAGATCAGCACCAATCTTCCTTAGGATGTTCATGTGGGGGTTGTATGTGACCACAAGAGGCGCCTGTTCTTATCCTCCCTCTGTCTATAATCCAGGAGGCCGCTTCTTGGATCTGTTCATCTATTACCAGTGGATGGGATCCTTCTTGTAGGAATGTATTCCTCAGTGATAGCAGCTGCAGTTTTCTATCCTTGCTGTCTGAACAGATTCCAATGTATCTCAGAGCCTGACTGTAGATGATGGATTTTTTTGTGCGTCTTGGATGAAAGCTGTTCCATCTAAGATATGCCGGACGTCCTGTGGGCTTATGGTAAATCGATGTTTGTACGGTGTTGTCTTTGATGTATATGGTCATGAGAAGTTGAGGGTGAGCTTTATGGTTGATATCACACCACAAGATAATCTGAACAACACATCAAAAAAGAAAAAGAGGGCAGACTGGACCCCACAACCTGGGCACAGCCAAACTCTGGATCACTATGTAGACTGTTTCCGTAAAAAAGTTAAATCTGACATTTCTGACAGACGCCACAAAGTGCCGCACAATATCAGTATGGAGGAAAGAAAAGCCATACAGTCTTTAAAAGCAAATAACAATATCATTATCAAACCAGCAGACAAAGGAGGAGCTGTAGTCATTATGGACATGTCAGATTACATCCAAGAAGCACACAGACAACTCTTGGATATAAAATACTACACTCCACTTCAGGAAGATCCCACCAAAAAATACACAGAGGAACTAACACATATCATCAATGGGTTTGATTCTACTTCATCCTCACTACTGGAACTAATACCAGACAATCCCCAAACAGGTACCTTCTACATGTTACCTAAAATACATAAAGGAGGTAATCCTAGGAGGCCAATCATTTCTGGCATTGGGACATTAACGGAAAATATCTCCGGCTGGGTGGAGAACATTCTGAAACCCCTGGTGAGACGCACACCCAGCTATATCCAGGACACCACGGATAGCCTCTGCAAACTGTCAGCTCTCGGCCCACTTCCGGAGGACACAATACTAGCCGCCATGGATGTAGAGTCTCTCTACTCCAACATTCCTCATGAGGATGGGATTGCAGCATGCAGACATTTCCTACAAAAAACAATCTGGCCACAGAACCAACTCTGCAATTCATCAGGGTTGTGCTCCAGCACAATTATTTCTCCTTTGGGAACAATTTATACCAACAATGTATGGGCAGCGCCATGGGAAGCAAAATGTCCCCACAATATGCTAACCTATTTATGGCTAAACTAGAGGAGGGGTTTTTGTCATCTTGCTCTATTAAACCCCTAGCATACTTCCGCTACATTGATGATCTGCTAATAATCTGGACAGGCTCAAAAGATGATCTGCTGACCTTCCACGATAACTTCAACAGGTTCCACCCAACCATCAAGCTAACCTCAACTTCTCAAAATCCCAAATACATTTTCTGGACACGACACCATACAAACCTCAATTTACCATAAGCCCACAGGACGTCCGGCATATCTTAGATGGAACAGCTTTCATCCAAGACGCACAAAAAAATCCATCATCTACAGTCAGGCTCTGAGATACATTGGAATCTGTTCAGACAGCAAGGATAGAAAACTGCAGCTGCTATCACTGAGGAATACATTCCTACAAGAAGGATCCCATCCACTGGTAATAGATGAACAAATTCACAGAGCTACAAGGATACCAAGAAGCGGCCTCCTGGATTATAGACAGAGGGAGGATAAGAACAGGCGCCTCTTGTGGTCACATACAACCCCCACATGAACATCCTAAGGAAGATTGGTGCTGATCTCCAACCCATATTCCACAGAGACCACAAACTGAAAGAAATATTCCCAGAACTACCACTTCTCTCCTACAAACAGCCCCCTAACTTAAGGAATCTCCTTGTCAGAAGTGTCCTCTGATCACAATCAGTGACGGGCACATTCCCATGTAAAATAATAAATGCAAAACTTGTACCCAGATATCACCATCAAATACAGTCTGTATACCCAACACAAATCAGGACTACAAAATCATGGATGTCTTTTCATGTACATCCTCCAGGGTGGTGACACGATACAATGTACAAGGTGCACGGAAGGAGTTTATATTGGAGAAACGATGCAAAGGCTGCAAACGAGAATGAATTTACACAGACACACAATTAAGAATGAACTGGACACACCTGTGGGAAAACATTTCTGTGGCCGGAGACACTGTATGAAAGATCTAAAAGTTTTAATACTAAAAGGTCACTTCAAGGGCAACAGAGAAAGAAAAATTTGGGAATTCAAATTGACAAGGATGTTCAATTCACTGACAACAGGACTAAATATAACACCTGGGATTATGACTCACTACATGGACACAGTTCACACCTCCAGATAATTAAACATTCCCAAGGCCTCTCATTTTGCAACAAAAAAAAACTAATTTGCTCTACCTAACTTATCTGTAGGAGGCATCACAACTTACACCTCATGAACAAATGTCTTGTTGTAACATCTCTCCAATGCTGTGCCTTTTGTCTTATGAATTCATTTGTAATCTCGCCTGAAGAAGGAGCCTCTGTGCTCTGAAAGCTTGCATATATATTTCCTGGTTAGCCAATAAAGGTATCACCCCAAGAATACTTTTGTCATTTTTGGCATACAAGTATTTATATCGATTTTTCTGGCTAACACAGTACCACAATATAACTTTGCATTGTACATCAGAGCTGCATTCATAATTATTTGTCGCAGTCACAGTTATTTTACTCCTATCACATCCAGAGCTGCATTCAGAGTATTTATGTGTCACTTCCTGATCTGCAGCAACAAATCACACACTTACCCAGAGCTGCATTCACAATTTGTATGTTTCAGTCACATTCAGAGCTGCATTCCTTGTTCATTTCTTCAGGTCACATCAGCCTTTGTGCTCACAGATCATGTACTCCAGTCACATCCAGAGCTGCATTTGAAGTTCTTATATTCCAGATACATCCAGAGCTGCAGTCTAAATTCTGCTCTTTCATGCACTATGCTGGCAATCACTCTCTGAAGGTCTGAGATCCCACAAAGTGCAGCACAAAGCAGCAGGTTGTGCTCTACAGGCCAAGGACCAGCAGGGGGCAGCAGCACAGATCAGCAGACTGAGCCCTAGCTGGAGACTAGAGATACAATTGCTGCAGCTCTGGATGTGAGTGGAGTTAGGAAAGTAAAAAATTACAAAGTATCTATGAAGTCCCACAACATTGTATGACATTAGGGGCAGAACTTTGGGCAGTTGTTCCTTTCCAAGGCATGATGGCAGCAGGAACACATAGATATTTCCGGTACTTTACATCTCTGCAGAAATGCTGACGGATACATCGACCTGGAGGAGCTGAAGAACATGCTGCAAGCGACTGGCGAGACCATAACCGAAGACGATATCGAGGAGCTGATGAAAGACGGCGACAAAAACAACGACGGCAAAATCGATTATGATGGTGAGTTCACGTCAGGAGCCGGAGATAGTCGCCATATCGCGATACACGGAACCTCAACTATTCATCTTTTGTC